>NW_026775577.1:51890000-52515000 GCF_030987335.1 Cornus florida | reverse complement strand
CAATATTATTTTAGCTCGTGAGCTCTTAAATGGTTTTTTTAAGAAGAATTGTTCCCCCTTGTTTGCTCTGAAGGTGGATTTGCAGCAAGCCTATGATTTAGTCAGGTGGGATTTCTTAAAGAAACTCCTTATCTCTTATGGTTTTGGTACAAATTAGATCAACTGGGTAATGGAATGCCTTTCCTCTGTTTGGTTTTTTATTCTTGTTAATGGCTCTCCATATGGCTTCTTTTAACCTAGAAAGCGATTGAGATAAATATGTCCCTTGTCCCCTCTTCTGTTCACATTGGTTACAGAACATTTTTCCAACCAAATGGCTATACTGGTTAGGGAGGGTAAAATTCCTCTTCCTAGAAAAATTGTCAAGGCAGGGTTAAAGGTGTCTCATATGTTTTTTGCTGATGACTTGTTGGTTGTTCTCCAGGCTGATATCCATACTGCAAAGAACTTGCAAACTGCTTTGACTAAATTTGCAAATATCTCAGGTCTAAAGGGTAACCCAAAGAAGATCACTATTTTTTTCACCAAATCTGTAAGGAGAAGACGAAGATTAAGAAGACTGTTCCAATGCAATTTAGGGGCTTTCCCAATCACTTACTTAGGTCTTCCTTTGTTGCCTACTGGACTAAGGAGGATTCACTGTGGTAAGCTGTTGGACAAATTCAATAACAAAATAAATATTTGGAATGGCAAAAGTTTATCACTCACTGGAAGGGTTGAACTGGTAAGATTTGTGCTTACTTCCTTTGTGTATTACTGGTGTTCTGTTTTTACTTTACCAAAGGCTGTGATAAAATATATGGAGAAGAAAATGAGGGATTTTTTGTGGGGATCAAGTTCTGAGCATAGGAAATTACATGCTTTGGGGTGGAATAAAGTGACAAGACCAAAAAATGAGGCTGGATTTGGGGTGAGAAGGATAGGGGACATCAATATGGTCATAACTTGTGTAGTTGTTTGGAACTTTCTTCAATCCAAAGATTGTCTTTGGGTGGCTTGGTTCAAATGGAAATACACTAGGGTAGTGTCATAGTGGAATTATCATTTTAAGTCCACTGATTTTATGTTGTGGAGAAGGATGCTGGATGTGAAAGATTTTATGCTTTCAATGTGGAATTCCAGATTGGCAATGATAATACCTTTTTTCTCTTTACTGATCCTTGGTTACAAGGAGAATGTATCCTAAATAGATTGGGGGACAGAGTTTATAGGGACTTTGGACTTCCAAAACAAGCATTGTTAGCTACAATTATTCAGGATGGACAGTGGCAGTTCCCTTCTAGTAATTCCAGTTCAGTGCTGCAATTTAGAAACTTTGCTTTCTCTTTGTCAATTAAGCAGGGTTGTGACCAATTTTTGTGGAGAAATGGACAATTTTCTCTTAAAGCTGTGTGGGATAAATGGAGAATTCATTACCCAATTGTGGACTGGTTTGCAATTTGTTGGTTTGGCTCGAGACCTAGGGCTTCTATGGTCTATTCTCTTGCTATCCAAAACAAATTACTGTGCTTTGTTAATTTGAAAAAGAGAGGTTTGCCTCTAGTGGCTATTTTCCATAATTGTGTTCAGGCTGAAGATGACTTAAATCACTTGTTTGTCACCTATATATTCGCTGAAACTGTTTGGCACTGGTTGTCAAATTTGTTTGGTTAGAACATACCTCAATTTGAAACCTTAGGTAATCTCATTGCTTGGTTTGTGCAACAAAAATTTATACACAAGGTCTAAAAGAGAATTTGTGCTACAATTATATGGTTCTTATGGGATGAGAGGAATAATAGACTTCATCAAGGGTGACATAGAGATGCTATTTAGCTTGGTCAAGCTATTTGTGGAGAAGCTTTAATACTTTATGATATGGATCTGAGGGGGATTGGATCCTCTTCTTTGCTTAGCTAGATACTTATTTTCTTGTGATTTAAGTGTTCTTGTTGTGGTTATAGCTTGTATTGACAAAGGGGATGCCCTTGTTGTTATTTGTATTGTCTTGTTATATTTATAAATTTTTTCATATTTACCCCGGAAAAAAAAGTGAGGACTTCTCCCAAAAGGTGAGAAATGGGAAATGATTAGATGGAGGTTGTTTAGATTTGTAGCCTAGTCGATTTGAGCTTGTAAGTCCTTAGAGGTGTTTTAAAACCTAATGCCCTAAAGCTGTCAGGTTTGGGAGTCATTGACCTAACGCTCGACCTCATTAATTGCTTGAAAGCTTAATAGAACGACATTGCACTATGCTTCCTTCTTTGATCCTTAAGGTTAGAAAAAAAAAAATCTAGTGAAAAGAGTAAGTGCACCTAGTTGAATAAAGCTTTAATAAAAGGTATATTCTTTATCTTGATGATCGGTACTAGATTTGTGTGCTAGTTTGAGGCCGGATGTGATCATTTCTTTGGTTGGCTTAGATAGCAACATATTTGATGCAAGTTCACTTAAAAAAGATTCTAGAGTTGTTTTGATTTGCATGATCATTGTCTTGATGTGTGGAGGACCATACTTACTTGCTTGATGTTGAAATTTTGGGAGATTGCTTGGAATTGGTTGAAAAATTGCATACTTGAGGTAGTTTTCTCCCAATGCTTGTTTGGAATATTGGTGCCTCTTTAGTGAGAAAGAGCTTAATGTTTGTGGGTATTATTTCTGAAAACCCTCCCGAGACTTCACTCGTCCACTAGGGGTAACCTAGGGCTTGTTGGATACGCTAAATGCAATCGTGTTCCCTACGAAAGTGGCGTTATCATTTTATTGCTTTCTAGTTCATTTATGTATAGTTGTTGGTTTCTTATTTTTCTTTGTAGTTCATTGCTAGGGACTAGCAATATTTAAGTTTGGGGGTGTGATAAGCGCTAAAAAGTGCACATTTAAACCCCTTAAGCTTGAATGTTTTAGGACCTTTATCTATCTTATTTTCCCGTTTTAGTCTAATTTCATGTTATTTCCCTTTTCAGGCACTAATCCCCTAAATAAGTCAATTCAGCTGAATTAGAGCATTAAAAGAAGCAATCTCAAGTCTAGTAGAAGAAATGAGAAAAGTGGGAGCAAAGTGGTGAAAAAGTCTTCTATGATCGATCGAACCGAACCATAATCGATCGCACTCCAATTATTCCAACTATGCCATGATGGATCGAACCCCTTGTTCTTATCCTCAAGAAAATTTCGTATTCAATAGATCTAACCTTTCCTTCGATCAATCGAACCTTTTGATCTTATCCTCACCTACCAGTTTTGTCCTTTTATAATAAATATTTCAGCCCTTGTCCTTATCTAAATAAATGTGCCGCCTTACTTTGATCGATTAGAGCAACCATGTGATCAATCGAACTGCCTCAAATTACGTGCAAAATAAATTTCAAGCTAAATTGAAGGTGTGCTCATGGTGCAATCATTTGGAGGTTCTAGTGCACGAGGTCTGACCATTGGGTGTGACATTTGAGCTACCTATATAAGGAATTTGGCTAATTTTAGCAAGGAGGTTTAACGAGGCCACTTGTATATATGTCGTTCAAGAAAAGCCTTTTAGGTCAAGTTTAAATTTATAAAAACCACTACCACCACTACTACTAACGTAGCAAGAGTAAGTAGGGATCGTCCCAAGGGATTATACGTGTTGGAATTTAACTTAAACTCTAATGTACTAATTGATTGCAAAGAGAGAGATTGATTGTTTGAATTAAATAAAATTCAATTAATTAAAATACAATTAAAATAAACTAAGTTGAGTTAGGGATTTAAGAGATGAGAAGTGAGGTCTTGGGGTATATTGGAATTCCCACCAACCTTGTTCACCAAACCACACACTTTCAACTAATTTGGGGAAAACCTTCTTGTGAATAAAATGCGACTACCAATTGCAATATTAAGCATGGACCATCAAATTCAATCTAGAGAATTATGGAATTTGCAATAATAAGCCATGGAATATAAAATCAAGTAAAGATTGTCTACCTACCTACAAGCATGAATTAAATTATAGAACAACCCATCATGCATAAGTATAATTCATCAAATTAATTGACAAACCCATCTAATAAAAACCATGCTAGCCATCACTAGATCATTAATTAATCACACATAGACATGCAACCAACATAGAGAAACTAGTGTAGAGATCAATTCTCAAATAATCACACATAAGACAACATATAATCACAAATAGAATCAATAAGAAAAATTAAACCATATGAATCATATAAGACATAATTCCCAATTTAATCACAAATAGACATGTAAATAAATTAGAGAATTAATAGGAAGAATTAAATCATAGAAATATTCCATGATTCATTAAATTCACAAGGCCAAAACACTAATCACAAGATATTATTCCCTAAAAAGAATGAAAGGATAGAGGTTTAGATTACAAACTTGGGGCTCATCCAAGCCTTAAGGAGAAGTCTAGACAATCATGGAGGAGGTGGGTGTGATCTCGGAACCCTCAAGGGCAATCCCCAAACATGGTTCCATCTTCTTCCCCTTCTTCTTTGTTGAATTCTAGAGAGAGTGTGTGTGTGTGTAGATCTAAAGATGTGTTCTTGGTGCCTCCACTCTTCTATTTTCTTCTAACCCTAATCTCTAACTTTTCTAGAGAGAGAAAATAAAATTACAATGTAATAAAATTGAAGACAAAAAGATATTAATTGATATTTTACAAAATGGTCCAATTCTCTTTAAATACAAAGATCTTGGAGTAGGCACCAAGTCAAAAATATAGCCTATGATTAGAGGAAATTTGCAGCTATCAAAGTTAAGTAGAGTCCGGCGCACTCGGGAATTAGACAGCTCACTGCCAGCAGGTACTTCGATCGATCGAAGAATCTCGATCGATCAAACACTTAGCTTCGATTGATCAAAGCTGACGTGGCATCAAAATATCTTTCAACCTTATCCAATTGCTGAGCTGGTACTGCCTCATTTTGATCGATTGTAAACATCTTTGATCGATCAGGATTCTCTTCGATCGATCAAAATTCCCCTAGTGCATTTTTCTTGGCTTCTTTCCAACTTTGCTCCTTAGATCCAAAATTGAGCTAAATGGCTCTTATTAGCCTGTTTGAACTTTATTAACCTGAAATAAGCAATAACACGAATAAGTATCTAAGACATAAAAGTAAGATAGATGAATAGACTAAAATACCCTAGCTTAGGTGCTAAAATGCGTCACATTTGAGCACTCATCACACCCCCAAACTTATATATTGCTAGTCCCTAGCAATGAACTACAAGGAAAAGAAAGAGATAAACAACTAAATAATTATGAACTAGAAAGCAATAAAAGGATAACGCCACTTTTGTAGGGAACACGATTGCATTTATCATATGCAACAAGCCTTTTAAACCCCTAGGTTACCCCTAGTGGATAAGTGAAGTCTCGTGAGGGTTTCCAGAAATGATACCCATAAACATTGAACTCTTTCTCACTAAAGAGGCACCAATATAAAAAATAAGCATTGGGAGAGAACTACCTCAAGTATGCAATTTTTCAACCATTTCCAAGCAATCTCCCAAAATCTCAACATCAAGCAAGCAAGTATGGTCCTCCACACATCAAGAAAATGATCATGCAGATCAAAACAACTCTAGAATCCTTTTTAAGTGAACCGGCATCAAATATGTTGTTATCTAAACCAACTAAAAAAATGATCACATCCTTACCCTCAAACTAGCACACAAATCTAGTACCGATCATTAAAACAAAGAATGAACCTTTTATGAAAGCTTTATTGATCTATGTGCGCTTATTCTTTTCACTCCATTTTTTTTTTTTTTTACTAACCTAGAGGATCAAAGATGGAAGCATGATGCAATGTGTTGATCTATTAAGCTTTCTAACGATCCATGAGGTCGAGCGTTAGGTCAATGACTCCCAAACCGGACAACTTTAGGGCATTAGGTGTTTAAACACCCTAAGGACTTACAAGCTCAAATCAACTAGGTTACAAATCAAAAAAACCTCCATCTAATCATTTCCCACTTCTCACCTTTTGGGAGAAGTCCTCACTTTTTTATTTGCTTTTGCCATAATGTGCCCGGTACAACCGATTTGGCTGTGAACAGTTTTTTTTTCGAAAACATGTGATTTTCAAGGCTAAAACGGGACTTTTTGGAAAAAGTTTATGAAGAAACCCCCCCCTAAAAATGAGTCCTATGATCAACCATAGTCCAAACCCAGAATAAAAAGTAACATAAAATGACCAAAATGCCCCCAAGTGCAAGGTATGTCAAGAAGAAAAAACATTTGGCTGCGAGCAATTATTTTTCAAAAACACTTGATTTTCAGGGCTAAAACGGGACTTTTCGGAATATGTTTGTGAAGTAACCTCCCCCCCCCCCCCCCCCAAAAAAAAAAAAAGAAAGAAAAAGAAAAAGAAAAAAGAGTGCTCTAATCAACCAAAGTCCAATATGAAATGCAATGAAAAATAACCAAAATGCCCCCAAGATTAAACTACGTCAAAGAGATAAAAACATGTTATAAAATGACATACATTCCATACATTAAAAGTTCTTGGTCCTTAGCCTCATTACATATAAGCTAAAGTAACATCAAAATAGGGTACTTAAGTACATATTATATAACCAAAAGGAAGCAAGGCATGCTTCTAAACAAGTTATACATTTACAATTTCAAAAGAGCTATATCATGCCAACACTTGCATGTCAAAATACACAAAAGATATCCGAATGAAACTCAAGCCAAGCTAGGGATGTTGTGTATCCAAAAAGAGAGTTTCCTTGCTTGAAAAACAAATATCAACTAGGGTGAGTAAACGAGTTACTCAGTAGGATGAAGTGTATACGTAGACCCTAAAGTTTCAATAGTTTTTGAAAGTGTATAAACCAAACACATGTAGATCATGCCTCCTAGAGTCTAGTTTTAAGGGGAAGCTAAGGGATTATCCTAAAGCTAACTTTAAAACATTTTGAAAGTAATCCACAACAAGTAATGCAAGTAAACAATATTAGAAACACCAATGCTAACAATAAGTTACAACTACTTAGGATTGTCAACTTGAAATAAAATGCGAAATCAAACAATAGTAATACACTTGCAAGAACAACTACCATAAAGCTATTAGGATAACAAGGTTTACACCACTCCAGGGACTATAATTCAACACACACGTAGACTCCGCAATGATGTAACTCACGCATGTGACTCCATGATGCAATGTGATGATATGCCAGAAATCACATCTGATTATAGTGGGGGATCGATCCCCCACTGTTGGCAGAAGGAAAAATACCCTTAGGGGATAGATCCCCTAGCCCCTGGCAGCTATGTGAGAATTTTCAAATTTTCTCTTTTCTAATCCTACTTAAGCCGGACTTCTTCAAAATGGGCCAACCATTTTTTTATTTTACATTGTAACTTTTATATTTTTTAGTTTTTCTCTCTAGAAAAGTTAGAAATTAGGGTTAGAAGAAAAAAGGAGAGGGAGGCACTAAGAACTCATCTCAAGATTTACACACACTCTCTCTCTAGAATTCAACAAAGAAGAAAAGAAAGAATATGGAGCCATATTTGGAGATTGCCCTTGAGGATTCCATAACCACATCCACCTCCTCCATGATTGGCTAGAATTCTCGTTGGGGCTTGGATGAGCCCCAAGCTTGTAATCTAAACCCTTATCTTTCATCTTTTTGGGGAATTTATCTTGTGATTAATGCTATAGCCTTGTGTATATAATGAATCTTGGGTTCTCCTTTGATTTCTATTATTAAATTCTTCCTAATAATTCTCTATGTTGGTTGCAAGTCTATGTGTGATTATTTGAGGATTAAGCAATGGCTATGCATGGTTTTCATTGAATGAATTTGTCAAATAATTTGATCGATTATTCTTGGGCTTAATAGGTTGTGCTATACATTAGTTTACTTGTTATTAGGTAGACAAGATATACTTGAATTTGACATTTCATGATTTATTATTACAATTTCCATGATACTCTAAATTGATGTGTGCTATAATTGTTACTAATTTGATGGGTCATGCTTAGACTTGATGGGTTGTGCTACACTTAGTTTACTTGTTGGTTAGGTTGTGACGACCCTGGTTTTTAGGCCAGCGTGTCCTGTGATGAACCGAAGATTGACCCGATAACGGATCCGATATAAGGAAGCGAAAATAGAAAACAAGACTCTAAGAAGTCAAAGTGACCTTCCATGAGGTCGTGGAACTCAATGAGAACTGATGCGGGAGCAAAAGATCAAAAATATGACAAATAAGTCCCCAGGGGCAAAATAGTTATTTCTGAAAAATATGGATTCGGGTGCCACCGAGTACACCGCTGGAAAGACAACAAAAAAATAGTCAGGATGGACTCAAGAATCGCATGATTCGGAGTCTGGACGAAGGAAAAACGGCCTGACGAAGAAAAACGAGCACTTAAGGCTAAAAGGGTAAACTGGTAATTATCCAGGAAGATTCGGGTGTAACCGAGCACACCGTTGGAAAAACAGTAAAAAATTAGTCAAGTCCAAAAAAAAGTTCACTCGATTTGGAGTCCGGACGAGGGAGAAACAAGGGTTTGAAGTTGAGACGTTGCGGCGGCCCGACGAAGGCCATGGCGCACACGGCGCCCACGCACGAACCCACCGGCGCCCATGCCGGCGCCCAATGGCATGCACCAGCTGACACAAGTAAAAAAAAGTGAGGTTCCAGAACTGAGGCTTGAAACGGAGACCGAAACAAATTTTTCTAGAAAAACACGAAGAAGAAACCCTACCTAAAATCGAGTTTTCTACCCGACTTCTTGACGGAATTGAAAAAAAACTCACTGTGAAATCCCCAAAATGCCCCTAGATCAGAACTGAACAAGAGGGTTAAAAGTTGCTACAGTGACTGTCTGCAACTGAGAGTAAAAACGGGTTAGAAGATGAATTTTTCTGGAAAAACATAAAGAAGAAACCCCCCTCAAAATTGAATTTTCTATGTGATACATGAAAGAATTCAAAAAAACTGCAATGTAGAATGCCCGAAATGCCCCTCCATGAAATCTGGTCATGGAGGTCCAAAAAGCTGCTAAAAAAAAATAGAAAGCTGAACTTTACGATCAATTTCTGGCACCAATACGACATTTTCTGGAAAAACACGAAAAAGAAACCCCCCCTAAAATCATGTTTTCTAAGTGACCATAAGGAGATCGGAATTTATTTCCCGAAGGAAAACCCCAAAGTGCCCCTAAACTAGATTATGCAAAAAAAAATGCAAAATAAATCTCTAGGAGGCTCAAATTGCCAAGGAAAAGGTTTTTCCTGGAAATGATCATGCACGCAGACGTAAATGGTGATTTTGAGTGCGCGAGAATGGTCCGCGGCTCCCGGAAATGGCCGAGTCAAAATTCGACCCCCCAATGGCCAAAAAGGCGAAAATGAACTTGAAATGGAAAATATGGAAACCAAAATTAGGAAATTATTTCAAATGACCATTTGGCCCTTGGCCACACTTCATACAAGATAAATGAGACCTAGTGGAGGTGCCGGAACACACTTTGCACCACCCGATTTGAAAATAAACCCTTAAAGGCTCGGATTCTACTATTTTAGCCCAAAACGCAAAATGTGAACTAAAATGCAAAAATGAACACTAAATGGTGTTTGGCCCTTGGCCACACCTCATACATGATTATAGAATCCCTATGAAAAAGAAAGAGTGGAATTCCCATGCCCAATGCAAAAGTTATGAAGAAAAGACTTGTTAATTTTCAATGTTTACATAATAACTTTGAAAGTAAAGTGCATAGAATACATAATACATGTTATTAGCCACCGGCCTCATCTTATACATGTTGAATACAATGAAAAGAGTGTACTTATGCACACTTTACATACATAGAATCAAAGAATACAAGTTTTGTCATGAGAAGCTACAAATCATCCAAGGCAATAAAACCTTCAAGTCTTGAGTCCTGTACTTGAAATATGCCCCAGTAACGTAGAGGTGAGCAACATAAAGCTACTCGTAGGAGATGAGCATGCCTCGACCTAGCATTTTACAATTTTATCACCTTAAGGTGAAACATGTCAGAGGGGCTCATGCCACCTAACGTCTATGTCACAATGAGACTCAGGGAGCATCCTAAGCTACCCTAGAGTAATAATCAACAAGAATCATGATACTTAAACACGTATGAAACGAATCAAGATTTGGATAATTCAAAGAACATGACAAGAAGGATGCTTGAATAAAAGTTAACAAGAATTACATTATCAGTGCAATTAGGCAAAGTTTAGAATAATCCATACAACATGACAAGGAGTTACTAGAATACAAGTTCACATTGTCAAGGCACTTTACATGATTGGAACATACTATTTAACACGACAAGAAGTATATTCAGATATAAGTTAGCAAGAATTACATTATAAATGCAATTGGCATGATTGGAGTATTTCACAAACACGAAAAGTTTAAATCTTCAAAGAATAGCAACTTAAAATTTAAAGAGTAAAATCAAACAATGTGGAAACTTGGATATCGCCCGGATTAAAACCGTACTCTTGGGATCACTTTAGGGTTACTAACCCAAGGGTACCTTCTCCTATTCTTGGGATCACTTTAGGGATTATCAACCCAAGGGTACCTTCCACTATTCTTGATTGATATCCCAAGTTCCAAAATCAACAAATTATGCAAGTCCAGATTGTATCATATGCAATAAATACATTAACCACGTTTCATGCACAACCAAGATTTTGGAACACGCAAGTCATGCCCCTGGTTCATCAACTATCATTGCATGTGAGATGACAAGAAATCATAGTATGCAACTATATAGACAACATCCAAGATATATAGCACATGGAGTTCATTGAAGTAAATATACCACAAGTATAAGATATATAATTCAATTACTTTCTAAGCAACATATGAGTAATTAAATCATTCCAAGACAAGTGTGCACGTTCATTAAGTACATTAATGAAACCTAGATACAAGGGGTCATGATTAAACCGATGGAAGCATAAAAAGGAAATTTTAATCAACCTAAGGGATTAAATTATCACGATTACGACGCAAGTCTAAATGTTCTATGAACAAGGTGTGTCAAGGATCATATCAAGGTCAAGTTCAATGTCAAGTTAAGAGTCCACTTCATGCAAGACATAACCATGTGAATTAAGTTCCATACAAAGGAAGTAAATGAATATAAGTTTCAAACTTATCCGATTATTCTCAATTTGATACATGTGAAGGAATTTGTCACAAAAAGCATGAATTCCAAGTTAGAAACTTAATCAAGACCAATGAGCTATTGAATGGATTTTAATTATTACACTTAATTAAAATCTCTAAGTTTTGAAATTCATCCAAATGATCTCAAATTTAAATATGTTATACAACATACCATGACATGATTTAAAAACACGACACAAGTGAATTCCATGCAATGAATGACCATGAGCATTAAACTTTAATACTAGAAAAATAATAAATGATAGATTTCAAAACCTAACCAAATATTCTAGATTTAATATATGTGAAACCATATAGCATGCATATCAAGAATGTCAAGTCGGAATTCCAATGGGGTGAATAGTACACCCGGAATGAATTAATTAATCTAATTAATTAAATATTATTAGATTTCAAAACTTCTCCGATTACTCTCAATATAATCTATGTTGAAGAGCATGCTAGGGCCTAATATAATATGCTAACACACATCGATTTCAAGCTAGTTAAGGCCACATGAATTAATATTTTATTCTAGTAAAATATTAAATAAAATCTTCGTTACTTGTCCAATTTCTCTCAATTTAATATATGTTAATCAACATATCAAGGGGTAATATTCTATCATGCCACATGATTAAACAAAGTTATGGACAACCGGAAAAATTAAATCCTTCACAAGAAAATTAAATAATAAAATCTCTAGATTTCATATTTAAGCATGTAAACAAGTTGTATAAGCATCAATAGCATGTTATATAACAATAATTAAACCTATAACACCCCCTACCTCAATTTGAGATGAAAATCTCAAAGGCCCACCGAAAAAAAAGTGTTCCGAATCCGCCGAAACCGAAGGGTTTTGTCGGGGACAACAAGATCTACATGAATCCGAAGGAAGCCCCATGAAAATCACAACTTGACCTCAAAACCAAACTCAAGAAATGGTCAAAAATGAATTCTAATAAGGGGGAATGGTAGAACACGTCGAGGGGAACAAAAACCGTGAAGGCCGAAGACTTTTTACTTAGGAAAAGTAAATCAAAGGAGGAGAGAGAAGGTGGCAGCTCCATGGGCATCCATGGCTACTTCAAGTCGTGCAAGGATAGTAGGGAAGATGAAAAATAAAATATTTCAGCCCCCTTTTATAGAAATCTCAAAAGTGCCCCAACGGGCCCCGCCGGGTACGAAAAAGTGGAATTTGAGCAAACGCGCTCAAATGGCAAAACTCCATGAACGAAAAAGATTCAAAATGAGAAAATATGAATAACGTCTCGAGCAGAAAGTTATGCCCCGAACAAGTTCGGCGCCAACCAGGTCCAGAAACTCTGAAACTGGAGAAAAACGACCAGAAGAAAATTCTATGAATTTACGAGTCAACGAAAAGTGAAAATAAATCCCGTACGAGGATCCAGGCTCTAGAAAAGATATTTTAATAACTTTCGTTAATTGCACAATGGCCCCTACAAAAAGGGTTAACTGCTAAACTGCCCCAGAATGAAAATATCTTCTAAAAGATATTTTCTTAGATACCCCTGAAATAAAATATCTTCAAAAGATATTTACAAAAAACACCCCAAGAAAAGAAAAAGATTCTGAAGAATTGTGTATCCACGCCCCTGTAGACACAGGGAGCAACCAAAGTACTTCCTTGCAAAAGTGAAGATACGTATTTCAAGGAAACCACTCAAGATGAAAGCACGTGAAGTCAAGAACCAACTCCGAGCATGAGAAGTGAGGTTGTGCCAACAATGTGACAAATGGGGAAAAGACAGAATAGGGAAAAAGATGAAACAGGGAAAAGGACGAAAGGCGCATAGTGTCCGAAAAGTGAAAATGTGAAAATGACTCGGTCCTCAAAGGAAGTTGTCAATTCACATGAAAGAGTCTTAGAAACCAATCCCGAGCACTCAAGATGACACTAAGCGACACGAAACAGAGCTTAGAAAAGAAAATTAAATGAAAAAAATTCATTCGTAAAATTTCAAGAAAAAGGAAATGGAAGCAAATGACCTAGTCGTTACATAAGTAGACAATTCGTGCTTGAATTTGATGGTTCATTCTTAATATTGCAATTCATTGTCACATCTACATTACAAGAATGTTTTCCCCAATTACTTGAAAGTATATGGATTAGTGAATGAACTTGGTAGTGATTCCAATGCCCTAAGCCTCTTTTTTCATCTTTTAAACCCCTAGCTCACTTAGTTTAATTTACTTGCATTTCCATTTAACTGAACTTAGTGTAATCAACCAACCAAACCCCCTCTCTTTTGCAATCTTGTGATCCACTAAAGTAGAAGTTAAACTCCAACTACGTGTTTAATCCCTGCGTACGGTCCCTACTCGCTGTGCTTCATTAATAGTAGTAGTGGTTTTATAAATGTAAATTTAACTAAAAAGGCTTCCTAAACCACATTCATATTTTGACCTTGTGAAGTGACCTCTTGTAATACCCCTAATTTTAAAAAAGATATTCCTGGTATTTAATGGTATTTAATTTATTATTTAAGTGCATTTTATTTGATTATGTGTCATTATTTTTTTTTATTAGGTGCTTAATTGTTTTCTTTTGTGGTGATTTAATTTATTTAAATGATATTTATTTTTAGTTATTTGATTGGAATTACTTGTTAGTGTTTTAATTATTTAATTGGCATTAATGATTTAAGTGTAATTGGTTTAGTTATTTGATTGGAATTACTTGTTAGTGTTTTAATTATTTAATTGGCATTAATGGTTTAAGTGTAATTGGTTTAGTTATTTGATTGGAATTACTTGTTAGTGTTTTAATTATTTAATTGGCATTAATGGTTTAAGTGTAATTGGTTTAATTATTCTATGTGTGTCTTATTTTATGTGTGTCTTATTTGGTTTAATTGGGTTTACTAATTATTATTTTATTCAATTAGATTATTTGTTAAGTATTTAATGGTGAATAGGGTAATTAGGTAAATACATCTAACTAAGATTTTAATTACAGTATAAATTAGGGTTTTATATTATAGCCGTCGTAGGTTTCTACGTTAATTGGATGGGCCGGTTAGGATTGTGAGTTGGACTTAAATGAACCTAGGGTTTAGGAAAACTCTATAAGTATAAGGTAGACGTCTGTGTAGGGTTTTTTTAAATAAAGCACACATTTTGTGGAAGTGGAGAAGGAAAAACGCAGTTTTTCACATTCTACCAAGGTTTGATCAAAGCTCCGATCCCGCTTCGTCCGTGGTCCGATCTAGCTGAAATTTGACCTCGGGAACAGTAATTCGTACTCGTGAACAGTAACTGGGTCGCACAGTTTTTTTTCCATTCTGCCCAGATTTCATCACACATCCGATCATGCTTCGTCCGTGGTCCGATCGAGCTGAAATTTAGAGGATAGGTTCACGACTTAGTGATGCACAATCTGAACGGTGGAGATCAGAGTTTGACCTTGGGAACAGTGATTCGTACTCATGAACAGTAACTGGGTCGCACAGGTTTTTTTCCATTCTGCCCATATTTCATCAAACATCCGATCCCGCCCGCTTCGTCCGTGGTCTGATCGAGCTGAAATTTGGAGGATAGGTTCATGACTCAGTGTCGCACAATTTGAACGGTGGAGATCAGATTTTAAGTTCGGGAATAGTGTTTCGTACCCGTGAACAGTAACCGGGTTTTGGAACTCACCGGGATTTTTTTTAAGAAGACGACGTTAAAACTTTGAACAAAAGTTTCTGAGGCAAGATTCTATCCTTACTCTTTCCCTTAGGCTTCATACTCTTTGCACTCTTAAATGATTCCAGGATTAATGAAGATTAAACCAAACTAAAATGATATCTGTTTTGCTATGAAACTGGTAGTTACAGTAGTGTTGTATGCTTGTTCAACCTAGACTAAGCATGTTTGTGGATGCATTGTGGTTCGGTGGTTCACGTTTTTCCTTACCACTGCTAGTATAAATTATTGGAAGGATGGGTCTAGATGATAGCTATCTTAACTTCTGAAATAGCAACCGTTGGAACTTAAATACTAGGAGGATTTGAGTTTAACACTAGATCGGTTTTGTGGAACACTATAATTTGAGCATGTCTACATACATACTGTGAATATTGTTTTGATGCTTACATTATCATAGTTAGTATCAACTGTGGAGGTTAGGATTTTGTGATACATACCCTACATATCTGTATGTCATTTGTAAGGTATTAAATGGAAGTTTTAATTAATTCTGTCTTTATATCAGACTAAAGGGAACAACTTAAATTGGGCATGTATATGTTGTTGTTGTGACCCTGTTTATCAATGCTTATTTTATCACTACTAACATTGAATGTTGGATGTTAGAATTTAGTTGATATATACTTGATTTATTGGTATTATTGACTACTGGAGGATTGGAAAGTAGGCACCGGTATGGGACGGTGGCATACTAAGGATGGGTTTGGTTTTTAAAATAATACCATTACCCACCTACTTGGAATAAGGATGGGATTAACTAAAAGTTAAGTCCCGTGGATTTGTATTGTCATGGCAACTACTTATTGAGCGGCAATACCAAGGATTTTGGATGGATTTTATATATGTACTGTTATGGTGCCTCGGTATGAGCTTGAGCCTCAGGACCGATGGCTAGGGAGCGTATATGCATCGGGATGTGTAGCTGGCTACGATGGTTGGAGGTGTACCCTGTTTAGGTATAGGTACATATGCCCACTTCGTATGCGTTTTAGCATGTTACCTCTATTCAGGTTGAGACCGGCCTGTAGTCCAGTGAGAGTCCTTTAGTGTGACTATATATATATTTACGGACTATTAGCTATTGTTGAATTGTTTAGGATGTACATGCGTATCGGGCTTCTGTTTGGATTGTAGTAGTATAGAACTTGCGCGTGGGCCTGACCCACTTCTATTTTTCAGGTACACGACAGTTCCAGGCTTAGACGTGTTCGTGCTGAGCAGAGATCTCTATTCACTCTTCCGACGATGTAGGGCTCTCTCTATAGTTTTATTTCTGGATGTTTATTACAGTTGTTCTATCTTCCGTTTGGATGTTTAATAGGGGTCCACTAGAGATGGATTCCCAAGTTGTAAACTGATGGAGTTTTGGAGTTTGGATTTGATGGATTTTAATAATTATAATATTTTGCGGATTCTATTTTTAGTTCCTTCTAGCTTTAATTTCATTTCTTAATTTATTTTGTATTCCGTGTTCATTATAAAATATTAATTGTTTGATATTCCCTCGGGTTTGGTCCTAGGCCTGATCAACCCGTGTCTCGGATCTGGGGGGTATCACAGTTGGTATCAGAGCACTCCAGGTTCAAGTGTCTCTAGGATGTTTTCGTATTAAGTCTTCCGCGTAGCGTTTTCTCTTGAATAGAGCTTAAGTTAGGATTCATTGTATTCCTTATGGTTCGTATAGAAAGGGTACTGACGTCTGTCTTTTCGTGTTAACAGATGGTTAACGCTATAAATGGACAGAACATGCAAGGAACTAGGAAGGAAAGGAGAACGGCACGTAGGCAATAATATCTTCTACGGCGTCAGCAAATGGAGGAAGAGCAGCAAAGGCTTGGGTTTCGTAATGACATGGATCAGTTTCAGGAGGAACAGGAGAATGTTTAACAGACTCTGGACCAGGTCAGAGATCCAGAGATTCCTCCTCACCTCAATGACCTCGTTGCTCGAGCTATAGAGGCTGGGGTAACAGCTGCACTTCGGAATCAGCCTCAGGTACAGCCGGCACCTGTACCAGCACTAGTGGTTCAGACGGATTCTTGGGGAAAGGCTAGGAGCTCTTTTACAAAGGGGAGTCCACCTGTGTTCTCAGGCTCAACCGATGCGAGAGCAGCTCACCAGTGGAAACAGGACATTGAGCGTCATCTTCGTTTGGTTCAGTGCACAGAGGTTCAGAAGCAGATGCTTGCTACTTTCAAGCTAGTTGGGGATGCACTACAGTGGTGGGAGTCAGTTACCACCTCAGAGGAGAGGATGACATTGTCTTATGATGAGTTCAGTGCTCGCTTTGATGAGAAATATTTTCCCTATGCAGTCAGGGCAGTTATGAAGACCGAGTTTCTAAGTCTGCAGCAGGGAAACATGACAGTGGTGGAGTATGAGCAGCAGTTCACACGCTTGTCTCTCTTTGCACCGGAGGAGGTGGATACAGAGGAGAAGAAGCGCAACAGTTTTGTCAAGGGACTAATATGGTCTATCAAGAGAGCTATTACAGGTAGTCCAGCCTATACTACCTATGCTCAGGTGGTAGACACCGCTCTACAACAGTATCAGTTGACTGTGGACATCAGACAGGCTCGTGGTGAGAAGCGGGGAGATAAAGACTCTATTAGTCAGTCAGCTGAAAAGGGGAATGGCAATGGTCACCGGCAGAATGATAAAGGCAAGTTCCAAGGACAACAGCCTTGGAAGAAGCACAAAGGTGGTTCAGATGCTCACCGGAATGGAGCACCTATTCAGAGGCAACAGAATGGGGGACCACAGGCAGGACAGGGTCAGCCACAGGCTAACCGACAGAGGAGGCCATTTGGTACTTTCCAGGGTAGTTGTTACACTTGTGGAGAGTATGGTCATACCACCAGGCAGTATCCTAAAGCAGGATAAGGACAGGGACAGAGACAGTATGTGCAGCAGGGATAGAGGGCGCCAGTGCCTCTACCAGCTCCACAGGTTCCACGGATTCAGGGACAGACACATCTGGCTTTACCGGCACTGCCGCAGACTCAGGGACAGGCACCACAGCAGTTGTACTATGGTAGGGTGTATAAACCCATGCCACAGGATGTTCAGGCACCTCAGACTATTGAGGGTAAGTTTCTTATTCATGGTTTGCATGGACGTGTTTTATTTGATACGGGTGCTATACACTCATTTGTAGCTAGGACTTTTGTTGCTTTGTCTAGGATGAGGACGAGGGTATGCACTAAACCTCAGGGTATTTCTACACCATTGGGTGATACAGCTATTATACATGAGAGTGATAGGCCTGTGACACTAGATATTGGCAGACTCAGATTTCTAGCCAATCTATTGGTCCTGGACATGCACACTTATGATGTGATACTTGGGATGGATTGGTTGTCTCACTACCATGCCCAAGTTGTTTGTTTTGATAGATCTATTATTTTTACCATACCTGGTCAGGATATGTATGTAGTAGCTATGTCACGTTCTAAAGGGGGCGGTAGCACCTATTTGTTCCATGTGGAGGAGGAAAATAAGGAGGGGATTACTGTGTCATTGGATAACATACCGATTGTACAGGATTTCCCGGATGTATTTCAGGAGATTCCAGGGTTGCCACCTAGTCGCAAGATCAATTTTGTGATAGACTTAGCTCCAGGCACTGCGCCTATTGCTAGGGCACCCTATAGGATGGCACCGGTAGAGATGAGAGAGCTGAGGGATCAGATTCAGCAGTTACTCAGCCAGGGTTTTATTCGTAGAAGTACATCACCTTGGGGAGCACCGGTTCTGTTTGTAAAGAAGAAGGATAGTTCACTTCGTCTGTGTATAGATTACAGGGAGTTAAACAAGGTTACGATTCGTAACAAATATCCTTTTACCCAGGATTGATGACTTGTTTGATCAGTTAAGGGGAGCCACATATTTCTCCAAGATTGATCTGCGTTCTGGGTATCATCAGCTGAGGGTCAGGGAGCAGGATGTTCCTAAGACAGCATTTCTCACGCGATATGGTTCTTATGAGTTTCGAGTTATGCCGTTTGGGACGACTAATGCACCTGCAGTATTCATGGACTTAATGAATAGAGTCTTCCGGGCTTATTTGGATCAGTTTGTTATTGTCTTTATTGATGACATCTTGATCTATTCTCGGTCGGAGGACGATCATGTTAGACATCTTCGCATAATCTTGCAGACGCTTCGTGAGCACCAGTTATATGCCAAGTTCGAGAAGTGTGAATTTTGGCAGTGGGAGGTGAAATTTCTGGGTCACGTGGTGTCAGAAAAGGGGATAGCAGTGGATCCGGCCAAGGTTTCAGCGGTGGTTGAGTGGGGACAGCCTACATCACCTACTGAGATTCGGAGTTTTCTCGGTCTGGCAGGATATTACAGGAGATTCATTCAGGGGTTCTCCAAGATAGCAGGACCACTCACTCATCTGACCAAGAAGGGTATACAGTTCGTGTGGGATGAACACTGTCAGCGAGCTTTTGATGAGCTGAAAAGGAAGCTGACTTCTGCACCGGTTCTGGCTACTCCGCAGAGCGGGATAGAGTATCTTGTTTACACGGATGCTTCGTTGCAGGGTCTTGGATGTGTATTGATGCAGGAGGAGCGACCGATTTCTTATGGATCTCGGAAACTTAAGCCTCATGAGCTTAATTATCCAACACATGATTTGGAGTTGGCAGCAGTGGTCTTTGCCTTGCGTATTTGGAGGCATTATCTGTTGGGTGAGTCCTTCAGATTATTCAGTGATCACAAGAGTCTGCAGTACTTGTTCACTCAGCGGGAGCTAAATATGAGATAGCGCAGGTGGTTGGAGTTTGTAAAAGACTATCATTTTTCTATACAGTACCATCCAGGGAAAACAAATGTAGTGGCGGATGCACTCAGTCGCCGACCTATTGGTAGTCTTTCTGCTCTATTCACTACTGAGTGGAATGCTTTAAAGAGTGTGGATGAGTTATCGGATGCTTTTATGGCTTGCATGGTGGTTACACCTTCCATCATTCGCAGGGTTTTACAAGCACAACTCACCGATCAGTAGTGTGTCGACAAGGTCGCAGAGATAGCTTCCGGAGAGGTTCCATTCTACTATGTTGGGGCTGATGGAGGTTTAAGGTATAAGGGACGGTTGGTGGTACCTTCTGCTGATAATTTGAGGAAGGATGTGATGACTGAGACTCATCACTCTAAGTTCTCTGTTCATCCAGGAGGCGATAAGATGTATCAAGATATGAAGCGGCAGTTTTGGTGGGCAGGTATGAAGAGGGACATTGCTCTTTTTGTTTCTCAATGTAGTACTTGTCAGATGGTTAAGATTGATCATCAGAGGCCGCCAGGAGCTCTACAGCCACTACCAATTTCGGAGTGAAAATGGGAGAGCATATCTATAGATTTTGTGGAAGGGTTGCCAAATTCTTTCAAGGGGCATAATTCCATATGGGTCATTGTGGATAGGTTGACCAAGTCAGCTCATTTCTTGCCTATTTGCACTGACTACACTTCGGAGCAGTTGGCGAGGCTTTACATTTCAGAGATTGTGAAGCTACATGGCATTCCATTATCTATTATATCGGACAGGGATTCGAGCTTTGTATCTGGATTTTGGAAGAGTTTTCAGCAGGCTTTAGGTACGGAGTTACACCTTAGTACTGTTTATCATCCTCAGACTGACAGACAGACTGAGAGGGTGAATCAGATTATGGAAGATATGCTTCGGTCGTGTGTTCTGGATTTCAAGGGCCACTGGGAGGAATATTTGCCACTTGTGGAGTTTGCTTATAACAATAGTTTCCAGAAGACTATTGGTATGGCACCATTTGAGGCATTGTACGGTCGACCGTGTCGGTCACCTGTTTGTTGGATGGAGGTTGGAGAGAATTGATTCTTAGGTCCTGAGTTCATCAAGGATACCTCTGAAAAGATTGCTCTTATTCGAGATCGCATGCGTACTGCCCAAAGTAGGCAGAAGAGCTATGCTGATCGTCGTACTCGGGCTTTGGAGTTTCAGGTTGGGGATCAGGTTCTACTCAAAGTGTCTCATATGAAGGGTGTTATGCGCTTTGGGAAGAAAGGGAAGTTGTCACCGCGATTTGTTGGTCCATTCATGATTACGGATCGCATTGGAGCTGTTGCTTATTGGTTGGCACTTCCGGATACTTTGGATCGCGTCCACAACGTGTTTCATGTTTCCATGTTGCGGAAATTTCTTCGAGATGAGGATCGGTATCAGCATATCGATGTTGGGGCGATTGCGTTGCAGCCGGATGTAACTTATTTAGAGCCACCGTGTCGTATTGTCGACCGATGAGATCAGATTCTTCGTAATAAGGTTATTCCTTTGGTTCGTGTTCAGTGGAGTCATCACAATGAGTCTGAGTCCACTTGGGAACGAGAGGATGTCATTCGCTCACGGTTTCCTGAAATATTGGAAGAAGGTAAGAGTGAATTCCGAGGACGGAATTCCTTTTGTTAGGGGGGGAAGAATGTAATACCCCTAATTTTAAAAAGGATATTCCTGGTATTTAATGGTATTTAATTTATTATTTAAGTGCATTTTATTTGATTATGTGTCATTATTTTTTTTTATTAGGTGCTTAATTGTTTTCTTTTGTGGTGATTTAATTTATTTAAATGATATTTATTTTTAGTTATTTGATTGGAATTACTTGTTAGTGTTTTAATTATTTAATTGGCATTAATGATTTAAGTGCAATTGGTTTAGTTATTTGATTGGAATTACTCGTTAGTGTTTTAATTATTTAATTGGCATTAATGGTTTAAGTGTAATTGGTTTAATTATTTGATTGGAATTACTTGTTAGTGTTTTAATTATTTAATTGGCATTAATGGTTTAAGTGTAATTGGTTTAATTATTCTATGTGTGTCTTATTTTATGTGTGTCTTATTTGGTTTAATTGGGTTTACTAATTATTATTTTGTTCAATTAGATTATTTGTTAAGTATTTAATGGTGAATAGGGTAATTAGGTAAATACATCTAACTAGGGTTTTAATTACAGTATAAATTAGGGTTTTATATTATAGCCGTCGTAGGTTTCTACGTTAATTGGATGGGCCGGTTAGGATTATGAGTTGGACTTAAATGAACCTAGGGTTTAGAAAAACTCTATAAGTATAAGGTAGACGTCTGTGTAGGGTTTTTTTAAACAAAGCACACATTTTGTGGAAGTGGAGAAGGAAAAATGCAGTTTTTCACATTCTGTCAAGGTTTGATCAAAGCTCCGATCCCGCTTCGTCCGTGGTCCGATCGAGCTAAATTTCGGAGGAGAGGTTTATGACTCAGTGACGCACAATCTGAATGGTGAAGATCAGAGTTTGATCTCGGGAACAGTGATTCGTACTCGTGAACAGTAACTGGGTCGCACAGTTTTTTTTTCCATTCTGCCCAGATTTCATCAAACATCCGATCCTGCTTCGTCCGTGGTCCGATCGAGCTGAAATTTGGAAGATAGGTTCACAACTCAGTAACGCACAATCTGAACGGTGGAGATCAGAGTTTGACCTCGGGAACAGTGATTCGTACTCGTGAACAGTAACTGGGTGGCAGAGGTTTTTTTCCATTCTGCCTAGATTTCATTAAACATCCGATCCCGCTTTGTCAGTGGTCCGATTGAGCTAAAATTTGGAGGATAGGTTCAAGGCTCAATGTCGCACAATCTGAACGGTGGAGATCAGATTTTGAGTTCAGGAATAGTGTTTTGTACCTATGAATAGTAACCGGGTTTTGGAACTTGCCGGGATTTTTTTTAAGAAGACGACATTGAAACTTTGAACAAAAGTTTCTGAGGTAAGATTCTATCCTTACTCTTTCCCTTAGGCTTCATACTCTTTGCACTCGTAAATGATTTCAGGATTAATGAAGATTAAACCAAACTAAAATGATATCTATTTTGCTATGAAACTGGTAGTTACAGTAGTGTTGTATGCTTGTTCAACCTAGACTAAGCATGTTTGTGGATGCATTGTGGTTCTGTGGTTCAAGTTTTTCCTTACCACTGCTAGTATAAATTATTGGAAGGATGGGTCTAGATGATAGCTATCTTAACTTCTGTAATAGCAACTGTTGGAACTTAAATACTAGGAGGATTTGAGTTTAACACTAGATCGGTTTTGTGGAACACTATAATTTGAGCATGTCTACATACATACTATGAATATTGTTTTGATGCTTACATTATCACAGTTAGTATCAACTATGGAGGTTAGGATTTTGTGATACATACCCTACATATCTGTATGTCATTTGTAAGGTGTTAAATGGAAGTTTTAATTAATTCTGTCTTTATATCAGACTAAAGGGAACAACTTAAATTGGGCATGTATATGTTGTTGTTGTGACCCTGTTTATCAATACTTATTTTATCACTGCTAACATTGAATGTTGGATGTTGGAATTTAGTTGATATATACTTGATTTATTGGTATTATTGACTACTGGAGGATTGGAAAGTAGGCACCGGTATGGGATGGTGGCATACTAAGGATGGGTTTGGTTTTTAAAATAATACCATTACCCACCTACTTGGAATAAGGATGGGATTAACTAAAAGTTAAGTCCCGTGGATTTGTATTGTCATGGCAACTACTTGTTGAGCGGCAATACTAGGGATTTTGGATGGATTTTATATATGTACTATTATGGTGCCTCGGTATGAGCTTGAGCCTCAGGACCGATGGTTAGGGAGCGTATATGCATTGGGATTTGTAGCTGGCTACGATGGTTGGAGATGTACCCTGTTTAGGTATAGGTACATATGCCTACTTCGTGTGCGTTTTAGCATGTTACCTCTATTCAGGTTGAGACCGGCCTGTAGTCCAATGAGAGTCCTTTAGTGTGACTATATATATATTTACGGACTATTAGCTATTGTTGAATTGTTTAGGATGTACATGCGTATCGGGCCTCTGTTTGGATTGTAGTAGTATAGAACTTGCGCGTGGGCCTGACCCACTTCTATTTTTCAGGTACACGACAGTTCCAGGCTTAGACGTGTTGGTGCTGAGCAGAGGTCTCTATTCACTCTTCCTACGATGTAAGGCTCTCTCTATAGTTTTATTTCTGGACGTTTATTACAGTTGTTCTATCTTCCGTTTGGATGTTTAATATGGGTCCACTAGAGATGGATTCCCAAGTTGTAAACTGATGGAGTTTTGGAGTTTGGGTTTGATGGATTTTAATAATTATAATATTTTGTGGATTCTATTTTTAGTTCCTTCCAGTTTTAATTTCATTTCTTAATTTATTTTGTATTCCGTGTTCATTATAAAATATTAATTGTTTGATATTCCCTCGGGTTTGGGCCTGGGCCTGATCAACCCGTGTCTCGGATCCGAGGGGTATCACACCTCTCACATGATTGTGTTGTCATAAAACAAAGTAGACTACTCAATAGTTATTCAATCATGTTCTTAACTTATACACACTTATACTAATATTATGTCATTCAAATAAAGGATTTAATCATACTAGTATTGTAAACCTTAGACATGGAATTACACAATTCATACTCTAAGTCTTCTAAACTACAATGACATTTACAATGTCAGGTTTACAATGTAAATAGAACTACACTACTACAAGGTTGTCAACATAGGCAATTCATTCGTGCTATCAAAGTAATCTTAAACCCCTAATTTAGACAACAACATAGTTTAATTTCACACATAATCAATGACAAGAATAATTCTAGAATATTATAGTTACAACAACAAAATAATACTAGAATTTAATTCTCTACTAAATGAAACAACTACACAAGAGATTAATCATATACAAGTCTTGTACAAAATGAAACCCTAGGTTAGATATAACAACATTCATATAAATACAACCTTAGAACTTCATATAACATGCCTACAATGTATATCAACCTCAAAGAAGACAAGATACACAAAGAATATAAACATAAGGCAACCCCTACCTCACTAGAGAATTGTATCTCTAGAAATCTCAAGGAAATGGATGCAAAATGGAAAACCAAGCAAAGGTGTGGTAGAGATGGATGTGAGGAAGCTTTTGTCTTCACGGTGGAAGACCAAAAGCCAAAGGGAAGAGGCTTGAAAGTTAGCAATGGAGGCTAGGGTTTTATGTCAACAATTGTGGCTTAGGTGTGAAAAATGAAGAAGGCAATAAGTTTCTCTAACTTTTCCACTAACCTAAGGCATTGTTAGTCATATATACTATACTAACACTACCTCTCTCTCACACATACACACATCCACCCTCCACTTGTCACCATCATAGGCCTCCTCACAAGGCTACATCTAAGCCTTACACTTGTTATCATCCTAGGCTAACAAGTGTCCCAATCTAAAGTCAACAATTGGTCCAAGTGTGACACTTCTCACACTTTTCAAAAATTACAAATTGGTCCCTCCACTAAATATCTCACAAAAATAATTGCAAAAAGGTCCTTAAGACAAAATATCTCAAAAAATTAATTATAAAAAGCACCTCAAAAAATGAAAATGTTTCCGAAGAAACTATGCATTCATACCCCCGAAAAATAAAATTAAACGAGCATGTTTTTCTATGAAATTAAAACATGCATTGATAATAAAATAAAATAAAGCTAATACGTGCGGTGCCGGAAACCGATTTCGGACACCAAACCCTACCTCAGGTCCTACAAAACCCTAAGGTAACGCAAAATGAAAATAAATAAATAAATAATAATAATAATAATAAATGAACGTTGGAAAAAGGACAAAGGTGACACGATCATCACAAGAACTTCATATTTCCCTTACCCAAGCGATGTGAGATTGTGCACCCATAGCTCGCCTAGTGTGGTAACCTGCCAGTGCCTCGCACCCGCCCACAGTACACCTATCCACAAGGTTTCCACAATCACCCCCCCTTTGGGGCCCAACGTCCTCATTGGCCACACTTCCGGTTAGCTCTGATATCATTTGTAACGACCCTATAAAGCCCAAGAGTAAAACCGTACGGGCTCAGGCCCAAATCAGATAATATCATACCATGTGGTGAAGTAGGTCATTACATAGGTCTTTTTAAATGACCCACCTCCCACCATGCCTTTACTAGAACATGCTTGCTAATCTCCCACCATCAACCAAATATCTTTCCATCAATAAATTCACTTATACATATAAATGAATTGTTTTTTTTAATAGGTATATGTATATGTGTATATATATCTCAAATATATATTATATATAAAACTTATGAATATATCAAACATTTAAATGAACTGGGTTTGTGTGACAGCCCTGGTTTTTAGGCCAGTGCGTCTTATGATGGACCGAACGTAGATCCGATAGCGAACCCAAAATGCAGAAGCAAAGGGTAAAACAACGGTCTCTAGAGATACTAAGTGTCTATGGGACACGAATGTAACCATCAATGAAGTCACAAAACCCAAAGAAGACAAATGCGGAACGATACTTCAAAACGAATAAGTATGAGTCTAGGGGCAAAATAGTCATTTCATAGGGAAAATGGATACTACCAAGCATGCCATTGGAATAAAAATGAAAAATAAATGAAAATGGACTTAAGAATCGCTTGATTCAAAGCCCGGACGGAAAAGATATGAATTTAGGATGAAACGGTGTTCTCTGATTTAGAGCCACCGCGACCCTATCTCACTAAAACTGCAATAACTCTCTTTACAATTAGAGTTTTGTTGTTTAGTTGGTACCATTGGAAAGCTAACTTCAAGATCTTCAATTTAGACTCAAGAACGACCTGATTTGGATTTAAAATGAGTTAGATATGACCCTCTGAAATTGGTGAATGAATGTTGCCTAAGGAAAACAAAAAGGGAAGGGTTCCAGGGAGGATCAGCTGACCGACGGCAAGGACCAGCCGGCCGAACCCCAATCATCAGCCTGATGAAATGACTCTTTTCCTTAAATGGCTATTGGAATGCATCCTCGACATGTATCAGCCAGCTGAACAAGCTTCAAAACATTCCCTCGCCTTATGCAAGCATCCATAACATGCTAAATCAAAAAGAAACTTGAAACATGCTCTTTGCATGAAATTTGCATGAAAATTTCATAAATGATCCAAAAATAGTTCAAAATTTGAAATCCATGTGTTTTATGAGATATGATCATGCACGCATATGCAAAACGATAAAGTAAATGCGCTACAATGGCCTACAACCTCATGGCATACCTTATACAAAATATGACCCTTCAATGCATGAAATCCCATATATCCCATAAACAAACAATGAATTTAAGCAAGCATACTTGTCATATAATTGTTCTTGGCCCTTGGCCTCATTACATAAGCCTTCAAAGAGTATCAAAAGGTACACTTAAGTGCACATTACTTAGCTTAGACAATAAATATAAGTTTTTATACAATAACCCAAAAAGGAGCATGATATGCTAACAAGTGCATATTCAATATCACCAAAAATACTCCAAGAAATCAAGCAAGTCTAAGAATGTTGTGCATCCCACAATAATGCTTCTTTACCTGAAAAACAACCTTGTAACTTTGGGGTGAGTAAACAAGTTTACTCGTAGGGAATGAGCATGCATAGGCTTATCTTTATACAAAGTTCACGATTCAATATAATTTAATCCATGCTATTTAAATGACATTGAAACTTTCACATAGCACAATGAGATGCAATTTCACAAGGTTATCAACTTAGAATTTAAAGAGTGAAATCAAACCAAAGTGGATACTTAGATATCGCCCGGACTAAAATTGTACTCTTGGGATCACTTTAGGGCTATTAACCCATGGGTACCTTCCCCTAGTGCGCACTATAGTATAGGGAGCTCTCTATCTCCCGTACTAGAACCAAGTCCTAGCCAAGTCAAGCTTCTTGATGATATCCCAAGTTTCCAAAATCAACAAGTTGAGCAACAAGTCATGATATGTGATAAAAACACAATAAAAGCTCCATGAATTACATGACTAAATCACTAGATCAATAAGATAGAAATTAAGTAGACTAACTAAGTAATTTCTCTAGATTTCAAGAGTTGTCCAAATGATTCCAATTTAATATATGACAAGGAGTAACTCATGACCATGCCATATATCAAGTCTAAAATGGAATACAAGTATGGTACAATTAAGTAGAATTTAAATCAACTTAAATTAATTAATTCTCTAGATTTAAAAGCTCATTTAAATCATGCCAAATTAAGATACAACAAAGATCAAGTCATGGCCATGCCATATATCAAGTCTAAAATGAGTTATAGGCAAGTTACAATTAATCATTAATTCCTCAAATTGGCATAAGACATGCATACCACTTGTACATCACTATAAAAGCAATTAATTCACTTAGATAATAAACTAGAACACCCCCTACCTCAATAAAGAATTGAATCTCTATAATCCAAGGCAACCAAGCCTAAAAATGGAAAATCAAACAAGGGTTTTATAGAGGAGAGTGAGAAAGAACTAAAGTACTCCAAGCTTAAAGGTCCTAGGTGAGTGGAAGGGCACCAAAATGAAGCTTAAAGCTTTAAACCAAGTTTTTCCTTCAATGGTGGCTAGGTTAGGGTTTGAGAGGAAAGAGATGAAATGAAATCAAAGTGTAAACCCTAAGCTAAATATGATGGAATCCTCCACTCACTAGGTGCTCTTGCACTACCTCTCACACATACACAACACAAGACTAAGTGTGGTGCCTACACTTGTCACCATCTTAAGTAAACTTCCAAGACTTAATATTAAGCCTACACTTGTCAACCATCCATGGCAACAAGTGCTCCTATCCTAGGCCAACAAATGGGTGAATCTCCATCCTCTATGTGTCAAGAGATTAAGCCTCCAAGTGGTTCCACCACAAGATCAACAAGTGGCACCATGAGAGTGTGACACTTGTCACATTTTTCAGAAATTGCAAATAGGTCCTTTTCGAAAATATCTTTCAAATTAAATTGCAAAATGGTCCCTAGGATGAAAAATAATTACTTTATTTAATTACACAAAAATCCCAAAAGTTAAGAATATTACCAAAAAGTTATGCATCTATACCCTTTACAAGAAAAGTAAACACTTAGCATGCTTTTACACAAAAGTAAAAATGTAAATATCATGGAAATTAAATATCTTGGATGTATGCAAAGCCGGAATCAAATTCGAGCACAGAAAGTGAGGTTATGCAAGGAAAAGTGAAAAATGAGAAAATGACGAAATAGGGAAAAAGACGAAAAAAAAATTATCGAAAAAAGAAAGGAAAAAAAATGACCGGGTCATTACAGTTTGTTTGGAATGTTTTATATAGATTATCTATTAGATATCAATATAAATATATAAAATATTTTGCAATCTCTTTAACAGTTTTCTAAAATTCTCTCACTAATCCACACTATATGTGTGTGTGTGTGTGTGTGTGTCTGTGTGTGTGTATTTGTAAGAGGGGAGATAGGAAGGGGTTGATTGGGTCGAACGAAGGCTAGGGTTGGTAGCCTTAGAAGCCCAACCGCCACGAATTTAACTAAAAATGCCAGCGAAGAAGAAGGCTTTGGTAAATGGGTTATAGAGCATCCAATCTGAAACTTCTTTTTCTGCAATTATTTAATGCTTCACGCTAATTTTATTGAAATTGAAGCTGATAAAGGAGAGATGTGGTATTTTTTTATGCCAACGAAGCCGTGTAACAGAGGAATTGAGAAATGATATTTTGGGTTTTATGTAAAGAAAATTAAGGGTTTGCAAGGTTAAGAAATTTCATGAATGGACTAGATGGGCTTTTGGAGAGCTCTGAAGAAGAGATTGAGAAAGTTGGAGAGAGTGTGAACTAACCTGATTTACTGCCACCACCTCATCCTACCACTCTGAAATTCCACGGGTGTAGCGTTGATTTCTTGGGGGCAACAACAATGATGGTGTGTATATAGTCTTTTTACGGTGGTAGGATGAGGTGCTGGCAGTAAAGGATGGTGGATAGGAGAGAGAACAGAAGTGGTCACTATGGTAGCGACGGGGGAAATGTCAGAGGTGATGGCGACGATGGCGAGGGGAGAGAGAACACAAAAAGAACAAGGAGAGACGAGAGAGAATAAAAAAAATATGAAAATGGTTTGAAGTGGAGGGTAGTATAGTATTTTCATACGACTTAATTATTTGATCAATTATTGTTGGTCCTAGCTTGTTTATGGTTTGCCCTTTCAATGTCAAAAGTAGCTTACATGTCCATTTCTGTTATGAACTTCATTTCCCCAGTTCAGGTATACATTATATTTTATACTCCCTTTGTCCGAAAAAGAATGTCTCTTTTGTGGAACTGTTTGTGAGTCACAGTTCCCCAAAAGAGACATTTATTTTGGGACAGAGGTAGTAATCTGTTACAAAGGGTGCATTGTAGTTCTACACACATATAAAGTCTGTTGATATTCATTTGAGAAGGTACATTATTGTTTTAACCTTCTAATTAAGCTGAAATTATTAAATGTATGCTCACATGTCTTATCTATGATATATCCTTCTGTTGAGGTCTATACTAATCACCTCTGATGTGAATAAGGGTAGTTTGGTAATTTCTATAGTGTATTAAAATGCCTAAAAGTCTTTGAAGAAGGTGCATTGTGTTAAGGATTAATTTACAGATTTTTAAAGCTTCACTTTCTGGTACAATTATGTGATTTACAGACTTAGTCACACTCAGGGGCATTCTTGCCCTTTTACATATATGTGACATTACATTACAGAATATTGAAGGTGGAACATTGTGTTACAGAGCCCAAAAATTAATTTGATCATCATGAAAAAAAGTTGTAACACAGTTTTTTGGTTTCAATGATAGGTGTTATTCATAAGGGCATTTTGGTAAATCTATGTGTAGTAGTGATGTGTTGGCACGTGCATTATGGTCCTCAATATGAGAAGGTGATGACCAATTCAGGTTTCTTGGCCACTAAGTTTGTGTATATCACAGAATTGTTATACATGAGCTGTAAAATGTGAAGGTTCACTACATGACAAAAGTGGAGGGATTGTCAAGGGCAAATATGTCATTTCCTTTAATGAATGTTAGAATATTCTTCTTCAAATGATTAGATAATAATGCCATATATATTGCATCATTAGGGTTGCATCATCTTGTGAATCTGTCCCTATAAATATACCCTTATAGCTACTGCAAAAAGGTGCACAAGAGAAGGCCAATAAGTGAGCTAAAATTAAGGGTTTTTTGAGAGCCAAGAATAAGTAAAGTGTTTCTGAGTTTTCATTGTTGATTCAAGCTAAAATCTATCTCATAATGTAAGATTAAGTTCATATATTCTTAATGATTTACATGGAGGTAGCAGAACATGATTTTCTAGTGCAAAGGTGAGGTTGAAGAGGTCCAAAGTTGTAGTGGTCATTTTTGGAGCTGGAACAAAGTTTAGACAAGTGTATTTGTCAATTTCATATATGCAGAAAGTGCTCACATGTACACATTTGAGTTGTAGTAAGTTTTCATGTCTTAAACCTACTCAAATTTGGTTTTCTAATGCATATCTGCTGCTATAGATTTTATCGATGACATATCTTGCTGTTACATTAATGTCCATCATTTGAGCATGATTATAATGTTGATGTAAGGCAATACAATCTCAGATACATTTCATAAAAGTGACCATAAGGGTTTTAAATTGGCAAACCTTTGAAAACAAGGTTTTCTGCAGAAACAGGCTTGAACTGTGTAGTGATTTTAATATTACTAGCTATATTTGTATTGATCATCATCTGAGCAAGCTTGGTTAGTTGAATCAAGTTTGTGAGAATCAAGTTTAGACCAGGTTTTAGGATAAATTACCTTTTTGCCCTTCAGGCTCATATATTAAGGAAAATGAGTTATTGAGTACTTTAAGCTACATTTTCATTACTATCCTTGGTTATTTCTTAAGTACACTTGTCACTCAACATATATTGTGATTTGGAGCTGTGAGATTTACTTGAGGAAGAATACTTGAAGAATTCCAGAAGTTAAGTATTCAAACCTTGTGATTTAAGGTTTTCTGGTGCACAGGCTACTGTTGAGCTTAATACTTTGTTCCTTTGCTATATTATTCATAATAATCATTTGAGCAAGTATATATATGGGAGCTGGATGAGCCATTAATTGAACTAAACTAGAATCTTTTTTGGTTCTTACTCCCGAAGACCAAATCTGTTAAGGTTTTCTGCAGAAATTGAGCCTAGTGTGTAGTGAAGCTGATATTCCTTGTTGAGTTCATTGAGTGTATCATCTGAGCAAGTGTACCTAATTGAGTTAAGGCTGTGAAAACCATTGTCTGTCTGTGGTGAAGCTACATTGTGAATTGACATATCAAACCTCAGTTTCTACAGAAGTTGAACTATGGTTTCTATTGTTTTCATCTTGAAGTTTTATTTTATTCTTATCATTTGTAACAGCTGCTATAAGATGTGTGTGAGGTATTTACATCTCTATTTATGTATTTGGTGAGCTGTGAGGGCTCTTATGCTATGTTCGGTAAGAAAGAAAAAAATTAAATGGAAAGGAGGGATAAGACATCCCTAGGGAAGAGATTGTGTATTTCTTTCTTTTTGTTCGGTTGGGTAGAAGAGAAGAGAAGAAACTAATAATTTAATATATTCGCTAAAAGAGAAGGAAAGATAAAGTTTTAATTGTTTTAACCATTATATCCAATAATATTGATAATGTTGTAATCTATAGAGGATAGAATTGTAATTTAAAACTTATATAATTTAGGATAGTATTTAATTTAAAACTTCTATAATAGTCCACTTGTCTTTCTTCCGTAATTTCTCCGCCCAAAAATCGGCGGATGAAAATTTGTAAATGAGGAAGGATGTGTCATCGTTCCTATTTTTATGTTTTTTTTTTCTTATATTGACTCTACCAAATAAAGGAAGTTCATTCTAACTAAGAAAAAAAAAAAAAAAAAAAAAAAAAAAAAGTTCGTTATTTCTTTCCTATTTTCGCTCCACGCCACTTCCTTTCCTCCTACCGAACATAGCAGGGTCTAAGCAGGGGTGCATAGGATAAGGGGAGTGCTATTAAGCATCAAGTGGAGCTAGTGTATGTGTAGAGGCTGTAAAAACTAGTATTTCATCTTGTACAAAGGTGTGTCCAGAGAGTGAGACAACTGAGTGTGTAAGTACTTGCATACAACTAGTGAAGATTACATTGGATGTGGCTAAGAACCAAGGTTTTTGATCTCTAGTTGAGATAGATTTTCCTTATAAAATTCAGGTGCACTTGTGGTTGAATGTTGGAGAATTGTGTGTATATTGAAAACATTTTAAGTGTAGAAAAAAGTCAAGAAGAAGAACCAATCCCTCCCTCCCTCCCTCTCTCTTTGTTCATCAATTATATTAATAATAATATAATGGTAAAATTGACATTTTACAAATAAAAGGGGAGGTCAATGTAATAAACCTCAAATGCTCCACCTATGTGAGATTTGCCCAAACCTCAAGGGGACAGTGTAATTTACTCTTAAAAGAATCATGTACGTTAAAGAGAAGTAATTATCAAGCGGCATATTTGTAATATATATATATACACACACACACATAGATATATATATATATATATATATATATATATATATATATATATATATATACATATGGGCCCTTTGATCTAAAAAACATTTTATTCTTAGGGTTGATGAGCCAAAAAAAAAAAAAAGGAAAAGTGTGACGGCCCTAGTTTTTCAAGTCAGTGCGTCCTGTGATGACCCGTAAGATGTCCCGAAATGAATCCGGAATACGGAAGCGAAAATAAAAACAAGGTCTCTAGAGATATACGACATCCCTAAGACATCAAGGTGACCTTCCGTGAGGTCACGGAACTCAACGAGAGCAAAAACGGAAGCAAAAGTTCAAAAATAGACCAAGTATGCCCCCAAGGGCAAAATGGTCTTTTCACGAGAAAACAAAGTCTCGAGAGATGTACATCATCCCTGAGACACAAGTGTGACTTCCCATGAAGTTACGGGACAAAAGGAAAACAAAGTGGAAACGACATTTTAAAAATGGATAAGTTTAGCCCTAAGGGCAAAATGGTAATTTCTAGCAAGATTTGGGTGCTACCAAGTACACCATTGGAAGACGACAAAAAAATTAATCAAGTTAGACTCAAAAATCACTTGATTCGGAGTCCGGATGGAAGAGAAAAGTCAAAACAAAGTTTTCACATCGCCGCAACCGTGAATACTGTTTTGACAGCAATGAATACTGACTTGGGCAAAATGCTGAAAATTGTGTACCGTTTTGAGGCACTAAACGACGTTTTTTTTGAAAAACACAAAGAAGAAACCCCCCTTAAAATAATTTTTCCAAACTGACCATGTCGAAAGAAAAATTTATTGTTAACGTGAAATCCTTAAAACACCCTTAAAACAAACTTTTCTGAAAATGCATGTGCGCGCCAAAAAATCAGATTTGACGCGGGGTTTTCGAGACCGAAATAACATTTTCTGGAAAAATGTTGTGAAGAGATCCTCCCTAAAATCAGGTTTTCTGTGGGACTATGTCAAGGCCGGAATTAAATTTTCAAAGGGAATTCCAAAATGCCCCTAAATCAGTTTAGGTCAAAAGCGATGAAAAAAAGAATAAACAACTTTGCACCAAGTGTTCATTTGATCCTAAATGGTGTTGTGTGCTAAAATGATCATGCACGCATACGTAAATAGTGATTTTAAGCGCACGGGAATGGTCCGCGGCTCCCAAAAATGCCTGATGCAAAATACGACCTATCCGAACCTCAAAATGCAAAGAAAATGCTTTAAATGGAAAACTTGAGACCAACAAGCATCCATTTTATACAAATGCGATATTTTATGCAAGGTGAGCATTCACACAAACGTAATATACATATTTACACGCGTTCCAATGGCCTACGGCCTCAATGGTTGCTAAATATAAAATATCACCTATTAAACCTTAAATTTTGCCTAAAATGGCTTTTAAAAGAGAAACTTGAAACTAATAATTACAAAATGGTTTTAAAAGACCATTTGGCCCTTGTCCACACTTCATACATAAATGAAAGACCCTATGGAAATGCTAAAGCGCACTTCCCACCACGCATGCAAATGTAGTGAAGTTGATACATGCCATTTTTCTATTTTTCAATAAAATCACATAGAAATAAACATACTTAGAATACAAAATGAAAGTCCTTGGCCCATGGCCTTATTACATACATGTCAAATACATCCCAAATGGCCCACTTAAGTGCTCATTACATATTTAGAACCAAATATACAAGTTTTGACATTTTAAATCAAAAGTAACATTTCATGCTAACATTTACATGAATTAAATACATTTAAAAGAACTTCGAATCATCAAAACAACCTAGGGATGTTGTGCATCCCTGAACCACGTCTTCTTGCCTGAAACAGGTCGCATTCAGCAAGGGGTGAGTAACCTGTATTACTCGTAAGGAATGAGTATGCATAGACCTAACTTTTTACAAGTTTATCACATTAATGTGAAATAATTCAAAATGCTCATGCCACCTAACGTCTATGTCGAAAGTGAGACTCAGGGATCATCCAAAAGTTACTTTAAAACATTTCTAGCATAAACCACAATACCTATGCAATTAAACAATACAAAAACATGTTATACAAAGCAACAAGATATAGATTCTCAAAGTCATCAACTTGAAATTTAAAATACGAAATCAACTAAAGTGATTCATGCCACCTAGCGTCTATGTTCCAAAGTGAACTAAGGGATTATCTCAACTACTTAAATGGTTGAAATGAAATACAAAAAAATACACAAGTCTCTAAAGCAATTTTAGAACTTTATAAACAAAAATCACAGGTCACAATTAAGCATTGGTTGCCAACTTGTAATTAAACGAGAAATCAAATAGCGGAATATCTTGGACATCAAATCCCGGAATAGAACCAATATGTGGCAGTGGATCGGGCTACTAACGCACGGAAACAACCCAAGTGCGCACTAAACGTCAACAGTTACTTCGGGCTACTAACCCCGAGAACAACCTAAGTGCGCATTATATTTTTAGAGGGAACTCTCATCCCCCATACTAGGACTTTGCCCTAGCCATGTCAAATTGTGTGATGTCCCAAGTGTTTCCAAAATAAGTTTAAAACTTATACAAAATTAAATAATGTATAGAAACCGCCTTCCACGCACAAGTAGAGATGAAACCACACAAGTCATGTCCTAGAGTTTCAAGTCTACAATGACATTAAAAATATGGAATCTTCAATGTGCGATTCGTTACACACTATAGAAATATTATTCCAATATTGAAAACATAATCTCATGAATATAATACAAGCCTAAAATTATGATTTAAACATTCGATCAACGTCAAATACATGATTAAGTCACTAATGCAATAGAATCGAAAATCAATTACATAAACTAATTAATTTCTCTAGATTTCAAATCTCATCCAAATAATCCCTAATTAACATATGTTAAACAACATAGCATGATCATTATATATATCAATTCAAAAACTTAATTAGGTCATTGGAACAATTAAATAGATTCTAATTAATTCATTTAATTGAAATCTCTAGATTTTAAAACTCATGCAAATGCTCTCAAATTGAGCTATGTTAAGGAATATGTCAAGGCTTAATTTAACATCACATTACAAGTTACTTCCATGCAAGATACAACCATGAGAATTAAACTTTCATACAAGAAAATAATTAAATAAAAGTCTCAAAACCTATTCAAATATTCTCAATTTAATATATGAAAGAACATAGTATGCTCATTAACAATATCAAGTTAAAAATTCAATTAAGTGATTAGAACACTTAAAATAAAATTAATTAATTTTTTCTAGATTTAAAAACAACTCTAAATATTCTCAATTTAACCTATGTTAAAGAACATACCAAAGTCTAATTTAATATCATATTACAAGTTGATTCCATGCTAGTTACAACCATGTGAATCAAATTTTTATACAAGTGAAAGATTAAATAAAAGTTTCAATACTTATTCAAATGCTCCCAATTTAATATATGTTAATAAATATATCAAAGCCTAATTTAATAGCACACCACAATTTAATTCTAAGCTATATACAACCATGATAATTAAATCTTATACAAAAAAAAAATAATTAAATTAAATTGTAGATAAAATACATAGGTATGCATACAAGTTGTATAAGCTTATAAAACAATCAATACAATAATTATATAAGCCTAAGACATCTCCTACCTCCATTTGAGATGAAATCTCAAATCCCACTGAAAGGAAACCGCTCTGAATCCAATAAAAAAACCTACTTGTCATATAACTATTGTAATAATAGATATATCCATAGAGGAATATGTAGAGATAAGAATCATTTCATCCACGCCCTTGCAGGAAAAGGAGACAACTGACGAGTTTTTCTCTAAAAGTAAAGTTGCACATTTCGAGGAAATCAACTGGAATGAAAACTCACGAAGTCAAAACTCAACTCTGAATACGAAAAGCGAGGTTATGCCAACAAAGTGACAAACGGGGAAAAGAACGAAAAGTGAATAGTATCCAAAAAATAAAAATGTGAAAATGACGCGATCCTTTAAGGAAGTTGTCAATCTAAAGGAAAGAGTCTCGGAAACCATTTCCGAACACTCGAGATGACATCAAGTGACGAGAAACCGTACTCGGAAAAGAAAAATCAACGGAAAAAAAATATTCTTAAAATTTGAGAAAAAAAAAAAAAAAAAGAAGAAAAAGGAAAATGACCAGGTCATTACAAAAAGTATAACATTGATATAGATTATGAATGATGATTGAGATAAAAATAGTGAGAGATGGGAAAAACAAAAGTTATAACCATTTAAGTAAACAGAAGTGTATATAAGTATTAAAAACAAAAAACAAAAATACATATAAAAATTTTATACATTATTAAAAGTAAGTTATTCCTAAACATATTCAAAATAATTTTACAACAATGGGAGAAGAGTGGACTTGGCTAGCCTTCCCAAAGCTTCTCATGCCCGCTTCTCTCACGAACATCACATAAATTGCCCTTAAAACCATTCCCTCAGCTTCAGAGGTCATAAAACACAAAAACACTTCCTCTCTCCAAATCTAACACCTTAACACAGTTACACTGGTGTTCTCATTGAACATTGAAATCAATAACGTTTTGGAGTAGCGCTACGGCTTCGAAGTCGAAAAAGTCCGAACCCTAAACATTGAAGGGAAGAAGAAGAATGGTGGATTGTTGATTGCGAACTTGTTTCCGATTCGTGTGATCGAGTAGGAGAAGTGGAATTTGAATTAGCAGTTCAAGTCGAGCATTGTGGAGGAAGGGGAAGCGAAGTCGCATTGGTTGGACGGCGGGGACGTTGGCAGGTTTAAGCCGGAGAAGAGTTCTGAGGCTGTCGTGGCAGCGATGGCGGCTGCGGCGGCGAAGTTCCTGTGGAGAAACATGCGGTCTTGTAGGTAGTTTCTGTTTTGGTGTTTGAGAATTGGAGGATATCTGTTTAGTTTTGTTGCTCAAAATTGGTTTCTGGTTATTCAATGAGTAGTGTCTAGTTGATAATGTTGAAATTTCTTCTTCGCAGCTTTTATCTATCTGTTGTAGTCCCTCTCTTCATGTGGCATATGGATATTGATTTTACTAATTATATATTATTTCATGTTGGCGATTTGTTATGATTGATTGAGGTTCTATAGCTGTTAAATGTGAATTTTGATTTGGGTTTTTTATGCATCTTCTTTTTGGGGCTTCTTTTTAAGCTTAAAAATGACAAAGTTTCTAATTTATTTTTTGTTATTGATATCACATGATCAAATTTTGAAGTTCTTAGGCTTTGGAATGTGAATTTAATGGGTTCTTTTACTTTATTGGAGGAGTTTTAGGATTCATTGATATGAGTTGATGATGTTTAAAGTATTTCTTTGTGAATTGGTTGAAACTTTTGCTTTCTCAATGATATTTTATCTACAAAAGAAACTACTAGAGTTCCTGTTCTCTTTATTATTAATTACGATATGACCAATTGAGACTGGATTTTTAGCTGTTTGTTGTGAACTTTTAGGGCTAACTTTTGATGAAATAGCAAGGACAGAATTTCTATGGAGCTTTTCACGCTGTTTATGGTTATCCATTTAGATTAATTGTCTTCAGTAGATTATAGTTTTATGTTGTGATTTACTTTGCCGCATTTAGCCTGTTAAAATACTTTGCCGTCAAATCATTTTGAGTGTGAGGATTCATTATGGTGAGAGGGTGATATTGCAATTTGCAAGTAGGAAAAGATTGATGCTTGGGTCTGTTCATATATCAAAGAATAAAAAAATAAAATATGACAGGACCTCATATTATGATTAAGCTATGAATGGGACTAGGTATAATTTTACTCAAATATTAGCATTCCTTGGCTGCTTCTATCATTATTAGATTCTCAATTTGCTGCATTTGTATAGGGTCAAGGACTACTCAACTTCCTTGGTTACATTACTTGAGATTTTTTTGTAAGCATGATTCTTAACTAGTTAACTGTTTGCTACAATTCATGCCTTTAAGTAGACAGAGAATATATGATCTTTATAGTGACTAAAGCATCATTGTCCAGATGTCGACTTCACTTGTAGTTCAACTTTCATAAGACTGTCCACTTAAATTTTTACCTGAATTCGTTGCACGAACCCTAAGTAGTGACTGTCCTAAGTAGTGACTGTTACGATGGTTGTGAATTAAGTTAAATGCATTCTGTTTGATATATGACTAATGTAAAAGACAGTGCCATCTCCGTCTGGATAAAACATTATGTTATAAAAGTGAATTTAAAAGAAGAATATGATTAAGATTACATATGTGATATATCTATATGCTTGAGCTATTGTCCACCAATATGAATTCTCACATCTTTTTATAAGTGTGAAGCCAAGGAGAAATAAGTTAAAACACCAATTGTGAGACCTGCAATAAACCTTATTTGACAGAAGCACCCAGCAATGGGAAGAAGATGCATAGGATTAGGCTACATTTCTAATTTATGTTGTAGGATAGTGAATTTTGAGATATCTCAGGAGAGGGATGCCCGGCGGAAGCTGACTCTGCAGCCTGTGGGGTTGGATCTTTGTTCCCTCTCTGCTGTTTCATCACCATCCACTTTTCCATGGAAAAGAGAAGACTTCTTGATCTTCTTCCACCCAGACATCCAACCTGATAAATTCTTTTGCTTGTGGTTTAGCTTTTCATACTCTTGTTGCAACTCCGAGTAATCTCTCTGCATCTCTGCCATTTCCATTTTTACTTTCTCCAGTTCTGCTTTAAGGGTCATGATATCCTTTTTGGTTGATGACCAACTATCTTCCTGGTCTGAAATATTACCACTTGCTGCTTGCTCCTTCCCCTGCATAGCTACCCTTATCTTGACTTGCTCTGAGAACAAAACCTGCAAGTCTCATCGTCCCTTCTTTAGATAGAAAATTTTAATTTTGAACCATAGTAAACCAATTAACACTGAACACATGGTCATTTATTATAATTGATAGTCATGTAAGTGGGGTTTGTGTTTTAACAAAATTAGACTTCTTCTTGGTGTGCTCTCTTCATAGTAATTACAAATTACCAACTAGTTGCATTGCAATTTTTTTTTTTTTTTTTAATCTGGAGATATATTAAAAACTCGCTTTAGGTTTCTGAAATGAATCTGACAAATCTAAAGTTTTTGGATCATCAATAACTCTCTATTGTTGGGGTTGCTGGCATCAATAGTGACAAACAATTACAAATACCCATTTCCAGTTATTACTATTTTTTAATACATAATAATATACAGGCAAAAAGATTTCAATGGGTGTATAAGGTTTTAATTTATGGACCCTGTGATGAACCTTACCTAACAACTGACAGTTTTCCGTATGGAGCTACTGTTGCAGTTTGATTTGCAACTGATGTGGATGGGAGAAGACAGTGACAATAGAAATCTCAGCTGCAAGGTTTTATAGGATGATTTGGTGCCAATATGGATAATTGGCAATTTGTGTTGTTATGTAAGGCTTATATACAAGCCTGACCACACGTAACTTGGTATTACTAGTTACAATATTGACTGTCCAAACAAGGTATTACTAGTTAGCACATGGTTTCGGATGTTTTCTTAATCTTTATGTAACTGTGATATATGGTACTCAAGAAGTTTTAGTTACTGGCTTCTTTCCAGCATTTTTTATTTTATGTGATCATATTATTATGGCACGATTGCAACATTTTCAGACACTAAAGCTTGGTTTTGCCAAGTCATAAACATAAACCTCTATATGCTAATCCTTTTTTTTTTTCCTGGTAAATAGCCTTTTTATGCTTATCTGTTCGTCAAATGTTGCATGTTTCTGTTTTCTTATGATTGCTAATTTATTAATTTCTTAGGTGCCTAGTTGGTTGATGAACATCAAATAACATGGTCATGCCTTAGATTTAGGCATTGTTTGCCATCAATTCAGAATTCATATCAGAAAAACATATTTAAGTTCCTTGGTTTACTCCTTATAGTTATTCCAAGATTTTTTTAATTATGTTTTATTTTTACATTATGTATAGAATAAATTGCTAAACAGACAATAACTTTTTTGCATGTACCCTGAACCAATTTGGCAACAACCCTCTGCCATCATATCGCCACAAAATTACATTTTACTCCTTGACACACACAACTAATATTTTTGCTGTTATGACCATTATGCATTTTAAAACATTTTGTTCTTGACCTGTTTGTGATGATCCAATACTGTGAAACCTTATCAATTACCCATTTTTAATTTGATTTTAAAAATAAAAAATCTAATTTACCCTTTCTTATGAAATTAGAAAGTCCGTTTTTCTCTTACTCTGTTTCTAATTCCAATCCTCCCCTTAATAAGCTTCATCTTTTACTTTCTCATTGAATGGAGTTCTCTCTTAAACTCTTCAGTGCGCATTCCAGAATGCCAGCCAAAGGAAACTTATGGGATGGGAGAAATTGAAACCTGAGATCAGTTGATCATCACAGATGATGAAACGATCCAACAGTGAAGGCTCCATCCCTGATTCGGCAGATGAATCAGAAAAACCTTTGCCGATTGGAGAATCAATCTGGTGGTGTATGTAGTCTCCAATGCGGCCAGTGGAGGCAGATATAAAACAAATCATATATCTGTGCCAATCTTTGGAAAGGGAAACATGGCAGGCACACTGGTATTGCTTTTAACTTTGGAACTTAATTCGTTTGGCAGTGTTAAGACCTCAGTATTAGCTTTTGTACAATGCGGATTGATGCCCGAATAGATATATTTAAGTCCAGGATCATATGCAAATTCTACCTGAATGATGGTTCTTAGAGGCAGTCGATCATTTTGCGCAGCATGCATGCATGCATCAAGTGACAGCTTTTTGCAGTCCATTACTTTGCACAGTCTTCTTCGGTCATGCTCTGACAGTGAAGGATGAGTCTGTGATGAAGATTAGAAAGTTGACTTTATGATATTGCTTATGTGAAAAGTAGTTAGATCATGAGGGATAAGAAATATAACCTTGAGGTAGGTATCTATAGCTCTATATAGACCGTCATCACATGTTCGAGCATTTTCTGGCAAGGCTTCAGCCAAAACTTGGAACTTGGTAATGGAGAGATTCGGGTCTCTTGCTATCTCTGCTAGGTAATTGTCCAAAAGTTTGCTAACTTTCACTTTTCCCGACTTTTGTTGTGGCTGCTGATGGTCATGCTGTTGTTGTTCATGCATTAAGAAATAGTCTATAATTCTTTGCACCACATCAATGTTATGCATCGTGCGTTCTTCAGGTGAACTGTACCAGCCCGTAATGACATTGATAAAAATGTTAGTAAAATTAGTCATTAGAAAATCTATTCTGCATACTTGCCATGTGAATTATTGAGACAGATAAAGCACTCTTAAGAAGAAAAAGAGAAGGTAGAGTACTCACTTAATTGGGTCCCCTTGATCTCCAATTCTACAGCTAGGAATCAAAAGGTCATTCACATTGGCATTCTCTAACACCATACCCACTCTTTTCTCAAGCTCCGAAATCAAAGCTGGTGATGCTGAATATGCTATAGCCATCTTTAACATCCACAACAAGAATTTACATGAAGCAGCTTCTTTTTGAGGAGGCAGTATGCTCACCAAACTCTCTATAATCATTCTTTGGTCCTTATTGTTCCCAACAGCTCCTTCCTGCCTCCTACCGCTCGTAATGCTCAATTGCAACTCACTTTTTCCGTAACTATATTTTCTTATTCCCTCTAACTCTATATCCATGCAAGGCAACCATTTCTCTGCATATTGCATGATACAAGAACCTATAGTTTCTGGCTTCATTCCTTTTGCCCTTATTGCAGTTATAATCCTCATGAAATGATTTATTCGGAGGGTAGCCACATCCTCAACCCACCAGCTTTCTTCATTAATCGTTTCTCCGATTGTTGGATTGCCCTGGGAAGCTTTCCAAGCAATTGAGTCGCAACATCTTCGGACAATTTGGAGGTTTTCTGCCCATGGAGACAGAGTTTCACAAGATTTGAGAACAGTAATGGTTTCTCTCCACGAGGAAAGGACAACGAATGTGAGGAAAGCTTCTGCCTTAGCGATAAGGTTTCCGTCTTCGAACTCTTCAGTCATCTCTAGAAATTCTGATGCACATCTTAGTGAAGCCACGTTGTTAGGGTTTAAGCTTACTGGGAGACCATAACAGAATTTCAAAATGATTTCAAATGTTTCCGGTCCACCTGGGAAATTCTCAAGCTTGATGTCGTACCCTAAATTTGAGTTTGAAGGCTGGAATCCTATTCGGCCTATGAAGCCACATCTTGAAATCAGCGGAAACTGCAAGGAGAGAGAGATGAGATAGCAAATAGTTCAATTCTTGTTCGTGTTTGTTCATGTTTTATAGGTTGCTCAGAATATCCTACAATTGTGTATTCCTGCTGTTGCTTGTTACAAGATTTTTAGTGAGAATGAGAGTTGTTTATGTTTCTTAATCTCATTTTCAGATGTTAGGGTCCTTTGAAAGAAAAAACAGGAAAAAAGAAAAGAACATTTCAGTTAAACATTTGTAACACATAGAAATGAAGGAAATTCTAAGGAAAAGTTGGAAATGTTTAGAAACCTAAAAATGTCAAGATCAACGAGAATCAGATTGACTAACAGGCCAGTGGTCTAGCGGTATCAGCTTCTTACCTCTCAAAGGGAGGTCAGGGGTTTAAGTCATAGAAGAGACGTGTGTGTGAGAACCAATTATGATAAAAAAAAAAAAAAGAAAAAAAAAAAGAAAAAAAAGAGGAATCGGATTGCTGGTGCCATAAGAGGTCTAGTTGTAAGAAAAGGGTGATCATATCCAATAGACTAGTAATAAATATGTGTGTTTAGGTGGCGGTATGATTGAATTGAAGAACATATTTTGGCAAATTTTTTTCAGAAGTTTACAAAATATTGTTAAGAATTTTGTAAATTATTTAATTTACATACAAATATGACAAGTAAAATCATTAGAAGTCCTTTCGAACGCCTATGTCATCATTTCAGAGAAAAATAGAAAAAATGGTGAATTTATCATGGCCAAGTTGTGATTTAAATAATAAGACTACGATTCCTCGTGTTCAACAATTTTATCATTTTATATTAGAACACTGCATAAAAATGAGTTGAAATTTTTAACTAAAATTTTCAAATACTAGGTCGGTTGTGTCACGCCACACATTGATGATTAAAACAAATTTGGACCTGAAGTATAAACTAAAAAGTAGGAAGACTTTTCCTTTCTCCTTTAATAATTTATATACATTGACAATGAAAAAAGTGAACAAAAATTTTCATAGTAGAAAAATGAAAAACTGGGCTTTCTTGGTTAATTTGTAACTATGGAATAGTTTTCTAATCTTGGAAAACATAAAATAGAAAATTGTACAAAAAACTACTTGGTTCAGTTTTTTAAAAACTCAGTTATAAAAAGATCTATTTTTAGAAAATAATCTTTTATAACTTTTCGAAAACTGTTATCTGTTTTTTGAGTTTTTGATAACTGTTTTCAGAATTATAAACCAAGTATGTCCGGTTTGCTTGGTTTATAACTCTGAAAACAGTTCTCAAGAATTCAGAGAACAGAAAACTGTTTTCAGAGAACAATCTTATATACTTCAGGTATTTTTATAATTGAGTTTTTAGAAAATAGTTTTCTGAAAACTGAACTAAATAGAAATTTTTATACTGTTTTCTGAGAATAGAAAATGATTTTCACAGTTAAAAACCGGCAGACCCTTTTTCTAATGAATCGTTTTATTTCTAATAGCAGTTATTTGGTCCTATATGAACTAGTCAGTTTATATGTCAAATTGACATGAAATTATGTCCTCCAGTCTACAATCTACAAATTTCTGATTGTGAATCTTTTTTGTGTTCAATCCACTTCAAATCATCACAGATGTGGCTGTGTCCAAGAAAAAGTAAACACAAACTTTCTTAAGATTATCAAATGTTCATGTTGAGTCTGCAAGAGAAACAATGTGAAATGATGTAATGAAAAGAAGGGAAAGAAAATTATCTTTTTCTCTTTTGAATAAATATTCATAGTCTGTTTTTGAATTATCCATTAAAATTGTTTCAACTCATCTCTGTTACTTGGACTCTCAAAAATAGTGAAATACTTGTGTCAGACACATATCCCTCGGATATGGGTATGGAATATACGTCCGACACTTTTGATTGGACATATAATTAAAAAGCATATCCTATCATTTAATTACATTTTATGATTTCTTTAAAATGAGTTAAATGCCTATATTGAATATTAAATTAGATAAAAACATTACTTTACTCTATAAAATAAAATAAAATAATTAATAAAATGAATATTTAGTAACTTATTGTCCTTTTGTTTGGAGATTTGACACGTCTTAAGCATGAATACATACCTGAGACCGACACCCGTACCCGAGTCCATGTAATATAGCAACTCATTCAAGCAAAGATTGTGTGCTTTGTTTTGTAATTACAAGACATGTCGTGTCCCTTTTCTCTTTTCTCTTTTTATTTTATTTTATTTTTTTTGTCGTGTGTGTGTGTGTATGTTTTTATTTATTTATTAAAAGTTACCTTGTGAACGTTGAAGGTGATGTCTTGAACTAGAATGGATAGATCTGTTGGAATTTGAGAAGTGGCAAACCTGCACGAGTGCACCAAAAAGATGAAACTTTGCTTAACGGTAGAACGAGTAAAAGAAACAAGAATTAGAATGCAAAGGTTGAGCCACTTTTCAATAAAAATGGTTACCATGAATGCTCTTTCTTCTCGAAGCTATCGGCTATGGCAATGAATTTGGCTGGGATTGCTATACTTTGGTTTTGAACTGAATTCGTGCCATCGAAATCACTTTCAGGGCTTTGTAGCTGAGCCATTTGGAAGAGACTTATTCTTGCTGACTCCCTCCCTCCAGACTTGTTGTTGGAGACAATTTATCTGATAGAAAGTCTTAAGAGGTGTGGGGCATAGTCTGAGTAAATGTGTGAGAGGTGAGTTTGTGGTTGGAAGGATAATAATGTTGAGATGGTTGGTGGATGCCTGGATGGTTTCTTAACTTTCTTGTCAGTTGAATGTCACGAACACCGGATAACGTTGTAGTGACAATTCATGTCGAAGATTCAGATATACACACACAGAATATTGGCCACGACAAGTCCAATTCAAACCACGTAAACGCGATCATGACCATGAGATGATTGTGTGGCTTAAATGAATGTAGATTGTTTGAACAATTGTAGCGATGTACGTGTGTTTGTGGATTCATTTCAATCCATAGACACAATGGTTCTATATTTAATGCTTGCTGGAAATGACAGTAACTGTAAATTTTGCTGATAATAAATATTGTATTTAGCAGATCTCAGTGAATGCTGCAATTTCTCGTTCGTGGGGTTAGGGTGGACTGTTTGTTATTCTACCCTTTTGTCAAATGTGTAATTTCTCCTGATATGCTGGTCCTAGGCAAACAAGCAGCACAAATTAATAGGAGCTTTGATGTTGGAATTGTAACCATCTCTTCTCCCTTCTCAGGTGTTGACAGCGACGCAGCGTGGAGCGAAGCCCGTAAGATCACTTCAGCGCGTTGATGGAGTGCAGGCATGTGTGTCTGTGCGCGCCACATTTGTACATAGCTGCTGCATCTTTCTTTGGTGCAAGTTTGTGTGCAGTTTTCTGTGTCTCCTTGTTAAAAAAACTGGTGCTTCATCTGGAGTGTTCACTGCTGAAAATGTTCAGTGAAGGCAAAGATTCATGTACAGTAGACAAAAATTAAAAAAAAAAAAAAGTTTGTCTCAATTGCCGACTGAGGAACATGTTGCTAGGGGAGCTCTAAAATATATAGGTTCAAATCTGCCGTAATGAATTGCTGTACATGCTTAGCTTATATTTGTAAAGTGAAAAAAAAAAAAAAAAAAAAATCCCCCCTCAATTTTCCTGATTTTATAATGTTGAAAAACTGACATTTTTTGACTTGAAAATTTTATAATACCCTTCTTTATTGATGAAGAAGACCTTAAATTATTTTTAAATCCATGAGTTGACCGGTAATATAAATAGGTTATACTGCTATAGAGCCTTATTTTATTTATTTATTTATTTTGTTATTAAGGGTTTTGTCATTTTACAGCTAATTTTACGAACTTAGGAGTAAGTTAAAATTTTCAAATAATTGATGGCCTTTATATCACCAGGGGTATTTGCAAAATCGTGAAATTTGATTTATGTGTGTGTGTAGAGTTCACTTGGATTATATTCAACCAACACGAGCCCAGGGCAGTTTTGGAGATCAAAGTTTGGCATAGAAGCCGTGCACTAGTTCAAGCCATAAAGTTCAAATCAATGCATACAACCATGAAGTCGGACTCAAATTCTATCACACGTGCACCATTTTCATGGAGGTGCTTCTGGTAAAAAAAAAGAAAAGAAAAAGATCACTACGAATATTTAGGATATTCATATTTATTGTAAAAAAAGGTAGCTACCTGGCTCACCTTGGTAACCTCTTTTAACGGGTGGGTGCTTCACAATTCGATTCAAAAAGTAAACTAAAAAATTTAAGTTAAGTGAAAAAAACACCGGTATATATATATTCATTTTACTTTTTATTCGGATCCGATATAACATATACCTCTCTTCTTGTAATTCATCAAGTAGGTGGGTAAGTTAACTTTCCCTTTATTTATATATGTTAAATAAGTCAATGATAAAACTTGACCTACTTTATAATTTATAGGGTAAAATGCAAAAATTCTCATGAATTATTGGAGTACCTGCAACAAATCCCCTAAATTATAAAAATTACAATAAATCTCCCTAAATTATACATGTTGTTGCTTACCGCGTCCGGCTAACATCCGGTCATATTTATAGCGCGGGACGTGCTATATGAAATACATGGACAATATTGCCCTTCCACATGTAAAAGGGGCTAAATTGACCCTATGATGCACTTCTGTCCTCTCCTCCTCCTCTTCTTCAATATTTTCTGTCTCTCACGCTCTAAAGCCGATAATCTGTGGCAACTCCACATCACTGTTGGTTGCCGAAACTGAAGACAAGTCCTAAACTGCAACTTTTGGGTTCGTTTAGTCAATGGAGAGAGATGACCGGGGCGCCAAAATTGGACTAAGAATAAATCAGTATCCCATTTTTCACATGTGTATATATATATATATGAAATCTAATTATTTCTTAATCAGTTTCTCATACATATAGAAGGTCTGATTTTTTCCATACCTAATTACCTATCTAATTAATATAGTTCTTTCTTAATTTTTTGTTGGCGCCAGAATTGAGATGAATCCGGAAGGAAAAAAGAAAAAGAAAAAAGAAAAACAGAAAGAGAGAAAGGGGAAGGGGATTAGAGAGACGGATAAATTTTTTTGGAGAGGAGGATTGTTGGTAGATAGGCGAGAAGTTTGAGCATCAACAATCAGATTGACAAGAGTTTAAGCGACTTCACCGGCGAATTTTCAAGGACCCAAATTGACATGCTGTTCCGGCGAGCTCTGAGCTTCGACGTCAATGAAAACTGGCGAGAGCTCTGGGCTTTGACTTACATGAAATCTGACGTGAGCCTGGACTGACCCAGCAGCGAGCTCCGTTCATCTAGTTCCGGTGAGTCTCGACTGACCCAGCAGCGACCTCCCTTCATTCTGCTCCGGTGAGTTTTGACTGACCCAGCAGCAAGCTCCAAGCTACCATGACCCAGTAAAGGTGAGCTTTGACAGAACCGCGAGCTCACAACCTGTATATTTTCTCCGGTGAGAAACCAAGAGTAACAGACCATAAATACCGGCGAGCTTCTTCTTGAGTTTTTATGTTTCGACGAGCATATGATATTACAGAGATGGAACCATTCCAGCCAATAGCTTACATTATGTCACATGTCGTTTCACAATTGGTGGACCATATGTCTAACTTAGTTAGCTATTGGTGGAGCCTAATTGGTTGTCTCGGTATTTTTCTTTTATGATTTTAAATTGATTGCTTGATTATTTGTCTATATGTTTAATTGTTAATTGTTTACTTATTTAAATTGAGTTATTTGTTTAGTTGAACGTATATACTTATGTGTTTATCTGTTGAAATTGAATTACTTGTTTTATATGTTAGGTGTTCACTTAATTAAATTAAATTAAATGTTATTCTGTTTATTTTTATTGTAAAAAAGAGTTGGGTTTGGAAGGTAGTAATGGACCAACTTTTTGAATTTCATAGACTACTTGGGTAGGGAATTTAAATGGGTACCGTTGCTATCCATGGATAAGAGTACATATATATTTGGGTTTATATTAATTATTAATTATATTTAATAGTTAAATTAATTATACTTTTCAGTGTATGTTATATATTATATATTATAATGGTTTAATTATTTATTTATATATATATATATATATATATATATATATATGATACCACGTTGGATTAAGGTGCCGACTTATACATATATAGTAAGTTTATAATTCTTTTTCTTTTTCCTTAAGTAATGAGATTTAGGTTAAATTAATTGTGCCTATAAATATATTGTGTTTGGTCTCCCAAGGGTTTTAGAACCCTGTTCACGAAACTGTGGAGGCAGAGAGAAGGAGCAGAGAGGTTGTGAGAAAAAGGAACGGGGGTTGCTCGGAGGTTTAGCATGAAGCAGCAGGAAGGTTCGACGGCAACCAAAGGTCGTTGGAAAATAGAGATTAATCTAGGAAAAGAAGGAGTTGGGTTTTATTCAAAACCCGAAAGACAAGTTCTATATCTTACTCCTTCCCGTAGTCCTATATTCTGTGCATACCTAGATAGTCTCAGGATTAAATTAGGCTTTAAAATTGAATTTGTATGCATATTAATTTGGAATTTTTAATTGTATTATGTGTAGTTGCTGGAAGTTGTTTTATCTTATTAATTAGGTCATCTTTTGCATTTTAAATTGGTGTTAATGATGCGTACTGTATTGTTGGGAGTTTCTGGGGTTATTTGGGACTTAGTTAGGACTATTAGAGATCTTAACCAAGAGGGTCATAAGAATTGGAAGTCGTCGGAGACGAGAAAACACGGATGGCTTCAGAACACGAATGGCTTCGGACCAATGCTTAGTGCTGAGGATTGCTAAACAAGTGCACGGATGGCTTCGGACAATGGATGGCTTCGGACAATAGATGGCTTCGGACATACGCTTGGTACTGACTATTGCCAAACCAGTGTTCGGATGGTTTCGGACAGTGGATGGCTTTGGACAACGGATGGCTTCGGACAATGGATGGCTTCGGACATGTGCTCGGTATTGATGACTACCGAATAGTTTGCATGTTGTTAATGGATATAGAGGACATAAATGTTTAATATTTATTTTAGCAATTTAAATGATTGTGACATGATTTTTAAATCTGGTATTGGATTCATAATATGGTCATATACATAATAGATTTTTATTATGCTTATTCTAGATTAGGATTGATGAACTATCTATTCCTGCTCTGTCAATTATATGGATTTTGTGGATTGTATGCACCGGTATGGGATGGTGGCATACTAAGGATGGATTAGTTCAAAATGCTAAATCCTACTTACTCTAGAATAAGGGAATGGATTAACTATATCCTACTTATATTTGTGTCAAGGCAACGAATAGTTGAGCGGCACTACCTTGGATTTGGATGGATTATATATATATATATATATATATATATATATATATATATGACTGTGGTACCACGATATGAACTTGAGTCTCAGGATCGATGGTTAGGGAGCATATATGTAGTGGGATGCATAACTGGCTATGATGGTAGAGGTGTACCCTGTTAGGTCTAGGTACTCATGCCCACTTTAGGTGCGTTTTGCATGATGCCTACTAATCAAGTTGAGGCCGCTTTATAGTCCAGTGAGAGACCTTTAGTGTGGATATATATATTTATGGACTAGATAGTAATTGTTGAGTTATCTAGGATGTATCTGCGTATCGGGTCTCTGTTTGGATTATTGTTAGATTATAACTTGTTTGTGGGCCTGACCCACTATTATCTTTTCAGGTGCTCGACAGTGCTAGTTGTAGAGATTGATTATGCTGAGCAGAGACAGTCGTTCACTCTTCCGACGACGTAGGATCTTGCTTCATACTTCTATTTTGAATTTTATTTTAGTTTAGTTATTTTATTTTTCCAGCTGGATTATTATTAGGGGTCCACTAGACGGATTCCTGATTTGTAATAGGATTGGAGGTTTTGGAGTTATGGGATAATATTATTAATACTTTGAGGATTTGTTGTTTAGAATTCTTTCAGCTTGTATAATTTTATTCCTTTAAATTCTTCTTGTAATATATGCTTGTTTATATATTAATTGTTTAGTATCCCTCGGATCTGTGCTCGGACTTGATTACCCGTGGCTTTAGAATCGAGGGATATCACAGTTGGTATAAGAACACTCCAGGTTCAGTGTCTCTAGGGTTATTTCGTATTAAGACTTCCGCGTAACGTATTCTCTTGTTTAGAGCTTAAGTTTAGGATTCGTTGTATTCCTTTACGGTTCGGTTTAAATCGTACTAATGTCTGTCTTTCTGTGTTAATAGAATGGTTAACGCTGGAAGATGACAGATTATGTAAAGAAACAGGCGGCAAAAGAAAGCGGCACATAGGCAGCAATATCTCCTATAGCGTCAGCAAATGGAGGAAGAGCAACAATTGCCTGGGTTTCAGGAAAATGATGGTCAGTTACATATAGAACAAGAGGCAGTTCAGTAAACTCAGGACAAGGCAGAGATACAGAGTATCCTCCTCATCTTAATGACCTCATTGCTCGGGCTATAGAAGCAGGGGTAACAGCTGTACTTCGGAATCAGCCTCAGATACAGCCAGTACCTATACCAGCACCAGTGATTCAAACTAATCCTTGGGAAAAGGCTAGGAGTTCTTTCACAAAGGGGAGCCCACCTGAGTTTTCAGGCTCTACCGATGCGAAATTATCTCACCAGTGGAAGAAGGATATTGAGTGACATCTTTGAATGGTTCAGTGATGAGCGCTGAAAAGTGCGTATTTAAACCCCTTAAGCTTAGGTATTCTAGTACCTTTATCTATCTTACTTTACTGTTTTAGATTGATTTCGTGTTATTTCCATTTTCAGGCACTTATCCCGAAAATAAGCTAACTCAGCCAAATAAGAGCATAAATGAAGCAATTCTAGGATGAATCAAAGAAAGGAGCCAAGTGGAAGCAAAAGGAAGCAAAATGTGTTATTCAACATCTTCGATCGATCTCAGATCAAAGTTCGATCGATCCAACATGATCGATCTCAGCACTTCAAGATGGATCTGAGCCATGATGACATTTTCAGAGATCTCAAAAGTTTAAACGATCCAACATCATTCTTCGATAGATCGAATTACCTTGTCCTTATCCAAATGATTGATCTTATCTAGTTGTACCACCCTACCAGCCACTTTTGTCCTTTTCTAAAAAAAATATCTTCAAAATATCTCAGATTTGTTTTTATCCAAAAAGGTGCCGCCATTGAGGATCGATCCAATTTCAGTTCGATAGATCTCAGCTATATTCGATCGATCCAAGTCCAAGGTTCGATCGATCGAACTTCCTCCAGTGCGAAAAGGTTAAATTTTCAGCTCATTGAAAGCTGTCCTTATCCAATCATTGGGGAATATTTGCTGCACGACCCCAGCTCATTTTGTGTGTCACTTGACCTACCTATATATAGAATATGATACACTTTTTGAGGGAGAGCCATCCATTACAATAGAGGCTATTCTTAGGGAGGAATAAATAGGGAGAAGGCTAGAGACACAAGCTTGGGAGCTCTTCATCAACTAAGGAGTAAATTTCTTCCATGGAGTTTGCCCTTAAGGGTTGGAGAAGTATTACCATGAGTGGCTAGACATCCTCTTGGGGCTAGAGTTAGCCCCAAGCATGCTTTCTACATCTTGATTTTGTGTATTATTGAGGGATTAGTGTTGTAATACATGTTTTGACATTTTTATATATATAGATCTTGTTTATTCAATGATTTATGTGGTTTAATGCTTCCAATTGATCATTTCATTCTATCTATATGTCTATGTATGTTAGAATAGATGTTCATGTATTTGTCTCTATTTCTTGTGTTATTGATGCATGTCTATGTGTATTAATGCCATAGATCTAGAGATTGTCAAAACATAATGCTTAATGGAATGCTCTTATAATTTTCTTGATGGTTCATGCTCATTTCTTGACGGATTGTGCCTCTCCCTTAGTTTAATTAGTTTAATTTCATGTCATTAGCTTAATTGTAGTGTAGTGGTAGTATAGTTGTTAGATGGGAGGACAATCCATGCTTGTTGTTTGATATTCCATACTTTTGAATGCAAGTAGCATGTGTCTCTAACCTTGTGGTGTATTTGGCTTGTGAGCTTAATGAAATGATTAATGACTTGCTAGACATATTGTGCTTTTCACATGCTACTTAGACAATATATACTTAATTGTTAGATATATTGTGCTTTTCACATGTTGCTTAGACAATATATACTTAATTGGTCATCCTTACTAATTGAATCAACCAAACACACACACACATCAATATTGCAACACATATTTCCCTCATTAGTCACTTATTAAGGGTGTAGAAAAATATTGTTTAGTGGTGACCTCTAAACCCCAAGATCTCTCTCTCTTACGTACTCTTTATTGCATTCAATTATTTAGTTTAATTTGTTCTCTAGTTTAATCAACCAACCAACTAGTTATTTGATCACTCGACCTACTAACCCTAATAGTGATTCCACAACCAAATTCAACTCCAATCCCTTGGGACGATCCCTACTCAACCTAACTATATTTTTAGTGAAGGTAGTAGTGGCTTTTATAAATGTAAAACTTGGCCCTCACCTTAATGCGCACTCTTAAGCTTATGGTAGGATGACACGACCATAGTTTTTGGCGCCGTTGTCGGGGATTAGGCAACGTCGTATTTGTGGAATCAATTAGGAATTAGTACTCTTTTGATCATGTCTTTACTTTGTTTTTATTTTTCTTTTGATTACTTATTGTGTTTGTTTATCTTTGACAAGGTGCATTGAGCTAGGAGGCAAGTAAATGAGCTACCAAGCAAAGCAAAGCTAAGCAAAGAAGGAGAAAGCTAAAAAAAAAATTTGCTAAGCTAAGCTAAATTTGGAGTTGAAGTGCTAAAGGACATTTGTGAGACTTTCTTTACTCAATCCCTTAGTTAAATCGTCGGCTCGCGTGGAGGATTGTTTTTAAATTCTTAGATAAATCGTGAGCCCGCATGGAGGCATTCTTAATTGTTCTTTGCATCATTGTTGTTAAAGCATAGGAGTATGGGTTAAGTGTATGTGGAAGAAGTTTCATTGAATTATTGTGAAGTCGAAGTGTTTGTTCATTCATTGTGTTTGTGTGTTTTGCATTGTGCATACATGGTCGTAGATCACTAAGACCAACTCTTGTCCCTCTTGATTTGCATCTTGAATCCGTAGTTAGAAATCCTAAGGGAAGAGGAAGTTCTAATTCTACCCAATCCATTACATCAATAGAAGGCCATAATGAAGAGCATGTAGAGGACCTTGGTCACATAGATCAACAAGGTATCCTCCATCCAAATGTGCATCATAATAACATGCAAGTACCATTAGGCATGCCAAGGCTATATGTTCATCCACCACAACAACAAGGCCAAGTTCTATTGGGAATGCCAAGGCTAATCTATGCTCCACCACCTCCCATCATTCAAGGCAACCAAGGTACCCATGTTACACCTCAAATCACTAATCCTTCACTTGCTTTAAGAGATCAATATGTGTCTAATGAATATAATGCACCCACATGCATTCAATTGCCACCATTTAGAGCACATCACTATGAAATTAAGCTACAAACCATTCAAATGCTTCCTAACTATCATGGACTTCCAAGTGAAGAACCTTACAAGCATTTGGATGAGTTTCTAGAAGTTTGTTCCACCGTAAAATATACGGACATGCCAGAAGAGGTCTTAAGACTCAAACTTTTTCCATTCACCCTTAAAGACAAGGCAAAATATTGGTTCAACAATCTTAGGCCTTTTTCAATCACTTCTTGGGCAGAAATGCAACAAGAGTTCTTGAAAAAGTACTATCCGGTTTTTAAGACCAATGCCATGAGAACTTCCATTAGAGAATTCACTCATGGGGATGGAGAAACATTTCATGAGGCATGGGAACGCTTTAATGAATTGCTTAGGAAGTGTCTACATCATGACATGCCCAAATGGCAATTAGTTCAATATTTCTTTGAGAGCTTATCGGATAATCATAAGGATGACGTGTGGCGTCTTTATGAGAGCATGAGTGAAAATTCTTTGCATAGAACATTATCATCCAAGAATGGTAGAAATTCACAAGGTAGGAAGAGTGTTGGCTTATATCAAGTCAACCACTCAAATGAAATAGCCATCAAAATGAAGTCTTTATCTCAAAGGTTTGATCAATTTTTGATTAACCAAAACTCGGCGAACCAAGTATCTTCCTTCCCTAACCATTCTCATCGTGCATTGAATGAATCATGTATGACTTGTTCTAGTGTTCTTCATTTTACTTCTCATTGTCCTCACAGACAAGTGCAAAATGAACCTAATGAACAAGTCAATGCAGCTTTTGTGAACCAAGGAACAATCCTTATGGTACTCATTATAATCCAAGTTGGAGAAATCATCCGAACTTCTCTTGGAAAAACCAAGGAGAGGGCTCAAACCCTTCCCAAGGCGGTTTTCAAGGGAAGTATATTCCACCTCCACTTCAAAGCCAAGGATCCCAAGGTTATAGACCTTATCAATCACAAGGGAATCAATTTGCTAACTCTCATTTTTCCAACCAATCTTATTCCCAAGGAAATGCTAGAAGTCCCGCCTTTGAAGAAAAAGTTTTGAATGCTTTGGGCACTCTTGAGGCAAACACACAATTGCTTCATTCCCACTCTTAATCTATTGCGAAGCTAGAAACCCAAGTAGGGCAAATAACAAGCACTCTTAATGCAAGAGAGAAGGGAAAGATGCCTATAAATGCCCCACCTAAGCAACAATGTGTTGTGGAAACCTATTCCTCATCGAAAGGCCACACCATTGAGCATATTAATGCGGTGATTACCTTATGGAGTGGAAAGATTGTGGACAACAAAGTGGGTGTGTCCAATGAAGAGAGTGAACCGGTACAACCTCAAGTTGTCACCCATCCCGTTTCACATCCCATTCCTCCTTCATTGCATATACATGATCTTGTGAATGAGAAAACTTCAAAATGTGATTTGAAGAATGATTTTGAAAATGATTTGAAGAAAGATTTGCCGAAAAATGAATTTGAAAAGGTTTTGTTGAAAAATGATTTGAAAATTTTTTGTGTTGAAGAGTTTTCAAAAGAAAATGCTGAAAAAGTTTTTGAGCCAAAAGCTCCATTTTCGGATGCCTTGAAAGGGTCCATCTCGAAAGATAAGCAAAAGGCAAAAACCAATGAAATCATGGAAATGTTTAGGCAAGTGAAAGTCAATCTTCTACTTTTGGATGCAATCAAGCAAATTCCGGCTTATGCCAAATTCTTAAAAGACTTATGCACCCAAAAGCGAAAGAATAAGAGCCAAGCACCAAGAAAAGTGGTTTTAACTGAGCAAGTGAGCACAATTTTGCAACATAACACTTTACCAAAGTTTAAGGACCCCGGTTCACCTACCACATCATGCATCATTGGTGATCATATCATTAATCAGGCGCTTCTTGACTTAGGAGCAAGTGTTAACCTTCTTCCATACTCGGTTTATGTCAAATTAGGCCTAGGTGAATTGAAACCGACGTTGGTAGTTTTACCAACTTGCCGACCGATCCATTAAGAAGCCTAGGGGTATCATCGAGGATGTATTGATTAAAATTAACAAATTTTTCTTCCCCGTTGATTTCGTTATCATTGACACGGAACTGGTCCCCAATCCTAAAAGCCAAATTCCCGTTATCCTTGGCCGTATTTTCTTAGCAACCGCTAATGCCAACATCAATTGTATGACGGGGATAATGAAAATCTCATTTGGCCACATAAAGGTGAAGTTGAATATCTTCAATCCCACACCCAGCTCATTTGACAAATATGAAGGAGAGGTTAATGTTGTAGATAAATGCTATGATCTTCAATGTCAAGGAAGTGAGCTTTTGTGTAAGACCAAAACTTCAAAGGGATCATCTTCAACCTTGCATTCTCAAAGTGTTGTTTTAAATTCTTGCTTTGAAAGGGCATGGAAGCCAAAAGATTGTAATTGCATTGACAAGGGATCAAAAGTTTCTTTTGAGCTAAATTCAACAAGTTCTTCAAAGAACCATTTGTTGGGTGGAGTTCAAAGCATCTATCACCCCAACATGGAAGGGATGCATTACAAGATCTTTGATCTGGGCTAAAAGAGCCCAACGTCTTGCTAGAGACGTTAAAGACTAGCACGACATTTCGTAGGGTGTCAAAACCCTATTCCTCCCTCATTTCTATCTTTAATTTCATTTCTTGCGAAGTCTAGATACTTGTTTTTTGTCCATATGCATTAGAAGGAACAGTGGTTAGGATTACATGAGCTTACATGTTGGAGTTGAGCATTTTGCATAAGTTTGATCGATCTCAAAGGAGAGTTCGATCGATCGAACTTCTACCTGTATCCAACATTTAGAAAAAAATTTGACCTGTATCCAACTGCATCCAAATCACCTCTCTGTCACATCGTTCGAACTTGTTCTCAAATCGATCATAACTTTTTCGATCGATCCAAACCTCAAGTTCGATCGATCTTAAGTTCCAACACTTAGCCAAATTTTTGAACCAAAAATCTGCATACTTTTAGCCCTCTGTCAGATCAATCTCTGTTCTTCAATTCACTATATTAACTTTTGTTTGACTTTATTTTCAACTTTTAATTTTTAAAATACCAAAAAGATTTTCTTTTATTTACTTAATTTTTCAAATTAAAAAAAAATAATAAAAAAGAAGAGATTTTACTTTATTTATTTCAAAAATCCAAAAAGATTTTATTTTATTTTTATTCTTATTTTTCAAAAATCCAAAAATATTTTCTGTTTTCAATTTTTAATTTTTAATTTTAGTTTTTAATTTTTCAAAAATTTCAAAAAATCCAAAAATACTTTGAAGAGAGATCATTACAGTTCGATCAATCTGAAATCTCAGTTCGATCGATCGAACTGGACGGGAACAGTTTTTAAAAATAGAACTCGAGGGTCTCAAGATCGATTCATTAGATCGATCTCACCCTCTCTCATTCTCAACCCTCGTCCTTCATCCTTCATCGCCGCTGCATCCATCCATCTTCACCATCTCCGGCTAATCTCCGGCGAGATCCAGTGAGCTTCGACTCTCTCTCTCTCTCTCTCTCTCTCTTCTCGGATCTTACCCCTTCGTATCTCATCTCCACTTCTCTTATATTTTGAGTAAGATCTAAACTTTATCTTTGATTTCAAGCTTCAAGTTGTTAAATAGATGTTTTAAATGTTGAATCCATGATATATTGATGATGATTTCCTCCATTGATGAAGCTTGAGGCACTATGTATAAATGTGTATATATATGTTTATATGTTTTGTATATATTTGAGTTTTGATTTGATTTATGGGAGTATGGGCTGAATCAAGTGAGTAATATTGATTGTTTGTTGTGTTGATGGGCCCACGACCATGTCGTGAAGGCCCCGTGTCATCCATGTCACAGATCTGTGACTTTTTGATTTTCTCATCGCACAGTTCGATCGACTAAACTTCTATCTCAGATCGATCTTTAAAGATCAATCGAACTCAGTTTTTCAGTTTCTCAGATCGATCGAAGTTTTGAGATCGATCTCACATTTTTTATGATCGATCGAACTTCACAAATTTCATATATACATTCCATGCATCTTATCTTGTGTCATACTATCTTATATATGCCCAATGCCTGTGATATTCCACATTGGATGCATTTTACACTTATACTGCTTAGCATGTTTACATCCTGTCACTTGTATAGATTCATGTCATATATGTTTTGTCTATCTTATTTGACATGCATGTTTTTATTTTGTACTTTCAATTTTTTATTCTGGCACTAACTCCCGTTGTAAGTTTTTCTTTTTCTTTTGACAGGCCATGATTAGGACAAAAACTGTTGCCAGGAGGTGATATGGGCCTCAGAGACGTATCAGACCTAGGATAGAGGAGCTAGCACAGCCCTCTCATACACAGGAGGAGCCATTAAAGCCTACTTCACCTCAGTCACCTTCTCATGAGGCTAAGGCTGATCATATTCCATCTCCATCACAGGATGAGGATGAGGTTAAGCATTCTCCATCTCCTTCTCAGGCTCAGGCTGCATTTACACCATCACCATCTCCACCACACCAGCCACCTCAGCCAGCTCGAGAGCGTGACAGGCCATTGCCCAGATATGCATAGATGTCAGTGGCCCATGAGTCAGTTTTCGACACAGACTTCTTCTCCAGATCGGTGCTAACCCAATTAGCTTATGATGATATTATCCAGAGGGGCCTTGCAGCTATTCTTGCCCTAATTACTGAGCCAGTCTACCTGTGGCTAGTTCGGATGTTCTTCCGGAACCTCCGACCGTCCCCGCGTACCACAGTAGAGTTGGTCACCACCATAGATGGCCACTAGATTTCTATTATTGTGGACACACTAGCCAGATCATGCCATTGTCCACACCGATGCCCTCTGGAGCTACATGAGCTTTATCCCAAGCTATACAGGCCTTCTTATGCCGACATGACAGTTTTCTTGATAGGTCACTATGCCGATGGCGAGACTTTCACCACCTACACTTATCTTCCAGATGACCTATGGTTCTTTGATTCTGTTATCTTTCGGAACATATATATGGCCGGGCACAAGATTCAGCAGCGAGGAGACTATCTGACAGCCCTCTACACATTCTACATGGGGCACTGGGTATCTATCCCTGCACTCATCTGGAGCATGATGAGGAAGCTCTATGATGAGCATATCAGCAAGAAGAGACCCAAAAGGGCTAAGTCTCTCCCATTTGGCCACCTCATCACTCAGATCCTACTAGACCAGCGATATCATTTCCATCCTCAGGAGCACGCTGAGAGAGGTTCCTGTCACTTTTTGAAGAAGGACTGGGACAAGAGCTATAATGCTATTATTGCCCGATTACAAGAGGATGCAGCTCAGGCGGCAGAGGACTTAGATTTAGATGATTTAGAGGCTGAGGCCCCAGCAGCAATAGCAGACCCGGTAGTGGATGACGCACCAGTTGATCCAGTTGTTGAACGTATTGATATTGATTTAGAGCGACCTGCAGATGATGTAGAACAACACTCTCCAGCTGGATCACCCATTCATGCAGAGGAGCAGACTTAGGATCTTTCTTCTGATTCATCCGTACTTGAGGCTCCTAGTCAGACCCCCGGCTTTGGAGAGCGTCTTCAGGCTCTAGAGGATGCAGTGGTTGCTATCAGAGCTGATACTGCTACCATTCGAGCCGATGCTGTGGCCCACCGAGCTGATTTTGCTACATTCCGCACGGATGTCATGACTGCACTCAGAGACTTATCTCACGATATCCGTGGAGCTCGCCCTACCAGTCCTACCCGACCTACCTGAGATTCTCACTCCTTCTACCTCTCTATACTCCATCTCTCTGATTCATATCTATTACTTTCATCACTGTATATTATTTGCAGCCAGATATGTCAGCTTTGATCTTTTGATGTACTCTATACTTTATTTTCTTTATTTATGTTTTTGCTATGGATGTCATCTATTATGTTCTTATATCTATCTGTTTGACTCCATCAGGTGCATCCAATGACTACAGTGAGAGAGAGTGCTACATAATTTTCAGGACCACCCTTATACCTCTCTCACTGCTTTATTTCATTTACACTTGCATGTCCACTGTGCACTGATTATCCCTTTTGTTATCTGATGAATTTATCTAAGTGCCCAATTTCAAGACCATAGTTAATCCCAAGTTTGGGGCGGCTATGCCACCCACTTTGGATACTTCAGTTCTAGCCATTCTTTGCCTTAATGGCACCGGTATACTCTTTCCTTTTGTTCTCTTTGCACATTAAGGACACTGTGCCGTTTAAGTTTGGGGGTAATAATGTATGTTATAGTGTTTGTTTTTAAATTCAAAATTTTGAGCATGACTTGTGTATTTGAGAGATTTTCTATGATTGGTCCATATTAGCGATGATTTTGATCTTTTGAGGACTATATTGCTTAAAATTTAAAAATTGCTTGACTTGAGAGTCCAATACTCCTTGTATGCCTTGTGGAAGCCATTTAGGAGTAAATTTTTTGAAAGATTGATATCTTGCTTGCACTTGTGGTCCACATCATCTTGATTTTGTGATTGTTTTGAGATTCACTCTAGGATTCTACACTAGCACAGGCGCACATCAGTATTCATTTGTGGGGTACATGCTTTGTTGATTATTGAATTGGTTATATCCCAATTGGGCTAGGAGTGCATTGAAAGCTTTCATTCTTGATAAAGGTGGATAACAACCCCTTTTCACTAAGTAGTCGGGATTCTAGACTCATCAAGCGCTGAACTTCTCACGCCGAAAGGTGGAGGGCCCAAACTCTAGGTTAATAATTGAACTTGCTTAAAAAGAAAAAAAAAAATAAAAAAAAAAAAAGTTGCAAAGCAATAAAAAGTGAGGACTTCTCCCAAAAGGTGAGAAGTGGGAAATGATTAGATAGAGGTTGTCTTGATTTGTAGCCTAGTTGATTTGAGCTTGTAAGTCCGTAGGGGTGTTTGAACGCCTAATGCCCTAAAGCCGTTTGGTTTGGGAGTCATTGACCTAACGCTCGACCTCATGAATCGCTAGAAAGCTTAATAGATCAACACATTGCACATGTTTCCATCTTTGATCCTAAAAAAAAAAAAAAAAAAAAAAAAAATCGAGTGAAAAGAATAAGCGCACCTAGAACAATAAAGCTTTAATAAAAGGTCCACTTTTTGTCTTGATGATCGGTACTAGATTTGTATGCTAGTTTGAGGGTAAGGATGTGATTAATTCTTTAGTTGGCTTAGATAACAACATATTTGATGCCGGTCCACTCAAAAGGATTCTAGAGTTGTTTTGATTTGCATGATCATTTTCTTGATGTGTGGAGGACCATACATGCTTGCTTGATGTTGAGATTTTGAGAGATTGCTTAGAAATGTTTGAAAAATTGCATACTTGAGGTAGTTTTCTCCCAATGCTTGTTTGCAATATTGGTGTCTCTTTTGTGAGAATGAGCTTAATGTTTGTGGGTATCATTTCTAGAAATCCTCACGAGACTTCACTCGTCCACTAGGGGTAACCTAGGGGTTTAAAAGGCTTGTTGCATATGCTAAATGTAATCGTGTTCCCTACGAAAGTGGCGTTATCCATTTATTGCTTTCTAGTTCATAGTTGTATAGTTGTTCATTTCATTCCTTTACTTTCTAGTTCATTGCTAGGGACTAGCAATATTTAAGTTTGGGGGTGTGATGAGCGCTGAAAAGTGTGTATTTAAACCCCTTAAGCTTAGGTATTCTAGTACCTTTATCTATCTTACTTTACCGTTTTAGATTGATTTTGTGTTATTTATATTTTTAGGCACTTATCCTGAAAATAAGCTAACTCAGCCAAATAAGAGCAGAAATGAAGCAATTCTGGGATGAATCAAAGAAAGGAGCCAAGTGGAAGCAAAGGGAAGTAAAATGTGGAATTCAACATCTTTGATCGATCTCAGATCAAAGTTCGATTGATCCAACATGATCGATCTCAGCACTTCAAGATGGATCTGAGCCTTGATGACATTTTCAGAGATCTCAAAAGTTCGAACGATCCAACATCATTCTTCGATAGATCGAACTACCTTGTCCTTATCTAAATGATTGATCTTATCTAGTTGTACTACCCTACCAACCACTTTTGTCCTTTTCCCAAAAAAATATCTTCGAAATATCTCAGATTTGTTTTTAAACAAAAAGGCACCGCCATTGAGGATCGATCTAACTTCAGTTCGATAGCTCTCACCTATGTTCGATCGATCCAAGTCCAAGGTTCGATCGATCGAACTTCCTCCAGTGCGAAAAAGTTAAATTTTCAGCTCATTGAAAGCTGTCCTTATCCAATCATTGGGGAATATTTGCTGCACGACCCCAGCTCATTTTGTGTGTCACTTGATCTACCTATATATAGAATACGATAAATTTTTGAGGGATAGTTATCTATCATAATAGAGGCTATTCTTAGGGAGGAAGAAATGAGCAAAAGGCTAGAGACACAAGCTTGGGAGCTCTTCATCAACCAAGGAGTAGATTTCTTCTATGGAGTTTGCCCTTGAGGGTTGGAGAAGCATTACCATGAGTGGCTAGACATCCTCTTAGGGCTAGAGTTAGCCCCAAGCATGCTTTTTACATCTTGATTTTGTGTATTATTGAGGGATTAGTGTTGTAATACATGTTTTGGCACTTTTATGTATATAGATCTTATTTATTCAATGATTTATGTAGTTTAATGCTTCCAATTGATTATTTCATGCTATCTATATGTTTATGTATGCTAGAATAGATGTTCACGTGTTTATCTCTATTTCTTGTGTTATTGATGTATGTCTATGTGTATTAATGCCATAAATCTAGAGATTGTCAAAACATAGTGCTTAATGGAATGCTCTTGTAATTTTCTTGATGGTTCATGCTCATTTCTTAATGGATTGTGCCTCTCCCTTAGTTTAATTTGTTTAATTTCATGTCATTAGCTTAATTGTAGTGTAGTGGTAGTATAGTTATTAGATGGGAGGACAATCCATGCTTGTTGTTTGATGTTCCATACTTTTGAATACAAGTAGCATATGTCTTTAACCTTATAGTGTATTTGGCTTGTGAGCTTAATGAAAGAATTAACAACTTGGTAGATATATTGTGCTTTTCACATGCTACTTAGACAATATATACTTAATTGTTAGATATATTGTGCTTTTCACATGTTGCTTTGACAATATATACTTAATTGGTCATCCTTGCTAATTGAATCAACCAAACACACACACACACACATTAATATTGCAACACACATTTCCCTCATTAGTCACTTGTTATGGGTATAGAAAAGTATTATTTGGTGGTGACCTCTAAATCCCAAGATCTCTCTCTCTTACTTACTCTTTATTGCATTCAATTATTTAGTTTAATTTGTTCTCTAGTTTAATCAGTCAACCACCTATTTGTTTGATCACTCGACCTACTAACGTTAATAGTGATTCCACAACCAAATTCGACTCCAATCCCTTAGGACGATCCTTACTCGCCCTAACTATATTTTTAATAAAGGTAGTAGTGGTTTTTATAAATGTAAAACTTGGCCCTCGCCTTAATGCACACTCTTAAGCTTATGGTAGGATGGCACGACCATAGTTTTGGTTCAGTGCACGGAGGTTCAGAAGCAGATGTTTTCCACCTTCAAGCTTGTCAGTGTTACACTACAGTGGTGGGAGTTAGTTACCACCACAAAAGAGAGGACTTCATTGACCTATGATTAGTCCAGTGCTTGTTTCAATGAGAAGTACTTTCCTTATATAGTCAGGATAGCTATGAAGATAAAGTTCCTCAATCTAGATCAGGGGAACATGACAGTGGCAGAGTATGAGCAGCAGTTCACACGCTTATCTCTTTTTACTCCTGAGAAGGTGGATACAAAGGGGAAGAAAAATAATAGTTTCGTTAAGGGACTTATATGGTCTATTAAGCGATCTATTACAGGTAGTCCAGCCTACACTACTTATGCTCAGGTGGTCGATGCTACTTTACAATAGTATCAGTTGACCGTGGACTTCAGACAGGCTAGGGGTGAGAAACAAGGTGACAGAGACTTTGCTAATCAGTCAACTAAGAAAGGGAATGGCAATGGACACTGACATAATGATAAGGGCAAATTCTAGGGACAGTAGTATTGGAAGAAGCACAAGGGTGGTTTAGATACTCACAGAGATGGGGCACCTATTCAGAGGCAGTAGAATGGGGGACAATAGGTAGGACAGGGTTAGCCACAGGTTAAATGACAGAAGAGATCATTTGGTACTTTCCAAGATAGTTATTATACTTGTGGAGAGTTTAGTCATATTTCCAGGCAGTGTTCTAAAGTAGGATAGGGACAGCATGGGCAGCAGAGACAGAGGGCACCAATACCTTTACCCGCTCCAAAAATTCCACGGATTCAGGGACATACATATTTAGCTTTACCCGCACTACCATAACCATAGGGACATGCACCGTAGCAGTCGCATTATGGCAGGGTATACAACCCCATGCCCCAAGATGTTCAGGCACCTTAGGTTGTTAAGGGTATGTTTCTTATTCATGGTTCGCAAGGTCATATTTTATTTGATACGGGTGCTACACATTCATTTATATCTAAATTATTTGTTACATTATCTGGGATGACGACGCGAGTTTGCGATAGACCTCATGGTATATCTACACCTTTAGGCGATACTGCCATTCTACATGAGAGTGATGTGCCTATGATACTAGATATTGGTAGACTTAGATTTCTAGCCAATCTATTGGTCTTGGACATGCACACTTATAACGTGATACTCGGGATGGATTGGTTATCTCACTACCATGCCCAAGTTAATTGCTATGACAAGTCTACTGTATTCACTATACCCGGTCAGGATATGTAGGTCGTCGCTATGCCATGTTCTAACGGGGTTACTAGCATATATTTGTTTTATGTGGAGGAGGAAACTGAGGAGGAGATTACTATGTCACTGGATAGCATACCAATTGTACAAGAATTTTCGGATGTCTTTTAAGAAATTTCAGGGTTGCCACCTAATCGAGAGATAGACTTTGTAATTGACTTAGCTCCAGGTACTACGCCTATTGCTAGAGCACCATACAAGATGGCACCAGTGGAGATGCGAGAGCTGAATGATCAGATTCAACAATTGCTCAGTCAGGGTTTTATTCATAGGAGTACTTCACCTTGGGGAGCACCAGTTTTGTTCGTGAAGAAGAAGAATGGTTCACTTCTGTGTATAGATTATAGGGAGTTGAACAAGGTTATTATTTGTAACAAATATCCCTTACCCAGGATTGATGATCTTTTTGATCAGTTGAAGGGAGCTACATACTTCTCTAAGATTGATCTACGTTCGAATATCATCAACTTTGGGTTAGGGAGCAAGATGTTCCTAGGATAGCATTTCTCACTAGATATGGTTCTTATGAGTTTCATGTCATGCCTTTCGGATTGACTAACACACCAGCAGTTTTCATGGATTTAATGAACAGAGTCTTCAGGGCTTACTTAAATCAGTTTGGCATCGTCTTCATTAATGATACCTTGAACTATTTTAAGTCAGAGGATGACCATGCTAGACATCTTCGTATAGTGTTGCAACGCTTCGTGAACACCAGTTATATGCCAAGTTCAAGAAATATGAATTTTGGTAGCGGGAAGTGAAATTTGTGGGTCACGTAGTGTCAGAACGGGGAATAGCGATAGATCCAGCCAAGGTATCAGCAGTGTTAGAGTGGGGATAGCCTACTTCACCTACCGAGATTCAGAGTTTCTTTGGATTGGCAGGATATTATCGTCAGTTCATTCAGGGGTTCTCGAAGATAGTAGGACCACTCACCCATTTGAATAAGAAGGGTGTACGGTTCGTGTGGGATGAACATTGTCAGAAAGCTTTTGATGAGCTAAAGAGCAAGTTGACTTCTGCATCGGTTCTGTCTATTCCACAGAGCAGGATAGAGTATTTTGTCTATACAGATGCTTCTTTATAAGGTCTTGGGTGTGTTTTGATGTAGGAGGAACAACCAATTTCGTATGGATTTTATAAGCTTAAGCCTCGTGAGCTTAATTATCAAAAACAAGATTTGGAGATGGTAGCTGTCGTCTTTGCTTTACGCATTTGGAGGCATTATTTGTTGGGAGAGTCCTTTAGATTATTTAGTGACCACAAGAGTCTGCAGTATTTGTTCACTCAGCAGGAGTTAAATATGAGATAGTACAGATGGTTAGAGTTTGCGAAAGATTATCATTTCTCTATACAATACCATCCAGGGAAAGCGAATGTGGTGGCAGATGCATTTAGTCGTCGACCCTATGCGAGTCTTTCTGCTTTAGTCACTACTAAGTGGAATGCTTTGAAGATAGTTGATGAGTGGTCTGATGCTTTTATGGCTTGCATGGTAGTCACACCTTCTATTATTCAAAAGGTCTTGAAGGCACAACTCATAGATCAATAGTGCATTGACAAACTTGCAGAGATAGCTTCTGGGGTGGTTCCATTTTACTTTGTTGGAACTGATAGAGGTTTGAGGTACAAAGGGCGTTTAGTGGTACCTTCTGCTGACGATTTAAGGAAGGATATGATGACTGAGATTCATCATTTTGAGTTCTCTGTTCATCCAGGAGAAGCAAAATGTATCAGGAAATGAAGCGGCAGTTTTGGTTGGTAGGTATAAAGAAGGACATTGCTATTTTTTGTCTCTCGGTGTAGTACTTGTCAGATGGTCAAGATTAATCATCAGAGGCCGCTAGGATCACTACAACCACTATCTATACCAGAGTGGAAGTGGGAGAGCATTTCTATAGATTTTGTAGAGGGATTGTCTAATTCATTCAAGGATTACAATTCTATTTGGGTCATCGTTGATAGGTTGACTAAATCAACTCATTTCTTGCCTATTCTCACTGACTTCACTTCGGAGTAGTTAGCGAGACTTTACATTACTGGGATTGTAAAGTTACATGGCATTCCGTTATCTATCATATTAGACAGGGATTTGAGCTTTGTATCAGGATTTTGGAAGAGCTTTCAGCAGGCTTTGGGTACGAAGTTGCATCTTAGCATTGCTTATCATCCTCAGACAGATGGTCACTTTAAGGCCATTGGGAGGATTATCTACCACTTGTGGAGTTTGCGTATAATAATAGCTTTCAGAAGACTATTGGTATGGTACCATTTGAGGCATTATACGGTCGACCATGTCGATCTCCTGTTTGTTGGATGGAGGTTGGAGAGAGCAGATTTTTGAGTCCTGAATTTATTAAGGATACTTCTGAGAAGATTGCTCTTATTCAAGATCACATGCGCACAGCCCAGAGTCAGCAGAAGAGTCATGCTGATCGTCGTACTTGTGCATTGGAGTTTCAGGTTGGGGATCAGGTTCTGCTTAAAGTGTCTCCTATGAAAGGATTAATGTGCTTTGGGAAAAAAGGGAAGTTGTCACTGCGATTTGTCGATTCTTTCATGATTATGGACCGAGTTGGAGTTGTAGCTTATCGGTTGGCACTTCCAGATCATTTGGATCGAGTGCACAATGTGTTCTATGTTTTCATGTTGCTGAAATTTCTGCGAGATGAGGATCGGTATCAGTATATTGATGTTAGAGAGATAGAGTTACAGCCAGATGCAACATATATGGAGCCACCGTGTCGTATTGTCGACTATCGGGATCAAATTCTTCGCAATAAGGTCATACCTTTAGTGCATGTTCAGTGGAGTCACCATAATGAGGGTGAGTCTACTTGGAAACGGAAGGATGTCATTCGCTCACAGTTTCTTGAAATATTGGACGAAGGTAAAAGCGAATTCCAAAGGATAGTCTTGGTGTTTACTCGGGTGTCGCACCCCAAAATCCAAAGTTTGTACATCAAAAGATAGTGGTGTAGGGCTATGATGAATGTGGCCAAGTCTTACATTTAGAAATTGCCACTACTACCTTTCACTAAAAATATAGTTAAGGCAAGTAGGGATCGTCCCAAGGGATTGGTGGGTCGTATTAGGTTGTGGAATCGAGATTATAGTTAGTAGGTCGAGTGATCAAAAAATTGGTTGGTGGTTGAATTACACTAAGATGCAATTTAAACTAAAGTAAGTAATTAAATGTAATGGAGAGAAAATAAGAGAAAGATCTTGGGGTTTAGAGATCACCACTAAGCAGAGCTTTTCTACACCCTTAATGAATAATTAATGAGGGGAAAAACATGTATTGCAACATAGTGTATGTGTGTGGTTGTTTCAACAAGCATGGATGACAAATTAAGCATATATTATCTAAGCAACATGGTGGATAGCACAATATATCAAACTAAGCCATTAATCCTTTCTTTAAGCTCACAATCCAAACATATCACAAGGCTAGAGATATATGCTACTTACTTTCATAAGTATGGAATATCAAACAACAAGCATGTATTGTCCTCCCATTTAACACCTAAACTACAACTACACTACAATTAAGCTAATAACATGAAATTAAACTAATTAAACTAAGGGAGAGGCACAATCCATCAAGAAATGAGTATGAACTTTCAAACAAGCCATAAGAACATTCCATTAAGGATTATGTCTTGACAATCTCTAGATCTATAACATTAATATATATAGACATGCATTAATAACATAAGAAATAGAGATAAACACATGAACATCTATTCTATCATACATAGACATATGGATAGAATATAATGATTAATTGGAAGCATTAAACCATACAAATCATTGAATAAACAAGATCTCTATATATAAAAGTGTCAAAACATGTATCACAATACAAATCCCCTCAAAAATATATAAATCAAGATGTAGAAAGCATGCTTAGGGCTAACTCTAGCCCCAAGAGGATGTCTAGCCACTCATGGATGGTGTCCTCCAACCCTCAAGGGCTAACTCCATGGTAGAGATTGTTCCTCTTCTTAGTTGGTGGAAGAATTTCAAGCTTGTGTCTCTAGCCTCTTCATTTCTTTTCTTCCTCCCTAAGAATATTGAAATTGTGTCTCTATCTACTTTCAAGTGTATCCTCTCAAAAAGTGGCTCATATTCCTTATATAGGTTGGTTAAATATCACCCCAAATGAGCTGGGCTCGTCCACCAATATTCCTTCTAATGATTGGATATGAGACAACTTTTAATGAGTTGGAAATTGGATTTTCTCGGGATTTGGGAAGTTCGATCGATCGAATTTGTGGTGAGATCGATCGAACATGGCTGAGATCTATCGAATTTAAGCTGGATCGATCCTCTATAGCGGCACCTTTTTGGATAAAAACAAATCTGAGATATTTTGAAGATATTTTTGGGAAAGAGACAAATGTGGTAGGTAGGGTGGTACAAGTGGATAAGATGGAATCTTTTCAATTGATCGGAATAAAGTTGGATTGGTCGAACTTTGTGGGATCTTTGGATAAGGACAAGAGAGCTTGGACCCATCTTGGAATGTTGAGATAGATGAACTTTTGATCGATCGAATATTTTCTGAAATCGATCGAACTTGCTGAATTTCCACCACTTGCTTCCTTTTGCTCATTTCTTTGATTCATCTCAAGATTGCTTCAATTATGCTCTTATTTAGCTGAGTTAGCTTATTTTGGGGATAAGTACCTGAAAATGGAAATAATACAAAATTAATCTAAAGCGGGAAAATAAGATAGATAAAGGTTCTAGAATACCTAAGCTTAAGGGGTTTAAATGCGCACTTTTCCGTGCTCATCACACCCCCAAACTTAAATATTGCTAGTCCCTAGCAATGGATTAGAAAGTAAAGGAATGAAATAAACAACTATACAACTATGAATTAGAAAGCAATAAATGAATAACGCCACTTTCGTAGGGAACACGATTACATTTAGCATATGCAACAAGCCTTTTAAACCGCGAGGTTACCCGTAGTGGACGAGTGAAGTCTCGTGAGGGTTTCCAGAAATGATACCTACAAATATTAAGCTCATTCTTTCAAAAGAGGCACCAATAATACAAACAAGCATTGGGAGAAAACTACCTCAAGTATGCGATTTTTTAAACATTTCTAAGCAATCTCTCAAAATCTCAACATCAAGCAAGCAAGTACGGTCCTCCACACATCAAGAAAATGATCATGCAAATCAAAACAATTCTAGAATCCTTTTGAGTGGACTGACATCAAATATGTTGTTATCTAAGCCAACTAAAGAATTAATCACATCCTTACCTTCAAACTAGCACGCAAATCTAGTACCGATCATCAAGACAAAAAGTGGACCTTTTATTAAAGCTTTAATGTTCTAGGTGCGCTTATTCTTTTCACTCAAATTTTTATTTTTATTTTTATTTTTTTTTATTTATTTATTTTTTTTTAGGATCAAAGATGGAAGCATGGTGCAATGTGTTGATCTATTAAGCTTTCTAGCGATTTATGAGGTCGAACGTTAGGTCAATGACTCCCAAACCAGATGGCTTTAGGGCATTAGGCGTTCAAACACCCCTACGGACTTACAAACTCAAATCAACTAGACTACAAATCAAAATAACCTTCATCTAATCATTTCCCACTTCTCACCTTTTGGGAGAAGTCCTCACTTTTTTATTACTTTTACAACTTCTTCTTTTTTCCCCTTTTTTTTTTTTTTTTTTTTTTTTTTTTTTTTTTTTTTTTTTTTTTTTTTTTTGGTAAGTTCAATTATTAACCTAGAGTTTGTGCCCTCTACCTTTCGGCCGAGAAGTTCAGTACTTGATGAGGCTAGAATCTCGGCTACTTAGTGAAAAGGGGTTGTTATCCACCTTTATCAAAATGAAAGCTTTCAATGCCCTACTAGCTCAATTGGGATATAATCAATTCAATAATCAATAAAACATGTACCCCACAAATGAATACTAGTGTGCGCCTGTGCTAGTGTAGAATATTAGAGTGAATCTCAAAACAATCACAAAATTAGGATGATGTGGACCACAAGTGCAAGCATGATATCAATCTTTCGAAAAATTTACCCCTAAATGGCATCCACAAGGCATACAAGGAGTATTGGACTCTCAAGTCAAGCAATTTTTAAATTTTAAGCAATATAGTCCTCAAAAGATCTAAATCATAGCTAGTTATGGACTAATCATAGAAAATCCCTCAAATACACAAGTCATACTAATTTTAAATTTAAAGCAAACACTGTAAATCGCACTATTACCCCCAAACTTAAATGGCATAGTGTCCTCAATATGCAAAGAGAACAAAAGGAAAGAGTATACCAGTGCAACTATAGCAAAGAATAGCCGGAACAGAAGTATCCGAAGTAGGTGGCATAGCCCCCCCAAACTTGGGATTAACTGTGGTCCTAAAAATTTGGCATTTGGATAAAACTCATCAGATAACAAAAGGGATAATAACAGTGCACAGTGGACATGCAAGTGCAAATGGGATAACAACTGAAAATAGAGAGAGGTATAAGGGTGGTCCTGAAAATTTTGGCAGTACTCTCTCTTATTGAAGTCACTGAGATGCACCTAATGGAGTTAGTCACAGACAGATATATCAATAGAGGAATATGACATCCAAAAGATCGTGGATAAAATAGAAAAATAGAATAAAGTACAGTTCATCCAGTAAGATATCAAGGCCAATAGACTGGCCGCAAAAATAATATAACAGTATAAAAAATATGCAGATATCACAGATATATAAGAGGAATAAGAAGAAATGAAAGATCAAGTGGAGGATGAACGACGGGCAGGGCGTGATCCGCGTATGTCTTTGGATAGGTCTCGCAACGCAGCCATAACATCTGTACGAAGGGAAGTAATGTCAGCTCGGATAGAGACAATGTCTACTCGAATAGAGACTACGGCATCCTCCAAAGCCTGGATGCGCTCTCCAAAGCTGGGTGTCTGTGCTGGAGCCTCAGGTACCACTAAAACGGGAGAATGATGATCTTGAGTGTACTTCTCATCATGAACGGGCGACCCAACTAGAGAGTGATACTTCTGGTCTTCTGCGGGCTGCTCCAAGTTAATATCCATGTGCATGGCAGGCGGATCGACTGGTATATCGTCCGCAGCCTACTCTGCTGCTGCTGCCGCTACCTGCTCCATCTCCTCTCTCTCTAGCTCCTCAACTGCCTTTACAGCGTCGTCCTGTAGACACTTGATAAGAGCCTAGTAGCTCTTATCCCAATCCTTCTTCTTGAATGAGCAGGCTCCAGACTCAGTTCGCTCCCATGGCTGGAAGGGATAGCGCTGGCCTCTCAGAATCTGTGTGATGAGATGGCCGAATGGGAGATACTTAGCCCTTTTGGGCTTAGCCTTGCTGATATGGTCAACATATAGCTTCATCATAACGCTCCAGGTGAGCACAGGAATGGATATCCAGTGCCCTGTATAGAAGGCGTATAAAGCTGTCAGAAAGTCACCGCGCCTCTGTATTTTGTGGCCGGTCATGAAAATATTTTGGTATAGCACCGAATCGAAGAACCACAGGTCGTCTGGCAGATAAGTCCGGGTGGCGAAGGTCTCGTGACCGGCATAGTGACCTGTGAGTGCAACGGCCATGTTTGCATATGTGGGCCTCCATAGAGTAGGATAGGTATCCTGGAGATCGGAAGGGCAGACGTGTGGACAACGGCAGGATCTGGAAAGAGTGTCCACCGTGATACTGAAAAGGTGGCCGTCAATGGTAGTCCGCAGCTCCGCCAGGTTACTCGAAGAACATCCGGACCAACCTCGAGTACACTGGATATGTGACAGGGGCTAGTATGGCTGAGATGCCCCTCCGGTTTATATCGTTATATGCTGCTCTAGTAAGAACAAACCGGGAGAAGTAGTCTATGTCAAAGACCGACTCATGCACCACTCGAAGGCGTGAGTATCTCGGTAATGGCCGGTCTAAGGCCTGGGCTGTCTGAGCTGGTGGTGGTGATGGAGATGGTATGTGCTCAGCCTCAGCATCAGGCTGTGAAGAAGATGCCTTGGCTGAAGACTGTAGTCTACTATCGGATGGAGACTGAGGTGGAGTGGGCTCTGCTGGCTCCTCTTGACTATGAGAGGGCTTTGGCTCGGACGCATGAATGGACAATGAGTGTGCAGTTTTCACTTTTTGGAGGGGCCATTGTGTAATTAATGAAAGTTATTGCTAAATGCCTTGTTTTGAGCCTGGATCCTCATTCGGGATTCATTTTCACTTTTTATCGAGTCGTGTACTCATAGGATTTCCTTCTGGTCGTTTTTCTTCAGTTTCAGGGTTTCTAGCCCCGGTTGTTGCCGAACTCGTTCGGAGCATATCTCTCTGCTCGGGACTCGATTTTCGACGCTATTTTTCTGTTGCTCATCTTTTCTCATTTCGGTTCTTTTTCGTTCATGGTGTTTTGCCGGTTGAGCTTGTCTGCTCAAATTCTACTTTTCCGGACCCGGCAGGGCTCGTTCGGGACACTTTTAGGGTTTTTCTCTAAATAGGAGGTCTTAAGAAGAAAAGCCAGATTTTTTTCTCTCTCTCCTCTCTCTTGGCCGGCAGCCATAACAGCCAAGGGGCTGCCACCATTCTTCTTCATTTTTCGGCCACTTCCCTTTAGTAAAAAGGTGTAGTGCCTTAGCGTTTTATGTTCGCCTTGCTGTGCTCTACCTTTCCCCCTTATTAGAATCCGGTTTTGGCCATTTCTTGATTTCGGGTTTGAAGTCAAGTTGTGATTTTGATGGGGCTTCTTTGGGGGTTATGTTCATCGTGTTGTCCTTGACAGAACCTAGAAATTTCGTCCGATTTGGAGCAGTTTCATTTTAGTGGGGATTTGAGATTTCATCTCAAATGGAGGTAGGGGGTGTTATAATTTCATATTTTTGTTGTCTTGCATGTTTTTGATACTTATACAACTTGTATGCATGCTTTTGTTCATAATCTAGAATTTAATTTAATTATTTTCTGTGGTTAAGATTTAATTCTCATGATGATGTTTAACTTAGAATTAAATTGTGGCATGCTAGAAAATTAGGATTTAATATGTTTGTTGACATATATTAAATTGGGATTATTTGAATAAGAATTGTACTTTTTATTTAATAATTATCTTTGGTGAAAGTTTAATTCCCATGGGCGTACCTTGTATGAAAATAACTTGTGATATGCTTTTAAATTAAGTTTTGGCATGTTTTTTTAACATATTTTAATTTGAGAGCATTTGGATGAGTTTGAAAATCTAGAAACTTTAATTAAGAGAATTAATTAAAATCTATTTTTATGGTTCCATTGGTCTAATTAGAATTTTGAATGAATATATGTAATGACCATGCTATGTCTTTTAACATATATTAAATTGAGACCATTTGGAAATGATTTAAAATCTAGAGAATTTAATTATTTTTTTATTTAATTAAACTCTAGCTTGTTGTTCCATGGATTTAATTTTGTTGTAGAAGTTGTTTCTATGTATAAATCATGGATTTGGACTTTTGTGTATTCACATAGTTGTGTTTTGAGCATTAGATAACATTGTTGTTATATCTATATTCATAAGAACATGTTTTCTTTATGAAATATATTATTGCCTTGTGTAATGAATTGCACACTTTGTAATTGACATTATATCTGCCATTTTAGAATTTAAACTTTAAGGCATGGATTGTGTGGTTTCAACCTACTTGTGCATGAAAGGTGATTTTCGTGCATTATATAAATTATGTATAAGTTGTGAACTTATTTGGTTTATTTTGGAGTCTTGGGACATTGTTGTTACAAGTGACATGGCTAGAGTTTGGCTCTAGTGCAGGAAGTATGAGTTCTCCCCAATTGAGATAGTGCGCACTAGGGTGGTCTTTCCAGTGGGTTAATGCCCAGAATAACCATTTTATTCTTGGTTTAGTCCGAGACGTGATGTCCAAGTCTTCCACTATTTGATTTCGCATTCAATTCCAAGTTGACAATCATATTTAATTGTGACTTGTGATTTTGGCTATTGGCGATTTGATATTGTTAAGTACATCCATACTAAATTGTTATATTTAGTTGTTTTCACACTTTTAGATTTCAAGTTGATAACTTAGAGAATCTATGTCTTGATGTGTGGTTTTAGAAATTCTAATTGTACTAAATTGTTGTATTTAGTTGTTATTGTATTTTAGATTTCAAGACGGTAACCTTGAGAATTTATATCTTGTTGCTTTGTATAGCATGCTCCTATGTTGCTGAAATGGCATGAAGTATGTGATTTATGCTACAAATGATTTAAGGTAGCTTAGGATGCTTCTTGAGTCTCACCTTTGACATATACATTAGGTGGCATGACCCTTTTTGAATTGTTCCATGTTGTTATAAAAATATATAAAGAAATCGAGTCGATGCATGCTTATTCTCTACGAATAAACTTGTTTACTCACCCCGAAGTCACTGGGGGATTTGTTCAGGTACAGGATTCAAGATTTGGAGATTTGCATTTGCCTTGGGTGGTTTAGAGTTTGAAGCTTCTCTTAAAGTATTCTTGTTCACATGCAAGTGTTAGCATGTTTAAGTTTTGCTCATAAAGATGTAATGCTTAACTAGGTTCAATTATGCCGTTTTGCCTTATGATATGTAAAGTGTACATGGATACACTATTTAGAACCTATTTAATATGTATGACATGAGGCCAAGGGCCAAATGGTGCTGCTGTCAATTCAAACCCAAAGTTTATGCAGTGTGGCCAAGTTTTACATTTAGAAATTGCCACTACTACCTTTCACTAAAAATATAGCTAGGGCAAGTAGGGATCGTCCCAAGGGATTGAGGGTCGTACTAGGTTGAGGAATCAAAATTATGGTTAGTAGGTCGAGTGATCAAAATAGTGGTTGGTTGGTTGGATTACACTAGATACAAATTAAACTAAGGTAAACAATAATGCAATAGAAACAATAAAAAAGAGAGATCTAAGGGTTTAGATATCACCTCTAAGCATAGCTTTTCTACACCTTTAATGAATGATTAATGAGGGGAAAAACATGTATTGCAACAAAGTGTGTGTGTGTGTGGTTGTTCCAACAAGCATGGATGACAAATTAAGCATATATTGTCTAAACAACATGATGGATAGCACAACATATCAAATTAAGCCATTAATCCTTTCTTTAAGCTCACAATCCAAACACATCACAAGGTTAGAGATATATGTTACTTGCTTTCATAAGTATGGAACATCAACAACAAGCATGGATTGTCCTCCCATTTAACAACTACACTACAACTAAGCTAATGACATGAAATTAAACTAATTAAACTAAGGGAGAGGTACAATCCATCAAGAAATGAGTATGAACCATCAAATAAACCACAAGAACATGCCATTAAGCACTATGTCTTGACAAGCTCTAGATCTATAGCATCAATACACATAGGCATGCATCAATAGCACAAGAAATAGAGACAAACACATGAACATCTATTCTAGCATACATAGACATATGAATAGAATGAAATTATCAATTGGAAGTATTAAACCACATAAATCATTGAATAAACAAGATCTATATATATATAAAAGTGTCAAGACATGAATCACAATACAAATCCCCTAAAAAATACATAAATTAAGAAGTAGAAAGCATGCTTAGGGCTAACTCTAGCCCCAAGAGGATGTCTAGCCACTCATGGATGATGTCCTCTAACCCTCAAGGGCAAGCTCCATGGAAGAAATCTGCTCCTTGGTTGATGAAGAGTCTCCAATAGTGTCTCTAGCCTTCTCCTCTCCTTTTCTTCCTCACTAAGTATTATCTTCTCTAGGTATGTGTATGAAAAGTCTCCCTCAAAAAGTGGCTCATATTCCTTATATAGGTAGGTCAAAAATCACCCCAAATGAGCTGGGCTCGTACACCAATAATCTTCTAATGATTGGATATGAGATAACTTTTAATGAGCTGGAATTTGAATTTTTCTCAGGATTTGGGAGGTTCGATCGATCGAACTTGAGGTGCGATCGATCGAACATGGCTGAGATCTATCGAATTGAAGTTGGATCGATCCTCAATGATGGCGCCTTTTTAGATAAAAACAAATCTGAGATATTTTGAAGATATTTTTGGGAAAAGGACAAAAGTGGTTAGTAGGGTGGTACAGCTGGATAAGATCTGGCATGTGGATAAGGACAAGAAAGTTCGATCGATCAGAGAATGATGTTGGATCGATCGAACTTTTGGGATCTTTGAAAATGACATCATGGCCTGGATCTATCTTAAAGTGCTAAGATCGATGAAAGTTGGATCGATTGAACTTTTCTGGAGATCCATCGAAGTTACTGAAATTCCACCTTTTGCTTCCTTTTGCTCTACTTTGCTCCTTTCTTTAATTCATCCCAGAATTGCTTCAATTATGCTTTTATTTGGCTGAGTTAGCTTATTTTGGGGATAAGTACCTAAAAATAGAAATAACACGAAATCAATACAAAACGGGAAAATAAGATAGATAAAGGTTCTAGAATACCTAAGCGTAAGGGGTTTAAATACGCACTTTTCAGCGCTCATCACCAAACATGTTTAATTTAGCACTTGTATTCATTTGGCGCCACATTTTGTTTAAAAATGTAAATTTTCCAACTTTAGAGGCTTGGTGTGTCAAATTTTGTAAATGAAATGTAATGAGGCCGTAGGCCATTGTAACATGTTTAAGATGTCATATTACACTTGCGTGTATGTTCACATCGTCACACACTTGCATATAATTCAGTTTGATCATGCCATGGGGGATTCATTTGAGACTTGAGAAGTTTTCTTCTTTTTTGGCATTTAGCAAGTGTTTCAGTTCTTTCTCGGGCCATTTCGGCATTTCGGTCGACCGAAGCCTTTTGGTTTTCATTTGAATAGTTTAAGTGCATATTCCAGTAGCTTAGGCACTGTTTAGGCCAATTTCGGTCGACCGGTTCTTCATTTTAGCCGATCGAAGTGGCTTCTCTTCAAAATCAGTTTTTGGGCAAAAATTTCTGTTCATTTTGGCCTACCTAAATAACTTCTTTTAGCTTTGTTTCTCAGACTTCAAAAGGTCATAACTTCTTTATTTCTAATCCAAATGGGGTGATTCTTGAGCCTAAATTCAAAGATTTTGAGTTAGATTTCCAATGGCACCTATGCCATTCTCAGATCTAAATCACAGTAGGAGTTATTCATATTTTAGTGAAGTAGTGTCGGGATTTAGTTTGAACCGGGAAAAGGGTATTTTGTGGGATTCTTGTCCAATGTTCTTGGAACCTCTTGGAAAGTTGTGAAATGATTAGATTAGGTTGTATTCACCTTGTTTGACTTGTTTAGAGTCAAGTTTCTCTTTTTATTTGTGAATTGACCATTTGCCCTTGGTTAATAATTTTTGCCGGTTTTGACCTTTATTTCCGCTTTTGCTTTCTTTAAGTTCCGTGACTTCATGGAAGGTCACATTGGTGTTTTGGGGATGATTTTTTTTATCTCTATAGACTTTGGTTTTATCTTTTGCTTCCGCATTTCGGATCCGTTATCGGATCAACTTTTGGCTTATCACTGATGCACTGGGTTGAAAAACCCGGGTCGTTACACAAGGGTCGCCAAAAAACAGAGATTAATCTAGGAAAAGAAGGAGTTGGGTTTTATTCAAAACCTGAAAGGCAAGTTCTATATCTTACTCCTTCCCATAGTCCTGTGTTCTGTGCATGCCTAAATAGTCTCCAGGATTAAATTAGGCTTTAAAACTGAATTTATATGCATATTAATTTGGAATTTTTAACTGTATTATGTGTAGTTGCTGGAACTTGTTTTATCTTATTATCTTAAATTGGTGTTAATGATCCGTACTGTATTGTTGGGAGTTTTTGGGGTTATTTGGGACTTAGTTAGGATTATTCGAGATCTTAACTGAGAGGGTCAGAAGAATTGGAAGTTGTCGGAGACAAGAAAACACAGATGGCTTCGAACCACGGATGGCTTCGGATTACAGATGGATGGCTTCGGACCAATGCTTAGTGTTGAGGATTGCTGAACAAGTGCATGGATGGCTTCGGACTATGGATGGCTTTGGACCACGGATGGCTTCAGACCACGGATGGCTTCTGACATACGCTCGGTACTGACTATTGTCGAATAAGTGTTCGGATGGTTTCGAACAACGGATGGCTTCGGACAACGGATGGCTTCAGACAATGGATGGCTTCGGACATGCGCTCAATATTGATGACTGCCGAACAGTTTGCATGTTGTTAATGGATATAGAGGACATAAATACTTAATATTTATTTTAGCAATTTAAATGACTGTGGCATGATTTTTAAATATGGTATTGGATGCATAATATGGTTATATACATAATAGATTTTTATTATACTTATTCTGGATTATGATTGATGAACTATCTATTTTTGTTCTGTCAATTATATGGATTTTGTGGATTGTTTGCACCGGTATGGGACGGTGGCATACTAGGGACGGATTAGTTCAAAATACTAAATTCTACCTACTCTGGAATAAGGGAATGGATTAATTATATATTATTTATATTTATGTCAAGGCAACAAACAGTTGAGCGGCACTACCTTGGATTTGGAGGGATTATTTTTTTTAATATATATATGACTATGGTACCACAATATGAGCTTGAGTCTCAGGATTGATAGTTAGGGAGCATATATGTTATAGGATACATAACTAGCTATGATGGTAGAGGTGTACCCTGTTAGATCTAGGTACTCATGCCCACTTCAGGTGCGTTTTGCATGATGTCTACTAGTCAGGTTGAGATCGCCTTGTAGTTCAGTGAGAGTCCTTTAGTGTGAATATATATATCTATGGACTAGATAGTTATTATTGAGTTATCTAGAATGTATCTGCGTATTGGGTCTCTGTTTGGATTGTTGTTAGATTAGAACTTGTTCGTGGGCCTGACCTACTATTATCTTTTCAGGTGTTCGATAGTTCTAGTTATATAGATTGATCGTGTTGAGAAGAGACAATTATTCACTCTTCCGACGATGTAGGATCTTGCTTCATACTTCTATTTTGGATTTACACTTCAGGTGCGTTTTGCATAATGCCTATTAGTCAGGTTGAGATCGCCTTGTAGTTCAGTGAGAGTCCTTTAGTGCGAATATATATATTTATGGACTAGATAGTTATTATTGAGTTATCTAGAATGTATCTGCGTATTGGGTCTCTGTTTGGATTGTTGTTAGATTAGAACTTGTTCGTGGGCCTGACCTATTATTATCTTTTCAAGTGTTCGATAGTTCTAGTTGTGTAGATTGATCGTGCTGAGAAGAGACAGTCATTCACTCTTCCGACGACGTAAGATCTTGCTTTATACTTCTATTTTGGATTTTATTTCAGTTTAGTTATTTTATTTTTCCAGCTGGATTATTGTTAGGGGTCCATTAGACGGATTCCCAAGTTGTAATAGGATTGGAGGTTTTGGAGTTATAGGATAATATTATTAATACTTTGAGGATTTGTTGTTTAGAATTCTTTCAGCTCTTATAATTTTATTCCTTTAAATTCTTCTTGTAATATATGCTTATTTATATATTAATTGTTTGGTATCCCTTGGTTTATATATTAATTATATTAAATTCTTCTCAACTGACCCAGCAACGACCTCCGTTCATTCCGCTCCGGTGAGTTTTGACTGACCCAGCAGCAAGCTCCAAGCTACCATGACCCAGTAAAGGTGAGCTTTGACAGAATCGCGAGCTCACAACCTGTATATTTTCTCCAGTGAGAAACCAAGAGTAACAGACCATAAATACCGACGAGCTTCTTCTTAAGTATTTATGTTTTGACGAGCATCTGATATTACAAAGATGGAACCATTCTAGCCAATAACTTACATTATGCCACATGTCGTTTTACAATTGGTGGACCATATGTCTACCTTAGTGTGTTGTCACACTCCCATTGATTACTCAGATTTCTACTAGCCACGTTAGCAACTTAAGAGGTTTAAAGATTAAAACTACGTCTTTTATAGAAAAGGTGAAATGGTGTTTTACTTTTTTCGGTGATTTGATGGGTAAAATGCAACAAAATAATAGGTTTTTTTTTTTTTTTTTTTTTAGTTCAAGAGGGTTTTATGCAAAATCCCAATAGTTCAGGGGGTTTCTTATATTTTACCCTAATTTATATTCTAAAATTACACAAGTTAGGAGGAGAAGCTACTTAGAATATGAAAATGAGTATATTATTGGGAAAAATGTAAGAAACGCCGCTGAACTATGGGGGTTTTGCAACTAACCCCCTAAACTACAAAAAAACTAACTTTGATTTTGTTGCATATTACTCCAATAGGTCACCGGAAAAGATAAATGACATTTTTACCCTTACTATAAAATGACACTGTTTGAAACATTGTCGTATTAACTTGCTAATGTGGCAACAAAAATCTCAATGGCCAACGGGAGATCGACAGCACACTGAAGAGATAAGATATGTCATCTCTTTTACTCCATCACACTAACAACCCAGCTCTTATTCGCGCTATAGATACACATACATCCATTTGTGGAGTTCATATATGCTCTATGTTCTCTGCAAACCTAATCAGCCTAATCGACCTATCACATATGCCACCGCTGAGAATCTTACTCCCCAACGAAACTTTACGACGGCGTTCTTTCTCACTGGTAAGACGGTCGTCGCACTCACCTCCGTACCGTTAAATAAAGCTCCAATTATACTCCCCACCTGAGATTCAGAGGGCGGAATCATAATTTTATTGCAGAAGAACAGTCCATTCTCCGTCAAGTACCCACTTTTCACAAGCGGCGTATCGATTACCTCCACCGAGGTATCATCTGCCGACACGACACCGTTTAGTTTTACTTTAATGTTCTTCACAAAATCCGACGATTGTAACTTCTTAATCGAGAAGTCACTGAACTAAGGCTTGAAGTGAATGAAGAAGCTAGGGTTTTGGTTGCGGATCAGATTGAACTCAACGCTTATGGTCATTGAGCTCAAAATCGGCGACCCGAAGTAACCATTTCCGATTTTGAATACGAGACCGAAAGGATTGAGCGAATCATTAGGACGATAGGCAATCTTCAGAAAGGGACCTGAATCGAAGAAAGTGCCGAGATTTAAAAAGAGTTCTTTGGATCACCAGCAACTATACCTGATTGAAATGGAAACCCTAGGATGTTGATTTATCATTCTTTTTTCATGCACAATTCTAGAATAATTGGAGTCCTTATTCTATATCACGCTTGCGTGAAAGAGCTCGACTTGTGATCAGTGACTCTCTTTTCTCTAATCAGTTGATTTTTTCAATTTCTATGTGCATCAGTTTTTTGTAACTCTCATTCAATTTGGATAAGTAACTATCTTACTCTATAAATGATTTTTCTTGCTTTTTACAAAGTCTAAATCAACAAATTTTTTTTTTGATAAGTCTAAGTCGACATTATGAAGTATGGGACTAAGAATATATATTTGATGGACTCTGATTTTATCTTTTTCTTTTTGTTTCTTTGTGTTTAAAGACCTTTGATTGTATCTTGTTCTTTTTGTTTCTTTTTGTAGAAAGGTCTATATAAACCCCATATGTAGTGTTGAAAGAGCAGAGCATAGCGATTTGGGGAAATTTTGATATAGGATTGTTTGGGTCGGTGTTCCATTTTAAGGATTGGCCTTTGGGTCTAACAGTTGGAAATTAAGGGCATTATTGTCCTTTCATGCTCTATGGGCAATAAGGTCATTTAAATTTAAGAAACAAATTTTAACGGTCATATATCACCGGACCTTGGACGGATGGGGTGATCTACAACAATTTTGCATAGTTCAGGGGGTTTCTTGCATTTTTGAAAGTTCAGAGGGTTAGTTACAGATTTTTCCATAGTTCAGGGGGGTTTCTTGCATTTTACCCTATATTATATTATACATGATATTACTGTTTTAACTTGACATTATAATTATGTTTTTCTTTTTGTAGTTACATACTACATGTGTTTATTGTCAATTTTGTAAATAAAAAGATATTGGACACTTTGATATATATATTGTAATGTGGTTTTTAGAACTATATAAATTATTGACTGTGTTGTTTAATAAATTAAAAATTAAACACTGAAAATTTCAAGTGCTGAATTTTAAATGCTGAAATTTTAAGTGTTGAATATATTAATCTGTAAACATGTTTGGTATTGTATTAATTTTAAGCGCTGAATTCATTAAGATTGTTTGTTAAATGCAAAAATTGAAATCTAAATGTTGTGTATATTACATTTTTGCCTTGAATATCTTCTACACATAATATTATTATAAAAGATACTATATTAAAACATAAACATATATATAAATTAATGAATTTCAGTAAAGAAATATATCAATTTAACAATGGATATTAATGTCAAACTGATCATAAAAATTTCCAAATAATCATATAAAATGAATAACTTATGAAAATGAAATATTTATGAGAAGGATATTAGAATTCACGCACAAATCATTTGATTTTTATTTATATAGTATATTTGCATTATAACAATGGTGTGAGGGTTTCATGCAACTTGAGTGAACCACGTAGTGTATGTGTGTGTATATATATATATATATTTTGTTGAATATTATTTATATTTACATTATTTGAGAAAAAAAAGTACAATGAAACACATTTAAGGAATTGGAGTAAACTAAAAGTAAAAATCCATTGGAAGGGAATAGAAATGCAAAGTGGAAATAGAAAGTCCATCAATACGTTTAATTTAAAGAGTAGAACAAGTGGTGGAGAACCTAAAAATATAATATTTGAGAGCAACATTGTCATTAACAAAATATTTTAAAACTAATATCACTTACCGTCTTCTGCTTAAATCACTTACTGTCTTCTACTTAAAATCACTTATCGTTTTCTGCGATAAGCGTTAAGTAAAAATTTTGGCCTCGTTTAAACTACTGATTAATATTTTAAGTGGTAACCTAAATGTGTTCAAACACGGTAATTTTAAAAATTCTCTTACCGTGTTCTGTGTTAAGCACTGAATAGCAATATCAAATAGGCCTTTAACTCACCAAATACATATATATGTACATATATATAGAATGACACAAAAAATGGTAGCACTGTAGCGCTAATCTTTTTTTTTTTTTTAAATGGTTGGCTAGAGGTGGGGATTATACACATTATGTGAGAGAGGCAAAATAGAAGAAAAAAAGGTAAAAATGGATTTTAATATTTACTTTTTGTCAAAAAGTTGTGAGATGGAGTTATTTGCACCTTTTTTTGAAAAATAGGGTCTGCACCTTTCTTTAAAAATAAAGACTGACAGTACTCATATTTGAAAAAGTGGGGGGCATTGTGCACAAAATCTTATACCATAGGAGTGTTTTTTGAACTTTACCCAAAATTCAACAAATTATAATGTCTTTGAAACTTCTCTCCAGAGTCGTTTGATTACATGGTGTGAAGAATTCGAATGAAACTCGTAAGCTCTGTTTGTCTGTGGATGCTCCATAACAAGGGTAACATCGTTTAGGAAGGAAACAACACACTGAACATTTAGAAGTGGACGTGTGTGGTTTAAATCAAAGAAACAAAACTAAAAACTAAATAAATAATCTTTTCTTAATTTCTCTCAAAAACTTTTAAAAATACTCAATAATAGTTTATGTGTCAAAACCAAATAAATGATAAGTTTTTATGCTTTATACGGTCCTCAATTTAACTTAAGAAGTCGTCCAAAAAAATAAAAAAACAAATTAGCTTGAAATCAATTTCCTTGTAGGAGTTGAGAAGCTTGAATCGGTACAAGCTTTTGAACCATTTTGGACCAATTTAATTCATTCCAGAATAATGTTCAATCAATGCAAGGTTTGGACCAATCTGGACCAACTCAACTCTACAGTATAATCAAGTTCTACTAGTTCTGCCCATTCTACATCCGGTAGAATAATATTCAGTTTTAAAACCAATAAATCTAGTAACTTGTTTAGCAAGTACAAAAATTGTTAGAATTGGTTGAATCATATTCTTTTTAAAAAAATACTTATGTTGCATTTGAGAGTACCGAATTGGTGCTTTGGCTTTGGGATTAGAAAAAATTTTGTTCAAATTTCGAACTAAATTTCCTCCAAATCTCAAATCTCGAACTAAAATTTTTAATTAGACTTTAGCGAGGTGAGAGACAAAGTGATTTGTGTGCAAAAGTGAGTGAAACTTTTATGAGAAACAGTTGAGGGACAATTGTGTGAGACTTGTGAGTACCTTAAAAGGAAGTAGAGAGTTTGAGAGGAAGAACTTCATTATAATCCTTCATACTTTTATAGTGAAATTTGTTCGGTGTGTTTCGTGGATGTAACCCTAAATTTTGAGTGAACTACGTATATCTTTTGTTCTTGTGATTGTTTTCTTTTAATTGCCTGGGTTTATTCTTTGGATATTGTTGTGTCGTTTGCTCACTTCCATGCCATCATGTACATCAACCATGTATTGTTGGTTTAATTCACAGACTATTTTAGTTTAGCAAGTTCTGATTTGATTGTGGCATTTATCATTGTGCAAATGTAGTGATGCTCTTGATGGATGTGTTGAAGATGATTTTTTTTTTTCCTAACTGATACTCAAACGGTAGTCAAACCCTCCATCTTTCAAGGAATTGTTTGCACCCAAGAGGATTTGATGAGCGCTGAAAAGGGCGTACTTAAACCCCTTAAGCTTAGTCATGCTAGTACCTTTATGTATCTTACTTTACCGTTTTAGATTGATTTCATTTTATTTCCATTTTCAGGCACTTATCCTAAAAATAAGCTAACTCAGCCAAATAAGAGCTTAATTGAAGCAATTCTGGGATTCAACAAAGAAAGGAGCAAAGTGGAGAAAGAAGGAAGCAAATGAAGCCAAATGTGGGAAGCGGCAAAGTTCGATCGATCCAAGTTCAAAGTTTGATCGATCGAACAATGATCGATCTCAGCACTTCATGATAGATCCAAGCCTTGGCCCAAAAGTATAAAGTCCCAAAAGTTCGATCGATCCAACATCCTTCGATCGATCGAATACTTTTGTCCTTATTCAAATGATTGATCATATCCACAGCTGTACCACCCACTAACCACTTTTATCCTTTTCCCATAAATATCTCTCCAAAATATCTCGGATTTGTCTTTTCCCAAAAAGCTCAACCAGTTGGATCAATCCAGCCTAAGTTCGATAGATTTTAGCCAGTTCGATCGATCCAAGTCTAAGGTTCGATCGATCGAACTTCCTCCAGTGCGAAAAAGTTAAAATTTCATCTCATTGAAAGTTGCCCTTTATCCAATCATTAGGGAATATTGTGTGCACGACCCCAGCTCATTTTGGGTGTCATTTTGACCTACCTATATAAGGATAAGGATTGCTTTTTACAATGGGAAAAAAAACATTATTATTATATTATCTCTTGGAGAGCAAGCTTAGAGGAGGAGGAGGCTAGAAACACCATTGGAGTTCTTCATCAACAAGGAGCAGATTTCAACCATGGAATTAGCCCTTGAAGGTTGGAGCAACATCACCATGGGAGAATAGACATCCTCTTGGGGCTAGAGTTAGCCCCAAGCATGCTTTCTATATCTTAATCTTGTGTATTATTGAGGGATTAGTGTTGTAATTGATGTTTTGACACTTTAATTTATATATATCTTGTTTATTCAATGATTTATGTGGTTTAATGCTTCCAATTGATCATTTCATTCTATCCATATGTCTATGTAAGCTAGAATAGATGTTCATGTGCTTGTCTCTAGATTTTATGTTGTTGATGCATGTCTATGTGTATTGATGCTATAGATTTGGAGATTGTTAAAACATAGTGCTTAAAGGAATGCGTTTATGATTCTCTTGATGGTTCATACTTATCTCTTGATGGATTGTGCCTCCACCCTAGTTTATTTTCATGATAGTAGTGTAGATGTAGTGTAGTTGTAATGTAGTGTTAAATGGGAGGACAATCTATGCTTGTTATTTGATGATCCAAGCTTTTGAATGCAAGTAGCATATGTCTCTATCCTTGTGTTGAATTTGGATTATGAGCTTAATGAAAGGATTAATGACTTGTTTTGATTTATTGTGCCTTTCACATGTTGTTTAGACAATATATGCTTCATTACTTAGATATATTGTGCCTTTCACATGATGTTTAGACAATACATGCTTAACTAGTCATCCTTACTTGTTGAATCAACCAAACACACACACACCAATATTGCAGCACACCATTTGCCCTCATTAATCACTTGTCAATGATATAGAAATGCATTGCTTGGTGGTAATCTCTACACCCCAAGATCTCTCTCTCTTACTTACTCTTAATTGCGTTCTTTGCTATCACTTAGTTTAATTTAATTACTTTTTAATCAACCAACCAACCAATTATTTGATCACTCGACCTACTAGCCCTAATTGTGATTCCACGACATTGCTCGATCCCCACAATCCCTTGGGACGATCCCTACTCACTCTTGCTACATTAGTAGTAGTGTTGGTAGTGGTTTTTATAAATTTAAACTTGACCCAAAAAGCTTTTCTTGAACCGCACATTCACTACATCAATTTTGGCGTGTAGGAACGGCCATTGAGCCACCGTCAAATTTTGGCACTGTTGCCGGGGATTGATTGATTAGATTAGGCAACGTCGGATTTGTGGAATTGATTAGGATTAGTACTCTTTTGATCATGTCTTTACTTTACTTCTATTTTTCTTTTTGGTTACTTATTGTGTTATTCTTACTTAACTAGGTGCATTGTTGGAGAGGAAGTAAGTAAAGGAGCCATCAAGCATTCAATTCAAGTAAGCAAGAAAGTAAAAAGCTAAAAATTCAAAAAATTTACTAAGCTAAGCTTTAAATTTGGAGTTAAAGTGCTAAAGGACCTTTGTGAGATTTTCTTTAGTCAATCCCTTAGTTAAATCGTCAGCCCGCGTGGAGGCTTATTTTTAATTGTCTTGCATCATCGTTGTTAAAGCATGGGAGTATGAATTAAGTGTTTGTAAAAGAAGTCTAATTGCATTGCTGTGAAGGCATAGTGTTTGTCATTCTTTGTGTTTCTTTGTGTTTTGCATTGTGCATGCATGGGCGTCGTTCATTGAGACCAACTGTTGTCCCTCTTGATTTGCATCTTGAATCTATCATTAGAAATCCTAGGGGAAGAGGAAGTTCAAATAGAGCCAATCTTTTAATGGATGACCATAATGATAATCATGTTGAGAACCTTGGTCATATAGACTAACAAGGTATCCTTCATCCCAATGTGCACAATGAGAACATACAAGTACCATTAGGCATGCCTAGGCCATTCATTCACCAACCACCATAACAACAAGGCCAAGTTCCATATGGAATGCCAAGTCCAATGTATGCTCCACAACCTCCCATCAACAATTAAGGAATTCAAAACCAAGGTGTTCATGTTGCACCTCAAGTAGCTAATCCACCTCTCGCTTTAAGAGACCATTATGTGCCTAATGAGTATAATGCACCTACATGCATCCAATTGCCTCCATTTAGAGCACATCATTATTAAATTAAGCCACAAACCATTTAAATGCTTCCTAACTATGGAGTTCCAAGTGAAGAGCCTTACAAGCATTTGGATGAGTTTCTTGAAGTATATTCCACCGTAAAATATATGGACATGCCGGAAGAGGTTTTAAGACTCAAACTTTTTCCATTCACCTTAAAAGACAAGGCAAACTATTGGTTTAACAATCTTAGGCCTTTTTCAATCACTTCTTGGGCAGAAATGCAACAAAAGTTATTGAATAAGTACTATCCAATTTCTAAGACCAATGCTATGAGGACCTCAATTCGAGAATTTTCACATGGGGATGGAGAAACGTTTCATGAGGCATGGGAACTCTTCAATGAATTACTTAGGAAGTGTCAACATCATGACATGCCCAAATGACAATTAGTTCAATACTTCTTTAAGAGCCTATCGGACAACTATAAGGGTATGGTTGATGCTTCCATGGATGGCTCATACATTGATAAGCATGAGGATGATGTGTGGCGTCTCTATGAGAGCATGAGTGAATTTTTTTTGCATAGAACACTATCATCTAAGAATGGTAGAAATTCACATGGTAGGAAGAGTGTTGGCTTACATCAAGTCGACCATTCAAATGAAATAGCCGCCGAAATGAAGTCTTTATCTCAAAGGTTTGATCAATTTTTGATTAACCAAAACTCGGCGAACCAAGTATTTTCCTTCCCTAACCATTCTCATCGTGCATCAAATGAAACATGTATGACTTGTTCTAGTGTTCTTCATTTTACTTCTCATTGTCTTCACGGACAAGTGCAAAGTGAACCTAATGAACAAGTTAATGCAGCTTTTGTGAACTAAGGGAACAATCCTTATGGTACTCATTATAATCCAAGTTGTAGGAATCATCCGAATTTCTCTTGGAAAAACTAAGGAGAGGGCTCAAACCCTTCCCAAGGCAGTTTTCAAGGGAAGTACATTCCACCTCCACTTTAAAACCAAGGATCCCAAGGTTATAAACCCTATCAATCACAAGGGAATCAATTTGCTAATTCTCATTTTTCCAACCAATCTTATGCCCAAGGTAATACTAGAAGTCCCGCCTTTAAAGAGAAAGTTTTGAATGCTTTGGGCATTTTAGAGGCTAACACTCAATTGCTTCATTCTCACTCTCAATCTATTGCGAAGCTAGAAACCCAAGTAGGGCAAATAGCAAGCACTCTTAATGCAAGAGAGAAGGGAAAGATGCCTATAAATGCCCTACCTAAGCAACAATGTGTTGTGGAAACCCATTCCTCATCGGAAGGCCACACCATTGAACATGTTAATGCGGTGACTACCTTACGGAGTGGTAAGATTGTGGACAATCAAGTTGGAATGTCCAATGAATAGAGTGAACCGGTGCAACCTCAAGTTGTCACCCGTCTTGTTTCACATCCCATTCCTCCTTCATTGCATATACATGACCTTGTAAATGAGAAAGTCTCGAAAGATGTGTTTGAAAAAGAAGTTTTGAAAAATGATGTTGAAAAGGTTTTGTTGAAAAATGATTTGAAAACTTCTTGTGTTGAAGAGAGTTCAAAAGAAAATTTTGAAAAAGTGTTTGAACCAAAGGTTCCATTTCCGGATGCCTTAAAAGGATCCATTTCAAAAGACAAGCAAAAGGCAAAAACCAATGAAATCATGGAATTGTTTAGGCAAGTGAAAGTTAATCTTCCACTATTGGATGCAATCAAGCAAATTTTGGCTTATGCCAAATTCTCAAAAGTCTTGTGCACCCAAAAGCGGAAGAACAAGAGCCAAGCACCAAGAAAAATTGTTTTGACCGAGCAAGTAAGCTCAATTTTGCAACATAACACTCTTACAAAGTTTAAGGACCCCGGTTCACCCACTACATCATGCATTATTGGTGATCATATCATTAATCGGGCGCTTCTTGACTTAGGAGCAATTGTTAACCTTTTTCCATACTCGGTTTATGTCAAATTGGGCCTAGGTGAATTGAAACCGACGTCGGTAGTTTTGCAACTTGCCGACCGATCCATTAAGAAGCCTAAGGGTATAATTGAGGATGTTTTGTTAAAGATTGATAAATTCTTCTTCCCTGTTGATTTCGTTGTCATAGACACAGAACCGGTTCCCAATCCTAAGAGCCAAATTCCCGTTATCCTTGGCCGTCCTTTCTTGGCAACCGCTAATGCCAACATCAATTGTAGGACCGGGATAATGAAGATCTCATTTGGCCACATAAAGGTGAAGTTGAATATCTTTAATCCCACACCCAATTCATTTGACAAATATGAAGGAGAAGTTAATGTTGTAGATGAATGTCATGATCTTCAATATCAAGGAAATGAGCTTTTGTGTAAGACCAAAACTTCCAAAGGTTCATCTTCAACCTTGCATTCTAAAAATCTTGTTTCAAACTCTTGCTTTGGAAGGGCATGGAAGCCCAAAGGTTGTAATTGCACAGACAATGGACTAAAGATTTCTTTTGAGCTTAATCCAACAAGTTCTTCAACGAACCATTTGTTGGGAGGAGTTCAAAGCATCTATCACCCCAACAAAGAGGGGATGCATTATAAGATCTTTGATCCGGGCTAAAAGAGCCCAATGTCTTGCTAGAGACGTTAAAGACTAGTAAAAGCATTCGTAGGGTGTCAAAACCCTATTCCTCCTCCCATTTCTATCTTTCATTTCATTTCCTGCGAAGTCTAGATACTTGTTTTCGGTTCGTATGCACTTCAAGGAACTTTGGTGAGGATTGCATAAGCTTTCATGTCATTATTAAGCATTCTGCATAGTTTGATCGATCTTAAACTTGAGTTCAATCGATCGAACTCCATTCTGCATCCAACACTTAGAAAAATTTTTGACCTGCAGAAACCTGCATCCAAATCACCTCTCTGTCCCATCGTTCGAACTAATTCTTAGATCGATCGAGAGACCTTCGATTGATCCAACTTCCAAGTTCGATCGATCTTATGATTCAACACTTATAAAAATTTTGAGCCTGCATCAACCTGCATATTTCAGCTCTCTGTCTGATCGATCAAAACATTCCAAGATCGATGAAGAAGTTCTTCGATCGATCCAACTTCTAAGTTCGATCGATCTCATGTTCCAACACTTAGCCAATTTTCTGAGCCAAAAACCTGCATATTTTTGCTCTCTGTCTGATCAATCGAACTCTTGTTTCGATCGATCTCAGTCTTCATTTCATTATTTTGACTTTGTTTTGACTTTTCAAATTTTCAAAAATCCAAAAATATTTGCATTTGTATTTCATTTTATTTTATTTTATTTTTCAAAAAGTTTTCAAAAATTCAAAAATATTCTATTTTAATTTTTAATTATTAGTGTTTATTCAATTAAATTTAATTAATATTAATTTAAAAAAAAAAATTACTTTGAAGAGAGTTCATCAAAGTTCGATCGATCACAGTTGAGTTCGATCGATCGAACTCTGTCGGGAATGTTTTTAAAAATAGAACTGAGGGTTTGCAAGATCGATTACAAAGATCGATCTAACTCACCCTCATCCTCATAACCCTAACCCCTCTTCATCGCTATCACTGTCCAATCACTTCACCATCTCCGGCGAAGCTTTCCGGCGAGTTTCCAAGCTTCGCATCTCTCTTTCTCATCTCGTATTCAATCTTTCCCTCTTTGCATCCACTTCTCTCCTTCGGTTGAGGTAAGACCTGAGCATCTCATGTTTATTTAAGCTTCAATCTCATCCATACATGCTCTATGTGTTGAATCCAAGCCATTTTTATGATGAATCCGCCATTGATGAGCCTTCGAAGCATTGTATACATATGTGTATATACGTGTATATGTTTTGTAGATATTTTGAGATTTGTTTTGATTTGTTGAAGTTTGGGCCTCGATTTGTGATGGATATTTGTTGATTTGATGTGTTGTTGGGCCCACGAACACTTTCGTGTGGGCCCCATGCTTCCAAAGTCACAGATCTGTGACCTTTGAGTTTTCAACGTCACACAGTTCGATCGATCGAACTAGTATCTCCGATCGATCTTGAGAGATCGATCGAACTCATGTCTCTTATCTATCGAAGTAGTGAGATCGATCTCACTTACTTTCAATCAATCCAACTTTTGTGATCGATCTCACTTCTTTTTATGATCGATCGAACTTCACAAATCTCACACACACACTTTATTCATCATATCTTGTGTTCATGCTATCATATCTATGCCCAATGCCTGTGATATTCCACATTGGATGCATTTCATACTTACATTGTTTAGCATGTTTCATATTCTACCACTTAAATAGATTCATGTCATATTTGTTTTGTCTATTTTACTTGACATACATGATTCTATTTCGTACTTTAAAATTTCTTATTTTGGCACTAACTCCCATTGCAAGTTTTCTTTTTGCAGGCCATGGTAAAGAGGAAGACCGTTGCCAACAAGCAACACGGGCCCACCTGACATACTAGGCCACGGACAGAGGAGCCAGCAGTGCCCTTTTATGCACAGCGGGAGCCAGCACAGGCTACCCCACCTCAATCACCATCTCATGAGCCTGAGGATGACTATATACTATCCACTTCTGCAGCTCATCTTACTTTTACTCCATCACCATCTCCACCGCAGACTGGAGCTGAGCATTCACATATACCACCTCAGCCGGCTCAGCCTGCTCAGCCAGCTCATCTGGGGCGTGATAGGCCCACACCTCGATATGCGCGTATGTTGCTCGACCATAAGTCTGAGTTTGACACAACTTTCTTCTCTCGATTGGTGCTGACCCGATCCGCCTACCATGATATTATTAAGAGGGGCCTAGCCGCTATTCTTGCCCCCATTACAGAGCCGGTCTACCCACGGTTGGTTTAGTTGTTTTACCAGAACCTCCGACCATCGTCGCGTACCACAGCTGAGATAATCACTTCTATCGATAGCCATCTGATCACCATTACAGTGGACATTTTAGCCTGCTCTTGCCAATGTCCACACAGATGTCCCCCAGAGCTTCAGGACACATATCCGAGGCTATTCAGGCCTTCATATGCCGACATGGCAGTTTTCCTCACAGCTCACCATGCCAGTGGCGAGACCTTCGCCACCCAGACATTCCTTCCCGATGACCTTTGGTTTACTGATTCCGTTCTCTATCGAAATATATACATGACGGGGCACAAGATTTAGAGGAGGGGCGATTATCTGACAGCCCTTTACTCCTTCTACACCGGGTACTGGGTGTCAATTCCCGCGCTCATCTGGAGCATGATGAGGAAGCTGTATGACGAGTACATCAGCAAGGAGATGCCCGGACGGGATAAGTCTCTTCCTTTCAGCCACCTCATCACCCAGATCCTCATCGATCTGCGCTACCCCATCCATCCTCTGGAGCACCCTGAGAGAGGTTCCTGTCACTACCTCAAGAAGGACTGGAACAAGACCTACTGTTCCATTATTACCAGGCTGCAGGACCATGCGGTACGGGCTGCAGCGGAGCTGGAGTTAGAGGAGGCACAGGCACAAGCCCAGGCAGAGGCACCGGCACCGGCAGAGGTAGCTGCAGCACATCCCGCAGCAGATGACATACCAGTCGATCCAGTTACCGAGCATTTAGATATAGACTTAGAGTGCTCTGCAGATGACGCAGACCAGGACTCTCCAGCCAGGTCGCCCATTTATGAGCAGGAGCAGACTCAGGAGTTTTCTTCTGATTCATCTATGCCGGAGACTCCAGATATGACCCTCGGCTTTGGAGTACGTCTGCAGACGCTTGAGGATGTTATTGTTGCCATCCGAGCTGACCTCACAGCCCACAGAGCTGATTTTGCTGCCTTCCACATGGATGTCGTGACCATATTCAGAGATCTATCCAGAGACATCCGCGGAGCCAGACCTGCCCGTCCTACCTCATCCTCTTGAGCTCCCAGTCTTTTCTATCTTATGATCCCTCTCTCTCTTTTTGATACTTTACTAGTGTCACTGTACATTATTATTTTTACAGCCGGTCTGTCGGCTTTGATATTTTTGTTGTACCTATACTTTCTCTATTTTATATATCTGTTTTTGTTATGGATGTCATATGATTGTATTCTCATATCTGTATATTTGACTCCATTAGGTACATCACAGTGACTTCAGTGAGAGAGTGCTACCCAATTTTTAGGACCACCCTTATATCTCTCTCATTTCTTCATCTGTTTATCCCATTTACACTTGCATGTCCACTATGCACTGATTATCCCATTTTGTTATCTATTGAGTTTATCCAAGTGCCAATTTTCAGGACCACAGTTCATCCCAAGTTTGGGGGGGCCATGCCACCCACTTCGGATACTTCAGTCCCGATCATTCTTGCTTAGTTACACTGGTATACTCTTTCCTTTGTTCTCTTTGCATATTGAGGATATTGTGCCATTTAAGTTTTGGGGGACTGGTGCTTTACAGTGTTAGTTTTAAATTCAAATTTTGAGCATGACTTGTGTATTTGAGGGATATTTCTATGATTGGTCCATATCTAGCTATGATTTTGATCTTTTGAGGACTATATTGCTTAAAATTTAAAAATTACTTGACTTGAGAGTCCAATACTCCTTGTATGCCTTAGGGATTGCCATTTAGGAGTAAATTTTTTGAAAAATTGATATCATGCTTACACTTGTGGTCCACATCATCTTGATTTTATGATTATTTTGAGATTCACTCTAGTCTTCTACACTAGCACTGGCGCACACTAGCATTCATTTGTGGGGTATATGCTTTGTTGATTATTGAATTGGTTATACCCCAATTGGGCTAGTAGTGCATTGAAAGCTTTCATTCTTAATAAAGGTGGATAACAACCCCTTTTCACTAAGTAGCCGGGATTCTAGCCTTATCAAACACTGAACTTCTCGCGCCGAAAGGTGGAAGGCCCAAACTCTAGGTTAATAATTGAAAAAAAGAAAAGAAAAAAAAAAGTTGCAAAAGCAATAAAAAAGTAAGGACTTCTCCCAAAAGGTGAGAAGTGGGAAATGATTAGATGGTTATTGTCTTGATTTGTAGCCTAGTTAATTTGAGCTTGTAAGTCCGTAGGGGTATTTGAATGCCTAATGCCCTAAAGCCGTCTAGTTTGGGAGTCATTGACCTAACGCTCGACTTCATGAATCGCTAGAAAGCTTAATAGATCAACACATTACACTATACTTCCATCTTTGATCTTAAAAAAAAAAAAAAAAAAAAAAAAATCGAGTGAAAAGAATAAGCGCACCTACAACAATAAAGCTTTAATAAAAGATCCATTTTTTGTCTTGATGATCGGTATTAGATTTATGTACTAGTTTGAGGGTAAGGATGTGATTAATTCTTTAGTTAGCTAAGATAGCAACACATTTGATGCCGGTCCACTCAAAAGGATTCTAGAGTTGTTTTGATTTGGATGATCATTTTCTTGATGTGTGGAGGACCATATTTGCTTGTTTGATGTTGAGATTTTGGGAGATTACTTGGAAAGGGTTGAAAAATTGCATACTTGAGGTAGTTTTCTCCCAATGCTTGTTTGCAATATTGGTGTCTCTTTTGAAATAATGAGCTTAATGTTTGTGGGTACCATTTCTGGAAACCCTCACAAGACTTCACTCGTCCACTAGGGGTAACCTAGGGGTTTAAAAGACTTGTTGCATGTATTAAGTGCAATTGTGTTCCCTACAAAAGTGGCATTATCCATTTATTGTTTTCTAGTTCATAGTTGTATAGTTGTTCATTTCATTCCTTTATTTTCTAGTTCATTGCTAGGAACTAGGAATATTTAAGTTTGGGGGTGTGATGAGCGCTAAAAAGTGCATATTTAAACCCCTTAAGCTTAGGCATTCTAGTACCTTTATCTATCTTACTTTACCATTTTAGATTGATTTCGTATTATTTCCATTTTCAGGCACTTATCCCGAAAATAAGCTAACTCAGCCAAATAAGAGCTTAATTAAAGCAATTCTGGGATTAAACAAAGAAAGGAGCAAAGTGGAGAAAGAAGGAAGCAAATGAAGCCAAATGTGGGAAGCAGCAAAGTTCGATTAATCCAAGTTCAACGTTCGATCGATCGAACACTGATCAATCTTAGCACTTCAAGATAGATCCAAGCTTTAGCCCAAAAGCATAAAGTCCCAAAAATTCAATCGATCCAACACCATCCTTCGATTGATCGAATACTTTTATCCTTATTCAAATGATTGATTCTATCCACAGCTATACCACCCACTAACCACTTTTGTCCTTTTCCCATAAATATCTCTCCAAAATATCTCGGATTTGTCTTTTCCCAAAAAGCTCAACCAGTTGGATCGATCCAGCCTAAGTTCGATAGATCTCAGCCAGTTCGATCGATCCAAGTCTAAGGTTTGATCGATCGAACTTTCTCTAGTGCGAAAAAGTTAAAATTCCATCTCATTGAAAGTTGTCCTTTTTCCAATCATTAGGGAATATTGTGTGCACGACCCCAGCTCATTTTGGGTGTCATTTTGACCTACCTATATAAGAATAAGGATTGTTTTTTACAAAGGGAAAAAAAAAACATTATTTTCATATCATCTCTTGGAGAGCAAGCTTAGAGGAGGAGGAGGCTAGAGACACCATTGGAGTTCTTCATCAACAATAAGCAGATTTCAACCATGAAATTAGCCCTTGAGGGTTGGAGCAACATCACCATGAGTGGCTAGACATCCTCTTGGGGCTAGAGTTAGCCCCAAGCATGCTTTTTATATCTTAATCTTATGTATTATCGAGGGATTAGTGTTGTAATTGATGTTTTGACACTTTGATTTATATAGATCTTGTTTATTCAATGATTTATGTGGTTTAATGCTTCCAATTGATCATTTCATTCTATCCATATGTCTATGTATGCTAGAATAGATGTTCATGTGCTTGTCTCTAGATTTTATGTTGTTGATGCATGTCTATGTGCATTGATGCTATAGATTTGGAGATTGTCAAAACATAGTGCTTAAATGAATGCTTTTGTGATTCTCTTGATGGTTCATACTTATCTCTTGATGGATTGTGACTCTCCCTTAGTTTATTTTCATGCTAGTAGTGTAGATGTAGTGTAGTTGTAGTGTTAAATGGGAGGACAATCTATGCTTGTTGTTTGATGATCTAAGCTTTTGAATGCAAGTTGCATATGTCTTTATCCTTGTGTTGAATTTGGATTATGAGCTTAATGAAAGGATTAATGACTTGTTTTGATTTATTGTGCCTTTCACATGTTGTTTAGACAATATATGCTTCATTGCTTAGATATATTGTGCCTTTCATATGATATTTAGACAAGATATGCTTAACTAGTCATCCTTACTTGTTGAATCAACCAAACACACACACACCAATATTGCAACACATCATTTGCCCTCATTAGTCACTTGTCAATGATATAGAAATGCATTACTTGGTGGTGATCTCTACACCCCAAGATCTCTCTCTCTTACTTACTCTTAATTGCATTATTTGCTATCACTTAGTTTAATTTAGTTGTTCTTTAATCAACCAACCAACCAATTATTTGATCACTCGACCTACTAACCCTAATTCTGATTCCACGACATTGCTCGATCCCTACAATTCCTTGGGACGATCCCTACTCACTGTTGCTACGTTAGTAGCAGTGTTGGTAGTGGTTTTTATAAATTTAAACTTGTCCCAAAAGGCTTTTCTTGAATCTCACATCCACTACATCAATTTTGGCGTGTAGGAACGGCTATTAAGCCACCGTCAAATTTTGGCGCCGTTACCGGGGATTGATTGATTAGATTAGGCAACGTTGGATTTGTGGAATTGATTAGGATTAGTACTCTTTTGATCGTGTCTTTACTTTACTTCTATTTTTCTTTTTGGTTACTTATTGTGTTGTTCTTACTTAACTAGGTTCATTGTTGGAAAGAAAGCAAGCAAATGAGCCATCGAGCATTCAATTCAAGCAAGCAAGAAAGTAAAAAGCTAAAAATTTTAAAACTTTGCTAAGCTAAGCTTTAAATTTGGAGTTGAAGTGCTAAAGGACCTTTGTGAGATTTGCTTTACTGAATCCCTTAGTTAAATTGTCGGCCCACGTGGAGGCTTATTTTTAATTGTCTTGCATCATCGTTGTTAAAGCATAGGAGTATGAATTAAGCATTGGTATACTATAATGAGTCCAACAATAAGCATTGGTATACTATCATTTTGAAAATCTTTAAAGAACTGGTACACTAATAGAGCGCATGCATTCGTATTTTGTGTCTACGTTAGATGCAACATTCCTCGAATACTCACAGATGTGAGTCTAATACCTCATAAACTTGTCTATTATTTTAAAATAAATTTTATATATTTATTTCTAGCATGTACATGATATGCCTCAAATACTTTAGTCACATGTTTGATATTTCTTAGATATTTTAAGACACAATTAATAAGTGTTGAATAGTAAAATGTAACTTTTTCAAGTATAATACCATAGTATAATTAAGAAAATTTTAGATTATTCATAAAAGTACATACTGAGATATTTGACTATTCATAAAAGTACATACTGAGATATTTGAGATATTGACATGTATAACATAACAAACAATAATGATTTAAATTATCAATTAAATGCATATATATATATATATATATATATATATGTACGTTTCTATACGTAGCTACATCAATATAATGTGTATGATGTCATGTCCTTTCCATATCCGAATCATGTTTCTTAAGAAATTATTGCATGGGCACATCCTAATCACGATTGTTAAGAAATTTTGTATTATATACTCCTGAATTTTTTATTTTTTGTATTATATACCCATAAAATTTTGAAATTGCCCCATTGAAATTATAGAAAAATCACACTATATAAGCCCCCACCCCCCAAATAGATTCATGAATTTTGGACTAAATGAGAGTCGTGATAATTCCACCAAAACGTGATTTGTTACTTCTAAAAAGTCATTTTGATGGACATTTTCTATATGTGCATGTCAAATTTTATATATGATAAGAAACTAAATAGAGGAATTACTACATTTATTTCTGCCATATGAGTTTCCTTCTTTTTGATATTGGCTACATTTTCCTTCTTTTTTTTTTTTTTTTTTTTTTTTTTTTTTTTTTGCTGTTTGCCACAGATTTGTTTGGTCAGCTCATGCTTTGCACCATGGATAGTGTGCTTTGAGTCATGGAAGAATTCTTATTGTTGTCATGCAAAGCTAAATTGTTAAATTGACCGTTGTTGTGCCAAGGTATAAGTGTGTGCCTAAATAAACAAATAAATTCAAGTTAGTGTGTGTTTTAACCATCCCCCACTCAAAATAAATAAATAAATAAATTCTTGTGATTGTGTGTATTAGTTTTCTCCTCTCCCCACCAAGAAAAGGAAAAAAAAAAAAAAAAAAAAAAAAAAAAGTTTTTCAACATTTCTTAGTGTCCATTTCCATTATTTCTCGTTGCTTACATACATATTGTAGTGTATGTTTGAAAAAATTGGCTTTACTTTCTACCTTATTCTTTTTTCTTTTTCTTTTTTTGGCTTCAGGGTGGATGAACACTCAATTATAGTTGTTGCTTAAAACCATTGAGCTAGTTAAAATGTTAAGTGTGTGTTTTCTTTTTAATATTGTCTGTGACGGTAACTGATGAACTATTTTATATTATATTTCAATGATGATTTCATCCATCTTTTACTAGAGTTTTTGGCTTTTTGTGAGAGTCCCATTAAGTTTAGGGGATGAAGCAAAGCTCAATGGCATTGTTCCTACGCATCATTGAAGGCTAACTTCAATTAAGTTTAGGGGATGTAAGCTTTTCACAAGGAAAGTCAACGTTGAATAGTCACGTTAAACATATCAAAACCCACATAAAATGAACATTTTACATAAAAATCCTGAATGATATTTGTTACTTGTTAACAATGAATTAACTTGAATTGCCTTTTTATCAACAAGGAAATGAAGGTCCCCATAATTACTTGATAATTAACTTTAAGAGAATAGAATTTAAATCAAGGGATTAGTGAGTATTAACAAAATGGTTTGTAGAGATCGGTAAGAGCAATGACATGAGGACCTCTAGTTGGTTGTAGAGAGTGATATTGTCAGTCCTAGCAAACACTATAAAAGGAAAGCTTGTAGAGAAATCTTTAAGAAAAGGTTACTCTAATATATACATATACTCTCATATATGTATTTATGATCTCTACCAAAGTTCGAGGGTTTCACGTGTTCATTTCTTTGTTCCCACAATATAGTTGAGGGTTATTCATCAAAGAGGTCATTCGCCAAGGAGGTCACGGGGAAGATTCTTGAAGGCAAGGATTCCATTGAAGAGGGCTTGAAGCAAGGAAGGATATTGTAGGGACAAAGCTTGGAGCAATTATCTACCATTCTTGTGGAGTGATATTGAGATTGACCCAAATCTCAAGGTGTAAAACTCTAGTGTATGTTTGGGGGAGCTTCCTACACCCCCAAAATGGACTTCTAAACCCATAAAGCCCGTTTTATAGTAAGTGTGACTGTTTGGTAAAACTTTAAAATTGGCTTTGACAAAAATTCAACAGCTTCAAAGCCCGTTTAGTGAAAGCAACTATTAGATGCTTGTAAAAATGGGATTTTTACCAATACATGGGCTTAAGGCCCAAATACTACAATAAAATGAGAACAAGGTCTTAAAGTTTCAATAATTGAATGGACCATCAAAATATTTCTCTAAAATGGACTCTACGTTGTGCGTTATACGCCACAACAAATTATATTACTATAATGACCCAAAGTAATAGATTATTATAACATAAAAGCCTTAGAACATGAAACAAAATTATAGAAAGGTCCTTGAACAAACTATTTTTAAACTTTTTAATTTTCCACAATAAATTAAAATTTCATAATAGATTAATATGGACTTATAGACTTCTTTAGACAAAAGATCCTATATATAAATTATATTTAACGAAACAGTATAGGCTCTGATACCAAAATTAAGTTCAATCTAACCGGATAGAAGTATGCAAATAACATAGAGATAAAATTAACAATTAAATCACAAAAATAACTACCGAACCTGATAAGGCTCTGATAACACCTTGCAAAAATTCCTGTACACTGGTAAGAACTGGACAACAAGCCAACAGTTTGAGTCAACTCGCAGAAGAAATGCTAATTGAAAACTAAGGCTGCTTATACTAGTTAGATTCAAGAAAATTCTGGGATCTATACTATCTGGCTAAATAAAATCTATATATTTGAGCTTTTTGTCGACAGAAGTCTTTTGCCCGAAAGTTCTTAAAATACTAAATAGGGATAAAGAAGTTTTGAATAATAGCAAACTGGATGATTTATTTCATAAGAAATATATACATGGATACACTCTGTTTATACATGGATACACTCTCACACAACATTTTACAGAAAGATAACACTCTAAAATAAACACTCTGAAATAAAGAAAGCACACTAGGAAACTATAGCTGGAGGCTGGAATGCTTGATAGCTCTTAACTTGATTACTCTAAGATTCAATGATCTTTGCTTAAGTAGAGAGGTTCCTTTTACAGAAGAAGTGGGAGATGAATCTTCGGCTGAGATTGCAGATGTTGTATAGATGGTTGAGATGTAAGATGCTTTAGAGATAAGATGGCATGAATTATTACTGAACTATTGATGTCTACTTCTGGAGAGTCTTATCAACTTTTACTGTTGGGAATCTACTTTCAGTGGATTTGCTTTTATCTGTACACTGTTACGAATCTGCCTTTTCTTGGATGCTCTTTAATTATTAGAATTCTAGCATATTAAACAAATTTCTATTGGTACTGCTATCTGGTGGGCTGCCATCTCTGCGGGCCACATATGCATCAGTGCTGTCTGGTGAACTGGTTTCTTCATTTTTGAAGGCAACTTCGAATTGTTCAAGTAACATCTTTTCTTCATTTATTATTTCTTCAACTTCTGGAGATATCTCAATTTCCGGTGGAGATCTGATGACAAGGGGAATTCTATCTTTGATGAAAATTTCCATGTTTATATTATAGTCGTAGAGTCTGAAACCAGGGTTGTAGCTTGGGTTAACCTGACGATAAGCTTTATAGTAAACCAAATAGTTAAAGGTAGCTGGTTCCATATCATTACGAAAGCTATTTACAAAATCGCTATGTCTTGTCAGAACCTTGACTTCGGTTGGATCAGAATGAATGTAAATTCGATGTTGTCCGAGAACTACAGCTCCATCTTTTACCCATTCTGGAGGAGTACTGTGGATTTGAAGGAGAATTAGACTTTCTGGCATGAAATCTTGGGTAAGTTTTTGTTTGAAAACAATGACTTAGTTTAATCGATTTGGAAAGTTACCTAAAGAATTTATATATTCTAATGGCATATCTTTTGGTATGGTGATGCTATAGATCATTCCTAATTCTAATAACTTGCTTAGGTAGCAGGTGGTAGATCTTGTAGAAAAAAAGGTTTTTCTGGTTATTTCAAAATGATAGAAGAAAATAATGTCTACTTCTAACAAGATAATGCCTATAGATATGAGGTTGCCTATGTGTATAAATCTTAAGAAAAAATAATGATATTGGGTTCCTTTAGGTGGACTGTTGTTTCTGAGATAGTTTTGGATATCAACCCATTCTTTGAAACCATCAGACTTGGCGTCTTCAAGGATAAGTTCTTTGATGTCTTCAGGGAAGTGCTCAACTTGTTGTCTTAGGATTTCTCTGTATATTGGAGAAAAAATGGGTAATAACTTGGCATACTTGGTTTGTACCTGCAAAAATTAAACTTTTTGAAGATTGTCATCTTCATTAGTCATTTGCTCAGAAATGGTTAGTTCTGTGGGATTTATTGTTGTTTTTTGATAAGCTAAATTCAACTTTTTAAAATGTGTGATGCAAATCTGTGAAGTTCGATCGATCACAAAAATGTGAGATCAATGCAAGTTCGATCGATCGTGAATAAGTGAGATCTATCTGAGAAAAAGTTCGATCGATCGAACTGTGAGGTGAAATTCAAAAAGTCACAGATCTGTGACGTGGATGGCATGGGGGCCTCATAAACAAGCTTGTGGGCCCCTCTACACAATAAATCAACAATTTTGGTCATTTTCCATGGCCCGTGACCCCTAAAATCAAGAATTAAAATCAAAAAAATATTAAACCTATATATACATATATATACACATATATACATAGCTTCAAAACATCAGCAATGGCAAGAACATCATCAAAACATTATAGATCTAACATATAAAGCATGGATTCATGAAGAATAAGCTTGAAATCAAAAGAGGGGGCTTGGATCTTACCCAAAACCGAGAGATGAGATGAGAAGGAGATGAAATATGAGATCTGAGATAAGGGAGAGAGATTCGAGATGAGGTGGACTCGCCGGAGGGTTCACCGGAGGTGAGGAAGTGAGTTGCAGCGGCGAGGGATGAAGATAGGGGTGTTCATTCGATCTGTGGTATCGATCTAATAACCCTAGGTTTGATTTTTAAAAACATTCGTTACTAGTTCGATCGATCGAACTGAAATCTCAGATCGATCGAACTGTGATCGATCTCTCCTCACTAAAAGACAAAATTGTTTTGAAGCTTTTTTTTTTTTTTTTTAAATCAAAAATATTTAAAAATGAAAAATATTTTTTAGATTTTGGAAAAATAAAACTAAATAAAATAAAATATTTTTGTAATATAAAATATAAAATATATATATATATTTATTATATATATATATATATTTAAAATTTAAATTTAAAATTCAAAACAAAAAAAAAAAATCAAACTTAAAACAATAAATCAAAGAACAGAGATCGATCTCTCTAAGATCGATCTCAAAATAACTCCGATCGATCGAACATGCACAAACTTGCAGACATGTTCGATCGATGGGACAGAAAGGTGAAATATGCAGGTTGGATGCAAGTTCAAAATTTTTCTAAGTGTTGGGACTACAGATCGATCCAAGATGAAGTTGGATCGATCAAAGAACTAAAGATCGATCTAGAAACAAGTTCGAACGATGGGACAGAGAGTTGAAATATGCAGGTTTTCTTCGAACGATTGGACAGAGAGGTGATTGGATGCAGGTGGATGCAGGTATGGAGTTCGATCGATCGAACCTCCTTGGAGATCGATCGAACTTATGCAAAATGCTTATTTCCAACATGAAAGTGCATACAATCCTAATCACAGTTCCTAGCAATGTATATGAACCTAAAGCAAATATCTAGACTTCGTAAGAAATGAAATTTAAAATAGAAATGAGGGAGGAATAGGTTTGTGACACCCTATAAAATGTACTAGTCTTTAATGTCTCTAGCAAGACGTTGGGCTCTTTTAGCCCGGGTCAAACATCTTGTAGTGCATCCTCTCCTTGATGGGGTAATAAGTGCTTTGAACTCCACCCAACAAATGGTTCCCTAGAGAACTTGTTGGATTAGGCTCAAAAGAAATTTTTGGTCCTTGGTCACAATGATCTTTGGGCTTCCTTGCCCTTTCAAAACGAGATTTTGAAACAACTTTCTTGGAATTTAGGGTTGAAGATGAAATTTTTGGTTTCACACAATGACTCTATTTCTTCACATTCATGGTCATGATATTTCTCTACAACATTCACTTTATGCTTGTCAAATGAATTGGGGCGGATTGAAGATATTCAACTTCACCTTCATGTGGCCAAATAACATCTTCATTATCCCTGTCCTACAATTAATGTTGGCATTAGCGGTTGCCAAGAAAGGACGACCAAAGATAACATGAATTTGGCTCTTAGGATTCAGGACCGATTCCATGTCAATGACAACGAAATCAACGGGGAAGAAGAATTTATCAATCTTAATCAATACATCCTCAATGATACCCCTATGTTTTTTGATGTATCGGTCGGCAAGTTGCAAAACCACCAACGTCGGTTTCAAGTCTCCTAAGCCTAATTTGACATATACCAAGTATAGAAAAAGGTTAACACTTGCTCCTAAGTCAAGAAGAGCTTTATTAATGATATGATCTCCAATGATGCATAAAGTGGTAGGTGAACCGGGGTCCTTAAACTTTGGAAGAGTGTTATGCTGTAAAATTGAGCTTACTTGCTCGGTTAAGACCACTTTCCTAGGTACTTGGCTTTTGTTCTTCCTCTTTTGGGTGCATAAGTCTTTCAAAACTTGGCATAAGCCGGAATTTGCTTGATTGCATCCAAAAGTGGAAGATTGACTTTCATTTGCCTAAACACATCCATAATTTCATTTGTTTTGGCCTTTTGCTTGTCAATTGAAATGGATCCTTTTAAGGCATCCGAAAATGGAGCTCTTGGCTTAAAAACTCTTTCAAGAATTTTCTTTAAAGTCTTTTCAGCACAAGAAGTTTTGAAATCATTTTGCAAAATTTTCTTTTCAAAATCACTTTTCAAATCACTTTTCAAGATATTCTCATTTGAAAGATCATGCATATGCAATGAAGGAGGAATTAGATGAGAAACGGGATGGGTGTCAACTTTGGGTTGCACCGGTTCATTTTCTTCATTGGACATACCCACTTGGTTGTCCACAATCTTCCCACTTCTCAAGGTTGTCACCGCATTAACATGCTCTATTGTGTGACCTTTCGATGAGGAATGAGTCTACATAACACATTGTTGCTTTTGTGGGGCATTCAAAGGCATTTTCCCTTTCTCTCTAGCATTTAAAATACTAGTTATTTGCCCTACTTGAGTTTCTAGCTTAGCAATGGATTGAGAATGAGAATGAAGTAATTGAGTGTTCGCCTCTAGAGTGCCTAGAGCGGTCAAAACTTTCTCTTCAAAAGCAGGACTCCTAGCATTTCCTTGAGAATATAATGGTTGATTAGGAAAATAAGAATTAGAAAATAGATTTCCTTGTGATTGAAATAATGATCTAAAATCTTGGGAACCTTGGCTTTGCATCAGAGGTAGAACATACTTCCCTTGGAAACCACCTTGAGGAGGGTTTGAGCCTCCCCCTTGGTTTCTCTAAGAGAAATTCGGGTGATTCCTCCAACTAGGATTATAGTGATTTCCATAAGGATTGTTCCATTGATTAATAAAAGCTGCATTAACTTGTTCATAATGCTCACTTTACACATGTCCATGGGGACAATTGGAATGTAAAACACTTGAACAAGTCATACATGTCTCATTGGATGCATGATGGGAATAGTTGGGGATGGAAGATACTTGATTTGCAGAGTTTTGGTTGATCAAGAATTGATCAAACCTTTGAGATAAGGATTTCATCTCGGCGGCTATTTCATTGGAATGGTCAACTTGATGTAAGCCAACACTCTTCCTTCCACTTGAATTCCTACCATTCTTAGAAGATAAAGTTTGATGCAAAGAATTTTCACTCATGCTCTCATAAAGACACCACACGTCATCCTCATGCCTATCAATGTAAGAGCCACCCATGGAAGCATCAACCATGCCCTTATAATTGTCCTGTAAGCTCTCAAAGAAATATTGAACTAATTGCCATTTGGGCATGTCATGATGTGGAAACTTCCTAAGCAATTCATTGAATCTTTCCTATGCCTCATGGAACGTTTCCCCATCCCCGTATGAAAACTCTCAAATTGAGGTTCTCATGGCATTGGTCTTAGAAATCGGATAGTACTTCTTTAAGAACTCTTGTTGCATTTCTGCCTAAGAAGTTATTGAAAAAGGCTTAAGATTGTTAAACCAATATTTTACCTTGTCTTTAAGGGTGAATGGAAAGAGTTTAAGCCTTAAGACCTTTTTCGACATATCCGTGTATCTCATGGTGGAACATACTTCAAAAAACTCATCGAAATGCTTGTAAGGTTCTTCACTTGGAAGTCCATGATAGTTAGGAAGCATTTGAATGGCCTTAGCATTCCCAATGGAACTTGGCCTTGTTGTGGTGGTGGGTGAATGAATGGCCTCGGCATGCCTAATGGTATTTGCATGTTATCATGATACACATTGGGGTGGAGGATGCCTTGTTAGTCTATGTGACCAAGGTCCTCCACATGGTCCTCATTATGTACTTCGATTGATGAAATGGATTGACTAGAACTTCCTCTTTCCCTAAGGTTTCGAACAATGGATTCAAGATGAAAATTAAGAGGGACAAGAGTAGGTTTCAATGATCTACGACCATGCATGCACAACAAAACACAACAAGCAACAAGTAATGAACAAACATTTCACCTTCGCAACAAATCAACAATCAATAAACTTCCTCCATATACAATGCTCCCATACTCCCATGCTATCAACAATATGCAAAGAAAAGTAAATTGCCTCCACGTGGGCTCACGATTTATCTAAGAATTGAAATACAAGCCTCCACGCGAGCTGACGATTTAACTATAGATTAAGTTAAGAAAGAGCTCACAAAGGGTCCTTAAGCACTTCAATGCAATTTTTAATTTTAGCCTTGCAAATTTTTTTTAGATTTTAGCTTTTTCCTTGCTTTTGCTTAGCTCCTTGCTTGAAATGCTCCTTTACTCACCTTCTAGCTCAATGCACCTAGTCAAACAAGAACCAACACAATAAGTAACCAAAATGAAAATGAAAACAAAGTAAAGACACGATCAAAAGAGTACTAATTCCTAATTGATTCCACAAATACGACGTTGCCTTCAATCAATCCCCGACAACGGTGCCAAAAACTTGGTGTGGCTTGTCGCGGCCCACCAAAGCTTGAACCAAAAGATAGTGGTGTTGGGCTATGGTCAAGTTTTACATTTATAAATTGCTACTACTACCTTTCACTAAAAATATAGTTAGGGCGAGTAGGGATAGTCCTAACGGATTGGTGGGTCGTATTAGGTTGTGGAATCGAGATTAGGATTAATAGGTCGAGTGATCAAAAGATTGGTTGGTGGTTGAATTACACTAAGATGTAATTTAAACTAAAGTAAATAATTAAATGCAATAGGGAGAAAATAAGAGAGAGAGATCTTGGGGTTTAGAGATCACCACTAAGCATAGCTTTTCTACATTCTTAATGAATGATTAATGAGGGGGAAAACATGTATTGCAACATAGTGTGTGTGTGTGGTTGTTTTAACAAGTATGGATGACAAATTAAGCATATATTGTCTAAGCAACATGGTGGATAGTACAATATATCAAACTAAGCCATTAATCATTTCTTTAAACTCACAATCCAAACACATCACAAGGTTAGAGAAATGTGCTACTTGCTTTAATAAGTATGGAACATTAAACAACAAGTATGGATTGTCCTCCTATTTAACATCTAAACTACAACTACACTATAATTAAGCTAATGACATGAAATTAAACTAATTAAACTAAGGGAGAGGCATAATCCATTAAGAAATGAGTATGAACCATCAAATAAACCACAAGAGCATTCTATTAAGCACTATGTCTTGACAATCTCTAGATCTATAGCATTAATACACATAGACATGCATCAATAACACAAGAAATAGAGATAAACACAGGAACATCTATTCTAGCATACATAGACATATTAATAGAATGAAATGATCAATTGGAAGCATTAAACCACACAAATCATTGAATAAACAAGATCTATATATATAAAAGTGTCAAAACATGTATCACAATACAAATCCCCTCAAAAATACATAAATCAAGATATAGAAAGTATGCTTAGGGCTAACTCTAGTCCCAAGAGGATGTCTAGCCACTCATGGATGGTGTCCTCCAACCCTCAAGGGCTAACTCCATGGTAGAGATTGCTCATCTTCTTGGTTGATGGAAGAACTCCAAGCTTGTGTCTCTAGCCTCCTTTCTTCTTTTCTTCCTTACTAAGAATATGGAAATTGTGTCTCTAGTGCATGTATCTAGTATATATCAAGAATGGCTCATATTCCTTATATAGGTAGGTTAAATATCACCCCCAATGAGCTGGACTCGTACACCAATATTCCTTCCAATGATTGGATATGAGACAACTTTTAATGAGCTAGAAATTGGATTTTTTCGGGCTTGAGGAAGTTCGATCGATCGAACTTGTGGTGAGATCGATCGAACATGGCTGAGATCTATCGAACTTAAGCTGGATCGATCCTCTATGGCGGCGCCATTTTGGATAAAGACAAATCTGAGATATTTTGAACATATTTTTGGGAAAGAGACAAATGTGGTAGGTAGGGTGGTACAACTGGATAAGATGGAATCTTTTCGATTGATCGGAATAAAGTTGGATCGATCAAACTTTGTGGGATCTTTGGATAAGGACAAAAGAGCTTGGATCCAACTTGAAATGCTGAGATCGATGAACTTTCGATCGATCGAATATTTTTTGAGATCGATCGAACTTGCTGAATTTCCACCACTTACTTCCTTTTGCTCCCACTTTGCTCCTTTCTTTGAGTCATCTCAAGATTGCTTCAATTATACTTTTATTTAGCTGAGTTAGCTTATTTTGGGGATAACTGCCTGAAAATGGAAATAATACAAAATTAATCTAAAGTGAAAAAATAAGATATATAAAGGTTCTAGAATACCTAAGCTTAAGGGGTTTAAATGCGCACTTTTCAGCGCTCATCAGATATCCTTCTTTTGTTGTAATATCAACAGTAGGGTGTATGGTACATGTTTTTGTTGCAATATCAATAGTAGGGTGCATGTATTGCCCCCTATTACGACAAAAGAAGTAAGACCCCACTCTACTAAAGGAGTAAAGATGTGCATAACTCAAGAAACTTCTATTACATAGGCCTAGAAGCAGCCATACCTGGATAAAAAATATACATACGCTATCTGTGAATAAAAAGTAAACAAACTATATCATCTAATGATAGTACCTTTTCAAGTGTATTGCATTCCATAGACGTGCAATTGGACGCCCATTAGCTTCCGCCAATCGGTAAGCTCCTTTCCCTACTATTTCTGTGACTCTGTAAGGTCCGATCCAATTAGGTTGCAACTTTTTTACATGAGCTGTTTCCTGTTTCAGCACCCAATCTCCTTCCACAAAACGTCTGAACTTAACGCGTTTGTTGTAACTGTTACGCAACTTTTGCTGGTATGAAGCGAGCCTAATTGTCGCAGCATCCCTCTTTTCTTCCAAGAGATCGAGGCTGTGTTCGAGCTGTTGATTATTGTTACCTTCGAGTACCAAGTGGGTTCGAAGAGTCGGAACTACTGATTCTGTGGTTATGACAGCCTCTGACCCATAGGCCATGGCAAAAGGGCTTTCTCCCGTTGGCCTACGGGGGGTGGTTGGATACGACCAAAGTACCTGAGGTAGATTCTCGTACCATTTGGATTTGAGCTTTTCTAACTTTTTCTTCAAGCAGCTGAAGATGGTCCGATTAGTTATTTCTGCCTGTCCATTCCCCTGAGGATGGCTAACTACAGCCAATTTTTGCCTAATCCCATACTCGGCAAAGAACTTTCTTGTGCTTCGGTTATCTAAATTTGGGCCATTGTCCATCATGATAACATTTGGCACCCCAAATCGGCAGATTATATTGTTCCATAGAAAACTCTTCACTTGTTTATGGGTCACGCTCGAGTAAGCTTCGGCTTCTACCCATTTAGTAAAGTAATCGGTGGCTAGCAACACGTATTCCTTTTTCTCCACAGTCTTGGGCAAAGGACCGACCATATCAATCCTCCATCGAGAAAATGGCCATGGATTCGCCATCGCGTGCAAATCTTCGGTGGGTTGATGCTTCATTGGACCATGTCACTGGCACTTATCATACCTTCTGGCATACTCTTCAGCATTCCGAGCCAAGTAAGGCCAAAAATAACCTTGAGTTAGAACTCTATGTGCCAAAGATCTACCTCCAGAGTGATTGCCATAATCCTCATCATGAATCTGCTTCAGAATCATGAGAGCCTCAGTGGGGCTTAAACATTTCAGGTAAGGACCTGAGAATGACTTTCGGTATAATTGGTTATTGATGATAGCATATTTGGCTGCGGTGAGCCTGAGCTTTTGCACCTCGGCCTTCTAGTTTGGGAGAGTCCCCTCCTTAAGGTAAGCTTCCAATGGATCCATCTAGCATGGTTCGCGTGGGATATCTGGGATCACTATTATCTCCTGCCAAGGGCTTATACTCGGTTCATCCAGGATGTCAATTGGTACGATTCGGACCAAATCTTCATCCGAAGAAGATACTACTACAGCTAACTGATTTGCTTCAAATTCTCCTCGCGAGGTATCTGATGGAATTCAATCTAGTCAAACCCTCGTGAGGCACTCTCCACAGCTTCTCTGTAGGTTTTCATTCTATCTTCCTTGGGCTGGTACTGGCTTGTTACCTGATTCACAATAAGTTGAGAATCACTAAAAACTTTTAGACACCTTACCTAAAGCTGGTTTACTAACCGGAGTCCTGCAAGTAGGGCCTTATATTCTGCCTCATTGTCAGTGGCAGGAAAAGTTAGCAGGATTAATTGCTGCAGCTTAGTGCCTTCGGGAGTTATGATAATGACTTCTGCCCCAGCACTAATCAAGCTCGAGGAACCATCCACCCGAAGCTCCTATTGTGGCTCGGAAGGGCCTGGCTCCTCGGGCTTATCTTCATACTCCAAGAAGAAACCAGCTAGTGCTTGCCCTTTGTGCGACACCTTCGGTTCGTAGGATATGTCAAAGGAACTAAGCTCGATTGCCTATTTAGTTATTCTTCCAGATAAATCCGGTTTAGAAAGAATGACTCGTATGGGGCAGTTGGTAAGAACTTTGATGCTGTGTGACTCAAAGTAGTGTTGAAGTTTCCTTTTTGCATATACCAATGCTAGTATGATCTTCTCGGCTTTGCTGTACTGCGTTTCTGCATCTATCATTGTCTTGCTGGTGTAGAAGATTGGATATTAACTCTTACCTTCTTCTCTGATCAATACTACACTTGTGGCTACGCTGGAGATGGCTAAGTACATGATAAGAGTCTCACCAGGCTTCAGAGCTGACAGAATTGGGGGTTTTACCATGTAGCATTTCAGTTGATTGAAAGCAGCTTGCTGTTGAGGTCCCCATATGTCTTTATTTTCGGACCTTATTGCATCAAAGAATGGTTTGCACTTGTCAGACAATCAAGAGATAAATCGACTGAGAGCTGCGATTCGACCGGTCAAAACTTGTACTTCCTTACGGGTCTTTGGTTATTGATTTTGTATAAGGGCTTGAGCCTGAGCCGGACTCACCTCAACTCCCCTTTTGTTTACAATATGGACAAGGAACTATCTTGAAGAAACTGTGAAGGAACACTTCGATGGATTTAGCTTCATGCCATATTTTCTTAAAGTGTCAAAGACCTCTTAGAGGTGCCTGGGATGGTCTTCCTTCTTCACACTTTTAACCACCATATCATCGATATAGGCCTCAACCATCTTTCCCAACATCTCGTCGAAAATCTTGTTAACAAGGCGCTGGTAAGTTGCTCCAGCATTCTTGAGCCTGAAGGGCATAACTCTGTTATGAAAGCAGTCTTCTCTTCATCCTCCAGATTCATAGGAATTTGGTTGTAGCCGGAGTACTCATCGAGAAACGTGAGCCTCTCAAAACTAGTAGTGGCATCAACCATCTGATCAATCTTAGGTAACAGGAAGCTATCTTTAGGGCAGGCTCTGTTGAGATCAGTAAAATCTATGCAAACCCTCCATTTTTCATTCTTCTTCTGAACTACCATCATGTTGGAGAGCCATTGTGGGTAGTACACATCTCGGATGAAGCCTGCCTGAAGTAACTTGCTTACCTCTTCAGATATAATTTGGTTACGCTCTAGAGCGAACCTTTGTGCTTCTGCTTGACTGGTTTGTATGCCGGATCCACCTTCAGGCTATGGCATGAGACTGAAGGATTGATCCCCACCATGTCTGAATGGTCCCAAGCAAATGCATCTGCGTTACGTTGAATGACATCAATTAATGCTTCTTTTTCTTCGGCTATAGGGGAAGAACCCATGTAGGTGATTTTCTGAGGATCGCCGAGGATTACTTCAACAGCTTCCAGAGACTCCTCGGTAGGCTTTTTAGCTTCAGCCTCACCCTCTGCTCTCAAATACCTGGGTAGAGGATTCTGTAATAGCTATTTGGACTTGCTTCCCGGTGGTGTGATCGGTTGGGACTGTTTTGTTACCTTCTTTGCCTCATTCTATGTTAACATGTAGCATTCTTTAGCAGCTACTTGATCTCCCCTAAGGTCAATAACCTCTCTCCTATCCGGAGATAAGCATCACATCACCAGGTGAAGGGTAGACAGAACCCCGTTCATTCGGTGAATCCATCCTCTTCCCATAATAAGATTATAGGAAGGGTGGATCTCCGTTAAGATAAAGTTTTCCTTCAGTGTCCTCTTTACCGCGGTTATAGATAGGTTAATTACCCCAAGGGAGTCCACCTTTGTACCATCGAACCCCATCGATGGGCTAGAGGTGGGCCAAATTGATGATGACGGAATCTCTAACTGCTCAAATACCGCCTTTGTGATGATGTTGGCATTGCTCCCTAGGTCTATCAAAACCTTTTTAATCGTGCAATTCACCACCAAGTGACTGATGACCAACAGATTCTCACAGGGGAGTTGAACTCTAGATAGATCTCCATCGCTGAACCCAATGTTGATGCTTCCTGTGACGACCCAAGTTTTTCAACCCGGTGTGTCAGTGATGAACCGAAAGTTAATTCGATAACGGATCCAAAATGCAGAAAGAAATGATAAACCAAGGTCTTAAGAGAAAAGAATCACTTCTAAGACATAAATGTGACCATTCAAGAGATCACAGGACTTAAAGAGAGCAAAAGCGGGAACAAATGTCAAAAAGGACAAAATTCGTTATCAAAAGGGCAAAATGGTCAATTCACAAATAAAGTGAAAAACTTGACTCTAAACAAGTCAAACAAGGTTAATACAACCTAAGCTAATCATTTCAAGACATCCCAAGAGGTTTTAAGAACATTGGCTAAGAATTCCACAAAATGCCCTTTCCCGGTTGAAGTGAAAACTAACACTACTCCACTAAAACATGAATATCTCTCACTATGTTTGGAATATGAGAATGGAATAGGTACCATTGGAAATCTGACTCAAAATCCTAGAGTTTAGGCTCAAGAATCACCCTATTTGGATTAGAAACAAAGAAGTTATGGCCTTTCGAAGTTAGACCATTAGTGCTGAAACTGAACTAAAGAGCTGCGCAAATGAGGGCTATTTTGGTCGACCGAAATAGAAGTAGGGTGAGTTTAGGTCGACTGAAACTCACAGAATAATTTTTGAAAATATGGTTTTAAGGCTTGGTTGGTTCGGTAGACCGGTTTGAGGCATCGGTCGACCGAAATAGAGTTTTGGTCGACCGAAACTCTATTTCGGTCCACCGATGCCTCAAACTGGTCTACCGAACCAATCAAAACTCCTTGAAACGCTGTTGAATGGTCCTACAAACATATGGAATTGCAATGGAACTTATGGGATTCATTAAACCCACATGCATAGATCAAAATTTGATTCATTTTAAGGAAAATTGAACATATGAATATGTCAATTACAAGAATTTCATGTGGCAAACATCCAAGATGGTTAAAATGCAATTTAAAGTAAAAGTTTGATGCCAAGAGAGTACAAGTACAAAAGTAATCATGCTTGGCCCTTGGCCTCCATACATTCATTCTTATAATGTCAAAAGTAAGTACTTAAGTATCATTACACATTAAGGTAGCTACATTAGCCCCAAAAATACTATACATCCATGGTATGCAAAAATAGAATATCCAAAAGTAAAGCAAGCTAACATTTACATGACAATATACAAAAATGTTCGAAATTGCTCATTAGCATCTAAGGATGATGAGTATCCAAGAACATAGTCTTTTCACCTAAAAAACAACCCAGACCACTAGGGTGAGTAATCAAGTTACTCGTAGGAAGAAGCATATGCGTATACCCTAAAGTTTCAATATCTTTGCAAGATCAATATAGACGAATACAATGGAGCATTCCACTTAACGTCTATGTTCAAGGTGTTCTAAGGGATCATCTTAAGCTAACTTAAATATCTCTTAGCAACACATATCAATATCAATGTACTTAACAACAACAATTCGCCAATAACAAAAATCACAAGTTACAATTAAGCATTGGTTGTCAACTTGGAATTTAATGCGAAATCAATTAGTGGAATACTTGGACATCACGTCTCGGACTAAACCAAGATCAAAATGGTTATTCCGGGCATTAACCCGCTGGGAAGACCACCCTAGTGTGCACTTTCTCAATTGGGGAGAACTCAAACCTCCCGCACTAAAGGCAAACTTTAGCCATGTCATTTTAACAATATCCCAAGATAATCCAAAATCACAACAAGTTCAAAACTCAAACACTATGGTTAAGGCATATAAACCACCTTCCATGCACAAGTATTTTGAAACAACACAAACCATGTCTTAGGGTTCCAAATCTAAAATGACATAATAAATGACAAGTATTCATCATGATATAATGTATAAAACAATATCACTACTTATCAATTTAGATTATGCCTCAACAATAAACTTTATCTACTAATCATCAACAATTTAGCAACAAGCTTATAAAATAAACACAATAAGTCCTTGACAAGCATATAGAATTATCACCACCATAAGATAACAATTTAAATCAATAGAAATTGCATATGGCATTTATAATTCTACAAGAGTCCTATATTACTACCACATGTGAAAACACTAGAATTTAGCATACTACTAAATCATACAACCTTTCTACACATGGTATATACAAATTATACATGCTTAATTCAATAAACCCTAAGTCAACAAGTGAGGGTTTCCTATAATATACAAGACTATCATATTAAAAGCATGTATACAATATATATTAAACCCCAAAGGACTTAAAACACTCAAAATATAAACATACTACCACCCCTACCTCAATAGAGAATTGAATCTCTATAATCCAAGCAACCAAGCTCAAAATGTAAAATAAGTTTAGGGTTAATGAAGAGGAGAGTGAGGGGAAACTTTTGTGTTCCAAGGTCTTTGTTCTAAGGTGAGTGGAAGGAAGCCAAAAATTAAGTCAAAGCTATGAACCAAGTTTTCTCCAATGGTGGCTAGGTTAGGGTTTTGAGAAAACAAGTGAAATGAAAAAGGTAAACTGTGAAATGGTGAGTGGAAGGGCTAAAAATCCTCCACTCACTATGTGTTCTTACACTACCTCTCACACACACACAATGCAAGACTTATTTTGGTGCCTACACTTGTCACAAATCCGAGGCTCCTTCCTAGGCTCAATCTTAAGCCTACACTTGTTAACTATCTAAGCCAACAAGTGCACCAATCCTAGGCCAATAAGTGGGTGAATCTCCACCCTCCAAATGTCAAGAGATTAGACATCCAAGTTACTCCACCCCATTGCCAACAAGTGGCACCATGAGTATGTGACACTTGTCATATTTTTCAAAAATTACAAAATGATCCTTTTTCAAAATATCTTACAAATTAAATTACAAAATGGACCCTAAGACATAAAATAATTACTTTATGTAATTACACAAAAATCCCAAAAATAATGAATAATTACACTAAAGTAAGCATTCATGCCCCTTATGAAAAAGTAAGTAACTAGAATGTATTTTTCTACAAAAGTAAAAATACAATGTCATGGAAATCAAATATCATGAATGCATGCAAAACCGGAATCAAATCCGAGCACAACAAGTGAGGTTATGCAAGGAAAAATGAAAAACGGGAAAAAGAGGAAATAGGGAAAAGACAAAATAGGAAAAAGACGAAAAAAAGGAAATCGCCGAAAAAGGAAAAGGAGGAAAAAAAACCGGGTCATTACAACCTACCCTCCTTAAAAAGGATTTCGTCCCCGAAATCAAGTCGTACCTAAATGAGAGAACAAATAGGTATACCGAGAGTGAACCTCCTGTTCGAGCTCCTAGGTAGCCTCTTCAACACCATGATGTCTCCACAAGACCTTAACTAATGGAATGGTCTTGGTCCGCAAAACTTGTTCCTGTGAATCAAGAATCTGGACTGGACCCTCGTCGTAGGTCACATCTTCATCAACAATAACATCTGTCCACCGTAAGACATACGATGGATCCGGCTCGTACTTTCTCAACATAGAAACATGAAAGACGTCGTGAACCCTATCCAGGTCTGGCGGCAATGCCAAACGATAAGCAATTTCACCGACGTGCTCCAAAATCTGAAATGGGCTAATAAACCTAGGAGACAACTTACCCGTCTGCCGAAATCTTAGAAGTCCCTTCTGTAGAGAAATCTTGAGAGAGACGTAGTCCCCTACCTCAAAATACAAGGATCTCCTCCTCTTATCAACATAACTCTTCTGCCTGCTCTGAGCTGTAGCCAACTGCTGCCGAATCAACTTATTTTTTTCTGTAGTCTTGAAGACAATATCGGGACCCAAGGCCACTGTATTACCTACCTCGGTCTAACAAACTGGAGATCTGTAAGGTCTACCATACAACACCTCAAAAGGTGCCATACCGAAACTGGTCTGCTAACTATTATTGTAGGCAAACTCAACCAAGGGTAAGTAGTCTTCCTAACTACCCCCAAAATCCAAAATGCATGCCCGTAGCATATCCTCCAATATCTTAATGGTACGCTCCGACTGACCATCAGTCTGAGGATGGAATGCTGTGCTGAAATGAAGCCCCGTGTCAAGAGCCTCTTGAAAACTCTGCCAAAAGTGAGACGTGAACCTGGGATCCCTATCCGAAACAATGGATACTGGAACCCCGTGAAGCCTGATAATCTACGCCACGTACAGTCCACTAAGTTTATCTGTGTCATCTATAGCTGCCATAGGCAAAAAGTGAGCCATCTTAGTCAGTCTGTCAACAATGACCCAAACGGCATCATTCCCTACCTTGGATCTCGGAAGTCCCGTCACGAAATCCATAGTAATGTGCTCCTACTTCCATTCTGCCACTGGTAGTGGTTGCAACAAACCTACCGGTCTTTGATGCTCTGCCTTCACTTGCTGACAAGTAAGGCATTTAGCCATGAACTGAGAAGCATCCCGTTTCATGCCTTTCCACCAAAACTGTTTCCGTAAATTATGATACATCTTCGTACCACTAGGATGAATTGCGAGTTGAGAATGGTAAAAATCCTGAAGAACAACGTCACGACAAGACAGAGGAATAACCATCTTCCCTCTGTACCTGAGACCATCGTCTGAATGCAAGGTCCAACCCTCTACATTCTCGCCACCTGAAATTCGATCGTGGATGGACTTTATCTCCCCATCCTCCTGCTATGCCTCAATAACTCTGTTAACAAGAGCCGATTGATCCATAAGGCTAAACAAAAATAGTCGGTGAAACATCCTCATAGAACTACGAACCAAGATCTACAAGCTCTTATAGCATCTTCCATCTGTGAATGGAAATGCTAGCAAGAGTACCCCGTGACTTCCTACTCAAAGCATCGGCCACCACATTGGCCTTTCCTGGATGATACTGCAACTCAAAGTCTTAATCCTCTATGAACTCAACCCATCTGCGCTGTCTCAAGTTCAAATCCTTCTGAGAGAAGAGATATTTGAGACTCTTATGATCAGAGAAAACCTCAAATTTCTCCCCGTACAAACAATGTTTCCACCGCTTAAGGGCAAAAATAACTACTGCCAACTCTATGTCATGCGTCGGATAGTTCAACTCGTGAGTCTTCAACTGTCGAGACCCATAAGCAACCACCCGTTCTGTCTGCATCAAGACACAACCCAATCCTTCCCGCGAAGCATCACAATAGACCACGTAACCCAAATCACGTTCAGGTGTGATCAAAACTGGAACCGATGTCAATCTGACCTTCAACTCCTGAAAAGCAAAATCACAAGCCTCATTCCATATGAACTTAACTCCTTTGCGAGTAAGTCGAGTCATAGGTGCTGCTAGATGAGAGAAATCCCGTACAAATCTTCTGTAATAGCCGGCTAGGCCAAAAAAGCTCCGAACCTCAAACACTGTCTTCGGACGCTCCCAATCCATCACAGACTCAATCTTTGACGTATCCACTGCAACACCGCTCCTTGACACGACATGTCCAAGGAACTTCACTTTCGGTAACCAAAATTCGCACTTCTCAAACTTGGCATACAACTGATTATCCCTAAGGATCTACAACACTGTCCTCAAATGATACTCATGCTCCTCTACCAAAGCCGAGTATATTAGAATGTCGTCAATGAACACCACCACAAATTTGTCAAGATAGTCATTGAATACGCGATTCATCAAATCCATAAAAGCTGCTAGAGGATTAGTCAAACCAAATGGCATCACTAGAAACTCATAATGGCCATACCGTGTGCGAAAAGCGGTCTTGGATATATCCTCATCCTTAACCCTTAACTGATAGTAACCTAATCTCAAATCAATCTTTGAAAAGCATGTCGCTCCCTTTAACTGATCAAATAGGTCATCAATCCTAGGCAAGGGATACCTGTTCTTAGTTGTAGCATGATTCAACTTGCGATAATCGATGCAAAGTCTCAAAGACCCATCCTTCTTCTTCGCAAAAAGAACCGGTGCTCCCCATGGTGAAGCACTAGGATGAATAAAACCCTTAGCTTTCAAATCATCCAACTAACTTTTCAGCTCATCAAGCTCTGCCGGTGCCATACGGTACGGAAACATAGAGATGAACGCTATACCGGGAATGACATCAATGGCAAAAATAACTTCCCTTAAAGGAGGTAACTGTGTTAATTCCTCTGGAAAGACATCAACAAACTCCTCAACAACTGCTGGAAGAACATAGCCCAAACTGCTATCCTCGTCAACTAGCAAACTAGCCAAGTAGGATCTGTGGCGACTCCAGTCACCAATACTGAAAACCATCGCTGGGTGGGAATCACTCCGATCTCCCACAAAATGGAAAAAATCACCCTTGGGAGTGCAAACGGACACCCTCCCGCATAAACAATCAATTGTAGCGCAAAAGAATGACAACCAATCTATCCCGAGAATGACATCAAAGCCCGTCATATCGAGAACAACGAAATCAAACTCTAAGGTCCGCCCAGCTATTTCAATAGCACAATCCCAACAAACACGATCCAAAGACACTGGACCCCCAACTGGTGTGTTAACACAGAGAAGACTATCCCGAAGTGTGACCGCCAGACCCAATGAATGTGCAAATGATGCAGAAAAGAAAAAATGTGATGCACCTGTGTCAACAAGAACCCGTGCCCAAGAACTGTAAACTGGAAAGATACCTCGAACTGAAGAGGTGCTTACGGAAGCATCCGCCTATGGAAGAGCGTAGGCTCGTCCCTGAGTCCTTGAGCCCTGTTGTGAACTGCCCTGATAGCCTGACTGATGTGTAGAAGTAGTAGGTGTAAAACCTCTGGCTGGATAAGTGCCTACTAGCGCCACTGGCTGTGGTGCCTGAGGAACTCTAAAACCAGACTGAACCACTACAGACTATGCCAGTACCATATGTGAATATGTGCCACTACGTGACTTATTCAACAACCTTGGACAATCCTTCTTGAGATGACCTGGTCACTTGCAATAGAAGCAAGCTCCCTGCCTTGTTTTCATAAAAACTAAAGTCTGACTAGCCTGTGCCCGAAGCTGTGGGCAGCGAGGTTTGATGTGCCCCGGCTGCTGACAATGGTAACAAACCACTCCCTGGGCTGATCCCAAAGATACAGGAATTGTGGGTGTAGAACAATTTTGCTGTGATGCCCCCTGTGAGTGAGTATTGTTCCCTGCCCTGGCCTTCTTCCACTGACTCCTGGAAGATGATGGATTATCTCCGCGAGGCTGCTTATGTGAACCCCTGATCCGTAACTGATCCCATTCCTTTGCCTCAGCTAGCATAGCCCTCTGGACTACTTCTCTGTAAGTCCTCAAATCAAGAATTGAGACCCGTGGCCTGATGTCAAGATGTAGCCCATCTTGAAACTTCATTGCCCTGTCCTCATCTGTCGCTACCATATCCTCGGCATAACGTGAGAGAGAAGTAAATCGTGTCTCATACTTAATGACACTTATAGTGCCCTGATAGAGACCTGCGAACTGTGTCCTCATCTCCCGCCTCATAGCCTTAGGAAAGAAGTGCTCGAAGAATAAATCTTTGAACTCATTCTAAGTTATCAACTCAACATTGTGGACATTGGTTATAGAACTCCACCAAATATCTGCATCTCCCATGAACAAAGAAGCAGTCAAGGAAATCCTCAACCTGTCCGTGGGTACCACCATACTGTCTAACTTGTGAACCATAAGGTCCAACCAAGCTTCTGAGACTAACTGATCTGTACTCCCGCAAATGGATCAATCTTGACCCTCTGTAGTCGTATAAAGTACTTTAGTGCCTCATTGACTATTGGTGCCGGTGCTGGTAACTGTATCCTTGCCACTTGCCTGCGTATCAACTCCTGTAAGGATTCAGTGATCCCCTGATTTATTCCCTGAGCAACCCGCTCTTCATAAGTCGGTGCCCGTGGCGGATTAACATTCACGCCACGAACTAGAATCTTGGGCCTCCTCGGACCCCTCGTGAACTCAGTGTCAGCCACCTGCTCCTCAATGCCCTGACGTGAGGACTCTCCACGTGTGATAACCATGGTGCTAAACGTGCAAAAGAAGGGAGGTCAACAATAGTATAAGTTATTATGACCGAGTGTAACTCACACTATAAATGCACGAAACACAAAGCAAGACGAGGTACGCAACATACTGCCATGCTAAAGCAATCAAAGAAAGCTGTGTAAACAATTAAGCACTTCAGCAAATAAGTATACATGTCAAACAAAGATGCTCTTAACCACATATGCATATAAGCATAAAGACCTGTTATACTACCAAACGTGAAATCAAGAAACACATAAACATGTTATAAAGCCAAAAAATGTCATTAAAAGCATGTGAACATATCAAAGTAAATCAACAAAAGCATGATATGCACCCAAAACCCATCGTCCTAAGGTGTTCAAACCTAGGAGTTTTGATACCACTTGTGACGGCCCAAGTTTTTCAACCCGGTGCGTTAGTGATGAACCGAAAGTTAATCCGATAACGGATCCGAAATGCGGAAGCAAATGATAAACCAAGGTCTTAAGAGATAAGAATCACTCCTAAGACACAAATGTGACCTTTCATGAGATCACGGGACTTAAAGAGAGCAAAAGTGGGAACAAATGTTAAAAAGGACAAAATTCGTTATCAAAGGGGCAAAACGATCAATTCACAAATAAAGTGAAAGGCTTGACTCTAAATAAGTTAAAAAAGGTTAATACAACCTAATCTAATCATTTCAAGACATCCCAAGAGGTTTTAAGAACATTGGCTAAGAATTCCACAAAATGCCCTTTCCCGGTTGAAGTGAAAACTGACACTACTCCACTAAAACATGAATATCTCTCACTATGTTTGGAATATGAGAATGGCATATTACCATTGGAAATATGACTCAAAATACTTGATTTTAGGCTCAAGCATCACCCCATTTGGATTAGAAACGAAGAAGGTATGGCCTTTCGAAGTTGGACCATCAGTGCTGCAACTTAACTGAAGAGCTGCGCAAATGGGGGCTATTTTGGTCAACTGAAACTCATAGAGTACTTTTTAAAAATATGGTTTTAAGTCTTGGTTGGTTCAGTAGACCCGTTTGAGGCGTCTGTCGACCGAAATAGAGTTTCGGTCGACTGAAACTCCTTGAAACGCTGCTGGATGCTCCTACAAATATATGGAATTGCAATGGAACCTAAGGGATTCATTCTACCCACATGCGTAGATCAAAATCTGATTCATTTTAAGGAAAATTGAACATATGAACATGTTAATTACAATAATTTCATGTGGCAAACGTCCAAGATGGTTAAAATGTAATTTAAAGTAAAAGTTTGATGCCAAGAGAGTACAAGTACAAAAGTAATCATGCTTGGCCCTTGGCCTCCATACATACATGCTTATAATGTCAAAAGTAAGTATTTAGGTATCATTACACATTAAGGTAGCTACATTAGCCCCAAAAAATACCATACATCCATAGTATGCAAAAATAGAATATCCAAAAGTAAAGCATGCTAAACACTTGCATGTCAATATACAAAAATGTTCGAAATTGCTCATTAGCCTCTAAGGATGATGAGCATCCAAGAACATAGTCTCCTTACCTGAAAAATAACCCAAACCACTAGGGTGAGTAATCAAGTTACTCGTAGGAAGAAGCATATGCGTATACCCTAAAATTTCAATATCTTTGCAAGATCAATATAGACGAATACAAGGGAGCATTCCACTTAACATCTATATTCAAGGTGTTCTAAGGGATCATCTTAAGCTAACTTAAATATCTCTTAGCAACATATATCAATATCAATGTACTTAACAACATCAATTCGCCAATAACAAAATCACAAGTTATAATTAAGCATTGGTTGTCAACTTGGAATTTAATGCTAAATCAATTAATGGAATACTTGGACATCATATCTCGGACTAAACCAAGATCAAAATGGTTATTCCGGGCATTAACCCACTGGGAAGACTACCCTAGTGCGCACTATCTTAATTGGGGAGAACTCATACCTCCTGCACTAAAGCCAAACTTTAACCATGTCACTTTAACAATGTCCCAAGATAATCCAAAATCACAACAAGTTCAAAACTCAAACACTATGGTTAAGACATATAAAACACCTTCCATGCACAAGTATTTTAAAACCACACAAACCATGTCTTAGGGTTCCAAATCTAAAATGGCATAATAAATGACAAGTATTCATCATGATATAATTTATAAAACAATATCACTACTTATCAATTTAGATCATGCCTTAACAATAAACTTTATCTACTAATCATCAACAATTTAGCAACAAGCTTATAAAATAAACACAATAAGTCCTTGATAAGCATATAGAATTATCACCACCATAAGTTAACAATTTAAATCAATAGAAATTGCATATGGCATTTATAATTCTACAAGAGTCCCTACCACATGTGAAAACACTAGAATTTTGCATACTACTAAATCATACAACCTTTCTACACATGGTATATACAAATTATACATGCTTAATTCAATAAACCCTAAGTCAACAAGTGAGGGTTTCCTATAATATGTAAAACTATCATATTAAAAACATGTATAAAATATATATTAAACCCCAAAGGACTTAAAACACTCAAAATATAAACATACTACCACCCCTACCTCAATAGAAAATTGAATCTCTATAATCCAAGCAACCAAGCTCAAAATGTAAAACAACTTTGGGGTTAATAAAGAGGAGAGTAAGGGGAAACTTTTGTGTTCTAAGGTCTTTGATCTAAGGTGAGTGGAAGGAAACAAAAAATGAAGTCAAAGCTATCAACCAAGCTTTTCTCCAATGGTGGCTAGGTTAAGGTTTTGAGAAAACAAGTGAAATGAAAAAGGTAAACTGTGAAATGGTGAGTGGAAGGGCTAGAAATCCACTACTCACTATGTGTTCTTACACTACCTCTAACACACACACACACAATGCAAGACTTGTTTTGGTGCCTACACTTGTCATAAATCCAAGGCTCCTTCTTAGGCTCAATCTTAAGCCTACACTTGTCAACCATCTAAACCAACAAGTGCACCAATCCTAGGCCAACAAGTGGGTGAATCTCAACCCTCCAATAAGCCCCTCTAACCACTTTTTTACAGAAAGTAAAAATGAAAACTCTATTTTACCCTTTTGATTCCCATTTTGCCCTTCACCCATATGTGCATTAAATTGGGCATTGCGCATGTAATTCGGGCATAACCTATGCAAGTATAACCGTTTGCAGATTCGGATTCTTAAAAAATCATTGTTTTCTCTCTTAACAATCACCGCAATTTTCTCTCTCTTCAACCCCTCTACGGCGATCTACGTCGGTGGTAGCGAAGTAGCTGTCATGACGAAGATTGCCAAATCCATCTCCCTAACACCGTCCAATCAAATTGTCCTCGAGGTATCAATCCATTGCCGGTTCTGCCTCACCAAGATTTACAGACTTGACATGTATAAGGAAGAAGCAAGAAATTGTTATTATGGGACATGGAAAATGGAAATATGGGTGACCAAGCCCTAGGAATTAACTTTCTTGTCAAATCCCCTCTCATCTATAGCCCCTCAGGTTAAGGCAGTGGTAGTACTAGGCCTCTTTGCAAGAACTGAAGGAAGAAAAAAGAATTGAACAAGAATAGAAAGCAACGGAATGGAATGTGTACAGAGAAAAGTGCTGCTCCATGGGTTGCGTGTGCGCAGAAGAAGATGAAGAGAGAGAAAGCATGTGTAATAGTTTTGAATATCGTCATTTTCCATTTTTCTCTTCTCTTTTTATTGCAATCTTCAAACCTTGATTTCTCTCAAGTCGTTGAGAGATTTTTTATGCTGTTTGCGATAAATTAAAGAGCACGACGAGATCTACGGTTTGATCGGAGCCAACCTTCATTTGGCCACCAATTTGGGGATCACAATTCTAGGGTTTGGAGTGTAGAATTGGGGTTTTTCATCAATTTGAGGTAGGGGTTGCTATTCCATAACTTCTTAGGCCTTAGTGAGTCTATTCCTTCATGATTTGTGATTTAGCATGTTACATTATGTTGATTTCATTCCTTAAAATCAATTATGTGTTGTATATGAATTAGATGCTATGTGTATTAGATGATTTATGTGGGAAAGCATGCTTATGTGAAATTTTCATGCCTAGTATGTATAAATTGTTGAAATTTGAAGTAAGGAAGCATGTTGAACTTGTGGAAATGTAAAGTCCTTTTATTGACATATTATTGTAAAGCATGAGACATCCATACATATCATAAGGCATGAGATTGGGAAAATTTTGATTTAAATGAAAAGCAAATGGTTTTTGGGAAAAGGTTTATGAAAACCCGAATGCCTAGGAGCTGCCGAACGCCTAGGAGCCACCTAGTGGTCCGTGATGTTAATGTAACCTAAAGGAAAGTTGAGCTACCTAGGCCCAAACGACGCCATGGAGGTGACATGTGGTCGGGGATTGCTAGTCCACTCTTCCCTTGTGACGCCATAGAGGTGCTATGGGTCGGGTTACATTAACAGTTTTGGGACGATGAAATGGATTAGTTATGAAAATTGAGAGAGACACATCATGACATTGCATTTCATTGCACAGCAGACTTAATTACGACTTGAAATGTTGATTTCATGCTTTGTTTACCCGGTATGGTATGACCCCGCTTCTAAATCTTCTATTCATTATCGGGATCACTGGGTTTCAAGAGGTATGTCTTAGGCACCTCCTACTGAGCTTAGGCTCACCTCGTTGTTATTTAACAATTTTTTTAGGACTCGGGAAAGAAGTAGCGGAAGACCATCCACCACAGACTTAGATTAGATTAGTGAATTGACCCTTTTGCTCCCTTTTGTAACTAAATCCCATCATGTAAAACACTAACTATAAGTGTATTATTTTGTATTTCGTGATGTAATTATATTCTCTACTTTGTAAATGTTCATTAGGGAATATATAAATGACAGTATCGTGCCCATATTGTGAATATCAAATGTATAAAACTCTTCACTTAAAAGTGTGATGGTAATTATGGTGAGAGGATGGTGTTGATAGTTGCCGTGAATACGGAATTGCATAGTTTTTAAGGCTCATTCATAACTAGCCTAGTCAGTTTAATGTTTTAGCTACAGGTAGGCTCCCAGGGTCTGTCGGCCAGCTGGCAAGGTCTATCAGCCGTTCGACCCTCCTTCATCAGCCTACCGAACCCCAAATTTCAGTCGGCTGATAAGTTACTGTAGCAGTCCCGAGAGCATGCAACCTTGAGAACCGTTTCGGCCAACTGACCATCTCAGTCAACCGGCCGACCATGCATTTTTAGCCGGCCAACCAAGGGCCATCAGCCAGCTGACCTTTCCCTCTTGACCTGTACAACTGACCATTTTACAAAACCGTGTTCTTGGAGTATCTTGGACCCTGGACTAAATCATGGGTCAAGTTTTGACAAAGGAAAGAACGACATTGTTCACTGTTGACTTCGGGTTCGGTTAGGGACCCAGTCAATGATCCAGACCTACAGGTTCGGGTTGTTACAGCATGAAAGTATGGAGAGACCCAACCATCCAAAATGGCTCTATAAAGAAAAAGATCATGATTGATTTGGGTTTGTGCGTTTAATAGAGTGTTCGACAGAAGAGAAAAAATGGTGGACAGACAAAATCTTGTCTAGTGCCTGTATTCATAAATTAGGTTACATAATATATATTACATCGATACTATATATATATATATATATATATATAAAGAAAGTAGAGTTAGTGGATATTTCACAAAACAGATCTTGCTTTCTGGGCAGTTCGTTTCATACGTCTAGGTCAGGCGGTGTTTGTTATTGCTATTATAGGAAAATTTAGATTATTCACAAAGTAGTTCGTTTCAATTTCCAAGTTAGTGTGATTGTTGCAACAACAAATATATAAATCAAACCTAAAACCCTTCTCCAAACTTCACTTTTCATGCCTTTCAAACCCAATTTCGAATCAATCTTGCTCTAAATATATATGAAAACAAGGACTTCAATTCTAACACACCCACATTGTAGAATCTTTTCTTCACCATATACGATCATGTTTTGCAATTACCTAACATTGGAACAGTATTGGGCAAAAATTTTTTGAAGCTTGCAATATGATCGAAGAACAAATAATGCCACACCAATGAATATTACCAAACAAAATAAGTGAACAAGGTCAACCCACTAATTCCAAATGATATATATAAGTTTTTTATTATTTTTTATTTTTATTTTTTGATAAGTGGATAAAATGGTCATTTTACATTACCTATATTTATTGTTATTAATTTATTCAACTGAAGTGAGGGTATTATCATCATTTTACATCATACAGGGACCCATTTGCACCAAATTGATAATATAAAGGGGTTTTTTACTACACAGGGACCGATATACACTATATCGATAGTAGAGAGATTTTTTTGCACTTAATCCATTTTAATTTTGTGTCGTAGATTTGGTTGTTGTTACTGCCCATCCCATCCATCAATCTTTGGTTCACTTGATTGTTGAAGCTCTGAGGGGTTGAGTGCTGCCCAATTTGATCACTATTTACAAAAAATTTTAAAGCAAAAAAAATAAAAATTTAATAAAAAAATGTTACAATTTTGAAAAATATAATGGTTAGTATAAAAATATAATTTAAGAGTTTTTTAAAAAAAAATGAAAAACGAAATATGTAAAAACACAAAATTAGTGTTTCAATTTTTGATCATTATGTATAAAACGTTAGCACAGTGCAAAACAAAACAATTTTTATCAAATGAATTTTTTCTGCTACTACAGTTGCTGACAAAAATAGAAATACCAAAAATAATACCCTTACCAAACATTCCTTAAGTCTTCTATATACTTTTAAGTCTATTAGTAATAGTTCCATTTTACTCTCTTTTTCCTTCTTATTCGTTGATTACATATATAAATTACTTATACAAGGAAAATGATATTTACACGGATGAATTTGGCCAATTACTTTGACAGATCTATGTTGCATTACAGTTGTCAAAAAAATTACCATTTGTGTTAGTACATCTATAAGTTAAGAAAAAATTGAAGGCACCAATATTTTTAGACCAAAGTACCCTTTCAAAATATGAGACACCGTTCCGTTCACCACTGCGACTCAGGTCGGATAGGTGGGCAACCGTTTCGTCCATGCGGGCAATCATTCCATCATCACCAGTCGTTCTTACTCAAATTAAATAGGCGGCTCAAATCGAATAGGCAGGTAACCGTTCTGTCATCACCAGTCGTTCTTGCTCAACTGCAGCCAATCGCCGCTGATCCGTCCGTGCGACCCTCTGTCTTGCCGTCGCCAGACCAGTAAGCCCCCGTCACCGGCGACCTATTCCTCTCTCTTCGGATCTCTTCTCAGTTCAAGACCCACCACCGCTCCATCCACCGTCGACAATCCCGACGTATTCACCGTTGTCCACCACCACGGCTCAGATTGGATAGGCGAGCAAAGAGAAACTGTAGACTAGGAGGACGGATAGGCGGAATCGGTATGATATGCCGTACCTGAAGTCTTCAGTCCTTACTGCCCATCGTGCAATTACAAAAAACTAGAGTTTTTCTCCACTTTAGGATGTTGGGTGATTGTTGTCGAAGAGTTCCTAGAGTTGGGTGATAGTTGTGACAACGTGTTAAGCCGTCATGATGAAGAGGACGTCGAGATTGATGACGTGGGGTGTGGGTGACGGCGGTCTTCATATCAGTTTGTTCCAAGGAGAGAAGATAAATAGACAACGTGTGAGATGTTGATGCCAAATTGGATTAATTTTTTGCCAGTTGGACCGCCACATGTATTCTGCCTAACAAGCAGGTCAGACTGTTCTACCTGAATATCACGACCCTAAAATATATATATGTACTATGTATATATAAATTCTTTATTAATGACATATTGGCATGTTTATATGTGGCAAGAATTGTAAAAAAAATTAAAAAATCATAGTAATTATCTGAAAAATTCCCTTTTTATATTTTGTATTGAATGTTTGATTTTTAATAATATATCTTTTGAATGCTAATTTATATGTTGTAATGCTTTAAAATCCAGAGACTTAAATCTAAATAATTAAGGCTTTCCTTTATGAGAGGTGGTTAAATATATATATATATATAGACATTCGTATATATTTAAAATACATAGATATATTCCTAAATTAAAATCTGCAGGTACTTTCTTTACTCAAACATGGATTGATTTGAAGATTTAACAAAATGTCTAGAAAATAAAGTAGTTGCTGCTCTCTACTTTACCCCGTGCCAGGAAAAAATAAATAATAAAGCAATGAGGGGCATTGTTGTCTCAAAAATAGATGAGCACCTGTAATACCCCTAATTTTAAAAGGATAGTCTCGGTATTTATTTAATTGATTTAATTGCATTTTTATTAAATTATATGATTATTTGGTTATTTGTTTATATGTTTATTTGAATTACTTGTTTAATTTGAATTGTGTATTTATGTGACTTAATTGTAAATTGGTTTGTTATTATGTGTAGTGAAATGTTTTAATTGTGCATGTTGTTTTATGTTATTCAATTTAAATTAGAGGATATGAATTTGGACAATAGTAATTGACCAAATAATTGAGTCACTTGTACAACTTGGATAGGAGGTTAATGGGTACGTGTATTTACCCATGGATAGAGGTTCATATATATATGGTTATATATGTATATAGGGATTTTATATTTATTAATATTAAAAATAATATTAATATAATTATGGTCAGATATATATATTTTGTATATATAGTATAATGCAAACGGTAGTATATATATATAGTTATTAAGGTTTTGTTAATATATATATATGTATATATGGTTTGACAAACTAAGCTTATATATATATATATACACATATATATGTACATACGTGATATTATATAGTTAAAATATAAATTGACTATATTAGTTTTATTTACCTTTTCTTTTCTTCACGACTGTTTTAGAGTTGGGGTAAGATTAGGAGTAGGGTTTAGTAGTATGCTATATATATGGTGTGTTTGTGTCTAGGCAAGGGTTAGAAACCCATTACGCAAACGTATAGAGAAGAGGCAAATAGCATAGGGTTTTGGAGAGAAACAGAGGAGAGGAAAGAGAAGGTGCAGCCGAAGGAAAAAAGCCGAACCCAAGGAGGAAGGAAGGAAGGTTGCTCGTGGGTCTAGCATGGAGCATCAGAGAGATTTGATAGCAATGCAAGGGTCGCCGGAAAATCTAGGAAGAAGAAGGAGTTCGGTTTTATTCAAAACGGGTAAGGCAAGTTATATTTCTATCTCCTTCCCTTTGATCTGTGTTCTGTGCATGCCTAGGACAATTCCATGATCATTAATCAGAAAAATTAATCATGTATGCATGCTTAAAAGATGAATTACAGTAAATTATATGTATGGGTATATGTTTGGTTAACTTTGAATTTTCTTGCATGATTTTTTATTATAATTTGTTTAAATTATACGTAAGAGGTTCAAATAAGGTTTAGGGTTGTTCTAAACTTAAAACAGTAGCCTTAGAACCCTTAACAGAGGAAGTCGTAGTCGCCGGAGCTGTGGAAGATGAACTGTCACAGTTCAGTCGACCGGTTTAGGCCACACGTTAACCGGTTTGCATGAACCGGTCGACACCTTGGTGATTCGATCGACAAGTTAGCTGAAACCAGTCGACACCTGGAGGCAAAACGTTAACTGGTTATTAAACCAATTGACACCTACAAGAAACAGTCAACACTTGCAAACCAGTTGACATCTAGGATTTTTACATCAACCGGTTTGTGTAAACCAGTTGACACCTGGGATTTTACATCAACCGGTTTAGGCAAACCAATCAACACTTGCAAATTTTACATTAACCGGTTCCTGTAACCATTGTCTATGTTGTCCAGTGTAGGATGTTGGCACGGGAGTTGGTATCTAGGGATGGTTGGGCCTGGTTAAATAATTTTAAAGAATTTCTGGGACCCGACAATTAACTGGAATGCATAATATACAATAATATGCTAGGTTTGGGATAAAGTTAACATAATGGTTAATTTATGGATATTGTTTTAAACTATTTTAAATCAATCAACTAAATTGAAATAGTTTAATCACGTTATGGATGTTTTACAGTCTATTTGAGATGCATGTTTGGTGTGGGGTAACGCTCACCACATAGCTTAAGAGTGTGTATTAAGTGAGGGCCAAGTTTTACATTTATAAAAGCCACTACTACCTTCACTAAAAATATAGTTAGGGTGAGTAGAGATCGTCCCAAGGGATTGAGTTGTCGTATTAGCTTGTCGAATCACTATTAGGGTTAGTAGGTCGAGTGATCAAACAAATAGTTGGTTGGTTGATTAAACTAGAGAGCAAATTAAACTAAATAATTGAATGCAACAAAGAGTAAGTAAGAGAGAGAGAGATCTTGGGGTTTAGAGGTCACCACCAAATAATACTTTTCTACACCCTTAACAAACAAGTGACTAATGAGGGAAATGTGTGTTACAATATTGATGTGTGTGTGTGTTTGGTTGACTCAATTAGTAAGGGTGACCAATTAAGTATATATTGTCCAATCAACATGTGAAAAGAACAATATATCTAATAATTAAGTATACATTATCTAAGTAGCATGTGAAAAGCACAATATATCTAGCAAGTCATTAATCCTTTCATTAAGCTTACAAACCGAATACACCACAAGGTTAGAGACATATGCTAGTTGCATTCAAAAGTATGGAACATCAAACAACAAGCATGGATTATCCTCCTATCTAACAACTATGCTACTACTACACTACAATTAAGCTAATAACATGAAATTAAACTAATTAAGCTAAGGAAGAGGCACAATCCATCAAGAAATGAGTATGAACCATCAAGAAAATTACAAGAGCATTCCATTAAGCACTATGTCTTGACAATCTCTAAATCTATGGTATTAATACACATAGACATGCATCAATAACACAAGAAATAAAGACAAACACATGAACATCTATTCTAGCATACATAGACATATGGATAGAATGAAATGATCAATTGGAAGCATTAAACCACATAAATCATTGAATAAACAAGATCTATATATAATAAAGTGCCAAAACATGTATTACAATACTAATCCCTCAATAATACACAAAATTAAGATGTAAAAAGCATGCTTGGGGCTAACTCTAGCCCCAAAAGGATGTCTAGCCACTCATGGTAATGCTTCTCCAACCCTCAAGGGCAAACTCCATGGAAGAAATCTACTCATTAGCTGATGAAGAGCTCCCAAGCTTGTGTCTCTAGCCTTCTCCTCCTTTCTTCCTCCCTAAGAATAGCCTCTATTGTGATAGATCAATCCTCCTCAAAAAGTGTATCATATTCTATATATAGGTAGGTCAAGTGACACACAAAATGAGTTGGGGTCGTGCACAAAATATTCCACAATGATTGGATAAGGACAACTTTTAATGAGCTGGAAATTTAACTTTTTCTCATTAGTGGAAGTTCGATCGATCGAACCTTGGACTTGGATCAATCGAACATGGCTGAGATCTATCGAACTGAAGTTGGATCTATCCTCAATGGTGGCACTTTTTTGGATAAAAACAAATCTGAGATATTTCAAAGATATTTTTGGGAAAAGGACAAAAGTGGTTGGTAGGGTGGTACAACTAGATAAGATCAATCATTTGGATAAGGACAAGGTAGTTCGATTGATCGAAGAATGATGTTGGATCAATCAAACTTTTGAGATCTCTGAAAATGTCATCATGGCTCTGATCCATCTTGAAGTGCTGAGATCGATCATATTGGATCGATCGAACTTTGATCTGAGATCAATCATAGATGATGAATTCCACCTTTTGCTTCCACTTGGCTCCTTTCTTTGATTCATCCCAGAATTGCTTCATTTCTGCTCTTATTTGGCTAAGTTATCTTATTTTCGGGATAAGTGCCTGAAAATGGAAATAATACGAAATCAATCTAAAACGGTAAAGCAAGATAGATAAAGATACTAGAATACCTAAGCTTAAGGGGTTTAAATACCTCATCAATGTTAATTTCTTATTTTGTAATTAAATGCATACTACTTAGAATTATTTTATTGTTTAGATTAAATGAAATAATTGAATATATGATATTACTCAGGATATTCTGGACTATTTGATGTACCGCTTTATATTTGTACGTCATGGATTTGATTAATGTGCTCAGTTTATATTTCTGATTAGCATTATATCATGCTCTGGATTTTAATTGATGTTTAAATTTAGCATTTATTGCATCAATTATTGGATGTGTGGATTTTATGCACCGGTATGGGATGGTGGCATATTAGGTACGGATTAGATCACAATGCTAACTCCTACCTATTCTGGAATATGGGAATGGATTATAAAATAAATCCTACTTATATTTAAGTCAGATCAGCTGAACAAAGTTAAATGACTAACTGGATTACTTGCTATGGATATTTAAGTCAGATCAGCTGAACAAAGTTAAATGGCTAACTGGATTACTTGCTATGAATACTCAAGTCAAATTAGCTGAACAAAGTTGAATGACTGACTCGCTACTTATATTTAAGTCAGATCAGCTGAACAAGTTGAACGACTTACTGGATTTCTAATGGATGGATAGGATAGGATTTTTATATATATGATTATGGTACCTCGATATGAGCTTGAGTCTCAGGATCGACGGTTAGGGAGTATATTTGCAGAAGGATGCGTAGCTGGCTATGATGGTAGAGGTATACCCTGTTAGGCATAGGTACTCATGCCCACTCAGGTGCGTTTTACATGTTGCCTTCTATTCAGGTTGAGACCCCTTTTGTAGTCCAGTGAGAGTCCCTTAGTGTAGATATATATATATATATATATATATATATATATATATATATGTATGGACTATATAGTTATTATCGAGTTGTCTAGGATATATCTACGTATCAGGTCTCTGTTTGGATTGCAGTTAGAATAGAACTTGTTCGTGGGCCTGACTCACTATTATTTTTCAGGTATCAGACGGTTCCAGTTTTAGAGTTTGTTCGTGCTGAGCAGAGGTAGTCACTCATTCTTCCGACTACGTAGGACTGCTATTTATATTTAGTTTTGGATTTCCTATTTAGTTTAGTTTATCTTTAGTTGGGTTTTGAATAGGGGTCCACTAGGTGGATTCTCGAGTTGTATTTGTATTTGAGGTTTGGATGTACCAGAATAGTTCTTATTTATAAAATTTATTCTGAGGTTTTCATTACTGGATTGTCGTGTTAGTTATCTTTCAGCAATTTTATTTATTCCTTTTTATCATAATTGTATTCTGTGTTCGATTATTGCCGATTCGTTTTGATATCCTCGGCTATTCGGGCGTGGGCCTGGCCAACCCGCATTCGAAAATTCGGGGGTATCACAGCACCCATTGGTTAGTTGAAATGGGTTTTGGGCAAAAAATAGTTGAGATGGGTTTTGTGCAAAAAAAAAAATCTAAAAAGGGGTTTAATGCAAATAGTCAAGGGGATTTTTCACAATTTGCCATTTACTTAAGGATGCCATTTGCCAGACAATGTCTCGGTCAAAAAGAGTTGGGTTGCATATCACTATCATGAATCATATACCGAAAGATAGACACGAGAGCTAAGCACAAAGTGAAAATTAAGAGTTAGGTTGCTTATCACTGTCACTATGTGAAAATTAAATAAAAAATGATATGGAAAAAAGTTAGGTTCCAATCATTTTTATTTCTAGTATTGGATGAATATTCTAGTCTCCATGGATTGTGGGATTACACAATATAAATTAAGAAGAAATATATGGGATTACATACTGTAAATTAGTAGTGTATAGCTAGCTGTTATAATTTTTAGATTGCTTTAATCTTGGGATATGTTTCCTTTATCAGTTGTACTTTATTGTATATATACATGTGATAGCAATACAAGAAAGTCTGAAATTCTCTACAATCTTTAATGGTATCAGAGCGGGAATAACCTAGCAATACTTCTCTATTTTTTTTCTATGGCTTCTTCCTCCATCGCTACTTCAACCTCATCCACCACTACTGCTGCTTCTTTATCTAACCACATGCTTATGGCCTCTTTTACAAGTTCCTTTACTATTCCAAATATTTCAACTCTTGTCTCTATTAAATTAACAGAAACCAACTATCTCATATGGGAAAGTCAGATCAAGCCATTTCTTATTGGCCAAAATTATTGGCATTTCATTGATGGAACTCATCCTTGTCCTCCCCAGTTTCTCTCAGACACAAAATCTTCCACACATACCTTGAATTATGCCTATACTAGATAGCTACAAACAGATCAAACTCTTGTAAGCATGATCAATGCCACTCTCTCTGAATCTGTTCTTTCTCAAGTTGTTGGACTCTCTACTACTCGTCAGATTTGGGAATGCCTCAAACAAATCCCTTACAAATGCCACTCATCTACGTTTTCAATTGCTCTCCATCTCCAAAGGGACAAAACCTATTTCAGAATATCTGCAACATGCTAAATCTCTAGCTGATGCTCTTGCTGCCATAAATAAACCAATCTCTAATGCAAATCTCGTCACATCTATTCTTTGCGGACTTAGTCCAGATTATTCTATGCTTGTCACAGCTCTTCTTAACTTCCCACCGCTCCCATAATACTCAGATCTTCGTGCTCATCTCTTGTCATATGAATCTCATATTAGGCCCTTGACTCATCCAGAAACTCCGGTTAGCTATGACAATTCCTCATAAACAGGATTTCTTACTTCTCGTGGTTGAAACAACCATAGTCGTGGTCGCACCAGCAATAATCACAGTGGCCGTGGGGGTTGCTCTACATTCCATCAATATGAGTCATCCTATAACCCAAGTCGCGGGGGTTATGGTCGCGGTGGTGGTAATCTTGGTCGCGGGGGTTATGGTCCAGGTGTTCTTAGACAACACCCTTCCACCACCACACCTCCTATTCAATGTCAGATTTGTTTCAAAAATGGCGACAGTGCTTCCATATGTTACCAACGATATCGCAATCCTTATACAACAGTGGATGATCTCTGCTCTACCTTTGTCAGAATACAAATAGCTTCACAAGTCGATCCCAATTGGTATCCTGATACCGGTGCCACTAACCATATGACTGGTGATCCTCGTTCCATGACAAATAAGTTTGATTATGTCGACACCAATCAAGTTCTCTTGGGTAATGGTGATTCTCTTCTAATTGCACACACTGGTAGTATATTCCTTCCTACTGGTCCCTCTCTTATTCAACTTTCTCGTGTCCTTTATGTTCCTAATATGTCTAAAAATCTTCTATCCGTTGCTCAGTTCACCAAAGATAATTTTGCTAACTTTATCTTTTTTCCATGGGGTTTTGAAATTCGTGATTTACGAACTGGTGTTGTTTTGTTTCAGGGCCGATGTGAAGATGGTTTATACCATTATAAGCCCTCTCATGTCTCCCAACATGCTGTCACAGCCTCTTGTTCATCATCTTCAACTTGGCATCAACGTTTAGGACATCCATCTAATAAAGTGCTTTAAGTCTTGACATCCAATAAAGCTTTAGGCTCTGCTTTTCATTTTTCTCACTCTATTTTTTTGTAGTCACTGTGCTTTAGGAAAGTATACACGGCTTCCCTTTTCCACTCATAAACATCGCAGTAATGCACCATTTAATTTACTTCATTTTGATGTATGGATGTCTCCCATTTCTTGTGTCTCTGGTTTTAGATATTATGTCTTGTTTATGGATGATTATACCCAATATTCATGGATATTTCCTATGCGACATAAATCTAAAGTTTTTACTCATTTTCAACATTTTCTTACTTTTGTTGAAAATTATTTTTTCACATCTATTAAAATTTTGCAAAGTGATGGTGGTAAAGAATATGATAACATCTCATTTCATACTTTATGTGCGCAAAAAGGGATACACCATCAGTTATCATGCCCTCATACTCCACAACAAAATGGTCTTGCAAAACAGAAACACCGGCATATTTAAGAAATGGGTTGCACTTTACTTCTAGTCTCCCATCTCCCTCAAAATTTATAAGTTGAAGCCATTTATATCGCTGTATATCTGATTAACAGACTCCTAACCCAACTCTTCCACTGGTCCTCTCCATTTCAGAGGCTTTTTGCCACTGATCCTGATTACCTCTTACTCCGTACCTTTGGTTGTGCATGCTACCCTTATCTTGGTAATTATACGACTAACAAATTACAACTAAGATTTGTTGCCTATGTTTTTATTGGTTACAGCAATCGTCATAAAGGATATCGGTTTTTGCATCCTCTTACTGGACGTGTCTATATTTCAAGGCATGTGTCATTTAATGAGGCAGAATTTCCATTTGCCTCTTCTCAATCATCTACTGGTCCACCCTTTACATCAGAGATGGTCTTTATTCTAGTTATCTCGCTGACTCCACCTGCTGCTATCTCACCACTAGAGCCATCACTAACTCCAGCACTAACCACTACAGTTCCTTCTCCGATGCCACCTTCACCACAAGATGTTGTCTTTTCATCAAGTGTGGAGGCCTTCACTGATATTACCACTCAGCATACTATGTCGGAACACCCTCCATCGGCTAGATCACACTCATCATCGGATTCTTCCAATAATGTACATCCTATGAGAATGAGAGCCAAGGATGGAATTTTCAAACCCAAACAATGGTCAGATTTTGCTAGTCGTCATCTGATTCCACAAGCTTTTTCCACCTTGCTCACCTCATCCGATGTAGAGCCAACTTGTTACACTCAAGCCATTCACTCGGCGAAATGGCCCAATGCCATGAATGAAGAATTCAATGTTCTTCTCAATCAACGCACTTGGTCTCTTATCCCGCCGCCACCTAATGTCAATATTGTTAGGTGTAAATGGGTTTTCAAGCTAAAACAATGATCTGATGGTAGTATTGAGCACTACAAAGAGTGACTCGTTGCTAAAGGCTTTCATCAGCAAGCTGACATCGACTATGGTAAGACTTTCAACCCTGTAGTCAAGCCCACCACCATTCGCACAATTCTTACTGTTGTTGTATCTAATGCATGGCCTATTCACCAATTAGATGTCAAAATTGCCTTTCTTCATGGTTCTCTTACTGAGGAGGTGTATATGACTTAACCACTCGGGTTTGTAGATTCTAGTCGCCCTCATCACATTTGCAAACTCCATAAAGCCATTTACAGTTTAAAGCAAACACCCAAGGCATGGTTTCAACGGTTTAGTTGTTTCATTCTCTCTTATGGTTTTATACAAAGCAAAGCCGACAACTCCATGCTCACTTTTCATTACAACTCCCAAGTTATGGTCTTCCTTCTCTATATAGATGACATCATTCTTACAGGCAATACTCCTTCTCTCATTCATTCCTTCACCAAAACACTAGGGGCTAATCGAATTTGAAATTAAAGACCTCAAGCAACTTCACTATTTTTTGGGTATTAAAGTTACTCCTTTTTCACACGGGCTGCATCTCTCTCAAAATAAATACACACTGGATATCCTTCGCCGAAGTAAACTCCTTGATAGCAAACCTTGTGCTACACCTATTGCTGCCAAATCTCAACTCTCTCATTCTTCTGGAACTTTATTGGCTGATCCTACTGAGTATCGACATTTAGTTGGCTCTCTCCAATACCTTCCCTTACTCGTCCAGACATCGCCTACGCTGTCCAAAGCGTTGCTTAATTCATGAGTCAGCCTCGTACTTCTCATTTGGAAGCTGTTAAGAGAATTATTCACTATCTTAAACATTCCCTTGGCCGCAGTCTTCCCATACGCCGTTCCAACATCCCGACATGTTTGATTGCCTTTCTGATGCTGATTGGGCTGGTTGCCCAGATACTCGTCATTCCACCACAGGTTATTATATTTTTCTTGGCCCTAATTTAATCTCTTAGCGTGCCAAGAAACAACCGACAATCTCCCTCTCTAGTGCCAAAGTTGAATATTGTGCACTTGCCTATACTTGTGCTGACACGATTTGGATCCACAATCTCTTGCAGGAACTTTGTCTTCCTTTTATCTCTCTAACTAATTTATTGTTATAAACTCATAAAAAATCGAGTTGGGCTAGAATTAATTCGGGCTATCTAACCCAAATTGAACCCTAACTTGTTACGGTCATAACAAGCGGCGAAGATGCTAGTCTAAAGTTTTGCAAAGTGGTCGGTCTTCTTTTACGTGTTCACTTATTTACTATTGTTTTTAATGTAAACGCAAAGCTTTAATATTTATTTTACAGTCATAACAAAGGGCGAAGATGGCACTACCACTACTTTCCGAAAAAAAAATTCCACTACCACTATGCGTCAAAAAAAATGGGTCCCAGTTTTCTGTCATTGTATTATTCATTCACCCAAATTATGTTTAAGATGTTTTATTTGTTTGCTATATAAATGTAAGACTCAAGTGAATAAATTGTTGACAAAGTAAAAACTAATTTGAGTTTTATCACAAGCAATTGGCAGTCATTAGCTGTCTTTCTAATAAAAATTTCTACACTAGGCGTCAAAAGAAGAATGGGCTCATCATTATTGTTTTGTATGTGAACGTGGTAGGGTGGAAATCACCTCCAATAGAATAGTAAGTTATTTTTACCATTTTAGAATAAGTGGAAGAAAATTAATCACATCAATTAAAAATTTTAAGTAACTAAATTTTCACCACCTTTGTATTTTATATATATAAAAGCTTTAAATATTGTATTCCATATATATAAACATATTTAAATATTGTATCCAAAATACGCATGTCTTTTTTTCAAAATATGTCTTCTCCTTTCTTTCTCTCTCTAAAAGCTTCATCAGCTTTCAGTAATGGACTTTCCAAGGACTCACGGTAACTTTTGAACTTCAAAACTTCACTTTAAAATCCAAACACACTCCAAAAACTCATGTAATTTCACTGGAGTATTATGCAGAAACTTCAGAGTATCATCCATAGATCTAAACTTTATTTATGTAAATCTCGAATTTATTTTTTTTATTTTTTATTTTTTATTTTTTTAATTAAAGAGCACAAACATCACTGATTTGCACTCTTTTTAGTATAATTTTGTTGGGATTTTACATATAACATAAGCATGAAATATAATTAGTACTGCTTGGGATGCAAAATACTTATTGCTTGGCGTTTACTCCATTATTTTTGGTCCAATGGAAAGGCGACATGTGGTGAGTTCTAATGGAACTTACCACGCTGGATCGCAACTTTTATGAATTATTATTAAAAGTTATGTAATATTATGTAGTAATTAGACAAGTGGGTCAGTATAATCCTACCATGTGGGGTTTTCTATTTTAAAAGGAAAGAGGTGAGTCCTAATAGGACTTGCCATCTTTAAAATCAAGGGTCCACATCTTCCTATATGGAAAGAGTTTGGCCACACATGGCAAGTTCTGTGGGACTTACCACGGCTTATTAATTCCTTAGGGAATTGTTACTATAGAAGGTGTTGTATTTCCAAAAGAATCCTAAGTACATGGAGATTCACCAAAATTGGTAGCATTGAAGTTGGCCAAGTCAAAAGAAGGAGAAGGTGCGGCTGGATTCTTTCCTTATTTTTAGGAGACTTAAACATTTATTTCATTAAGTCAACTGCGTTTGCAGAAGAAAAAGGAAGTAGGTTAGACGAATATATATATATATGTGTGTGTGTGTGTGTGTGTGTGTGTGTGTACAAATATATATATATATATATATATATTGGGAAACTAACTACGATAAAAAAGCTCCTAAAATCAAGGAGGTCATGGCGCCATGAACTCCAAAGCCCAGAAGGAAAGTCTCAAGATGGAAGTTGCCAAAATCATAGACACGTGGTTTATAGAAGAAAATGGACGTGGGGAATAGTCTGTATTTATGGATATATATGTAATGACCCAGTCATTTCCTTCCTTTTCTTTTTCCTCAGAATTTCACGGATGAATTTTTTTCATTGAAATTTCTTTTCTGAGTTTAGTTTCTGGTCACTTAGTGTCGTCTCGAGTGCTCGAAAATGGTTTCTGAGATTTTTTCCTTTGGGTTGACAACTTCCTTTGAGGACCGAGTCATTTTCACATTTTTCGTTTTTCGACACTTTTTCCTGTTTTGTCCTTTTTCCTGTTTTATCCTTCCCTATATTGTCTTTTCCCCGTTTGTCACTTGGTTGGCATAACCTCACTCTTTGTGTTCGAAGTTGGTTTTTGACTTCACGTATCTTCATTCTAAGTGGTCTCCACAAAATACGTATCCTTACTTTTGCAGTAAAGTACTCTGGTTGCTCCCGGTGTTCATAGGGGCATGGATGCACAGTTTTTTAGAATCTTTTTCTTTTCTTGGGGTGTTTTTCGTAAATATATTTTGAAGATATTTTGTTTCAGGGGTTTTTAAGAAAATATTTTTGGAAGAATTTTCATTCTGGGGCAGTTGTGCAGTTTTCACTTTTTGGAGGGGCTATTGTGCAATTAACGAAAGTTATTGCAAAATATCTCGTCTGGAGCCTGGAACCTCGTACGGGATTCATTTTCACATTTCGTCGAGTCGTGTACTCATAGCATTTCCTTCTGGTCATTTTTCTCCAGTTTCAGGGTTTATGGCCCCGGTTGCCGCAGAACTTGTTCGGGGCATAACTCTCCGTTCGGGACTCAGTTTTTGATGCCGTTTCTTTCATTATTCATATTTACTCATTTTGAATCTTTTTTGTTCATAGAGTTTTGCCATTTGAGTGTGTCTGCTCAAATTTCACTTTTTCGGACCCGGCGGGGCCCGTTCGGGGCACTTTTTGAGATTTTCTATAAATAGGGGAACTTAAAATTAAAGAGTCATCTTCTTCCCTCTCCATGCACGACCAAAACCTGCTATGGCAGCCCAAGGGGGCTGCCACCCTTCTTCTTTCATTTGAACCTTCTTCCCTTTGTTAAAAAGTCGAAGTGCCTTCGCGTTTTGTGTTTGTCTTAACCACACGCATCATTTCCCCTTATTAGAACCCCCTTTTGGCCAAATTTTGAGTTCAAGTTTGAAGTCAAGTTGTGATTTTGATGGGGCTTCTTGTGGGTTCATGTAGATCGTGTTGTCCCCGACAAAACCCCTTAGTATCGTCAGATTCGGAGCACTTTTTTTTCGGTGGGCTTTTGAGATTTTCATCTCAAATTGAGGTAGGGGATGTCTTAGGTTTATATTATTGTTGTATTGATTATTTTATAAGCAAATACAACTTGTGAGCATGCTTTGTTCAAGTTTTTAGAATTTAATTTATTTATTTCCTTTGTCTAGGATTTAATTCTAATGATGGTATATAGTTTAGAATTAAATTGTGAAATGCTAGTAAATTAGGCTTTGGTGAGTTGTGTAACATATATTAAATTTGGAGCATTTGAATAAGAATTGCAAAATTTATTTAATATTTATCTTTTGTGAAAGATTAATTCACACAGTTGTATCAAGCATGAAACCAACTTATAATGTGATATTAACGTAGGCCTTGGTGAGTTCTTTAACATATATTAAATTGAGGACATTTGGATATGTTTGAAAATCTAGAGAAAAAAATTAATTAATGAGCTTAATTAATTTTATTTTAAGTGTGTTGGTCACTTAAATTGATATTGGAGGTAATAAGTTGATAATCCCTTAAAATGTAGTCTGTTTAATCACCTTGTGAGCATGTTACTAATTTGATGTAGAATTAGTACTTGAGACATCTTGAAATGGTAGTTGGACTTAGCATGATATAGAATATCATTGACTTGCATTGCTTGTTTAGATATATCTTGTGTAGGTGTATAGCTTGTTAGAATATTACAATTATTTACCTTGGAAGCTAGTTACTAAATTGAAACTTATTTAGTACTTGTGGCTTAGTGTGGTAATGTGGTTCAATTGTTATAAAATATTCTTGTTTTGGTTTATAAATTGCATATTGGAGGCTTGACATGTCATATGCTATCTAGACTTGAATTCTAAGACATGGTTTGTGTGGATTCAATCTTATTTGTGCATGAAAGATGGTTTTATGCATTAGTGGATTTGGTATAAGTTTGGTCTAACTTATTGATTTTGTATAAGTTTTGGACTTACTGATTTTGGAAAGCTTGTAAGGACATATTTCATGTGATGGCTAGGGTTTGGCTCTAATTTGGAGACAAGAGTCTTCTAAGTCATAAGTGCACACTAGGTAGTACCTTGTGGGTCGTAATTACCTGGAATAACTTATGCATGTGCGCACTAGGTAGTGCCTTGTGGGTCGTAATTACCCGAAAACACTTGCTTGGTCTAGTAACCACATGTCCTAGTCTTTCTACTTTGATTTGGCATTCAATTTCATGTTGTTAATCATAAATTACTTGTAACTTGAGAATTGGTGTTTGTCTACGTATTTTGATCTCATTTAGTATACTTGAAACTGTATACTTGAACTTGTATCCTTGTTGGTGTATCTAAACTCTATCTAGTGTATTTAGGCTTAGTGTGCTTGTCTTGTGTTTGCGGATTTCATTTTTGTATGCTTGTGCCATGTATACTTATCTTGTGCATATGTGTTTAGCTTAGTATACTTATGTTTGTATACTTGATTTATGAGTACTCTATACATATATCTTATACTTGTGTATGTATGCTAGATATTGTTTATCCCGTTTAACATGATTTAATATACTTGTGAGCATGTGTACTTGAACGTCATGTATCATGTTTTAATACGGTTTAGTGTACTTGAGCATGTATACTTGTATGTCGTAGTTCATTTCAATTGCATGAGTAGCTTAGGATGATCTCTGAGTCTCACTTTTACATAGACATTAGGTAGCATGAGCCCCTTTAACATATTTCACCTTAAGGTGATATAATTGTAAAATCCTAGGTCGATGCATACTCATCTCCTACGAGTAGGTTTATGTTACTCACCCATGTAGTGGGGACATTTTTCAGGTACAGGATCCTTGATTTGGGATGCACACTATGCCATGGAAATTTCGTAGACTTGAAGTATCATTTTTATGAAAATGTTGGCTTAAAATGCCACTTGTAGCCTTATTTATTAAAATGTGTAGATTTGATTCCAATTATGTAATGTATACATAAGTACACTCTATACAATGTATTTGACATGTATGAGATGAGACCGGAGGCCAATGACATGTATCTTGTATTCTATGTAACTTTAACTTCATGAAATATTATGAAAATATTGAAAAATGCTACGTCATTGCTTCATAACTTTTGCATCGGGTGTGGGAATTCCATTTTTATTCTTTCATAGGGTCTTATAAATCATGTTTGAAGTGTGGCAAAGGGTCAAATGGTAATTGGAAATTATTTGTTAATTTTGGTTTTCAAATTTCCCTTTTCTTGTTCATTTTTGCCTTTTGCCCGTTGGGGGGTCGGATTTTGCATCGGTGGTATTTTTAAGCCATGGACCATTGTAGCACGTCCTAATAGGTAAGTTACGTTTGCGTGTATGGTCGTTTCCAGGCAGACCTTCTTCTTTGGTGAAATGAGCCTCCTATGGACTCATTTTGAAACTTTGTTGCATAATCTGATCTAGGGGCTTTCTAGACTTTTTACATCAGTTTTATTTTCTTCTTTCGACATGATCGCTTAGAAAATGTGATTTTAGGGAGAGGGGGGGGGGGTTTCTTCTTCGTGTTTTTCCAGAAAATGTCATCTTGGCATCGGAAATCCCTCGTGAAGTTTCAGCTTCCAGTTTTCAATTGTAGCAGCTTTGTGGCCTTTATGACCAGATTTCATGGAGGGGTATTTTTGGCATTTTACAGTGATTTTTTTTTTTTTTTTTTTTAATTCTCTGCGAGTCACATAGAAAACTCAATTTTGAGGGGGGTTTCTTCTTTGTGTTTTTCCAGAAAAATTCATCTACTAACCCGTTTCTACTCTCAGTTGCAGATAGATTCTGTAGTAGCTTTTAGCTCTTTTGTCCAGTTCTGATCAAGGGGCATTTTGGGGATTTTACAGTGAGTTTTTTTTCATTTCCTCCCACGTAGTCGGGTAGAAAACTCGATTTTAGGGGGGGTTTCTTCTTCATATTTTTCCAGAAAAACTCGTTTTGACCTTCGTTTGAAGCCTCAATTCTGGAACTCACATATTTTTTTTTTTGTTGTCAGCATGTGCATGCCATTGGGCACCGGCATGGGTGCCGGGCGCGCCATGGCCTTCGTCGGGCCGCCGCAACGTCACAATTTCAAACACTCGTTTCTCCCTCGTTCGAACTCCAAATTGAGTGAACTTTTTTTTGAACTTGACTAATTTTTTGCTGTCTTTCCAACGGTGTGCTCGGTTGCACCTGAATCTTCCTGGATAATTACCAATTTACCCTTTATGCTTTAAGTGCTCGTTTTTCTTCGTCATGCCATTTCTCCTTTGTCCGGATTCCGAATCATGTGATTCTTGAGTCTATCTTAATTAGTTTTTCGTTGTCCTTCCAGCGGTGTGCTCGGTGGCACCCGAGTCCACAATTTTTAAAAATGACTATTTTGCCCCTGGGGGCCTATTTGTCGTATTTTTGGTCTTTCGCTTCCGCATCAGTTCTCATTGAGTTCCACGACCTCATGGAAGGTCACTTTGACTTCTTAGAGTCTTGTTTTCTGTTTTTGCTTCTGCATTTCGGATCCGTTATCTGGTCAAACTGTTGTTCATCACAGGACGCACTGGCTTGAAAAACTAGGGCCGTCACAATATATCTATGTATATATATTTATATATTAGATATAACCAATGAAAGAAAAATCGCTAAAATCTTGTGGCTACGACACCATGGATTACAAAAATCAGAAAGGAAATTCTGGTTGAGGGAGGTTACTAGAATCAAGGAAAACGTGGGTGCAGAGGAAAATGAGATGATTTATATTTATGAATATATATATATATATATATATATATATATATATATTTCAGAATATAGCCCATGATAAATCAAAGAAGGTGCTGAAATTCAAAAGGAAACCCATGATGCCATGAACTCTAAACCTAGAAGGAGAGTCTCGAGATGGGAAGTTTCAGGAATTGAGGATGCTAACCCACTATGAAAAGATGCTAAAATTTAGGAGGCCATGACGTTATGAAAAGAGAGGTCTGGTTGAAGGAGGTAACCAAAATTGAGGATAACGTGGGTTTACAACTAACTTCTATATATATACATGATACATATAGAAGTTATACAGAAAATAGGAATTTGCGGCAGAGAGAAGGAGAACATAAAGACGTGGGACACATGTAAACCTATGGAGAAACCAAGTGGAAAATATATTGCAAGAACCACCCATAAACTGAGATCGTAGAGAACATGGCTGAAGTTTGTAACAGAGAAGGGAGGAGATGGAAGGAAGAAGTTACAACTGCCAAGAGATCATGGGCACTTGGCAGTTCAAAATCTGGCCACGTGGAAATCGCTGGAGCTGCCACATCAAGCTGCTGCATGCATGTAAAGCTCTATAAATAGAACACTTAGAGCTAGTTTGCAACCCTTGTTCAAATCACATAGCCAAATAGCACTTCAATTTCTTTACATTCATGTAATGCACTTTCAATATGTTTAATTCAAGTCTTGCACTTATTATTCCTACTTTCCAACACTTTACTTTAAAGTCCTGTACTTTCAATACCGCTTTCCTTTCCACTAGCCATAAAGTAATCCAAAAGTCCTTTTTCAAGGCAAAAAGAACCCTTGAAGATGGTAATTCCAGTCCTTCTTACAATCGCTTGATCCTTACAATCTCTTACTGGATAGTTGTTCGGATATCCACTTTGGAACGACAGCAGTTCCTGGCACGCCCGACATTCACCCTCCTTTCCGTACTTAGAAAGGACCTCGGTTTTTAGGAGCCGAACATTATTGGCACGCCTGGCGGGACATTCTAGTCAGACTGTTCAATGGCCGGTGGAAGAAAGCAAGGCAAGTCTGTCCAAGACCCTGCCGAAGTAGAAGAGATGCAAGTTAGTGAACTTCCAGTGGAAAGTTCACGATTTGCACCTGATGAAAATGATATGGTGGAAAAATTTGCTCAAATAATGGCAAATGGACCCATCATGGACAACATCCGTATGATGGCAATGCAGTAGGATAGGTTTGCGCAAGACTTAGCCACAGTTGCGCAAGACCAATATAAGGCTAGTCAAGACTATATAAAATCCGTTCTTATTAACGAGCGGAAGTTAGAAGAAATGGTAGACTGAGTCTCTCAAAGGTTTAAGTCTATATTAGAATGGACCCTTGGAATCTCAAATCAAGGTTTGGCCCCTTGACCAAATAATTCTAAAGGGTCTCAATAGTCGGCCTTCCAAGTTAGTAGGCTGGCCACATTTGTTAGAGGAAGTTCCTCTCAGCAACATGTAGGGCCGTTCCGTCCAACTCAATAGCAGGTGCAATCCTTTCCAATGGCACAGACCTACATTCTAGCTGCACCTGTGACTGCTCTAGTGGCACAGATGACTGTTCCACAAGTTGCGCCCATACCAATCATCCAGCAAGTTCAGAATCCTCCACCTGTGAATATTTAGCCAGCAGCACCTGTTCCAGCAATGCCACCCATGGTTATTCCTATAGCGGTTGAGGGGCAACCTTTTCTAAGGGAGCCACTTCTTGACCAAGGAGGAAAGAACCGTGGCAGGAAAAACTATGCAGATGCCAACCCCTTACTTATGGCGGGTGGGGGGCATCAAGTGGCCAATCAACCTCAAGGTTGGCTAGACAACAACCCACCACAACCTATGGCGCTTGATAGAGGCCAATTTACAGAATTCCTTCAACAGGAATTTGGCCTAACTCGAAGGGGGTGGAAGGCCAACTTACAGAAAGCCCTATCCAGAGTTCATTGATGAAGTTGAATTTCCAAGGAATTTTAGAATTCTAGAGTTTGCAACGTTCAATGGAGAGGGTGAACAGTCTACCTTAGAACATATCAGTCGGTTCACTGTCCAATATGGAGAAGCAGCAGCTAATCCATGGCTGAAAGTACACTTGTTTCTAAACACACTGACTGGATATGCTTTCAGGTGGTATTCCAACTTGCCAGCCAATTCCATCCAAAGTTGGCAGCAATTTGAGGATTCATTCCATACTCATTTCTATAGAGTTGAGCCTGAAGTGTCTATGACAGACCTTTCCAGACTTCATCAACTACTTGGAGAGTCTATGATGAGCTTCCTTTCCAGATTCAGGCGGCCCAAGTTCAAATGTAATTTGTCTTTGCCGCCAGAAGAATATATGAAGATGGCTGTGAACGGCTTAGAATTTGAACTTCACAAGAAGTTTGAAGGTGTAAAATTTCATGACTTGTTTAACTTGGTCGGCAGAGTGGCTAAGTATGAAGAGCTCCTTCGTGAGAAGCAAGACCGGAAGAGTTCTTCCAAGGGCACTTATTATTGTAATCCTAATTATGAGGTGTATACCACTGAAACTGAAGGGGAGTTTGAAGTAAATGTAGCCAAGCTCAATATAAAGAAGGCCTATACTTATGAGGCCTTGACAAAACTAAAATCAGCCACGGCTAACTCGCAGGGCGCCTCTGGTTCCAAGTGGAAGGGGGCAGACCTTTCCAGAAGTTACTCTTTTGACATCTCTAAGGCCGAGCAAATTTTTGATTTGCTCATGACTGATAAGCAACTGATTTTCACAATAGGCCACAAGATGCCATCGGCCTCAGAAATGGCCAAGAAAGAGTATTGCAAATTTCACAATTTATGGAGGCATTTCACTAATAATTGTGTGATTTTTCGTAACACAGTGCAAAAGGCGATTGAAGATTGTAGGTTGAAGTTTCCAGAAAAAATAAAAGTCATGGGTGTTAATGAAAATTCTTTCCCCAAGGTTGTTGCCACAAATGTTACTTCCCTTGCCGCGACACACCCTAAGAAGAAGGTGGACTTGGCAGATTCAAGAGCTAGTGGAAAACTTGAAAGTCATGAAGCTGCAGTATCCTTGGAGAAAACGGTGGCCGAGTTGAAAAAGCAACTCTGTGAGGCTCAAATAGCTTTAATCCGGCAAAGTTGTTACCCTAAGTGTAAAATTTAGAATGAAAGATATCATAGAGATATTCCAAAGGAGAAGCGGAATGAGAAGCTGTCTGATGATGATTGAGGCCAAAAAAGGAAGGTCTATGACTGGCTAACTTTCTAAAAGGTGGAAAACACAGTTACTGTGAATATTCCAGAAAAAGAAAGCCGGGTCCATCCAGAAAAAAGGGCAGCAGAAAGGAGATCAGAATTCCTTCCAAGGAGTTTGGAAAGGAATAGAATTTCCTATCAGGTAGGGCCTCGTCCTAGCAAAAAGTATAAGAGTAATAGTTGGCAAGACAGAGGCTCTGAAGGTGATAGGCATTCCAGGCCAAAAATGGCCTCGAAGGTATAGGTTAGAAGGGGGAATGATCATCTCAGACCAAGAATGGTTAGATATCCTACCTCGCAAAATAAGGGGTGGAGGAGGCTTGATCATCCTAAGTTCCCTATTCATGATGACTCCTATATGACCCGCATACAAAAGCGAATGCAGCAAAGGAAGAGGGCTGATAGAAGGAAATTATGGGAGAAAGACCATGGTTGGTCCAACTGGCCAAAGAAGATGGCTAAATCATCAGATTTATCTGAATTTCCAACTAAATGAGGGGTTAGAGATCCTGATGATTTATTGGATTTGGTTTCAGAGATTGGAAATTCCTTGACTGCAGACGACCCTCCCACAAAAGATAGAACAGACTTGGAAATCCCCAACAGTTCCAGCAGCAGCAAGAAAATCTATTTTGGGAGCCTTCCAGGTGAATTTACTTGCAATATGGTAGTGGTTCTTCCCTTATTTTTTGAGCCAGAGCCAAATCAGCCCAATTCAATGGAAGAAGATGTAGTAAATACAAGTCATCCCATGGAAAGCCCTGGACAGTTTAGTTTTGAACCAGTCATAATGGAACTGAAAGATGGTATCCATATAGAAGAAGTTTTTGAAGATAAAATTGAGCATCTTCAGAAATTAAAGGGAGTTTTGATTGAAGAAAATAGCCCCGTGAAACCAAAAAAGATCATTCTAGAAAAGCCATCATATGGCATGACTCAGCAGCTCAAACCTTTATATATAAAGGTACTAGTGGAAGGGAGACCCCTGGCAAGAGTTTTGGTGGATAATGGTTCAGTATTGAATGTTGTTCCAGTCAATATTATGCGTATGCTTGGAAAGTCGCCTGAAGACATCATTCCAACTGATGTATCTATTAGTGGGCTTACGGGAGGAATTGTGAAGACACAAGGCATTCTACCTTTGGAATTAACGGTGGGAGATAGAACTTCCATCACAACCTCTTTATTATTGAGTCTACAACGGCCAATAACTTGCTTTTGGGCCACAAATGGATTCACCTAAATTTTTGCATTCCATCTTCACTCCATCAAATGCTAATATTTTGGGATGGAGATAAGGTAAAAGTGGTGGAGGCTGATAGCCAGCAATTTGTGGCAAGGGTTTACCATGCAGATGCTGAGTTGTATAGTGAAGAATTCGTTCCAATCAGATTTATTGGAAATGATAGCAAGGGCAGTCCAAGGAAGCCCATTATGAAGAGAACTCTCACGGAAGAAGATGTAAGGGAGCTTTTCCAAGAAACACTAAGGCCAACAATTCTACCCAAGGTCAGTGTTCAGCACTACATTACAAATAAAGGTTTTTATGGAAGAGAAACCTAAAGTGTAATACCCCTAATTTTAAAAGGATAGTCTCGGCATTTAGTTATTATTTTTATTGTATTTTTGCATGATTATTTGGTTTAATTCTTTTATTTAATTGTTTACCTATGTGTCATGTGTTTTAAATTGAATTAAGTGTTTTTGTGTTTTAAATTGAATTAAGTGTTTTTAATTATTTAATTGGGTTTTTAATTGAAATTAATTAGTTAAGTGGATTTAATTATGTAATTGTGTTTTTCCATTTATTTCTGCTTTAAGTTATAGTTAACTTTGGGGTTGGAAATTTCACGTTTAAGTAAGCCGTAACAAAAGTAGTTTCATGGGCCGACTAGGTTTAGAATTAGGGCTCTGTCTCTGATTAAACACGGATTAGGGTTTATGTTTTTACGCCTATATATATATGGTTACTCTGTATCAAGGGTTGGAAAAACAAAACCCTATTCACGTACCCAAGATACAGAGAGGGAAATAGAGAGCAGTTGTGGGGAAAACAAAGTGAGGCTTAAGAGGAAGTGTACAGAGAGGACCAAGGAGGTTGAGTAAGAATTAGAGACTGAGTTATAGGAAGCTTGGCGGCGTTCAGAATTGCCGGAAAACTTAGAGACGACACAGGGATTTCAAGATTGAAATCACAGGCAAGTTCTTCTCTTTCTCCTTCCCTTTGGCTTGTGTTCTGTGCACCTAGACAGTCTCTAGGAGATTAATTGGCCTTAAACTGAACCATGCATGTTTGATATATGATTTGCTTGATCGTTTTATCTGTGCAAAATTTATTTACAAAATAATTATAGCGCGTATGTTTTCTTGACTCTGTTTTGGCATAACGTCCCACTGTTTTAATTTTTATTTTGAATCTTACTGAAATCAACCGAGGTCTGATTGGATACTAGATGTAATTTAAGACTTCAAATTTAAAATTGGAGGAAGAACAGAGGGGTTGGGATAAAACTGACGTTGCAATTTAGTTTCAGTGCCGTTCTTTAACAACGCTAGTTTAAATGGCCTGATTAAACTATGTAATTGCTTTCAAAACTATTGTAAACAATCTTGGGGAATGCTTCTAGACTAAATTACGAGTCCTAAGTTTGGTTTTAAAAACTAACAGAGGGTTAGGAATAAGCCGGAGAAGGAGCACAAGAGCTGAAACACGCACCGGGGACGAAGGCTCACACAGGAGGTGAGAGCCGGCTCCATGGAAGTGGGAGCCGGCTCCCACAACAAAGTGAAGCCGGCTCTAGGGAGTTCTAGAGCAGGCTCTAGGCTGGAAAAGAGCCTACTCCAAATTCTGGAGCAGGCTCCCTTGGTATTTTTGGTTTATTTTACGATTTTTTAATTTTCTACATACTATGTTCACTGTTGGAGCATGGAGACTGTTGGAATGACTTTGGAACTTTACAGAGGGATCAAGGAATGAATTTTGAGTGTCATTAAGACCCTAAATTGAGTAAAGTTTAATTCTAAGTTGTCGGGACAAACAGTGTAAAAAATTAAGGCACTTAACAAATGGAAGTTGAATTAATTGTTGAATTAAAATTCAGCAATTTGACGGAACATAATGTGTTTATAAAACTTGTTTTAGAATGCATTCAAGTGCATGATAAGGTCATTTAATTATTAATTTTGATCTATACCTGCTTAGGAGGCTAGTTGCGGAATTATTAAATTGTTTACTGCAACTATATGGCTAATGCTTGGATTTAAACTGCTGAAATATTTAAACAATCTTCTGAATTGTTTTAGCAATTTATTGGTTAATAATAGGATTATTTAACCTATTCACATGCATGATGGAGTCCCTGACATATTAAATTTGGTCTATGCATGCTCTGGATGTTAGTTATTGATTTGTTAAAATCGTCTCCTGCAACTATATGGTTAAATGCTTGGATTTAAATTGCTGAAGCTTTAAATAGTTTTCTGCAATTGTTTGGATGGTAGTTTTTGGTCTGTAAATTATTGAACTGTTATATATGTTGTAATTTACATGGTTATGGAGGATGGTATGTACCGGTATGGGACGGTGACATACTAGGGACGTTTAGCTCAAAACGTATAAACCTAACCTAATGGATTAATGGAATGGATTGAAAGATATCGAATCCTAATTGTGGCTAAGTCAGATCAGCTGTAACCAAGTTGGATGACTTTCTGGATTAACGGATGGTAGTTAAGTCATATCAACTGAATAAGTGGAGTGACTAACTAGTTGGTTTATTGTAGGTCAGTTTAATAAATAGTTGAACTGCTTACCCTGGATTTGGACGGACTTTATATATATGTTTATGGTACCACGAGTAGAGCTTGAGTCTCAGACTCGTTGGTTAGGGTGCGTATATGCAGTGGATGCGTAGCTGGTTATAATAGGTTGAGGTGTACCCTGTTAGGTCTAGGTACTCATGCCCACCTTTGGGTGCGTATTCGTATGTTGCCTTCTATTCAGGTTGAGACCCCTATTATAGACTAGTGAATGTCCCTTAGTGTGGATATATTTATATGTATGGACTAGATAGATATTGTGAGGTGTCTACGGTGTATCTGCGTATCGGGTCACTGTATGGATTGCAGTTAGATTAGAACTTGCTCGTGGGTCTGACCCACTCCTTTATTATTCTTTTCAGGTACAGGACGGTTCCAGCCTTAGAGCTTGATCGTGCTTGTCGAGGACAGTCTCACCTTCATCTGATTACGTAAAACTTCTCTCGATATTTCTAGCATTATCTATTTTCAGTTTTCAGTTTCAGTTGAACTTTTGGTTAGGGGTCCATCAGTGGATTCCCAAGTTGTAACCTTGAAGTTTTGGAGGATTAGATTTTCAATTTTCAGTTATACATGGAGGATTTTATAATTAATGTTACTTTCAGTTTTATTCCATCACTTTTGTTTCATTTTGTCATCTGTGTTCGCTTTAAAATACTTTAATTGTTTGATATTCCCTCGGGTTTGGGCCTGGGCCTGATCAACCCGTGTCTTAGATCCGAGGGGTATCACATAAAGTAAATAAAATACTTGGCCAGGCGGTTAACTACTGCCTTGCCAGGTTGAAAGCGTATCTAGCCAAACTACGGCTGAAAAGGGCTGCTGCCACTGGTACTTCATTTTCAACCAATGTTTTGGAGATTATGGAAGATATTGAAGATAAGTTGGATACTATCCAGCTGACAGACTTGAAGGCGGTGCCAATGATGTTAGACGATCTCAAGGCTAAAGTACAAGATCCACTTTTGGAAGTTAATCTTGGAACGGAACAAGACCTTTGGCCTACCTACATCAACAAGCTTTTGGAACCAACCTTTAGAGAAAAATTGATTTCCTTACTTGAAGAATACAAAGATTGCTTTGCATAGACATATGAGGAAATGCCAGGACTTTTCAGAGAGCTAGTAGAGCATAAGTTGCCAATCAAGGAAGATTTCAAGCCTTTCAAGCAGCCTCTAAGAAGGATGTCCCAAGAAGTTATTCTAAAGGTCAAAGAAGAGATAGAAAGGCTACACAAGGCTGGTTTTATAAGAACCGTCAGGTATGTTGACTGGATTTCCAATATAATTCCAGTTATTAAGAAGAATGGCAAGTTAAGGGTATGCGTAGATTTCTGGAATATAAATCTTGCAACTCCAAAAGATGAATACCCCATGATTGTTGCTGACCAGTTAGTAGATTCTGCTGCCAAGAATGAAATTCTTTCATTCATGGATGGACATTCTTGGTACAACCAGATTTACATTGTAGAGGAAGATATTGCTAAGACAGCCTTCAGATGTCTAGGTTCCATTGGAACTTTTGAATGGGTTGTCATGCCATTTGGGTTGAAGAATGCCTAAGCAACATATCAAAAGGCCATGAATGCCATTTTCCATGACATGATTGGCCATTTCTTGGAAGTCTACATTGATGATGTAGTCATCAAATCCTCAGCCAAGGCTCAACATCTCCATTATTTAAAGATGGCTTTTGAAAGAATGAGGCAGCACAAGTTAAAGATGAATCCCTTGAAGTGTGCTTTTGGGGTTTCAGCTAGAAACTTCCTAGGTTTCCTAGTCCACCAAAGAGGTATTGAGTTAGATAAAAATAAAGCAAAGGCAATTATTGAAGTAAAGCCACCAGCCATTAAGAAAGAACTACAAAGGTTTTTTTTGGCCAGGTTGGATATTTGAGGAGGTTCATTGCCAACCATGCTAGAAAAACTCATGCTTTCTCCCCATTGTTGAAATTGAAAGGGGTTAAAGAATTCAAGTGGATAGAACAGCACTAGCTAGCCTTTGAAGGTTTGAAAAACTACCTGGCTAACCTTTCAGTGATGATGCCTCCAATTAAGAAGCGGCCGGCCGCTGATGAATCCATTGGAACTTTTCTAGCTCAGACCAATGAATGGGGAAAGGAGCAAGTTATCTATTATCTGAGTAGGGTGCTCACTCCAGTGGAATGTAAGTATACTTCCATTGAAAAATTGTGCATTTCCTTATATTATGCGGCTATGAAGTTAAGAACCTACATGTTACCAGTAGTCGTGTATATCATTTCTCAAAAAGATTTAATTATGTATATGCTTTCAAGGCCTTTGATCACTGGACATATTGGAAAGTGGTCATTAACCTTAATGGAGTTTTCCTTCAAGTATATTCCACAAAAGGTAGTCAAAGGAAGGGCGGTGGCAGAATTTCTAGTAGACCATCCTTCCACCAAGATTGATTCAGAAATATGTGACAAGGTGAATAATCTCTACCTTGATTATACACCTTAGACTCTTATGTTTGATGGATCAAGCACTCATGATGAAGGAGGAGCTGGAATAGTCATCGTTTCACTAAAGGGAAGAAAAACCACATTTTTTTTTTTCTTGGATTTCAAGTGTACAAATAACCAAGCTGAGTATTAGGCACTAATTATTGGGCTGGAAATCCTGCTAGAGCTAAAGGTGGAGAAGGTCCAGATTATTGGAGATTCTAATTTGATACTTAGCCAACTTTCTAAAGAATATAGATGTCTTAACTGGCATTTGAGGCCTTTCCATTCTTTGGCCTTAGGATTACTTTACCAGTTTGATGATTTCTAACTTAAATATTGGCCAAGACATTTGAACACGGAGGCTGATGATTTAGCACAACTAGCCTCCTGAGTGAAAGTCCTACCGGGTGTAGAAGAAACTTTGATCACAATCAAAAGAAAGACTCTCCCTTCTATAGAGTCACGGTATGAGATGGCAGGTCATTTCCAAGCTGACAAGCCAGAAAGAATCAAACCTGCCAAGAAAACATGGGAGATTTTCAATGTTGATATAGATGGCTTAGACTTGAAAGATTGGAGAGTGATGGGCGCTGAAAAGTGCATATTTAAACCCCTTAAGCTTAGACATTCTAGTACCTTTATCTATCTTACTTTACCGTTTTAGATTGATTTCGTATTATTTCCATTTTCAGGCACTTATCCCGAAAATAAGCTAACTCAGCCAAATAAGAGCAGAATTGAAGCAATTCTGGGATGAATCAAAGAAAGGAGCCAAGTGGAAGTAAAAGGAAGAAAAAGGTGGAAATCAACATCTTCGATCGATCTCAGATCAAAGTTCGATCTATCCAACATGATCGATCTCAGCACTTCAAGATGGATCAGAGCCATGATGACATTTGCAGAGATCTCAAAAGTTTGATCGATCCAACACCATTCTTCGATCGATCAAACTGCTTTTTCCTTATCCAAATAATTGATCTTATCTAGTTGTACCACCCTACCAACCACTTTTGTCCTTTTCCCAAAAATATCTTCAAAATATCTCAGATTTGCCTTTATCCAAAAAGCACCACCAATGAAGATCGACCCAGCCTAAGTTCGATGGATCTCAGCAATGTTCGATCGATCCAAGTCCAAAGTTCAATCGATCGAACTTCCTCCAGTGTGAAAAAGTTAAATTTCTAGCTCATTGAAAGTTGTCCTTTATCCAATCATTAGGGAATATTGTGTGCATGACCTCAGCTCATTTTTGGGTGTCATTTGACCTACCTATATAAGGATAAGGATTGCTTTTTACAAAAGGAGGGAGGGAGCCAATATCATATCATATCATCTCTTGGAGAGCAAGTTTAGAAGAGGAGGAGGAGGCTAGAGACACCATTGGAGACTCTTCATCAACCAAAGAGCAAATCTCTTCCATGGAGTTAGCCCTTGAGGGTTGGAGCAACATCACCATGAGTGGCTAGACATCCTCTTAGGGCTAGAGTTAGCCCCAAACATTCTTTCTATATCTTAATCTTGTGTATTATTGAGGGATTAGTGTTGTAATTAATGTTTTGACACTTTGATATATATAGATCTTGATTGTTCAATGATTTATGTGGTTAAATGCTTTCAATTGATCATTTCATTCTATCCATATGTCTATGTATGTTAGAATAGATGTTCATGTGCTTGTCTCTAGATTTTGTGTTATTGATGCATGTCTATTTGTATTGATGTTATAGATTTAGAGATTGTCAAAACATAGTACTTAATGGAATGCTTTTGTAATTTTCTTGATGGTTCATACTCATTCTTTGATGGATTGTGCCTCTCCCTTAGTTTATTTTCATGCTAGTAGTATAGATGTAGTGTAGTGTTAAATGGGAGGACAATCCATGCTTGTTCTTTGATGATCCATACTTTTGAATGTAAGTAGCATATGTCTCTAACCTTGTGTTGTATTTGGATTGTGAGCTTAATGAAAGGATTAAAGACTTGCTTTGGTCTATTGTGCCTTTCACATGTTGTTTAGACAATATATGCTTCATTGCTTAGATATATTGTGCCTTTCACATAATGTTTAGACAATACATGCTTAACTAGTCATCCTTACTTGTTGAATCAACCAAACACACACACATACCATTATTGCAACACACCATTTTCCCTCATTAGTCACTTGCCAATGGTATAGAAATGCATTGCTTGGTGGTGATCTCTAAACCCCAAGACCATTCTCTCTCTTATTTGCTCTTAGTTGCATTCTTTTGTTATCACTTAGTTTAATTTAGTTGCTTTCTAGTCTAATCGACCAACCAACCAATTGTTTGATCACTCGACCTACTAGCCTTAATAGCGATTCTACAACCTTGTTCGACCCTCATAATCCCTTGGGACGAACCCTACTCGCCCTAGCTATATTTATAGTGAAAGGTAGTAGCGGCTTTTATAAATGTAAAACTCTTTGCCCTCGCCTAAAATTCACACTCTCAAACTTGATGGTAGTGCGACAGACCAGTCAGTTTTTGGCACTGTTGCCGGGGATTGATTTGATTTGGCAACGTCGGAATAGTGGAATCAATTAGGATTAGTACTCTTTTGATCGTGTCTTTACTTTATTTTTATTTTTCTTTTTGGTTACTTATTGTGTTGTTCTTACTTGGCTAGGTGTATTGTTGGAGAGGAAGCAAGCAAAGAAGTATTCAAACAAAACAAAGAAAGTAAAAAGCTAAAAATTTAAAAAATTTGTTGAGCTAAGCTTTAAATTTGGAGTTGAAGTTCTAAAGGACCTTTGTGAGACTTTCTTTACTCAATCCCTTAGTTAAATCGTCGGCCCGTGTGGAGGTTTGTTTTTAATTTCTTAGATAAAGCGTGAGCCTGCGTGGAGGCATTCTTATTTGTTCTTTGCATCATTATTGTTAAAGCATGGGAGTATGAATTAAGTATTTATGGAAGAAGTCTAATTGCATTGTTGTGAAGGCATAGTGTTTGTCATTCTTTGTGCTTGTTGTGTTTTGTATTGTGCATGTATGTTCGTCGTTCATTAAGACCCACTCTTGTCCCTTTAGATTTGCATCTTGAATCCATCGTTAGAAATCCTAGGGGAAGAGGAAGTTTAAATAGAACCAATCTATCAATGGATGACCATAATGATGATCATGTTGAGGACTTTGGTCACATAGACCAACAAGGTATCCTTCATCCTAATGTGCACAATGAGAATATAAAAGTACCATTAGGCATGCCTAGGCCATACATTCACCAACCACCACAACAATAAGGCCAAGCTCCATATGGAATGCCAAGGCCAATGTATGCTCCACAACCTCCCATCATCAATCAAGGAATTCAAAACCAAGGTGTTCATGTTACACCTCAAGTAGCTAATCCACCTCTTGCTTTAAGAGACCATTATGTGCTTAATGAGTATAATGCACCTACATACATCCAATTGCCTCCATTTAGAGCACATCATTATGAAATTAAGCCACAAACCATTCAAATGCTTCCTAACTATCATGGACTTCCAAGTGAAGAACCTTACAAGCATTTGGATGAGTTTCTTGAAGTATGTTCCACCGTAAAATATACGGACATGCCGGAAGAGGTCTTAAGACTCAAACTTTCTCCATTCACCTTAAAAGACAAGGCAAAGTATTGGTTTAACAATCTTAGGCCTTTTTCAATCACTTCTTGGGCAGAAATACAATAAGAGTTCTTGAAGAAGTACTATCCGGTTTCTAAGACCAATGCTATGAGAACCTCAATTCGAAAATTTTCACATAGGGATGGAGAAACGTTTCATGAGGCATGAGAACGCTTCAATGAGTTGCTTAGGAAGTGTCCACATCATGACATGCCCAAATGGCAATTAGTTCAATATTTCTTTGAGAGCTTATTGGACAATTATAAGGGTATGGTTGATGCTTCCATGGGTGGCTCATACATTGATAGGCATGAGGATGACGTGTGGCGTCTTTATGAGAGCATGAGTGAAAATTCTTTGCACAGAACATTATCATCCAAGAATGATAGAAATTCATAAGGTAAGAAGAGTGTTGGCTTACATCAAGTCGACCATTCAAATGAAATAGCCGCCGAAATGAAGTCTTTATCTTAAAGGTTTGATAAATTTTTGATTAACCAAAACTCGGCAAACCAAGTATCGTCCTTCCCTAACCATTCTCATCGTGCATCAAATGAAACATATATGACTTGTTCTAGTGTTCTTCATTTTACTTCTCATTGTCCTCACGGATAAGTGCAAAATGAACCTAATGAACAAGTCAATGCAGCTTTTGTGAACCAAGGGAACAATCCTTATGGTACTCATTATAATCCAAGTTGGAGGAATCATCCGAATTTCTCTTGGAAAAACCAAGGAGAGGGCTCAAACCCTTCCCAAGGCTGTTTTCAAGGGAAGTACATTCCATCTCCACTTCAAAACCAAGGATCCCAAGGTTATAGACCTTATCAATCACAAGTGAATCAATTTGCTAATTCTCATTTTCCCAACCAATCTTATTCCCAAGGAAATACTAGAAGTCCCGCCTTTGAAGAAAAAGTTTTGAATACTTTGGGCACTTTAGAGGCTAACACTCAATTGCTTCATTCTCACTCTCAATCTATTGGGAAACTAGAAACCCAAGTAGGGCAAATAGCAAGCACTCTTAATGCAAGAGAGAAGGGAAAGATGCCTATTATTGTCCCAATTAAGCAATAATGTGTTGTGGAAACCCATTCCTCATCGGAAGGCCACACCATTGAACATGTTAATGCAGTGACCACCTTGCGGAAGTGGTAGGGTTATGGACAATTAAGTAGAAGTGTCCAATGAAGAGAGTGAACCGGTGCAACCTTAAGTTGTCACCCATCTCGTTTCACATCCCATTCCTCCTTCATTGCATATACACGATCTTGTGAATGAGAAAGTCTTGAAAATGTGTTTGAAAAAGAAGTTTTGTAAAATGATGTTGAAAAGGTTTTGTTGAAAAATGATTTGAAACAAAATGATTTAAGAACTTCTTGTGTTGAAGAGAGTTCAAAAGAAAATTCTGAAAAATTGTTTGAATCAAAACTTCCATTTTCGGATGCCTTAAAAGGGTCCATTTCGAAGGAAAAGCAAAAGGCAAAAACCAATGAAATTATGAAAATGTTTAGGCAAGTAAAAGTTAATCTTCCACTTTTAGATGCAATCAAGCAAATTTCGACTTATGCCAAATTCTTGAAAGACTTGTGCACCCAAAAGCGGAAGAACAAGAGCCACACACCAAGGAAAGTGGTTTTGACCGAGTAAGTAAGCTCAATTTTGTAACATAACACTTTGCCAAAGTTTAAGGACCCCAGTTCACCTACTACTTCATGCATCATTGGTGACCATAACATTAATTGGGCGTTTCTTGACTTAGGTGCAAGTGTTAACCTTCTTCCATACTCGGTTTATGCCAAATTTGGCCTAAGAGAATTAAAACCGACGTCGATAGTTTTGCAACTTGCCGACTGATCTATCAAGAAGCCTAGGGGTGTCATTGAGGATGTTTTGATTAAAATTGATAAATTCTTCTTCCCGGTTGATTTCATTGTCATAGACACGGAACCAGTTCCCAATCCTAAAAGCTAAATTCCTGTTATCCTTGGCCGTCTTTTCTTGGCAACCGCTAATGCCAACATCAATTGTAGGACGGGGATAATGAAGATCTCATTTGGCCACATGAAGGTGAAGTTGAATATCTTCAATCCCACACCCAATTCATTTGATAAATATGAAGGAGAGGTTAATGTTGTAGATAAATGTCATGATCTTCAATGGCAAGGAAGTGAGCTTTTATGTAAGACCAAATATTCAAAGGGATCATCTTCAACCTTGCATTCTCAAAGTGTTGTTTCAAATTCTTGCTTTGAAAGGGTATGGAAGCCCAAAGGTTGTGATTGCATAGACAAAGGATCAAAAGTTTCTTTTGAGCTTAATCCAACAAGTTCTTCAAAGAACCATTTGTTGGGTAGAGTTCAAAGCATCTATCACCCCAACAAGGAGGGGATGCATTATAAGATCTTTGATCCGGGCTAAAAGAGCCCAATATCTTGCTAGAGACGTTAAAGACTAGCAAAAACATTCGTAGGGTGTCAAAACCCTATTCCTCCCTTATTTCTATCTTAAATTTCATTTCTTGCGAAGTCTAGATACTTGTTTTTGGTTTATATGCATTGATAGGAACTGTGATTAGGATTGCATGAATTTTTGTGTTGTGATTGAGCATTTTGCATAAGTTCGATCGATCTCAAATGAGAGTTCAATCGATCAAACTTCCACCTGCATCCAACACTTAGAAAAATATTCGACCTGTATCCAAATCACCTCTTTGTCCCATTGTTCGAACTAATTCTCAGATTGATCAGAAGACCTTAGATCGATCCAACTTCAAAGTTTGATCGATTTCGTGCTCCAACACTTAGAAAATTTTGAGCTTGCATCAACCTGCATATTTCAGCTCTCTATCTCATCGATCGAAAACATTCCAAGATCGATCTGAACTTCTTTGATCGATCCAACTTCAAAGTTTGATCGATCTTCAAGTTCCAACACTTAGCCAATTTTCTAAGCCAAAAACCTGCATATTTTTGCCCTTTGTCTGATCAATCGAACTCTTGTTCTGATCGATCTCAGTTCTTCATTTCATTATTTTGACTTTTCAAATTTCAAAAATTCAAAAATATTTTATTCTATTTTATTTTATTTTACAATTTTTAATTTTATTTTTAATTTTTAATTTTAGTTTTTCGTTTTTCAAAAATTTCAAAAATTTCAAAAAATATATATATATATATACTTTGAGGAGAGTTCATCAAAGTTCGATCTATCTGAAATCTCAGTTCAATCGATCGAACTAATAGGGAAATGTTTTTAAAAAAAAAACCGAGAGTTGTGAGATCGATTACAAAGATCAATCCAACAACTCCCTACCCTACCCCTTGCTTCCCTCATCGTCACCGTGAACCCCAATCACCCTCTCCATCTTCCTCATCTCTGGTGACACCTCCGGCGACATCAAGCTCACCCCGGATCTCACTCCCTCTTCATCTCCACTTTTCTCCTTCGGTTGAGGTAAGATTCAAGGCACCATGCTTGATTTCGGCTTAGATCTCATGCTTACATGCTTTACATGATCAATCCATGCCATTTTCATAATAAATACACCATTGATGAGCTTGAAGCATGTATGTATATATGTATATATGCTTAGTATATATTTGTGTGTTTAGATTCGATTTTGGGAGTATGGACCTTGTTTGGGTGATGGTAATTGATGATTTGTTGTGTTGATGGGCCCACGACCATGTCGTGAAGGCCCCCGTGCTTCCAAAGTCACAGATTTGTGACCTTTGAGTTTTCACCTTCGCACAGTTTGAACGATCAAACTTCAATCTTAGATCGATCTTGAGAGATTGATCGAACTCATACCTCAAATCGATTGAAGTTTTAAGATCGATCTCAAACCTTTGTGTGATTGATCAAACTTCACAGATCTCATACACACACTTCATTCATCATGCATTATGTTCATGCTATCTTATATATGCCCAATGCCTGTGATATTCCACATTGGATGCATTTCATACTTATATTGTTTAGCATGTTTCATATCTTGTCACTTGCATAGATGCATATCATATATGTTTTGTCTATCTTATTTGACATGCATGTTTCTATTTCGTGCTTTCAATTCTTAATTCTGGTACTAAGTCCCCTTGCAAGTTTTTAAATTATTTTTCAGGCTATGACTAAGCGCAAGACTGTTGCCAAGAGGCAACACGGGCCTTAGAGACATATCAAACCACGGATAGAGGAGCCAGCAGAGCCCTCTCATGCACAGAAGGAGCCAGTACAGCCTACTCCACCTCAGTCACCTGCTCATGAGGCTGAGGATGATCATATTCCATCCACCTCTACAGCTCAGCCTGTATTTACACCATCACCATCTCCACCACATGCTGGAGCTGAGCATTCACCAGTACCATCTCCACCACGCCAGCCAACTCAGCTAACTCAAAAGCGTGATAGGCCCGCACCTAGATATGTGCATACGGCAGTAGACCATGAGTTGATGTTCGACACAGATCGGTGCTGACCCAATCAGCTTACCACGACATCATTTAGAGGGGCCTTGCAGCTATTCTTGCCCCAGTTACAGAGCCAGTCTACCCGCGGTTGGTACAGTTGTTCTTCTAGAACCTCCGACCATCCCCGCGTACCACAGCAGAACTGGTCACTACCATAGATGGCCATCAGATCACTATCACTGTGGACTCGCTAGCCCGCTTTTGCCATTGTCCACACAGATGCCCTCCGGAGCTACAAGAGCTATATCCGAGGCTATACAGGCCTTCTTATGCCTACATAGCAGTATTTCTTACAGGTCACCACGCCGATGGTGATACTTTAACCACCCGCGCATTCTTTCCAGATGACCTATGGTTCTTCGATTCCGTTCTCTTTCGGAATATATATATGGCCGGGCACAAGATCCAGCAGAGAGGAGACTATCTAACAACCCTCTATACCTTCTACACAGGCCACTGGGTATCTATTCCCGCGCTCATCTGGAGCGTGATGAGAAAGCTATTTAACGAGTATATTAGCAAGAAGAAGCCCGAACGGGCTAAATCTCTCCCATTCGGTCACCTTATCACCCAGATTCTAATCGGCCAGGGCTACACTATTCATCCTCGGGAGCACCCTGAGAGAGGTTCCTGTCATTTCTTGAAGAAGGACTGGGACAAGAGCTACAATGCCATCATTACTAGACTGCAGGACCATGCAGTAGTGGCTGCAGAGGAGCTAGAGGCTGAGGAGGCAGAGGCAGCAGCTCAGGCAGCAGCAGCAGATCCCGCAGCAAACGATGTACCAGTCGATCCAGCTGTCGAGCATATGGATATTGATTTGGAGCGACCTACAGATGACACAGAGTAGTACTCTCCAGCTGGGTCGTCCATTCACGAGTAGGAGTAGACTTAGGATTTTCATTCTTCTGACTCTTCTATACCTGAGGCTCCAGATCAGACCCCCGGTTTTGGAGTACGCCTGTAGACTCTTGAGGATACTGTTGTTGTTATACGAGCTGATCTTATGGCCCACAGAGCTGATTTTGCTACCTTCCGTACGGATGTCGCAACTATGTTCCGAGATCTATCCAGAGATATCCGCGGAGCCCGACCTACCCGTCCTACCTCATCGTCCTGAGTTCCTAGTTCCTTCTATCTTTTGATCCATCTATGATCTCTGATCTCTATTTTTGTCACTATGCAGTACTATTATTTTTGCAGCCGGTCTGTCGGCTTTGATTTTTCTATTGTACCTACACTTTATCTGTTTTATATATCTATTTTTGCTATAGATGTCATATGATTATATTCTCATATCTGTATGTTTGACTCCATCATGTGCATCATAGTAACTTCAGTGAGAAAGTGTTACCAGATTTTTAAGACCACCCTTATACCTCTCTCATCTCTTTATTTGTTTATCCCATTTACACTTGCATGTCCACTGTGCACTAATTATCCCATTTTGTTATCTGACGAGTTTATCCAAGTGCCAATTTTCAGGACCACAATTAATCCCAAGTTTGGGGGGGCCATGCCACCCACTTTGGATACTTTAGTCCCTATCATTCTTGCTTAGTTGCACTGGTATACTCTTTCATTTGTTCTCTTTGCACATTGAAGACATTGTGCCATTTAAGTTTGGGGGAATGGTGCTTTGCAGTGTTAGCTTTAAATTTCAAGATTTTGAGCATGACTTGTGTAATTGAGGGATTTTTCTATGATTGGTCCATATCTAGCGATGATTTTGATCTTTTGAGGACTATATTGCTTAAAATTTAAAAATTGCTTGACTTGAGAGTCTAATACTCCTTGTATGCCTTGTGGAAGCCATTTAGGAGTAAATTTTTTGAAAGATTGATATCTTGCTTGCACTTGTGGTCCACATCATCTTAATTTTGTGATTGTTTTGAAATTCACTCTAGTATTCTACACTAGCACAGGCGCATACTAGCATTCATTTCTGTGGTACATGCTTTGTTGTTATTGAATTGGTCATATCCTAATTGAGCTAGTAGTGCATTGAAAGCTTCCATTCTTGATAAAGGTGGATAACAACCCCTTTTCACTAAGTAACCGGGATTCTAGCCTCATCAAGCACTAAACTTCTCACGCCGAAAGGTGGAGGGCCCAAACTCTAGGTTAATAATTAAACTTGCTTATAAAAATAAAAAATATAAAAAAAAAAGTTGCAAAAGTAATAAAAAAAGGTGAGGACTTCTCCCAAAAGGTGAGAAGTGGGAAATGATTAGATGGAGGTTGTCTTGATTTGTAGCCTAGTTGATTTGGGCTTGAAAGTCCGTAGGGGTGTTTGAATGCCCAATGCCCTAAAGCTGTCTGGTTTGGGAGTCATTGACCTAACGCTCAACCTCATGAATCACTAGAAAGCCTAATAGATCAACACATTACACCATGTTTTCACCTTTGATCTTAAAAAAAAAAAATTGAGTGAAAAGAATAAGCGCACCTAGAACAATATAGTTTTAATAAAAGGTCCACTTTTTGTCTTGATGATCAGTACTAGATTTGTGTGCTAGTTTGAGGCTAAAGATGTGATCATTTCTCTAGTTGGCTAAGATAGCAACACATTTGATGCCGGTCCACTAAAAAATGATTCTAGAGTTGTTTTGATTTGCATGATCATTTTCTTGATGTGTGGAGGACCATACTTGTTTGCTTGATGTTGAGATTTTGGGAGATTGCTTGGAAATGTTTAAAAAATTGCATACTTGAGGTAGTTTTCTCCCAATGCTTGTTTGCAATATTGGTACTTCTTTTGAAAGAATGAGCTTAATGTTTGTGGGTACCATTTCTGGAAACCCTCACGAGACTTCACTCGTCCACTAGGGGTAACTTAGGGGTTTAAAAGACTTATTGCATATGCTAAGTGCAATCGCGTTCCCTACGATAGTGGCGTTATCCATTTATTGTTTTCTAGATTCATACTTGTATAGTTGTTCATTTCCTTCCTTTACTTTTTAGTTCATTGCTAGGGACTCGCAATATTTAAGTTTGGGAGTGTGATGAGTGCTGAAAAGTGAGTATTTAAATTCTTTAAGCTTAGGCATTCTAGTACCTTTATCTATCTTACTTTACCGTTTTAGATTGATTTCGTATTATTTCCATTTTCAGGCACTTATCCCGAAAATAAGCTAACTCAGCCAAATAAGAGCAGAAATGAAGCAATTCTGGGATGAATCAAAGAAAGGAGCTAAGTGGAAGCAAAAGGAAGAAAAAGGTGGAAATCAACATCTTCGATCGATCTTAGATCAAAGTTCGATCGATCCAACATGATCGATCTCAGCACTTCAAGATGGATCAGAGCCATGATGACATTTGTAGAGATCTCAAAAGTTCGATCGATCCAACACCATTCTTCGATTAATCGAACTGCTTTGTCCTTAGGCAAATGATTGATCTTATCTAGTTGTACCACCCTACTAACCACTTTTGTCCTTTTCCCAAAAATATCTTCAAAATATCTCAGATTTGTCTTTATCCAAAAAGCGCCACCAATGAAGATCGATCCAGCCTAAGTTCGATGGATCTCAGCAATGTTCGATCGATCCAAGTCCAAGGTTTGATCGATTAAACTTCCTCCAGTGCGAAAAAGTTAAATTTTCAGCTCATTGAAAGTTGTCCTTTATCCAATCATTAAGGAATCTTATGTGCACGACCAGCTCATTTTCGGGTGTCATTTGACCTACCTATATAAGGATAAGAATTGCTTTTTATAAAAGGAGGGAGGGAGCCAATATCATATCATATCATCTCTTGGAGAGCAAGCTTAGAAGAGGAGGAGGAGGCTAGAGACACCATTGGAGACTCTTCATCAACCAAGGAGCAAATCTCTTCCATGGAGTTAGCCCTTGAGGGTTGGAGCAACATCACCATGAGTGGCTAGACATCCTTTTGGGGCTAGAGTTAGCCCCAAGCATGCTTTCTATATCTTAATCTTGTGTATTATCGAGGGATTAATGTTGTAATTAATGTTTTGACACTTTGATAAATATAGATCTTGATTGTTCAATGATTTATGTGGTTAAATGCTTTCAATTGATTATTTCATTCTATCCATATGTTTATGTATGTTAGAATAGATGTTCATGTGCTTGTCTCTAGATTTTGTATTATTGATGCATGTCTATGTGTATTGATGTTATAGATTTAGAGATTGTCAAAACATAGTGCTTAATGGAATGCTCTTGTGATTTTCTTGATGGTTTATACTCATTCCTTGATGGATTGTGCCTTTCCCTTAGTTTATTTTCATGCTAGTAGTATAGATGTAATGTAGTGTTAAATGGGAGGACAATCCATACTTGTTGTTTGATAATCCATGCTTTTGAATGTAAGTAGCATATGTCTCTAACCTTGTGTTGTATTTGGATTGTGAGCTTAATGAAAGGATTAATGACTTATTTTGATCTATTGTGCCTTTCACATGTTGTTTAGACAATATGTGCTTCATTGCTTAGATATATTGTGCCTTTCACATAATGTTTAGACAATACATATTTAACTAATCATCCTTACTTGTTGAATCAACCAAACACACACACACCCCAATATTGCAACACACCATTTGCCCTCATTAGTTACTTGTCAATGGTATAGAAATGCATTGCTTGGTGGTGATCTCTAAACCCCAAGACTATTCTCTCTCTTATTTGCTCTTAGTTGCACTCTTTTGTTATCACTTAGTTTAATTTAGTTGCTCTCTAGTCTAATTGACCAACCAACCAATTGTTTGATCACTCGACCTACTAGCCTTAATAGCGATTCTACAACCTTGTTCGACCCTCACAATCCCTTGGGACGATCCCTACTCGCCCTAGCTATATTTATAGTGAAAGGTAGTAGTGGCTTTTATAAATGTAAAACTCTTTGCCCTCACCTAAAATTCACACTCTCAAACTTGATGGTAATGTGATAGACCAGTCAGAGAACACCAATTATCCATTTATTGGAGGAGCCTAGTACCAATGTGGACAAAAGAATTCAGCTTTTGACACCTCAGTATATTTTGATTGATGGAAATTTATACAAGAAAAGTAAAGAAGATGGGCTGGTGCTAAGATGTCTTGGCAGGAGTGAGTCCATGAGAATGATGGCAGAATCACACCTTGGAATATGCGGAGCACATTAAGCTGGAATCAAAATAAGGTGGCTTTTGAGAAGGTACAATTATTATTGGAAGGGTATACTAAATGATTGCATAGAGTTTGCAAAGACTTGTACTGCATGTCAAGAACATGGCCCGGTCCAAAGAGTTCCAGCTATTAACATGCAGCAGGTAGTAAAAATATGACCATTCAGAGGGTGGGCTTTGGACTTTATTGGAAAGTTAACACCACCATCTGCAGATGGCCATACTCATATTGTGGTAGCAACAGACTACTTTACAAAATGAGTGGAGGCTATTCCATTAAAGATATGTGAGCAGCCAACAGTGATTGATTTTATCAAGAAGCACAGTATTCATAGGTTTGGAATTCCAGAGACTATCACCACTGAAAGAGGACTTTCCTTTGTTGGAAATAAAGTTCTTAATCATTGTGCTGAGTGTGGCAAGTGATCAGTTCCACTCCATATTTTGCCCAATCAAATGGACAGGCTGAGGCTTCCAATAAAGTAATTCTCAATATCCTTGAAAAGATAATTGAAAATCATCCAAGGAAGTGGCATCACCTACTTTCTGAGGCTCTTTGGGCTTACAGAAATTCAAAAAGATCAAGTACTGGCATCACGCCATATATGCTTACATATGGACATGATGCCATTCTTCCAATGGAAATGACCATAAGGTTTGCAAGAGTGGCTTTCCAAAATAACCTGACTCCAGCAGATTACAACCATGCCATGTTGGTGGAATTGGAAGACCTTGATGAAGTCCGTCTTAATGCCTTGGACCATATTATTGCTCAAAAGAAGAAAGTCATGCGGGCATACAATAAGAAGGTTAAGGTAAAGACATTTGTTGAAGGAGACCTGGTATGACAAGTCAAATTTCCACCAGGAGTTAAAAACAAGGAATATGGAAAGTAGACCCCTAATTGGAAGGGTCCTTACTTGGTGGAACGAGTCCTTGGAAAAGGGGCTTATAGATTGATGGATATAGATGGAGGATCCCACAAGTATCCTGTGAATGGTGTATACTTAAAAGAGTATCATTCTTCCATCTATGAAAACTGAAAATCCACAATCATTCAACTGGCCATGTAGAATGGCTGGTATCTTCCTTTCTAAGTAAACCAGAAAGCTAGAAAGGAAGCGTAATGGCCATACTTAAGCTATTCCAAGAAGGAAAAGCTAAGTACTTAGAAAAGTACATTGGCTAAAGTTATGAAGCAAACTTAGCTGAATTTCCAAGATTAGCTGATTTCCTAAGTATGGAGCATTTCATTGAGAAGAGGCTACATTACATGTACTTCTAGTTCTTCTTCTTCAATTTCTTTTTCTTCTTCTTCATGATGGCGGAATTCAAAACCCATGCCTTATTATCAAGTTATTCCACAAGGTATGGAATTTGGGGGGCATATGTTTACTCCATTATTTTTGGCCCAATGGAAATGCGACATGTGGTGAGTTCCAATGGAACTTACCACGTTGGATCGCAACTCTTATGAATTATTATTAAAAGCTATGTAATATTACGTAGTAATTTGACAAGTGGGTCAGTATAATCCTACCATGTGGGGTTTTCTATTTTGAAAGGAAAGAGGTGAGTCCTAATAGGACTTGCCATCTTTAAAATCAAAAGAATGAGTTTGGCCATACATGGCGAGTTTTGTGGGACTTACCACGGCTTATTAATTCCTTAGGGAATTGTTACTATAGAAGGTGTTGTATTTCCAAAAGAATCCCAAGTACATGGAGATTCACCAAAATTGGTAGCATTAAAGTTGACCAAGTCAAAAGAAGGAGAACGTGGGGCTGGATTCTTTCCTTATTTTTAGGAGGCTTCAACATTTATTTCATTAAGTCAACTATGTTTGTAGAAGAAAAAGGAAGTAGGTTGGATGAATATATATATATATATCTATGTGTACAAATATATATATATATATAGATATATATATATATATATATTATGGGAAACTAACCACGATAAGGAAGCTCCTAAAATTAAGGAGGTCATGGCGCCATGAACTCCAAAGCCCAGAAGGAAAGTCTCAAGATGGAAGTTGCCAAAATCATGGAAACGTAGTTTACAGAAGAAAAGGGACGTGGGGAATAGTCTGTATTTATGGATATATATCTATGTGTATATATTTATATATCAGATATAACCCATAAAAGAAAAATCGCTGAAATCTTGGGGCCACGACGCCATGGATTCCAAAAATTAGAAAGGAAAGTCCAGTTGAGGGAGGTTACTAGAATCAAGAAAAATATATCCCACATATATATATATATATATATACATATGTATGAATATATATATATATATTCCAGAATATAGCCCACGATGAATCAAAGAATGTCCTGAAATTCAAAAAGAAACCTATAACGCCATGAACTCTAAACCTAGAAGGAGAGTCTCGAGATGGGAAGTTTCAGGAATTGAGGATGCCAATCCATTATGAAAAGATGCTGAAATTTAGGAGGCCATGGCGTTATGAAAAGAGAGGTTTGGTTGAAGGAGGTTACCAAAATTGAGGACAACGTGGGACTACAACTAACTTCTATATACATGCATGATACATAAAAAAGTTATACAGAAAATAGGAATTTGCGGCAGAGAGAAGGAGAACATAAAGACGTGACACATGTACACCTATGGAGAAACCAACTGGAAAATGTATTGCAAGAACTACCCATAAACTAAGATCATGGAGAACATGGCTGAAGTCTGCAACAGAGAAGGGAGAAGATGGAAGGAAGAAGTTACAACTGCCAAGAGATTATGGGGCATTTGGCAGTCCAAAATCTGGCCATGTGGAAATCGCTGGAGCTACCACATCAAGCTGTTGCATGCATGGAAAGCTCTATAAATAGAACACTTAAAGCTAATTTGCAAACCCTGTTCAAATCACACAGCCAAATAGCACTTCAATTTCTTTACATTCATGTATTTTTACATTCATGTAATGCACTTTTAATATGTTTAATTCAAGTCCTGCACTTATTATTCCTACTTTTCAGCATTTACTTTAAAGTCCTGCACTTTCAATACCGCTTTCTTTTCCACTAGCCATAGAGTAATAAAAAAGTCATTTTTCAAGGCAAAAAGAACCCTTAAAGGTGGTAATTCCAGTCCTTCTTACAATCGCCTGATCCTTACAATCTCCTACTGGATAGTTGTTCGGATATTCACATTGGAACAATAGCAGTTCTTGGCACGCCCGATATTCACCTCCTTTCCATACCTGGAAAGGACCTCAGTTTTAGGAGCTGAACACTTGGGATGTTAAGTAGGATTTTGTTGGGATATTACTAACAACTTATACTGACTTAAATTACAAACGGTTGGGATATTATGTACAAACAATCTATTAGGATTATGCTGAGATGTTGCGTACAACTTATATTGAATTACAAACTGTTTTGGATGTTATGCAGTACACACATAATTAAACAAAAAAAACCATGCCAGTCCAGATGTTGCTCTGTTCCAATATTGCTATGTTAATTTGGAATAAAATGACCTAGTATACGAAGAAAGGGAAGTAAAAATTTATGAAAACAAATGAATGGAGAAATAGATCTAGAAATTTATGGAAACAAAGGAATTGAGAAATTGATTTGTTTGTGATTCGTTTTGGAAACAAATCAAAGAGAATTATCGAGATTTGAAAAAAGAAGAAGAAAATAAGTAAAAATCGATCTCTTTCTCTCTCTCAAACCTTTGGGCAAATCTAAGCAAGGCGAGATTTGGGTTGATTGAAATATCATCAATGGTCCTTCTTGCATTCCAAATCTCCACGCAAACTGCAAAATTTGGGTTGCTGAAATATTTTGGAAAAAAACAATATTTTGAAAAGAAATCAAAATTTGGGTTGTTGAAATGGCGGGATTTTGGAAAGAAATCAAAGTCAATATTTTGGGCGAGAAGAAAATGGCGGGATTTGGGTTGCTGAAATGGGTTATTGAAAATAAGACAGGGAACAAGAAATAGTATTTGTAAACAGTGTATACATATATATATATATATGGAAATTGTGTATAAAACAAATAAATATTTTTACCCACCTTAGTAACTACTGTTCATTAACACAAAAAACACAAATGGACTACTGTTGGACTGGAGGTGATCTTGGTCCGAACGTGGTAAGATACGGTGGACTGAAAGTGTTAAAGGAACATTGTTATTTACTATAATAACCCTTAGGAAGGGAAAAGGTTTGTTCCCTGTAACTTCCTTCATCTCTAAACTCTGAAGTAAGCAAGCTTCCTCCGCAATAAGACCTCAAGCCTCAATCCCAACATATACAACTACAAAATATATACTTGTGAGTTGTGACCGTGTGTGTATACATGTAGAGAGAGAAAAATGGGAGTAAAATTTAGGAAGAATTTACCGGTTGGTTTGGTCTTGAACTAGTGAGAATTCACCAGAATTCACCAATTTTATCAACGAAATTGAAACATGCTAACCAAACTCCATTCTAGATTGGCAGACAGATGGCTTTGAACTAGGGGTGGCATGATTTTACCTGACCCAGCAACGTGACTCCAACACGACATAAGATAAACGGATTTGAATTTACTTTAAATGGGTTTGGGTCATAAACGGGTCGATACGATTAACCCGTTTAATTAATAGTGTCGTACTAGGGTTGAAAGGTTCAACACGTGTAACATATTTAGATCCATTTAACTAAGAGTTTCATAATCGTATTAATATCACCCAAGTAACTTATTACCTATTTAGACCCAATCATAATGGATAACTAGGTTATTTCAACATAAGCCCTAACAAAAATATACATTAGCTCTTTAATTAATGTATATTTTTTTTATAGCATTTATTATTTGATTGATTATTATAAATAATCTAAATAATATAATATTTGATTTTGATAAATAGGTTATTAAACAAGTTAACACGTCTAATTCGTTTAATAAATAGGTCGGGTTAATATTGAGAGTTCCTGACATGATTATTAAATGGGTCGTGTTAGTGTTAACCTCTTTAGTATAATACTCTTAGGTTGACACGTCACGATTATGACACATGAACACAAATTGTCATCCCTACTTAGAACTCTCTTTTAAGGCCATTTTTAAGACTAATATCTCCTTTTTCAAGAATTATTATTCATTTACATTGGCATTCTTATTTCAATCTCTTTTCACCCATCGTAAGTTTCAGCAAACTAAATTACAGTGATAAAATTTTGCCCTAAGGAATTTTCCGGTTGCGATAAAAATTTTGAATGAACAATATGAGAGTGTTGTCTCTTGCAAACAAAAATAATTGTGACGTCACCGATAACTAACCAATGGAACCTCTACATGCATTTTCATTTTTTCCAAATCAAGAGTGGAATATATAATAATTTAGAGAATTGGCTATTTCAAAAACATATGGCTAGCCTTTTGACTGCAAATATCTGCAAATTTCAAAAATTGGAATTTGACAAGAAAAGCATTATAAGAATGGGAAGTAGTACATGCATTGAATATAATATTGAAATAACTGTGTAGTGTATTGATACTAAAAGTCCAAAAAATTGTACAATGTACAAAATATATAAGAGGTGAGATGTGAATGTTTTTTTTGCCTAAATACTAGTGTTCAGTATAGTTGTGTAGTGACAATTGATAACTGAAATGGATGTTCCATCAATTATACTGTGTGAAAAAGGAACAGAGAAACAAATCACAATTAATAAACAAAGAAACAAAGAAAGGAATAGTATTATTACAGTGTGTATATATACTACAGAGAGAAATGGGGGTAAAATTAAGGAAGAATTTACCAGTTGGTTTGGTCTTGAAGAAGTGAGACAGAGGAAGGAAAGGTCTATTTGATGCAGCAAGGGAGATGATGAATTTGCCCTGCCAAATGATCCACTGTTGACTCGCGACATCTGAGATTGATGCTTTCGATGGTTCCGATCTCCAAACCTCGGTTCCATCTATTGACTTGATCAAACGATCACCGATTTTGCGCTCCAATGAATAATTTGCCCTAATAAATTTCTTGGGGGGGCAACTGAACCCTAAAACTGTCAACTTTTTTCCCGCGCTTATTTATTTATTTATTTCATTTTATTTCGGATTTACATTAACAAAACATTTCAAATTTTCAACAATTCAAATCGTTAAATAATAATTGGGACAAATCAACTGAAAACAAATCCCTCAAATATACTTGCTTATTAAGGGCCACTTTGGTAAAAATGTTATTATGTGTTTCCATTTTCATTCCGAAAAAATAAAAATAATAATAATAATAATAAAACAAATGACCAGCCTTTGATTGAAACTGTTCCTTTCCAACCTTATAACAAAATAGTTTGGCTAAAAAAAAAAAAAAAAATGTAATAACAATTGTTTTGTATAACCTCAGTCGATATATATATATATATATATATAAAACAGTGTAGTGCACTGCTGGTACCATAAGTCCAAAAAATTATACAACACTGTACATACAAAAAAATTTGTGCATCTCCAATAACTATTGGAAATGCACAAAAAAATAAAAAAAAAAGTAGAGATCAAACTATAACATGCCACCAAACTGACAAATGTACAATATACAAGGCTGAGGAAATTAAGCACAATGGTATGCGTATCAGATCTGTCAAATTAACCAAAGATAAGTGGAGCAGCAACATCATCCAAATTAAGCCAACTAAAGAAGAGAACCACTAGTCAAAATAATAACTAACAGAGCAGCATCATCCAAGTGACACCAAAGAATAGTCGAGAGCAGCAAGAGTCAATGATTAGACGAAAGGTCAAGTGAAGAGCAGAACGTACACATCAAATGACACCAACACAGAGTTGATGATAGCAGCAGCTAGCATAAAAAACCAACCCTCACAGCTTCAACAATCAAGTGCAACAAAGATGGATGGATGGGCATCAACAGCAACCAAATCTACGAAACGAAATTAAAATTGGTTAAGCAACCGAAAATACCACTCAACCATAGCATAGTCATTAGAGAGCAAACATTTGAAATCTACGTTCAAGCAAATATAATATAAACACAGTCATCACTGGTTATGCACACTGAACAAGCATTCAACAAGAGTGAACAAGATGAAAGCCAATAACAATTGTGAACAGAACAAACACTGAACAAGAGTGAACTGAAATGATTGTCCAAAGTGAGCAAAATATAGTGATCAAGCAATCTTGTAAACCATTCAGATATGCAAGATTCATCAAACCACAGAAGTGAACAAAGCATTAGTGAAAGACTACTCAATCAAATTTGACTGTCCCATCTAAGTGGACTGAAAATATAAAGTGAGAAAGAAGTTAATTGATCGAATTTCATAATTTGATCCATAGAAGTGAAATGAAAACATAAAGTCCAAAAGGTTGAAACTTTTCATAAAGACGAGAGCAAGCATCAATGTTTAAAGTTTTAGAGACTTAAATACAAAATTCAAGAGATGAAAAATAACTTCTGCATGCAGCTGAATATTTTAATGCTACGCTAACACTCTGCAAGAAACTCAAATGCAAAGATGTTTGTGTCAAAAGTTTGAGAAATTTACATGGAGCCTATGGAGGAAGGAACATCTGAAGATCACCAGCTTGATTGAAATCCTCCAACTTATCTTAAGGTGTCATAATCAGCAAACACGTGTCTATGTTGTACATTAGAAGAAATCATATCTTATTGTTGGGTTGAGGGGAGGAGGTTACATGTCAATTTTACCATTTATCAAAATAATCACCCTCGTATTCAATTTCTGTTTAATTGTTCTGTCTGTCTCAGTAGCATCCTAATATCTTCGATGCAATATTACCAACAATTTTATAGAGAGTAATAGGGAAAGACCTATAAAAACCATCAATTCATAAGAAATACAATGTCATTCCATATATTGTTCTGAACAACTATTAATATAATAGAAGAGAGTCTACTAAAAGAGAATACTTTTAGGAAAAGGGTTAAAAGAACAAATCATCCATACGAAGCTGTAAAAACAAAAAAGAATATTATTAATAAAATATCTACAGTTTCAATGGATTTAATTTATTAGAGAAATAGCATGATTGTTGTTAACTTCAGCTTTTTCACAATGTGTCCCTGAAACCAAACTCTTCTAACTTACACACCAGAGACTACCATGCTCCTAATCAACCATATAATATACGGATAAACACCAAAAACCTTTATTCCAACTGCCTAAATACTAGTGTGCAATATACTTCTACAACGATAATTGATAACTGACATGGATTTTTAATCAATTACCTAAAAAGGAACAGAGAAACAAATCACAATTAACAATCAATTATGGAAAAAACCATCAAACAAATACAACCGTAGAACATATATAATTACCATGCCATCAGGTTGCATGTTAAACACTAAAATCTGACACCCTGCAATTTCTTCATAACACCTCCACCAATAGAGACTTCTTGTATAGAAGTACCATCGATGAGGAGCTCCATCGAAGCCTCCAAATAAACAAATTCCCGAGGCAGTCTGTTGAGTTTAGCACAATTCTTCACATTTAAGAAAACTAGACTCTTGAGATACCTAATTGATGGGTCAATATGAACCAAATTCTTGCAGTCTTCAAGAATCAATCTTTCTAAACTTGCATATGCTGAGAAGTCAGGAGTTCTAACCATGTCAGCACAACCTGTGAGATTTAGAACTTTCAACTTTGTTGCAATCTGCAAAATAAGGAAAAAGAGAATTGCTTAGAATCAATTACACAGAATTATGTGATGAGATACATGAAACAAAAGCAGAGAAATTGATGAAACCTTGATATAATTCCAACCCTCCCAGTCTTCTGTGACCTTGCTCTGTGATAAATCAAGAATGACCAGATTCTTTAGATGAAAATTGGTTGGTCTAAAAATTTGAGGGCATCCGTTCCAGCGAAGCCATCTTAACTTTGAAAGAAGACCCTTAAAATCTCCATCCAGGTTTGCAAAGTCTATTTGAAGGAACCTTAGATTAGGTAGGTGTGCAAATTCTTCATTCGTAAGACAGCATGCCTGTGACTCTAATTCAAAGTTAACACAAAGAGCTTCAATGTGTCTTGTTCCCTGCCAAAAGAGAACCATTAGATAAGTTAAAATATACTAGGGCTATAATTATGATGGACTCAAAAACTAGTATTAATGATGATATTCACTCTCTTTGAGGAATTTCCAGTTTTTATTTCAACTTTTGAGTAGTTCATACATAATTGTGTTAGTAATGTGACAATAAAATCATTGCTTAATAAGGGGCATCTATTCATGAAGGAGTTGGAACTTACCGTATGATGGTTCAATATGTGATAGGCGTCCTCATGAAACCATACCCTACTACGCTTCCCCGGCTCCATAACACTTTCTTGACAGACAATTTCCCTACCAAGGTCTCTAAGCAGATCATGTATCATTAGCTCATTGTTATCTCCTATTTTCACCAATGACATGAGACGAAGAACTTCAATTTCATGTTCTGGATAAAATCCGCAACCATTCCACATGTGAAGAGCAATTCTTCTATCTACTCCAGTGAAAAGACATGCAATGTCGAGAAATATATTTTTTTGTGCAGTTTCTAATGCTCTGAAACTTATAATCAGCTTATGCTGCACCGGTATTCTTTCCAACTGCTTTAATGTATCTTCCCATGCCTCTTTTCCCTTGCCAGATAAAAAAGAACCAATAATCTCAAGAACCAAAGGCAAGCCTCCAGCAGTGAACACAACATCCATAGAGAGAATATCATAGTATTGTGGGGGACGGTCCGTTCTAAAAGCATGTCTGCTGAAAAGTTGAAGAGATTGATTAAAATCCAATTCCTTTGGTTCGTAAGTCCACCAATTGACCTCAGTCGGATTTAGAATCTCTTTTTTCCTAGTTGTGACAATTATCCTACTTCCTGAACCAAACCACTCACACTTTCCCACAAGTGCAAGTGCTTGAAGATGATCTCTGTGATCGGCATCATCAACGACAACAAGAACTTTCTTCCCAGAAAATCTCTCTTTGATTACATTAGTTCCTTCATCCACAGTACTAATGTCAGCACATCTTTGTGTTAAGATGTTAGATATAAGTTGGTTTTGCAAATGAACAAGACCCTTGTGTTGTGCTGTTTCTCTAACATCTGCAAGGAAGCAACAGGAATCAAAATGTTGGGAGAGTTGGTTATAGATGACCTTGGCAATAGTGGTCTTGCCAATTCCTCCCATTCCGTAGATTCCCACAATCCTTACATTACTGGAATTAACGCTCAATAATGTCAACATTTCTTCTACGTGATCACCAATTCCAACTAAGGTTTCATTTACAACCAATGAGTGATTCCTTCTCAGCTCTCCCCATACCTTTGAAACAACCTCCTTTACCAGTTCTCCTTGATGCCTGCCAAACATTATTGATGTCATACACACACACACACACACACACACACACACACATACACATACACACATATATGTATTTATAGGAAAAACGATAAATATATATGGCCTACGTAATTTAAATTTCAACAGTAGTTGTATATTCTCAGAAAGCTGAAAAATAGAAAGCAGCTTCAAAATTCATTTGATGAACAATTTGTCAAAAACCATTGTTTGTAAACTAAGTTAAACTAGTGTCTAATTTGAGAGAACTGAACCAAGGAAGTTCATGGTTGGTTTTGTTGTAGTAAGAAAAATCTACATTAAAGGAAAATAATCAGAAATGTTAAAATAGCAACATCAGTATATATAAATAAATATATACAATTACCTATTCTTGACATTCCATCCGCTCAATTCTCCAACCTCCCTCAAGGCTTTCTTCCATCCCTTCACAGTAGTACTATCATATTTCTTCTCGTGTTCCTGGAAGGCCTGTTCGTAACTCCCCGTCTGGTGTTGCACATCGGATGGTTCGACGTCGTAGAATATGGGTAATATCATCTGCCCGAAAGACCTCTTACACTCAACCATCTGGGTGAGCTCAAGCAGGCACCACTTACTTGAAGCATAGTGTTTGGAAAAGACAGGGATGGATATCTTTGAGTGCTGTATTGCCTCGAGAAGCTCAGGACCTATTTTCTCTCCAATGCGAAGCTCATCGTCGTCTCTAAACGTGCGAATTCCTGCTTCCCCAAGGTCAGTGTAGAGGTAGTCCGTGAAGGTTTTACAAGGGTCTTCACTTCTGAAACTCAGAAACACTTCATAGTCCCATTCTGCAGGTGGAGAGGTGAACAATGAATTATTCAATAGATCGGGTAACCTCTCTAAGGCTGTGCAACCTGACAAATCCAGCATCTTCAAGGATTTCAAAGCCTCAAGACCATTAATCTCATGGAGCTTTTCGCACCCTACGAGCTTTAGTTCTTCCAGCATTTCCATTTTCGATAGATCAGGTAACCTCTTTAAGATTGTGCAACCCGACAAGTCCATCATCTTCAACGATTTCAAAGCCTTAAGACCCTCAATCTCATGTAGCTTCAGGCACCCGACGAGCTTTAGTTCATCTAGCATTTCCATGTTCGATAGATCAGGTAACCTCTCTAAGGTTGTGCAACCTGACAAGTTCAGCATCTTCAAAAATTTCAAACTAATAAGACCCTCAATCTCATGTAGCATCTCGCACCCGGTGAGCTTTAATTCTTCCAGCATTTCCACGTTCAATACATCAGGTAACCTCTCTAAGGCTGTGCAACCTGACAAGTCCAGCATCTTCAAGGATTTCAAAGTCTCAAGACCCTTAATCTCATGGAGCTTCTCGCACCCTACGAGCTTTAGTTCTTCCAGCATTTCCATTTTCGATAGATCAGGTAACCTCTCTAAGACTGTGCAACCCGACAAGTCCATCATCTTCAACGATTTCAAAGCCTTAAGACCCTCAATCTCGTGTAGCTTCAGACACCCAATGAGCTTTAGTTCATCCAGCATTTCCATGCTCGATAGATCAGGTAACCTCTCTAAGGTTGTGCAACCTGACAAGTTCAGCATCTTCAAGGATTTCAGACTCATAATACCCTCAATCTCATGTAGCATCTCGCACCCGGTGAGCTTTAATTCTTCCAGCATTTCCACGTTCAATACATCAGGTAACCTCTCTAAGGCTGTGCAACCTGTCAAGTCCGTCATCTTCAACGATTTCAAAGCCTTGAGACCCTCGATCTCATGTAGCTTCAAGCACCCGGCGAGCTTTAATTCTTCCAGCATTTCCCCGTTTGATAGATCAGGTAACCTCTCTAAGGCTGTGCAACCTGACAAGTCCAGCATCTTCAAGGATTTCGAAGATGTAAGACCCTCAATCTCTTGTAGCATCTGGCACCCGGCAAGCTTTAATTCTTCCAGCCTTTCTAAGTTTGAAAGATCAGGTAACCTCTTTAAGGCTATGCAGCTTGACAAGTCCAGCATCATCAAGGATTCCAAAGCCTCAAGACCCTCAATCTCATGTAGCTTCAGGCAGTTGTAGAGGTATAATTCTTCCAGCAGTTTAGAGTTTGATAGATCTTGTAACCTCTCTAAGGCTGTGCAACCTGACAAGTCCAGCATCTTCAAGGATTTCAAATCCTTAAGACCGTCAACCTCATGTAGCTTCTGGCAGTTGCAGGATTTTAATTTTTCTAGCATTTCCATCTTCGATAGATCAGGTAACCTCTCCAAGGCCGTGCACAATGACAAGTCTAGCATCTTCAAGGATTTCAAATCCTTAAGACCCTCAATCTCATGTAGCTTCTGGCAGTTGTAGAAATTTAATTTTTTCAGCATTTTCATGTTCGATAGATCAGGTATCCTCTCTAAGGTTGTGCAACCTGACAAGTCCAGCATCTTCAAGGATTTCAAAGCCTTAAGACACTCAATTTCATGTAATTTCTGGCAGTCGCAAAGGTTTAATTCTTCTAGCATTTCAGAGTTTGATAGATCATGTATCCCCTCCAAGGCCGTGCACAATGAAAAGTCCAGCATCTTCAAGGATTTCAAACCCTTAAGACCCTTAATCTCATGTAGCTTCTTGCACCCTTTGAGCTTTAATTTTTCCAGTAATTTCAAGTTTGATAGATCAGGCAATGTTTCCAATGATATGCAACAACTCACAACCAAAAATTCCAAGGATTTCAATCTTCCAAGGCTCCTAATTTCCTTCAGATTCTGGCATTTAATCTTAAGAATTCTCAAACTTTTTAGGTTGCCAAAGGAATCAGGTAATTGTCTAAAATTTTCTCCTGACAAGTGCATCTCAATTAATGACTCTAATTTCCCAATGGATTCTGGAAGTTCTTCTAATTCGCAATTCCTTAATGACAAGCATTGCAATTTTACTAGTGAACCAATTGAGTTTGGTAGTTCAGTGATTGGTGAATAATCTAATGTAAGGTCCGATAGAGATGTTAAGTAACCGATTGAAGTAGAAATTTGAGTTAATGAACAACAAGAAGTGGCACTAAGAATTTCAAGCTTCTTCAAAACACCTCTACCAATAGGGACTTCTTGAATAGAAGTACGATCGATGAGGAGCTCCGTTAAAGCTTCCACATAATCAAATTCCGGAGGCAGCCGTTTCAGTTTAGCACAATTCTTCACATTTAAGAAAACTAGACTCTTGAGATACCCAATTGATGGGTCAATATGAACCAAATTCTCACAACCTTCAAGAATCAACCTTTCCAGAGTTGCATATGCCGAGAAGTCAGGAGTTCTAACCATGTATTTGCAACTCGTGAGATTTAGAACTTTCAACTTTCTTGCAATCTACAAAATAAGGAAAAAAAGAATTGCTTAGGATCAATTACAAAGAATTATGTGATGAGACACACGAAATAAAAGTAGAGAAATTGGTGAAACCTTGATATGATTCCAACCCTTCCAGGCTTCTGTGACCTCCTCGCTCCGTGATAAATCAAGAATGACCAGATTCTTTAGATGAAAATTGGTTGGTCTAAAAATTTCTGGGCATCCGTTCCAGTGAAGCCATCTTAACTTTAAAAGAAGTCGCTTAAAATCTCCATCCAGCTTTGCATTGCCAACTTGAAGGAACCTTATATTAGATAGGTTTGCAAATTCTTCATTTGTAAGACAACGTGCAACCTGTGACTCTAATCCAAAGTCAACAAAGAGAGCTTCAATCTTCCTTGTTCCCTGCCAAAAGAGAACCTTAGATAAGTAAAAAATATACTAAGGTTATAATTATTATGGGCACAAAAACTAGCACTAATGACGATACTCACCCTCAAGAATTTCAGTTTTTATTAATTTCAACTTTTGAGTTGTTCATACATAATTGTGTTACTAAGGTGACAAGAAAATGCAGATGCCTCGATAGCCGAGTGGATTAGTGCATTCGGTGGACTTTGAAGTGCCAGACTTCGACTCTTTACATTTACTAATCTAACTTTTAACCTTTCTTACTTTGTTAAAAAAAAAAAAAACAATGACAAGAAAATTAATGCTTAATAAGGGAAGGAGTTGGATCTTACTGTAAGACTCTCCAGTATGTCGAAGGCTTCTTTATGAGACCACACCCTACTACGCTTCCCCGGATCCATAAAGTTTTCTTGACGGACAATATCCCTACCAAGGTCTCTAACCTAATCGTGCATCATTAACTCATTGTTACTTCCAATTTTCACCAATGACATATGGCGAAGAACTTCAATCCCATTTTCCGGATAAAAATTGCAGTCATCCCACATATGAAAAGCAATTCTTTTATCAACTCCAATGAAAAGACATGCAATATCGAGAAATATCTGTTGTTGCTCATATTCTAATGCTTCGTAACTTATTCTCAGCTTCTTCTGCACATGGCCATCTGGCATTCTTTTCAACTTCTTCAAGGTATCTTTCCATACTTCTTTTCCCTTGCCAGATAAAAAAGAGCCAATAACCTCAAGAGCCAAAGGCAACCCTCCAGTAGTGGAAACAACATTTCTAGAGAGAGTATGATAGTCTTTTGGGGGATGGACCCTTCTAAAAGCATTCCAGCTGAAAAGTTGAAGAGATTGATTAGAATCCAGTTCCTTTGGTTCATAAGTCCAATTGACCTCAGTTGAATTTAGAATTTCTTTGTCCCTAGTTGTGACAATTATCCTACTTCCTGAACCAAACCAATCACACTTTCCCACAAGCGCATGAAGATGAATTTTGTGACTGACATCATCAATGACAACAAGAACTTTCTTTTTAGAAAATCTCTTTTTGATGGCATTAATTCCTTCATCCATGGTACTAACATCAAGACATCTCCGTTTTAAGATGTTTGATATAAGTTGGTTTTGCAAATGAACAATACCTTTGTGTTGTTCTGTTTTTCTAACATCTGCAAGGAAGCAACATGATACAAAATGTTGGGAGAGTTGGTGGTAGATGACCTTGGCTATAGTGGTCTTGCCAATTCCTCCCATTCCATGGATTCCCACAATCCTTACATCTTTGGAATTAACACTCAACAATTTCATCATTTCTTCTACATGACCTTCAATTCCAACTAAGCATTCATTTTCAACCACCGAGTTCCCTCTTACTTCTTCCAATACCCTTGAAATAACCTCATCTATCAGCTTTGTTTCATGCCTGCCAAACATAATTGATATAATTTATGTATGGGAAAAATAATAAATAATTGGAAATATTACATATAAATGGTGCTAATGACCTATATTTACTATTTGGTGGAGTCAAAGTCTCATAGTTTCAAAAAAAATGAAGGCATGAAAAAATACTGTTTACTCTCACTTAAGTACCACTTTTAGTGCATGCAGGTTCTACGTACTTGTATGAATAAAAGAGGTACCTTTATGCACAAAATAAAAATGATACATGATGCACAAAAAAACATAAAAATGATACCTGATGCATAAAAGTGGGTACCTCCGTGCACAAAGAGTAGTACTTATATGCTAAAAAGTGGTATCTTAATATGGTAAACAGTGATTTTTCATATCCATATCAACATTTTGGTCAACTTTATTTTTTAGAAACTATGAAACTTTGACTCTATTATATGGTAAATATAAGTCATTAGCACTATTTATATGTAATAATCCCTAAATAATTTTGGCCTACTCGATTTAGGACTCCTAACTCTACCTATATGTAGTTTTCCTTAAATTTTCAACAGTTGTTCTCTATTCTCAAAAAAAACTGAAAAGTAGAAATTAGATTCAAAATTCATTTGATTAACAATTTGCAAGAAGCTGTTGTTTGTAAACAAATTCAAAACTAGTGCCTAACATGAAAGAACTGAAGCAAACAAGTTCATAGTTGGTGGTACTAATAAGGAAAATTTACATAAAAGGAAAAGAATCAGAAAATTACCGATTCTTCACTTCCCATCCCTTCAATCGTCCAACCTTCCTCAAGGCCTTCTTCCACTCCTCCACAGTAGCACTATCAAAGTTCTTCTGGTGTTCCTGGAAGGCCTTTTCGTAACTCCCTGCCTGTTTTTTCACATCGGACAGTTCGACATCGTAAAAAATGGGTAATATGATATGCGACAAAGTCCTCCTACACTGAACCTGTTGGGAAACGTGCTAGTTTTAAAAACTTTTCGAGGGATTTAAATTCATAGATCTTGATTCATCACATAGAGACAAGTTTTATGCAAAAAAATAAAATAAAATATGATGTATTATTCAACTAAAAGATTGAATACTTACATCAAGGTTTGAGTAAACCTCAGATCTCTCCTCTAAAGTGAATGTTCTCACTTATTGTAGATCCCTTTTGCTAGATGCATTCTCCTTGGATCTCCATCTTCTTGGTAATTGTTTTGCCTTTAGGAATCACTCATATGCCTCCATGAATGACCTTGGAAAACTAGGCTTGTGGGAGCCTCCATTAGATGAGAACATAAACCCTAATTTTCTAGAGAGAGAAAATTTATTCCTTTTTCCTTCTCATAAAAATCACCCCCTAAAATATACATAGACCATGTATATTTATAGGCAACATAAAAATAAAGAAAAGGAAACAACAAATCCTTCTCCATCTCTAATTCATATGTCTCAAATCTAATATGATTCCAATATCAAGTTGGGCTATGAGTGAGAATCCATTGGGCCTATTATTTTATTGGCTACAATGAATTAATAATTGGCCCGGTCCATGGACCCAATTCAATTAATTCATAAATTAATTTCTACTCCACTAAAAGAAATTAATTGAACTCCAATTAAATAATAAATAACCTCTAAGTCAATATTGCACTTTGACCCCTCTATGCATAATTAGTTATCGGATAAATATAGCCATCAATCCGACTACTTAATTAATATATTTATTTTGGTACCTTTGATTATTTCTGACTCGATCACAATAAAACATTTGTTTGACAAAAATAATAATTTAAATAAATAAATATATAATAAATCATTTTGTCTAAAAACACACGAAGGCCTTCGAATTTACTTTGTGATCAACCATAATCAATACAAAATAAATACAAGTAGCAATGATGCAAATATTGAAAATATAACCCTCTAACTATTAATTACATAACTACCCAAAGTGTTGGTCTAAGGATCCCGAAGAATCCGCCGAACAAATCAAAGTAATTATTAATTAATAAAAGAGTCTATACTTTTCTCATGCTTATGAGTCAAATGCCATGACGGTAATAGGGAGTAATTGCATACGACGGCTCTCGCAATATATCTCAACCTAACGCGGATCCAGTTCAAGTCTTAATTAATTATGAGTCCATCCATAATTACCGACTATGAACAATTTATAATTACTATTTATATATCATGCATTGATTGTCATCACATACATATATATAAATATTTCTTGTAATTAACAGGACACTATCAATTTCATAGTGAATTGAAACATAATACATTGAATTCACCAATTATATAAATCATAAATATTTCAGATATGTCAGGAACATATGTCAATACAATCCAGATAGGAATTTGCTATGCCAGGGCATATAAATCCCAACAGCTCCCACTTGCCCTCATAGCCAATTCAAATTGCACCTAACTCCAATGTTATCCAGATGATGATCAAAATTATTGATCAATGACACCTTTGATAATGGATCAACAAAGTTGTGTTCCAATGCAATGTTTTAACTACAAGTGCATTTTCTTGCCGGACAATATCATGTCGAACATGATACTTCCTCTCAGTGTATCTTGTTCCTCTATGGAACCTTGGGTCATTGGTTTGGACTACTTCTGCACTATTGTCACAATATAGCTCGATAGGCAGGCTAGTATGCTCCACAACCTCTAAATCAGTGAGATCAAACCAATAGGCTTATATTGCCACCTTTAAGGCTGCAATATGTTCCACCTGCAGGTTTGAGTCAACAGTTGAAATCTGCTTGACAATCTACCAACTGATTTCTCTTCCATTAAGTGAACATACACTAAGTCATGAACCTCATAGTATCTACTTCTGATTGAAACTCAGAACTAGCATACCTGACTAGGACCATATCATCACATCCATAAATGAGTATGATATCATTGATTCTCCTTAGGTACTTAATGATATTTTTCACAATAGACCAGTTGTCAAGTCCAGTATTGGACTGATCTCTACTGACTATCCCTACTATGTAGCGGATGTCCTGTTTGGTATAGACCATGGCATATATGAGACTCTCATATGCCGAAACATATTGTTCCAGTCTCATTTGCTCAATCTCCTCTGCTAGTCTTGAAAAACTAGTTACTAGAGAGAGCGATCCATATCAATAAAGCAAGAACTCATTCTTTGAGTTATGCATACCAAACCTGGTCAAAACTTTATCAATGTAGGATTATTAAGATAAGCCTATTTTCCTTTTAACCTGATCTTGCAAAAGCTTGATCCTAGGAATATAGCTTACATCTTGAAATTCCTTCATTTAAAAGTAATTGAACAACTACCTTTTAATTGATGACAAAACTTCCACGTCATTATAAATGAGTAGGATGTCATCAATATATAGAATTAAGAAAAATAATGACATTCCCTTGTACACTCATGATTTATTCACTAAGAAATCTTCTGGTATCTTTTTGTAGATTAACTTGCCTTCCATAGGAATCACCCTACTAGAAAGTTCTACAAGATCCCAGAATTTATTAGAATATATAGATTCCAACTCTGATTTCATAGTAACTCACCAAAACGATCTGTATCCACATCGGTTCACGCTTCCGTGTAGCTTACTGGGTCCAACTCATGTTTAACAGGGATGTCCATAATGGTCTCACCTAAAAACATGATTCTGTCGAATTAGATGATAATCCTCCCACTACATCAATGTACCGATGCAAGAATCTGTGTAGTAGATGATGCTAACGCATCAATAGGGAATTCATATATTCTCAATCTCTATAATAAGTGTGTTTACATGTGGTACATCTGGTACTCATACCAAATTCTCTAACATTATGCTACTAGGTATGTGATTCATAATATGATTCTCCTATAGATAAACAGTGAGTGAAAACAATCAACTTTTATCTTTGAGATCATAAAATAATCCATCCCAGTGACATTTAGAGTAGCTATCAAATCTAGCATGCCTATGATCTGATTCCAACTTACTTGTCCATATCAAACGCACGTGTGCAAGACTACCCCATATGTGCATATGATTCAAACTAATATTTAGTCAAAAACACAGCTCAACGGTATCCTTGAGACAGACTAAGATGGAATGCAGTTCATAATGCGCATCGATGTCATTAACGCTAAACTCTTAAATGAAAGAGATAATGTGGCATTACTGATCATAGATCTAACCATGTTAAGTGGAATTCTGTTATTCCTATTTGACACCTAAATTAATTTAGCGTCAATTGCGGAAAACTGGTACACATCACCCTCATTGACCATATAGTCTTTGCACTATCCCAAGAAATACTCAAATACTCGATCAGATCGAAGTGTCTTGATAAGTTTACCTAATCTGAGCTCCACATCAGTCTTGACCCTCTCGGAATATACCAAAAGTATAAGACTTGTGTCGCAACAGGTAAATTTATCCAAAACGTGAGTAATCTTGATTGGATGTTCATAAGACTACACGTGTACGTGTGTACCGACTCCAATTGTTCTTTATGTCTATTTCATTTGGCTGATTAAGCCCTTAGAGTTATCTATCCTTCAAAACAAGATTCACAAGTTTGGTTTAGGCTCCTCTGCCTCACTAGGTAATAAACCTTCTTTAACCAATCTTAAATCTCATTTTGATTGATTACAACCCAAAAATAGACACCAAAAATACAATGAGTCAGGAATAACAAATTTTCTCTTAACATTCAATCTAGAAGATGCAACATTAGTTTCTACATCCTGCAAATCTTAAGAGCTTGTGATTATAGTATATTAATCATCTTTCAATACACCAGAAGCAATCACATATCTATTCAATTTTATAAAACCAGTTTTACAAAATAACGATCTAGTTTTTTTATAAGCCAAAAGTGAAATAAGAATGAGATTGCGTTTCACTTCTGTGCATAAAGATAGTTCTCTAATACTAATATCCTCATACTCTCTAATTTCAGATGTAATACTCCCACTGACTTAGTTACAACCTTGGCATCAGGTCAAAAGATAAATATATATCCATATCATCAAGGCTTCTGGATTCCTGAAATCCTTACAATAAATTGCAAACATGTTTAGTGGCTCCAGAATCTATCCATCAGGAATTAATAGACGCAACCACATAACATGGCTCAATGATTAAATATATATTTTCCTATGCCACGTCATTGCTTAAACAGTTTGTCCTTTAGTGTTTTAGTTAGCGACAAAAGAAACAGGTTTCTTCGCCCTCAACCTACACTGCCTTATTCCCTTTAACCTTTTTGAATACCCATGTTTTGTGCTAGTCTAGTCCTATTATCATCCTTCTTCTTTGCTTTGCCCGTCCACTTGGGCCTAGAAGAAGATGGTATAGACTAGGTTAGATTGATAGGAACGCCCATACTTTTGATTATCCCTTCTTCTGTTACCAATTCTATAAGAATATCAGCGAGTGTGAACTCAAACTGATTCCTTATTTAGTTTACTCTAACAGAGTCGAATGAGTTTGGTAACAAGGCAATAATCATGTCAACTTGAAACTTACCACCCAAGTCAGCCTTATTGATCTCCAGCTAATTTTTAAATAATAAACAATCATTTTCCAAAATTTGATTTCAAACTGGAGTTCATCAGGCTATCTTGATGGTATTTAAATTTGACACAGTACTTAGGCATATGCTCTATCTAATCTCACCAAAATATCTCATTGACATTTAATATGATGCTTGAAGAAAATAAAATAATACAAATGTTAGCTTTGGAGTATATTCGAGCTAAACTCTAGAATATTGCACCAAGTCATATCATTCGCCTTATCTAATTTATTAAAAGCATTAATGTCAAATTTGGTATCTCAAAGTAAAAGAGATAGGTATAGGAGTAATAAACACATTTTGTACCCTTACGTTGTGAATAAAATATCTAAGTTCATTTTCCAGTCATTATAAATAAGGTCCAATATCATAGAATATGTAAGCAAGTAGATAAACTGGATTAGACATAATTAATCTGAATATAAATGCATTCATACAATATGCAAGGTGAACTATTAATAATGTCATGCATATTTAAAATTAAAATGAGCTTGTTAACCACATAATACAATAAATCTCAATCGAATAAGAGATCATTATCATTATTGGTGAACAATCCCTTTTAATTAATGCGGGTCCCTCAACTCTGTAGTATAATAAATCAACCAATCAATATGTCAATAACTTATCCTGTTGGAGGAGTTCATTATTACTATTGTTGAGATTCATTTACTATTAGGTGAGCACTTCCATTAAAATAGTATGTGGGTCCCTTAACCACTGCATGAAAAATCGGATAACCAATACACCAATAACTTATTCGGTTGGCGAAGTTCATTATTGCTATTGGCGGGCAAATCCCATCATCTCCATATCTCTTAAGACAATTCCTTGTCTATCTATATGAAATGACTCCCGATTATGTTTAGCCTTTCTAAAATCACCTAGTGTAGACCACTCCGTTGGGGAGCTAACACTATTGATTTTAGATTGAGTGTATAACATTATTAATGCTCTAATGAAAAAATAAAACATTAAATATGTTGTCATTATAATCTAGACTCTTTAAATCATGCGTAGGGCCTTATTTTTAAAGATCTAATTACAATGAACATTTAATATTTTTATTTTCATGAGACAACCATTCTTGTAATATTAAGACTCTTCAAATCATGCGTGGGGCCTTATTTTTGAAGATCTAATTACAATGGTTTTAATAACGAAGGCCATGGGGTAATGTATAAAAATCCCCGTTCCCACTCAATTTTTAGTCATTAATAATTAGGGTTTTCAATTTACATGATATAATGCATGCAAAACGTCTTGATTTTAATCACATTAAATTTAGAAAATATTTGGACTTTAAACGATTCACTAATATTTAATTTGAAGCACACTTTAAAAATAATTTACAAAAATAATTTTTCGTTTCCCAATAAGTGCCCTCAAATTAATTAGTAATCTAATCCAATTAATTTTCATAATTTAATTAATATAAATCAAGCCATTTAAATAAATATCATGGATCCAATGCATGAACAATAATAATTAGCAATTAATTATTTCATGCATCACATACAAATTAAATGGCCAATGGATTCAGCTTTTAACATTTAAAAACTATTCTTGCTGTACGGGCATCCTTCAACTGTCTGTAAACACCCATAGGAAGCTTGTACGCGTCAGGAGAAGCAAAACGCCGCTTGAAACGAGCCCGGAGGACCTCACACGCGCTGGCACGCGCCTAGGGCAAGCTGCACGTGCTCCCACGCGCTCCCACGCGCCGGCACGCACCTGGGGTGCGTGGAATGCACACTCACGCGCTCCCACGCGCCTGGGGCGCGTGGGACGCGCCTCCACGCGCCTTCACGCGCGTGGAGTTCAAGCTCCCTTGGCTGGCGCGTGCATGTGCACTCTCCTGGCGCGTGTGGAACACGCGCCAGGCTCACCATCTTGACGCCACACCTGATCCGGGCCACCTCCGACGCCCCTTCTCGCCGCCGGCGAAGCTCCGGCCACCGGAAAAACGCCGGAAAAATTCCAAAAAATCCAAAAAAATGCCAGAAAATTAAATTAAGCCTCAAAAAATTCCAGAAAAATTCCAAAAAATTCCAGAAAATTACTGAAGCATAATTTAACCCTTTTGGACCTTCTTGAAGCTTCATAGCATCCTTTGATGAATATTGCATGGCTTTAAAAATATTTACAACTTGAAATACAATGGAAAAAATAAATTACATCATTGAACTTTCAAACGGCTAAATCAAAAGCTTCATCCATGGCCCATCCATACATCATCATTCATTCACAATTATTCATACATCATTATGTATCAATATATATCAACATATTAAATCATACATCAACATACATCAATAAAAATATATATGAATATAATTTTGGATCCATGAATGATGATTTTCATAAAATCATGATCTCTAGTAATGAATCAAACCATGCTCTGATACCACTGTTGGGAAACGTGCTAGTTTTAAAAACCTTTCGAGGGATTTAAATTCATAGATCGTGATTCATCACATAGAGACAAGTTTTATGCAAAAAAATAAAATAAAATATGATGTATTATTCAACTAAAAGATTGAATACTTACATCAAGGTTTGAGTAAACCTCAGATCTCTCCTCTAAAGTGAATGTTCTCACTTATTGTAGATCCCTTTTGCTAGATGCATTCTCCTTGGATCTCCATCTTCTTGGTAATTGTTTTGCCTTTAGGAATCACTCATATGCCTCCATGAATGACCTTGGAAAACTAGGCTTGTGGGAGCCTCCATTAGATGAGAACATAAACCCTAATTTTCTAGAGAGAGAAAATTTATTCCTTTTTCCTTCTCATAAAAATCACCCCCTAAAATATACATAGACCATGTATATTTATAGGCAACATAAAAATAAAGAAAAGGAAACAACAAATCCTTCTCCATCTCTAATTCATATGTCTCAAATCTAATATGATTCCAATATCAAGTTGGGTTATGAGTGAGAATCCATTGGGCCTATTATTTTATTGGCTACAATGAATTAATAATTGGCCCGGTCCATGGACCCAATTCAATTAATTCATAAATTAATTTCTACTCCACTAAAAGAAATTAATTGAACTCCAATTAAATAATAAATAACCTCTAAGTCAATATTGCACTTTGACCCCTCTATGCATAATTAGTTATCGGATAAATATAGCCATCAATCCGACTACTTAATTAATATATTTATTTTGGTACCTTTGATTATTTCTGGCTCGATCACAATAAAACATTTGTTTGACAAAAATAATAATTTAAATAAATAAATATATAATAAATCATTTTGTCTAAAAACACACGAAGGCCTTCGAATTTACTTTGTGATCAACCATAATCAATACAAAATAAATACAAGTAGCAATGATGCAAATATTGAAAATATAACCCTCTAACTATTAATTACATAACTACCCAAAGTGTCGGTCTAAGGATCCCGAAGAATCCGCCGAACAAATCAAAGTAATTATTAATTAATAAAAGAGTCTATACTTTTCTCATGCTTATGAGTCAAATGCCATGACGGTAATAGGGAGTAATTGCATACGACGGCTCTCGCAATATATCTCAACCTAACGCGGATCCAGTTCAAGTCTTAATTAATTATGAGTCCATCCATAATTACCGACTATGAACAATTTATAATTACTATTTATATATCATGCATTGATTGTCATCACATACATATATATAAATATTTCTTGTAATTAACAGGACACTATCAATTTCATAGTGAATTGAAACATAATACATTGAATTCACCAATTATATAAATCATAAATATTTCAGATATGTCAGGAACATATGTCAATACAATCCAGATAGGAATTTGCTATGCCAGGACATATAAATCCCAACAGAACCATCTTGGTGAGCTCAATCAGGCACCACTTACTTGAAGCATAGTCTTTGGAAAGGACGGGGATGGATATCTTGGAATTCTCTATTGCGTTGAGAAGTTCAGGACCTATTTCCTCACCAATATGTAGCTCATCATCGTCTAGAAACGTGTCAATTCCTGCACCCTTCAGGCCCTTGTGTAGGTGGTCAGTGAATCTTGTACGTGTGTCCTTGCCTCTGAAACTCAAGAACACTTCATACTGATCCGGTCTTGCAGCTGGAGAGGTGGACAATGAAAAGTGTTCAGAGCTGGTACTGTATGTGTAAATGAAGTGTTGACGATCTTCTTCAAAACGAACACAAAAAAGGTGAGGAGAATTGCAGGAAGTGTTATGAGACAAGATAGCCATAAACAGATCGTTGAATCCATTTCAAATGTGTGAGAGGAGAGTCTCAGTACTGTTGAGTTCCTGTTAAGGTTTTTTTCCTTTCCGTATATAAGTTCCTGTTAAGTTTCAGTGGCTAGAAATGAAAATGATGGGAACTTAACTTTTTGTCACATCGTTTATTATTTAATTTTCACATAGTGACAGTGATATGCAACCCAACCCTTAATTTTCACGTCGTTTTTGACTTTATTGTCTATCATTCGGCACATGATTCATGATAGTGAAGTGTAATCCAACCCTTTTTGACCTGGATATCGTATAGCAAACGGCAATCCTTAAGTAAAATGCAGACTTTCTTATATTGTTTTTGTGTCTGGCCCCCTTATCTCTTGGACTTGGTCTTGTTCTTTAGTTGCTTCCTTTTGTGGCCTTTCTCGATCAATACAATATTTTTATTAGGATAAATTAAATTGACCTTCCCTAAGATCTGATTTTCACATAGTAACAGTGATATGCAACCTAACTCTTAATTTTCACATCGTTTTTAACTTTCACATAGTAACAGTGATATGCAACCTAACTCTTGATTTTCACATCGTTTTTAACTTTCTTGTCTGTCATTCTGTACATGATTCGTGATAGTGATCATATGCAACCCAACTCTTTTTGACCAGGACATCGTTCAGCAAACGGCATCCTTTCTCAATCAATACAATAATTTTATGAGGATAAATTATATTGACCTTTCCTAAAATTTGGACAAATCTCATACAGGTGAAACATTTAAGATTTATTACAATGATTTTCCCTAAAGTTTTATTGTTATGCTCAATGGCCCCCTTGATGTGATCTGCCCGTCAAAACGGTCAACAAACTCATAAAATTAATACTGATCCGATCTTGCAGCTGGAGTGGTGGATAATGAAGAAGTGTTCAGAGGTGGTACTGTAGGTACTAATGAAGTGTTGATGATCTTCTTCAAAATGAACACAAGAAAGGTGAGGAGAATTGCAGGAAGTGTGATGAGACAAGATAGCCATAACCAGATCGTTGAATCCATTTCCAATGTGTGAGAGGAGAGTCTCGGTACTGATGAGTTCCTGTTAAGTTTTTTGGGTAAATAAGTTCCTCTTAAGTTTCCGTGGCTAGATGAAAGATCACAAAGAATTTCTAATTTTCGTGTATTGCTATCACATATATATATATACAATAGAGTACAACTGATAAATGAAACATATCCCAAGATTAAAGCAATCTAAGAATTATAACAACTAGCTATACACTCCTAATTTACAGTATGTAATCTCATATATTTCTCCTTAATTTATATTGTGTAATCCCACAATCCATGGAGACTAGAATATTCATCCAATATACCCCCGCAAACGCGACGACAGAGGCAAGACGAGTTTGGAACTGAGATGTGAGAAGCGCTGCTTGGCTAATCCTTTGGTAAATATATCAGCAAGCTGGTCCTTCAAAGACACAAACTAAATTCGATGAGTGCGGGCTGCAACACGTTCACGGATAAAGTGATAGTCTAATTCAATATGTTTAGTGCGTGCATGAAACACCGGATTGGCAATTTTTTTATAATTAAAGTTAAATTTAGGTTGAAAAATTTCAAAAGGTTGGACTTAGATTAAAATGCTAACAATCGAAACCAATTCGAACCCGAATTCTAAGATTATTTTTATATATTTTTTTATTTTTAAATACATTATATACAATATTTAAACTATAATTACTTTTTCTCTTTTTAATTCTTTTGTTAAATCTTAATTTATTATATGTTAATATTTAGGAGAATTAAATTTTTAAAAATTAGTTTGTAATGTTTAAAGAACACTTCATTGCCACCTTCCAACACTTGTTCATTGTCCACCTATTTGTTTGTAATGTTTAAAGAACACTTCATTGCCACCTTCCAACACTTGTTCATTGTCCACCTCTTCACCTGCTGCTGCAGGATGGGACTATGAAGTCTTCTCGAGTCTCAGAGGCGATAATTATTAATTACATGATAACATGAAGACCCAAGATTAATTAACAATCTAACATATGCAATAGTAAAATTAATTAAACCAAGACTGAGTCAATAATATAGAACGGTGAAAGAATGAACGAGGATTGAGCAAAACTGTGAATAGAATAAATGAATATAATTTTTCTTTCATGCCCATATGAGATCACATTATAATATATATAATCATAGGAAGTCACCTAATATTTTCTTTTGGAAAATAAATGGACTTTATACAAATTGTCATATAAAATTAAATTTATTTCTTTATTCATTGGGTCGCATTAGTTGAATTGTTCCATATTGAGGAGCGCAATTAACAATGGATTAATTTAAAGAGTCATGTCACTAATTCGGCCACATGAGTTGAATTGGGGTCGAGCAATTGAATTGGGGTCAAGCAACTAACATCATGCTTTATTTAATTATTAAAAAAGTTAGCAATTTCAAACAAAAGAATAAAACACTGACTAATTGGTCCACAGAACAAACCAACCGACCAATAATTTTAAAATACTCCATAAACAACAATGCCTTCCCAATCAAAGCCACTTGTTTTCAATTATTTTTGAATAATTATGTTAGAGCATGATGTTGTAAAGATACCATTGATATTATATTTGGAAGTATTAAATCGGTACCTTATATTTGATATTGTAACGGGTTTAGTTCAAAATTTGTACTAGTAGTGTGTTTGGGTACATAAAATTGGAGGCTTATAATTAGAATTGATGGAATTGGAAAAAAAATTAATTTAATTTTTGGAGTTATTATTTTTCTCTAATTCTAATTACAAAGCTTAAATTCTATGTAACCGATTATAACTTAAATTTTCTCCAATTTCAAATTTAAGGTGCTGGTGTCACCAAACATTAACCAGAGATGTCTCAACAAAATTTAAGGTTTTAGGCGAAAATTATAAAAGTGACATCTTAATATGTTAAGAATCTTTATTTAAATTGACCCAAAAATTCTAATAAAATTCCTTAATCTCATTAAAATTCAAATACTTAAATATACACCCAGGATCATAAAATATATATATATATATATCCTTTTATTAATACAGAATCTAATTTTTCAAACAATATACAAAATCTCTAAATAAATAAATTAAATCATCAACACCAACTCTTCCACCTAAGCCAAAAACTAACAATCCATGTTCATCCAGGTACCTGAAACTGGAAGGAAGTGAAACAAGGAAGTCCCAATAGAAAAACCATAACAAGAATTTTAAAGATTTTCATAAAAATTAGTTTCACAAAATAATAGATATGTTTTTGAACAAAAATACATATATGTAATTTTAGTAAAATAATTATCAATAAAATATTTTAAACAAAATCACCCATGTCATTATATAAAGAGCCGTACACTGTAAAAGAAATATTTGTCACTAAGAATCAAAAGAAATCTCGACTGTCTCTCTCTCTGGTTTTCCGACTCTTTTCATTGTATCCTCACCAAGTCACAAAGTAGATTCATATAAAGGAAAAATGTATCGACACAATACAAATATCAATTCAATGCAGAGGACACTAATTCTACAATTGACCCCACCACCACCTTCTTCATCCTTATCTTTTTGGGTTAAGTGCAAAAAACACTCCTGTAATTTCAAAAATGTGCAAATAGCACCCCTGGTGTATTTTCGTATTTTTACCTACCCCTATGACAAAAAGCCCTTATTTGCACTATTTTAAAAATGTGCAAATAACACCCCTGGTGTTCAAAAGCCACCCCTGTAGTTTTAAAATAGTCCAAATAAGGGCTTTTTGTTATAGGGGTCGGTAAAAATACGAAAATACCCCCCAATATTCTTTATTCAATAATAATAAAAAATTTGAAGAAGTTGAAATTATCCAAATAGGCATTGACCAATACTACGTCGTTTTGGGTAATGTGGGTAATGAAATCTTATTTCTCTTAGCTTTAATTTTTTTTTTTTTTTTTGGTGAATTTTTCTCCCTTCTCTTAACTCACCCGTGTTCATGGTGAAGGAGGGTTTCATTCAAGCCGCCTTTGTCCATCGGCCTCACCATTCTCCTCATCGTCCTCCTTATCGTTGACCACCACATTATCAACCATCACTGCCGACCCCCGCTTCAAGAAGTGCCGAGTGAGACACGGTCAAATCATCAAGATCAAAGGTAGAGACAAACAAGGTTGCAAGATCCTTCGCATCCTCAAAAAATTCTTCCCTTGTAATAATCTATATATACAAATATATATTTATATATATTCTTCCCTTGGATTTTGAGATTTTGATATGTTTTTCTTGGATTACTCGGATTGTGAGTGTTGATGTATTTGGAGAAGATAGATTTTGATATGTTTTTCTTGGATTAGCTCAGATTGTGAGGCCGTTGTGATTGAGGAATTTTAGAGGAGGGTTTCATGGGTCAGAACAAAAATAAGAAGTTACAAGGTGTGGGGAAACGACAATGGAGGACGGCGGTAATGGAATTGAGCTCGGTGATGAAATTTTGGCGGAGGTGGGGGAATTGGGTGGGCGTCGTGGAAGAGGGCGAATCCGAAATCTTTTCAAAATCTCACAATTTACCTTTTCCAAGCTCTTATGTGTAACCATAATCCATCCAAATCCTCTGTTGATTTCACGTTTAGGGTTGTAAATGAACCGAGCCGAGCCGAGCTTTAGGTTGTTCGGGGCTCGGCTCGTTTGTTTATGGGATCAGTTCAGGCTCAGGCTCGGGCTCGGGCTCAGGCTCTGGCTCTGGCTTTGGCTCTGGCTCTGGATCGGCTCGTGACGAGCTTAAAAATTTGAGCTCGGGCTCGTCTTGATTTTAAAAGCTCTGGCTCGGCTCGTTTAACAAAAAAATTTAAAATTAAAACTTAAAATTAATTAGTATTCTACAGGCCACAGTGAGACTCTGACGACTAATAATACCAAATCGCGGTTGTCTAGATTCATGGAATTAAAGTGAAAGTAAAGTTTTGCCAAAAAATTAATTGATGTAGTACCTAATTGATGCGGACGACGTCAATAGCGAGAACAGAGGACGGCCACCGATGATGACGAGGATGGAGGGACAACGGCAAAGACGACGGTGGGAAACAGACGACGTCCATGGCAAGGACAGAGGACCGTAGCCGACGATGACGAGGACAGACGATGCGTTCAGATATGAGAGAGAAAGTTATGGGGATTGAGTTTATTAGAGAGAGACAAAGAGTTAGTTATGTAGATGGAAAGGTTGTCGTCAGTGGACTAAGCCGGTGGAGTTGATTCGTGACTCGTGAGTGAGTAATAGAGAGAGAGAGACTGATGATGGGATTTGTTGTGGAGAAGAGGCAGATTTGAATGGTGGAGTGTAGTTTTAGGGTTTTTGATATCTTACAAAATCAACGGATGAGATGGGTTCTAATTTAATTGGTGAGATGAAATCTTATTTGGGCTATGGTGAATTTTCTTTGGGCTAGTGACTTATAATGCTTGGGCCATATTAATGAAAAATATGAGCTGGGCCAACCTTAAAAATAATATGGACTAAACATTTTAAATGTACTATAAAAACAAATGGGCCTGATATATATAATGGGCCTGATATATATAACGAGCCTTATACGAGCCTTGTTCACGAGCATTAACAAGCCTATGTTTACGAGCCTAACCGAGCCTAGCACAACGTTGCTCGGGCTCAGCTCATTTAGTAAACGAGCCTAGAAATTGGGCTTGAGCTCGGCTCGTTTGCTTAATGAACGAGCCTGAGCCGAGCCTTTAGCAAGTCGAGCCCGAGTTGTTCATGAACAGCTCAGTTCATTTGCAGCCCTATTCACATTGCACAATTTTAGTCACTTTAGTGAGAATTTATGGAGCATCACATAAAAAAATAAGTAAATAAATAAATAAAATTGGTGTTATATGTTTTATAAAACTAATTCATATGATTTTGCAGGTTTTTCCATCCTAATCAGCATTGTTATCTCCTATTTTCACTAGTGACATGAGACGAAGAACTTCAATTTCATGTTCTGGATAAAATCCGCAATCATTCCACATGTGAAAAGCAATTTTTCTATCTACTCTGGTGAAAAGACATGCAATGTCGAGAAATATACTTTTTTGTGCATTTTCTAATGCTCTGAAACTTATAATCAGCTTATGCTGCACTATGTTATTCGGTATTCTTTCCAACTGCTTTAATGTACCTTCCCATGCCTCTTTTCCCTTGCCAGCTCTTGTCCCCGAGTTTGTTTTTTCATTATCCTCGGATTGACAGGATACTATCATAGGTTCATTCAGGGGTTCTTGAAGATAACGAGACCACTCACTCATTTAACTAAGAAGGGTGTACGGTTCGTATGAGATGAACACTGTCCAAAAGTTTTTGATGAGCTAAAGAGCAAGTTGACTTCTACACCGATTCTGTATACGCCACAGAGTGGGATAGAGTATCTTGTCTATACAGATGCTTATTTGCATGGTCTTGAGTGTTTTTGATGCAGGAGGAACGACCAATTTCGTATGGATCTCGTAAGCTTAAGCCTCGTGAGCTTAATTATCCAACACATGATTTGGAGTTGGCAACTGTGGTATTTGCCTTTCGTATTTGGAGGTATTATCTGTTGGGAAAGTCCTTCAGATTATTTAGTGATCATAAGAGTTTGCAGTATTTGTTCACTCAGCGGGAGTTGAATATGATATAGCGCCGATGGTTAGAGTTTATGAAAGACTATCATTTCTCTATACAGTACCATATAGGGAATGCGAATGTGGCAGCAGATGCACTTAGTCGCCGACCCTATGCGAGTCTTTCTGTATTATTCACCACTGAGTGGGATACTTTGAAGACAGTTGATGAGTTATCCGATACTTTTATGGCTTGTATAGTAGTTACACCTTCGATTATTCACAAGGTACTGAAGGCACAACTCACAGATCAGCAATGCATTGATAAGGTTACAGAGATAGCTTCTGGGGAGGTTCCATTTTATCATGTGGGGACTGATGGAGGCTTAAGGTACAAAGGGCCTTAAGTAGTACCTTCTGCTGACGATTTAAGGAAGGATGTGTTGACTGAGACTCACCAGTCTGAGTTTTCTGTTCATCCAGGAGGAAACAAGATGTATCAGGATATGAAACGGCAGTTTTGGTGGGCAGGTATAAAGAAGGGCATTGTTATCTTTGTCTCTAAGTGTAGTACTTGCCAGATGGTCAAGATCGATCACTAAAGACCGCCAAGTTCACTACAGCCATTACCTATACCAAAGTGGAAGTGAGAGAGTATTTATGTGGATTTTGTGGAGGGATTGCCTAATACGTTTAAGAATCACAATTCCATTTGGGTCATCGTTGATAGGTTGACCAAATCAGCTCATTTCTTGCCTATTCGCACTGATTACACTTCGGAACAGTTGGTGAGACTTTATATTACAGAGATTGTGAAGTTACATGGCATACTATTATCTATTATATCGGATAGGGATTCGAGCTTTGTGTTAGAATTTTGGAAGAGTTTTCAGCAGGCTTTAGGTACAGAGTTGCATCTTAGCACTGCTTATCATCCTCAGACTGATGAACAAACCGAGAGGGTTAATTAGATAATAGAGGACATGTTTCGTTCTTGTGTCCTTGACTTTAAGGGCCACTGGGAGGAGTATTTGCCACTTGTGGAGTTTGCATATAATAATAGCTTTCAGAAGACTATTGGTATGGCACCGTTTGAGGCATTATATGGTCGACCATGTAGATCTCCTGTTTGTTGGATGGAGGTTGGCGAGAGTAGATTTTTGGGTCCTGAGTTCATTAAGGACACCTCTGAAAAGATCACTTTTACTAGGGATCATATGCGCACTGTCAAAAGTAGGCAGAAGAGTTATGCAGATCGTCGTACTCGTGCATTGGAGTTTCAGGTTGGAGATCAGGTTCTACTCAAAGTGTCTCCCATGAAGGGAGTAATGCGCTTTGGGAAGAAAGGGAAATTGTCACTGCGTTTTGTTGGTACTTTCATGATTACAGATCGGGTTAGAGCTATAGCTTATCGGTTAGCACTTCTAGACCACTTACTTCAAGTCCACAATGTTTTTCATGTTTCCATGTTGCGAAATTTTTTGCGAGATGAGGATCGTTATCAGCATATAGATGTTGGTAAGATTGAGTTGCAACCGAATGCAACATATGTGGAGCCACCGTGTCGCATTATAAACCGTAAGGATCATGTTCTTTGCAATAAGGTCATATCGTTATTATGTGTCCAGTGGAGTCACCATAATGAGACTGAGTCTACTTGGGAATGAGAGGATGTCATTCGCTCATAGTTTCCAGATATCATGAAAGAATATAAAGATTAATTCTAAGGACGGAATTCCTTTTATTAGGGAGGAAGAATGTAATACCCCTGATTTTAAAAGGATAGTCTCGGTATTATTTTAGTTATTTTTAATTATTTATTTGATTTCTTGGCTAATTGTTTACTTGTTTAATTGATTTGATTATTTATGTGTTAATTGAATTATTTATTTAAATTAAATTGTGTCCTAAAATTGTGTGTATTCAATTTCTTTGTTTAAATTAAATTATATGTGATGATCTATATTTGTTTAGGAATTTAATTATTTTATTTTTATTTTTATCTTATTTTATTTTTATATATATTTTTATTTTTTAAGGAATTGGATATGAATAGTAGTAATGGACCAACTAATTGGATCACATGGACTACTTAGATAAGGGGTTTAATGGGTACGGATAATTACCCATGGATAGTTGTATATGTATATGTAATAAATAAATAAATATATATATATATATATATATATATATATATAAAGAAAGTCATTTAGTAATAATCGGATGTATATTTATTTATTATATATAAAAATAAATATACATAGATTATACGAAACGTATATTTTAGTTACCTTTTTAGCATTTAATTTTTTTTTTTATTATTATTAGTTTGACTTGGATTGGGAAAAGGAGTATGGTTATTATTTAGCCTATAAATACATAATTATAGGGTTAGAAATATATCACGTAATATATTTTAGAGAGAGGGAAAGAAGGAAGAGGAAGGAATATAAAGAGGAAGAATGAGGCTAGGGTTTTTATCAAATCCCTAAAGGTAAGTTTTAATTATTCTCTTCTCCTTTGATTCGTACCCTATGCATGCTAGATTAAATATTTTAAAAGTTAGTCTAATTAATGTTGGGATATTAAACTGTTATTATTGTTTTTGGTTGATGGATTAGTATTAAATATTTTTTTATTAGATTCATTAAGAATTGGATTGCATGATTTAAAATACTCATGCTAAGTATGAAATTTAATTTAAAAGGTTAAATTAATTAAATAAGGTTGAGTTAAATTATTTAAATCAATTATTTGGGTTTGAATTAATTTAATTAGATTGTGGAGGAGTGCAATTAATTGAGAAGCATGTTAATTTCTTATGAGGTAAATTAAATGCATGATACTTAGAATTGTTATTTTTGTTCAATTAAATGTAAAAGATGTATATATGATTTATATCATGTTTGTGTGAATTATTAGATGTAGATGTTGTTTGTATCTTTATATGGATATGGAAACCTTTATGTGGTTATATTGTGGATTAATGCAGCATTATGGGATGGGGGCATATAAGGGAATGGATTAACTAATAAAGTTAAATCGTACTTATTTTCCTGTTAGGTCAACGGAATAGTTGGATGACATATTATTAAAATAATATTTGGATAGTTTATTTTGATGGTTGGATAGGAAGGATTTTACATATATAATTATACGGCATGATATGAACTTGAGTCTTAGTATCAGTGGTTAAGGTGCGTATATTGCCAGGAATGTGTAGCTAGATATAGTGTAGTTGTGTACCCTGGTAGGTCTAGGTACTCATACTAACTATATGTGCGTTTTGCATGTATTCAGGTTGAGACAACTCTATAGTCTAGTGAGGTTCCTTTAGTGTGTATATATTTATATATGGACTATTTAGTTATTGCTGAATTAATTAGGATGTGTACGTATATCAGGTCTCTATTTGGAATGTAGTAGATTTTAACTTGTTTGTGGGCCTAACCCACCTTTATTTTTCAGGTATTCGTCAGTTTGAGTCTTAGAGATTGTTCATACCGAGCAAAGACAGTCATTCACTCTTCTGACTCTACGTAAAACTCTTCTTCATGTTTTAGTTATTGGATTTATTTCAGTTAGGATATTATTAGGGGTCTATAGTATAGATTCCCAAGTTGTAGTTTAAATAATTACTAGTATCAGAGGATTAAAGAATTTTATTATGGGATTTTAGTTATTATTTATTTAAGGATTTAGTTCTCTTCAACTTGTTATTTATTTATAATTTTATTATTCTTTTTGTATAAAAATGCTTGTTTAAATATTAATTGTTTGATATCCTTTGTATTCTGTGCTCGGACTTGATCACATGTGGCTCTAGAATCAAGGGGTATCACAATCATCTTCGTTTAGTTGATTTAGTTAGTTTATTTCTTATTCAATAGACTTGGACGTTATTTCAGTTATGGGTTTTATTAGGGGTCCAAGGCATTCGGATTCCCGAGTTGTACATTGGAGATAATTGATATCAAAGATTTACTATTTATCATTTAGTTTTTCTTTTCAGCGCGTGTTATTATTTATTTTATTATATTATTCTTGTATTCTGTGTTCGTTTATTATAAATTGTTTTTTATATCCTCAAGTTTTCGAGTATGGGCCTCCCAACCTAAACGTGAAAATTCGGTGAAATCACAGTCGCGGATCTATATGAACATATCCCGTTCGGTCCACCTGTTGGTTGACATCTTCTACCTCCACCCTCTCAACCTCGAGCGGTGGCAAATCCTTTCGCTCCATCCTAGACTTGAGTTCAACGTTCTCTTGTCGCAGGGTCTCGATTATTTGCATTAGCTCATCATGCCTGGTTCGCTTGTTCTCGTTCTGTTGATGTGAGCTTCCTACGCCGATCATGGTTCTCGATTGGAACTGAGTCATAATTCAGTGCGAAAATCGATGGATCTTTATTTGGTTTCCTGCAGACGGCGCCAGATATAGGTACAAGAAAATTCTCTTTCTATTGATGGAAAGTTCTCTCTTATACCAAACACTCTATCTCTTTCATTCTCTTCTTTCTTTATTTATAGTACATTATATGTTACCCTAATTCCCTTTCTTGATTCGCAAAGTGGGGGTTGATTGGCTTTTTTTCGGCGTGGCCTGTTTGGGGTCCATTCTTATTTCTTTGTGCCCGATGTTCATTGTGCTCAGTCTTTTCTTTGGGTTAGGCCCGAGGGTTGCTAAATTATTTTCCCGAATAAATGGGTTGGGCTGAAACTGGCTTTCAGGTATTTTTGGTCATTTCACTCGTGTTATGACATTTCTTTCTATTTTTTTATGAGAAATAATAGGTTTTTCGACCTCAGTTGTAGACTCCTCCTCCGAATACAACGTGGTTGGATCACGTTGGAACTCTTAAAAAAATTCCGTAAACATCTCTTTCTCTACGACTCATTCCGAACTACATTATATTAGGAGGAGCAATCGACAATTGAGGTCGAAAGACCTATTATTTCTCTTTTTTTATATTTCTGAATTACGCTTTCGGTGTTTCATATTATTTGCTTCTCTATTAATTCTCTCAGTCAGCAATCTTTTACTTTTTGCTCTATCAAACTTACTAAAAAATCATTTTGTGTAACTTTAATGAGGGTTTCTCTTACAATTTATATTTGAAACAACGAGAAGTTAATTAGTAATTACTGGTGTCACCAATGCCTAGACACCCAAATCAACCAAGTAATATTTTTAATTAAAATGATGAAATTCTAATGCCTCTGCCAATCTAGCCATTTTATTTTTGTTTTTATTAATTCTTGTAGAGGTTGATGACACAAAAGGCTTGCATGAAAGGTATTTATTTATTTATTGTTATTATTATTATTATTATTATTTGTTTTATATAATCCTTCACTACTCATCAACTTTGTTTAATCAATTATTATTATTATTATTATTAATTTAAATTTGTTTCTTTGAGTAGATCACACGCACATCATAATTATCAATTATGGAAAATTAGATATTCAACTTTTTAGTTGAAAAATAGATGGAATGCTACTGAAGTTAAATTCTAGATATTTATTATTTTCTATATAATTATTGGAAGGAAATTAATTACTCGATAATATGAAGACCCGAGATTAATTAACAATCTGACATATGCAATAGTAAAATTAATTAACCCAAGACTGATTCAAGAATATAACGGTGAAAGAACGAGAATTGAACAAGACTTAGAATAGAATAAATAAAGAATAATGATAGGGGAAACAAAAAGGAATCTCTAATTAACACCGAATTTGACATGGTTGAATATACTTATCGCGTGTTAAATTATTATTTTTTAGAAATTATTTAAGTAAATGAGATAGACAAAAATACGTCAGATTTAAAAACTTATTTAAAAAAAATTATTTGGTGACCCTATCATTTTTTATAAATAAATGTAAGTTTTCTTTCATGCCCATATGACATCACAGTATAATTTATATAATCATTGGAAGTTACCTAATCTTGTTTTTTTTTTTGAAAAATAAATGGACTTTATACAAGTTGTCATATAAAATTAAATTTATTTCTTTACTCATTGGGTCACATCATATAAAATTAAATTTATTTCTTTACTCATTGGGTCGCATTAGTTGAATTGTCTCATCTTGACGAGTGCATTTAACATCGTAAATAACATTTAATTTTATACAACTTGTCCTATAAAAATTAATTTATTTCTTTACTAATTTGGTCACATTAGTTGAATTGTTCCGTCTTGAGGAGCTCAATTGATAATGATAAATTTAATTTATTATAAAAGTTGTCATATGGTTTATAAAGACAATTGGTATGATTGTTATGATTTTTTTAATTAGATTAAAAAATTTAAGTTATTAGATAATATTAACATTTAATTTATATATAATCAATTATTTTTCTGTTTAGATTTTATGTAGGATAAAACCACTTCTAATTGTTGCGTGCTTAGAAATTTTCACTTTTGTAAATATAAAGAGTCATGTCGGTCCATAAAACTGAATATAATTATAAGAGAGAGAGTCTTTGGGTTCGCAGTAGCTGAGAGCCTTAAGAGTGATTATTCTACTTGCACTCAGATCAATGCCATCCATTAAACTAATATAGAATAATTATAGCTGTCAACCATCAGTTTTTGTTTTCTTTCTGTTCTGTTTTTGATGTATCAGGGATATAATGCATATAAAGATTCTATATATTTTAGACATTGATTCTTTGGGTAATGTGTAGTAATATAATAATACAATATAATATATATATATATATATATATATATATAAATAAATCCTATGTAAAGTGAGTGGCCGACAAAATCACAGAAGTAATGGTGTCACTTTTGATATATTAATATAATGTAATATATATATATATATATATATATATATATATATATAATTGGTTAATATACCGTTCAGTTCCAATTCTACCGTCTGCAGGACTTGGAATCGCAACCGAACAGTAATGCAACATTCTTTATTTTTAGAATCGGAATCGGAACCGAATCGTGAAGATTCGAATTGAAACATCAGTTTTGATTCGATTCGATTCAATTCTCGATTTCACTATTTTTTTGTGCACTCTTAATTATTAATGAGAAAAAGTTAAAAAAAAAATTTTCAAATTTGGACATGGGTCCCGTGTTATGAGAATTGTGGGTTGTAGTATTAATCCTTTCTATATACTGTTTATATGCATGTAGGGCCGTTGCCTGGTTCAAGGGAGTGAGTGGAATAGAGAGATCCAACGAGTTGAAATAAAGAGAGAAACATGGGAAAGAGATCAGAGCACAGTGAGGGTATTTTGGAATTTTTATAAAATATTTGATCAAAATTTATGATTAGGGAGTAATTGGCTCAAAAGAGTAATAATTCATAAAGTTACAGTAAGAGTGTTTTTATATGAGTGTTTCTTGCACATTTTTTATAGAAAAATGACAGAGTTACTGAATGATTTTTTTCGAATAAGTCTCGAATCAACGTATTTTTGTCCACTTCATCTACTTAAATAATTTTTAAAAAATAATTATTTAAGACGTGATAAGTATAGCCAATTACGTCAAATTCGATGTTAATTCGGAGATTTCTTTTCGGTTTTCCTATCATTATTCTTTTTTATATAAGTAATGATAAAGGAACCGAAAAGGAATCCCCGAATTAATATCGAATTTGACGTGGCTGGCTATACTTATCAACGTGTTAAACAATTATTTTTTGAAAACTGTTTAAGTAGATGAGACGAACAAAAACACGTCAAATTCAGAACTTATTCGGAAAAATCATTCGGTAACTCTATCATTTTTTTTTATTTTTTTTATTATATATATATATATATATATATATATATATATATATATAAAAATATATAATGAGGATATTTTTTTTGTACTTAACCATCGCATAAATTATAAAGTTTAAACAAAATCAATTAATTTTATATCTTCAATTAGTCGTCTACTAAAAAAAAAAAAAAAAAAAAATTACTTGTCCACCTGTATTTTATTTTATTTTTTATTATTATTGCAAATGCACAAAGCCCAAGTCATAAATGATGGTCCACATGTGTTGAACCTGGGAGAAAAATCGTCTTCATTCGTATCTCACTGGAACCAGTCCAGTGCTGGGCCCTTGACTGATGTGGCAAATGAGGTAAATTGGGTAGTCACTGTAGTTTTGCTTATACCATTTCTATACATACTCCTACTTCCTATACGCCCTTTCTGTACTCCATTTCCTTTGCGTATTTTATTTTTAAGTTAAAATTCCCCCCAAAACCAAAATTAAGGTTGGAGCCAAAACTGATCTGATATATGTATACAAATATATGCCTCTGCTCTACTCTATAAACCAAAAACACAGAATCGAAGCCTCTGCTCTGTAAAACAAAAACTTTCTTCTCAAACTGGTCAAAAACTCTCTGTTGTATGAACATAAAGATGAAGATACATTAGACACATAAAGATGAAGATTTATGAAGAGAAGGTCCCTGTTTAGACACATAAAGATTTTTGAAAAGAAGGACCCTGTTCAGAAGTTCGGTTCGAAAAAATCACCATACATTCCAGCAATAAGCTGAACTTCCGATCATCCCTTCCGACGAGAAGCTGAAGCTGCGATCATCCATTCCAACAAAAAGGTGACGGATTCCGGCAAGAAGGTGAAGGTCCGATCATCCATTCCGATGATCAACTGGAGCTCCGATCAACCAGTCCGGTGAGAAGCTCTGATCATTATAAGTATTAGATTGTTATTTTGAATTTCTTGTAACTTTATTCATAATGATATATCAAATTCGGTGGGGATTATTGGTAATCCAAAAATATGAAAGCTGGGTTATTAGTCCTGATGAGCATGAATTATTCTTATTTTCAAGCAACCTGAGAATTAGGAAGTTTGTTGTTATGCGTATTTTATGTTCCTATTTATCTGTTTTAGCCTTTTTTTTCTTTTTCTGAATGAACCCTCTTAGTCATCACCGAACAAAGAAATTTTACAATTGTATATGCATATACTAGATTTTGAAGTTTGTTCTTGTGCCTATGATATGTCCATATTTATCTATTTTAGCCTTTGTGAAATAACTTTATTTGTAAATGAACTATATTAGTCATCAGTTATAATAAAAGTTTACGATTTTATATGCATATACCAATTTAAAGCTTGTTCTTGTGCCAATGTTATGTCCATATTCATCTGTTTTAGCTTTGTTCAATCCTAAACTTTATTACTTTTCAATTTGAATAAAATTATAGAATAGTATTTGTATATCCCGAATATTGAAAGATGTGATGTTATTTTTATGAAAGTGTTGACACATGTTATAGAAAAGTTGTGTTGTGAAGGTCAACATATGTCACATGTTATAAAACGGTTACATTAATGGCAATGCATTATAGTAGTGTAGAAGTCAATTATATGTGCATATGTTAGGTTTACCACCAATTGTGTGCATATATAGTGTACAATTGTCGTATTTGAGATGTATTTGATCTGTTAACATATGACACATGTTAGGAAATGGTAGCATGAATGGTAAAGCATTGTAGTAGTGTAGAAGTAAATTTTATGTGGATATGTTAGGTGAAAGATGTGATATTATATTTATAAAACTGTTGACATATGTTATAAAAAAGTTGTGTTGTGAAGGTAAAATTATGTTTGCCAGAAATTGTTTGCATATCTATGTTAGATGTATTTGTTATGGCAACATATGCCACATGTTAGAAAAAAGTTCCATTAATGGTAATTCATTATAGTAGTGTATAAGTAAATTTTTAATGGATATGTTAGGTCAAATATGTGATATTATATTTATAAACTTGTTGACATATATTATATAAAAGTTGTGGTAAGAAAGTAAAATTATGTTTATCAATAATTGTTTTGACATCTAATGTACAGTTGAAGTTTGTTATATGAATTTGATTTGTTAACATATAGCACATGTTAGAAAATGGTTGCATGAATGCTAAAGCATTATGGTAGTGTAGAATTAAATTTTATGTGAATATATTAGCTAAAAGATGTGATATTCTATTTATGAAACTGTTGGCATATGTTATAAAAAGTTGTGATGTAACGGTCAAATTATGTTTGCCACCAATTGTTTGCATATCTAATTTAAGCTTGAATTATGTTAGATATATTTGTTATGGCAACATATGCCACATGTTAGAAAAAAGTTTCATTAATGGTAATTCATTATAGTAGTGTAGAAGTAAATTTTTAATGGATATGTTATATCAAATATGTGATATTGTATTTATGAACTTGTTGACATATGTTATATAAAAGTTGTGGTGAGAAAGTCAAATTATGTTTGACACCAATTGTTTTGACATCTAATGTACAGTTGAAGTTTGTTATATGAATATGATCTGTTAACATATAGCACATGTTAGAAAATGGTTGCATGAATACTAAAGCATTATAGTAGTGTAGAAGTAAATTGTATGTAAATATGTTAGCTGAAAGATGTGATGTTCTATTTATGAAATTGTTGGCATATGTTATAAAAAAGTTGTAATGTAAAGGTCCAATTATGTTTGCCACCAATTATTTGCATATCTAATTTAAGTTTGAATTATGTTAGATATATTTGTTATGGCAACATATGTCACATGTTAGAAAAAAGTTTCATTAATGGTAATTCATTATAGTAGTGTAGAAGTGAATTTTTAATGGATATGTTAGGTCAAATATGTGATGTTGTATTCCTGAACTTGTTGACATATGTTATATAAAATTTGTGACAAGAAAGTCAAATTATGGATGACACCATTTGTTTTGACATATAATGTACAGTTGAAGTTTATTATATGAATTTGATTTGTTAATATATAGCACATGTTAGAAAATGGTTGCATGAATGCTAAAACATTATAGTACTGTAGAAGTAAATTTTATGTGAATATGTTAGCTGAAAGATGTGATGTTCTATTTATGAAACTGTTGGCGTATGTTATAAAAAAGTTGTGTTGTGAAGGTCAAATTATGCTTGCCACTAATTGTTTGCATATTTAATTTAAGCTTGAATTATGGTAGATGTATTTGTTATGAAAACATATGCCACATGTTAGAAAAAAAATTCCTTTAATGGTAATTCATTAATGTAATGTAGAAGTAAATTTTTAATGAATATGTTAGGTCAAATATGTGATGTTGTATTTCTGAACCTGTTGACATATGTTATAAAAGTTATGGTGAGAAAGTCAAATTATGTTTGACACCATTTGTTTTGACATCTAATGTACAGTTGAAGTTTGTTATATGAATTTGATCTGTTAACATATAACACATGTTAGAAAATTCTTGCATGAATGCTAAAGTATTATAATAGTGTAGAAGTAAAGTTATGTGAATTTGTTAACTGAAAGATGTAATGTTCTATTTATGAAACTGTTGACATATGTTATAAAAAGTTGTGCTGTGAAGGTTAAATTATGTTTGCCACCAATTGTTTGCATATGTTGTGTGTACACTTGAATTATGTTACATTTATTTCTTATGGTAACATATGACATATGTTACAAATTTCTTGGCTAGATATTAATGCATTATAGTAGTGTACAGCTAAATTTTATATAGATTTGTTATGTTAAATATGTGATGTTGTACTTATGAAACTGGTGACATATGTTATAGAAAGGTTGTGCTGTGAATGTAAAATTATATTTGCAACCAATTATTTGCATATCTAGTGTACACTTGAATTGTGTTAGATTTATTTGTTATGGTAACATATATCAGATGTTAGAAAGTTCTTGTTTCAATGTTAATGCATTATAGTAGTGTAGAATTAAATTTTCAGTGGATATATTAGGTAAAAGATGTGATGTTGTATTTATGTATTTTACAGCAGTGTACAATTGTAGTATGTTGCATGTATTTGTTATGGAACATGTTACAAAATGGATGCATAAATGGTAATGCATTATAGTAATATAGAAGTAAAATTGATGTGTATATATTAGGTGAAATGTGTGATACTATATTTACGAAATGGTTGACATATGTTATGCAAAAGTTGTGCTAGCAAAGTAATTTTATATTTGTCACCAATTGTTTGCATATCTAGTGTACAATTGAAACATGTTAGATATATTTGTGATGAAAACATATGGTACATGTGATAAAGTTCTTGCATGAATGGTAATGCATGATATTAGTGTAGAAGTAAATTTGATGTGGATATGTTAGGTGAATGATGTGATATTGTATTTATAAAAGTGTTGACATATGTCATATAAATATTGTGCTGTTAAGATATACTTACCTTTTTGTCATGTTTTTATAGGTCTGCTATTCTAGTTATGGTTATTGAAGAGGCAATTATTAACATTGAAGAGACAGATAACGATTCAGTTTGTGAAATTCCTGAAGTAGAATGGATACCCCGCGTTGATATGCAATTTGATTCCGAAGAAGCGGCTTATGATTTTTACAATGAATATGGTGGCAGAGTGGGTTTTAGTATTCAGAAAGAGTACAAAAACAACAGTCGAAAGGATGGAAAAGTAACATCTAGAAATTTTGTGTGTAGCAAGGAGGGAAAAAGAGGTCAAGACAAGAGGGACAGGAAAACAAAGAATTGAAGGGCTGAAACACGCACCGATTGTCGTGTACGTATGCTTATTGCCTTTAATGTGGAATTTGGTAAGTACATTGTCAAAGATTTTAAAGATACTCACATCCAACCCCTCATCAGTGAGGATTATGCCCACATGATGCCGTCGCAGCGAAAAATCAAGTCAGTGCAAGCTATTGATGTGGAGTTGGCTGCCGATTGCGGAATACCCGTTCGTAAAGCCTTTGAGTTAAGTTCGAGATAAGCTGGTAGTAGAGAAAGTATTGGCTTCACGAAGGTTAATGTACAAAATTATATTCGGACGAGAAGACAGAACGACCTTGAACTTGGTGATGCGAATTGGCTGATGAATTATTTCCAGACACAATGTTTGAAAGATCCATCATTCTTCTATGCTGTGCAATTGGATAGCAGTGCAATGATAACAAATATATTTTGGGTCGATTCAAAAATGATATCAGATTATGTGCATTTTGGAGATGTGTTGACATTTGATACCACGTACAAACTTGTTCATGGGAATCGGCCTTTTGTAGTTTTTCTCGGTTTGAACCATCACAGGGAGACAGTTGTGTTTGGAGCAGCTTTCATGTATGATGAGACAACTAATCTTTTGGTTGGTTATTCAATACATTCTTGAATGCCATGTCCTATAAAGCACCAGGGACGATCTTGACTGACCAAGACACTGCAATGGCAAAGGCATTAGTCCAGGTTATGCCCGATACAAAACACCGTCTATGTACATGGCACCTAATGCAAATGCCCAAAAGCATCTTGGGAATTTGTCTGTTGGTGGAAAAGGCATAAAAAGTGTGATATCAAAATTAATATACGAGATTGAGGGTGAGGAACAATTCTTAGTGGAATGGGCGTGGATGGAAAAGGAATTTGCTGTAGAGAATAACAAGTAGTTGGCCAATTTATTTAGTTTGAAACATGTATGGGCCAGGGCATACGTCAAACATGTGTGGTCGACTGGTATGCATACTACACAGCTTAGTGAGAGCTTCAATAAGTGCTTAAAATAGTACTTAGCAAGACAATATGCACTGCTAGAGTTTTTCAAGCATTTTGAAACGTTTTTGTTCGACATGCGATACAAGGAGTATGCAGCTGAGTATAACTTGCTGCATAAGATACCTCGGCTGAAAACAAGGTCTCCTATTTTAGATCAAGTCGGATGTCTGTACACTACTAACATCTTTGACCTTTTTCAGGAACAGTTAATAGTAGCTGGCATGAGTGAAAATGTCCGTAAGTGCAACGACCTTGGTAATGGGGTTTTTTCATATGAAATTGCAGTTTATAATGATAACTTCCATCGGCTCGTCACAAGGACACATGACGACTTATTATTATGTTAATGTGGAAATTTAAAATGGAGGGTATCATGTGCAGGGTATCATGTGCAGCCACACTCTGAAAGTCCTTAAAGATATGATGTATGCCAATGAAATACCCAGCCGCTATATTTTAAAAAGGTGGACCAGAAATGGCGTCTCCTATTTTAGATCAAGTCGGATGTCTATACACTACTAACATCTTTGACCTTTTTCAAGAACAGTTAATAGTAGTTGGCATGAGTGAAAATGTTCGTAAGTGCAACGACCTTGGTAACTGGGTTTTTTCATATGAAGTTGCGGTTTATAATGATAACTTCCATCGGCTCGTCACAAAGACACATGACGACTTATTATCATGTTCATGTGAAAAATTTAAAATGGAGGGTATCATGTGCAACCACACTTTGAAAGTCCTTAAAGATGTGATGTATGCCAATGAAATACCCAGCCGCTATATTTTAAAAAGGTGGACCAGAAATGGCAAGGACGGCAGGGTGGAAGACATACTTCGCAGCAATGTTATTACAGATCCTAGATTGGAAATTAAGCGACGACACAAGATCCTTTGTCGTTATCTAATTGAAATTTCTGCCATTGCATCAGTGAACAAAGAGGGACTCAACAATGTTTTGGTACAAGTGAAAAGTTTGAAGAAGATTGCTCAAGGAGTAGAACCTAATCCTAGGCCTGCATGTAACCAAACCGCATGAGCCAATGCCATGGGAAATAGCTTTACAAATATAGAGCTGAATAGTCATGCGCAAACCATAGAAGGATTGGCTCTGAAAGGGATTACCACGAAAGATACATTGAAAGGAAGAAGGTGTAAGCTCATACCTACTTTGGAAAGAGCCATTGCGAAGAAGAGAAAGGTCGTTGTGCCAGGTTGCAGTCCTACTACGACAACCCCTACGTATATTTTAAACAATGTGAGTCTTGTTTTGTGTTTTATATATCCCCTACTCGATCTATAGTCTAACATACTGATGAATTGATGATTTTTGGTGAAGGGTGTTGAAATACAAGTAGAGTTTTTCTGCTCCGATGAATGTTATATGCCACCATGTTCAACACAGGGCCACGATTGGGATAACAGTCCGGTTACTTATTTTGGTCAGCCCATGACTCCATGAAATAACCAGGTATGTGGTTTCATCTAAATTAATTAAAGTCATGAAATTATTTAAGAAATTTAACGACCTCTTTTTGCATGTATGTGATATAAAAAGGGAGTTGACATAGATGTTGTACGTGACACAAATTTATCGCCAATGATCCAAATGCTAAACATGAATTCTACATTTGACCAACAAGGGTTCCAGGAATTACCATGATATGGTAGAATGGTATAAAAAGTGTACTTCATTGCGATTTCATCGTTATTGCCATGGTTGCACTTCCTTTATTTTGCTGAGTGCTCAAGATATTGTAGGGGTATCACTGTACATGATATCTTATACTCCAGTAAATTTCTTACGTTAAAAATATTGTATTTAAGTTAGAACTGCACTTCCCTTTTTATAGTGAACACTTTATATTTGACCATTTATTCTTTGTCTTCATTGCAATTGAATGGTTTATTTAGAACATTAAAGACCCTACTTATTGATGAGCGCTGAAAAGTGCGTATTTAAACCCCTTAAGCTTAACCATTCTAGTACCTTTATCTATCTTACTTTACCGTTTTAGATTGATTTCGTATTATTTCCATTTTCAGGCACTTATCCCGAAAATAAGCTAACTCAGCCAAATAAGAGCTTAATTGAAGCAATTCTGGGATTAAACAAAGAAAGGAACAAAGTGGAGAAAGAAAGAAGCAAATGAAGCCAAAGGTGAGAAGCAGCAAAGTTCGATCGATCCAACTTCAAGGTTCGATCGATCGAACACTGATCGATCTTAGTACTTCAAGATAGATCCAAGCCTTGGCCCAGAGCAAAAAGTCCAAAGTTTGATCAATCCAACACCACCCTTCGATCGATCCAACACTTTTGTCCTTATTCAAATGATTGATCCTATCTACAGCTGTACCACCCACTAACCACTTTTGTCCTTTTCCTAAAAATATCTCCCAAAATATCTCGGATTTGTCTTTTCCCAAAAAACTCAACCAGTTGGATCGATCCAGGTTAGGTTTGATGGATCTCAGCCAGTTCAATCGATCCAAGTCCAAGGTTCGATTGATCAAACTTCCTCTAATGCGAAAAAATTAAATTTCCATCTCATTGAAAATTGTCCTTTATCCAATCATTAGGGAATATTGTGTGTACGACCCTAGCTCATTTTTGGGTGTCATTTGACCTACCTATATAAGGATAAGGATTGCTTTTTACAAAGGGAGCCAATATCATTTTCATATCATCTCTTGGAGAGCAAGCTTAGAGGAGGAGGAGGAGGCTAGAAACACCATTGGAGTTCTTCATCAACAAGGAGCAGATTTCTTCTATGGAGTTAGCCCTTGAGGGTTGGAGCAACATCACCATGAGTGGCTAGACATCCTCTTGGGGCTAGAGTTAGCCCCAAACATGCTTTCTATATCTTAATCGTGTGTATTATTGAGGGATTAGTGTTGTAATTGATGTTTTGACACTTTGATATATATAGATCTTGATTATTCAATGATTTATGTGGTTAAATACTTTTAATTGATCATTTCATTCTATCAATTCGTCTATGTATGCTAGAATAGATGTTCATATGCTTTTCTCTAGATTTAGTGTTATTGATGCATGTCTATGTGTATTGATGCTATAGATTTAGAGATTGTCAAAACATAGTGCTTAATGGAATGCTCTTGTAATATTCTTGATGGTTCATACTTATTCCTTGATGGATTGTGCCTCTCCCCTAGTTTATTTTCATGCTAGTAGTGTAGATGTAGTGTAGTTGTAGTGTAGTGTTAAATGGAAGGACAATCCTTGCTTGTTGTTTGATGATCCAAGCTTTTGAATACAAGTAACATATGTCTCTAACCTTGTGTTGTATTTAGATTGTGAGCTTAATGAAAGGTTTAATAACTTGTTTTGATCTATTGTGCCTTTCACATATTGTTTAAACAATATATGCTTCATTGCTTAGATATATTGTGCCTTTCACATTATGTTTAGACAATACATGCTTAACTAGTCATCCTTGCTTGTTGAATCAACCAAACACACACACACACCAAAATTGTAACACACCATTTGCCCTCATTAGTCATTTGTCAATGGTATAGAAATGCATTGCTTGGTGGTGATCTCTAAATCCCAAGATCTCTCTATCTCTTACTTACTCTTAATTGCATTCTTTTGTTATCACTTAGTTTAATTTAGTTGTTCTCTAATTAACCAACCAACCAATTGTTTGATCACTCGACCTATTAGCCCTAATAGCAATTCCACAACCTTGTTCAGTCCTCATAATCCCTTGGGACGATCCCTACTCGCCCTAGCTATATTTATAGTGAAAGGTAATAGTGGCTTTTATAAATGTAAAACTCTTGGCCCTCGCCTTAAAATCCACACTCTCTTAAGCTTGACGGTAGTGTGGCAGACCGGTCAGTTTTTTGCTCCGTTGCCGGGGATTGATTGATTTGATTTGGCAACATTAGATTTATGGAATCAATTAGGATTAGTACTCTTTTGATCGTGTCTTTACTTTATTTTTATTTTTCTTTTTGGTTACTTATTGTGTTGTTCTTACTTGACTAGGTGCATTGTTGGAGAGGAAGTAAGCAAAGGAGCATTCAAGCTAAGCAAGCAAGAAAAAAAAACTAAAAATTTAAAAAATTTGCTAAGCTAAGCTTTAAATTTGGAGTTGAAGTGCTAAAGAACCTTTGTGAGACTTTCTTTACTCAATCCCTTAGTTAAATCGTTGGCCTGCGTAGAGGCTTATTTTTATTTTTTTTTGCAACATTATTGTTAAAGCATGGGAGTATGAATTAAGTATTTGTGGAAGAAGTCTAATTGCATTGTTGTGAAGGCATAGTGTTTGTCATTCTTTATGATTGTTATGTTTTGCATTGTGCATGCATGGACGTCGTTCATTGAGACCCACTCTTGTCCCTCTTGATTTGCATCTTGAATCCATCATTAGAAATCCTAGGGGAAGAGGAAGTTCAAATAGAACCAATCGATCAATGGATGACCATAATGATGATCATGTTGAGAGGAGAGTCTCGGTACTGATGAGTTCCTGTTAAGTTTTTTGGGTAAATAAGTTCCTCTTAAGTTTCCGTGGCTAGATGAAAGATCACAAAGAACTTCTAATTTTCGTGTATTGCTATCACATATATATATATACAATAGAGTACAACTGATAAATGTAACATATCCCAAGATTAAAGCAATCTAAGAATTATAACAACTAGTTATACACTCCTAATTTACAGTATGTAATCTCATATATTTCTCCTTAATTTATATTGTGTAATCCCACAATCCATGGAGACTAGAATATTCATCCAATATACCCCCGCAAACGCGACGACAGAGGCAAGACGAGTTTGGAACTGAGATGTGAGAAGCGCTGCTTGGCTAATCCTTTGGTAAATATATCAGCAAGCTGGTCCTTCAAAGACACAAACTAAATTCGATGAGTGCGGGCTGCAACACGTTCACGGATAAAGTGATAGTCTAATTCAATATGTTTAGTGCGTGCATGAAACACCGGATTGGCAATTTTTTTATAATTAAAGTTAAATTTAGGTTGAAAAATTTCAAAAGGTTGGACTTAGATTAAAATGCTAACAATCGAAACCAATTCGAACCCGAATTCTAATATTATTTTTATATATTTTTTTATTTTTAAATACATTATATACAATATTTAAACTATAATTACTTTTTCTCTTTTTAATTCTTTTGTTAAATCTTAATTTATTATATGTTAATATTTAGGAGAATTAAATTTTTAAAAATTTGTTTGTAATGTTTAAAGAACACTTCATTGCCACCTTCCAACACTTGTTCATTGTCCACCTATTTGTTTGTAATGTTTAAAGAACACTTCATTGCCACCTTCCAACACTTGTTCATTGTCCACCTCTTCACCTGCTGCTGCAGGATGGGACTATGAAGTCTTCTCGAGTCTCAGAGGCGATAATTATTAATTACATGATAACATGAAGACCCAAGATTAATTAACAATCTAACATATGCAATAGTAAAATTAATTAAACCAAGACTGAGTCAATAATATAGAACGGTGAAAGAATGAACGAGGATTGAGCAAAACTGTGAATAGAATAAATGAATATAATTTTTCTTTCATGCCCATATGAGATCACATTATAATATATATAATCATAGGAAGTCACCTAATGTTTTCTTTTGGAAAATAAATGGACTTTATACAAATTGTCATATAAAATTAAATTTATTTCTTTATTCATTGGGTCGCATTAGTTGAATTGTTCCATATTGAGGAGCGCAATTAACAGTGGATTAATTTAAAGAGTCATGTCACTAATTCGGCCACATGAGTTGAATTGGGGTCGAGCAATTGAATTGGGGTCAAGCAACTAACATCATGCTTTATTTAATTATTAAAAAAGTTAGCAATTTCAAACAAAAGAATAAAACACTGACTAATTGGTCCACAGAACAAACCAACCGACCAATAATTTTAAAATACTCCATAAACAACAATGCCTTCCCAATCAAAGCCACTTGTTTTCAATTATTTTTGAATAATTATGTTAGAGCATGATGTTGTAAAGATACCATTGATATTATATTTGGAAGTATTAAATCGGTACCTTATATTTGATATTGTAACGGGTTTAGTTCAAAATTTGTACTAGTAGTGTGTTTGGGTACATAAAATTGGAGGCTTATAATTAGAATTGATGGAATTGGAAAAAAAATTAATTTAATTTTTGGAGTTATTATTTTTCTCTAATTCTAATTACAAAGCTTAAATTCTATGTAACCGATTATAACTTAAATTTTCTCCAATTTCAAATTTAAGGTGCTGGTGTCACCAAACATTAACCAGAGATGTCTCAACAAAATTTAATGTTTTAGGCGAAAATTATAAAAGTGACATCTTAATATGTTAAGAATCTTTATTTAAATTGACCCAAAAATTCTAATAAAATTCCTTAATCTCATTAAAATTCAAATACTTAAATATACACCCAGGATCATAAAATATATATATATATATCCTTTTATTAATACAGAATCTAATTTTTCAAACAATATACAAAATCTCTAAATAAATAAATTAAATCATCAACACCAACTCTTCCACCTAAGCCAAAAACTAACAATCCATGTTCATCCAGGTACCTGAAACTGGAAGGAAGTGAAACAAGGAAGTCCCAATAGAAAAACCATAACAAGAATTTTAAAGATTTTCATAAAAATTAGTTTCACAAAATAATAGATATGTTTTTGAACAAAAATACATATATGTAATTTTAGTAAAATAATTATCAATAAAATATTTTAAACAAAATCACCCATGTCATTATATAAAGAGCCGTACACTGTAAAAGAAATATTTGTCACTAAGAATCAAAAGAAATCTCGACTGTCTCTCTCTCTGGTTTTCCGACTCTTTTCATTGTATCCTCACCAAGTCACAAAGTAGATTCATATAAAGGAAAAATGTATCGACACAATACAAATATCAATTCAATGCAGAGGACACTAATTCTACAATTGACCCCACCACCACCTTCTTCATCCTTAGCTTTTTGGGTTAAGTGCAAAAAACACTCCTGTAATTTCAAAAATGTGCAAATAGCACCCCTGGTGTATTTTCGTATTTTTACCTACCCCTATGACAAAAAGCCCTTATTTGCACTATTTTAAAAATGTGCAAATAACACCCCTGGTGTTCAAAAGCCACCCCTGTAGTTTTAAAATAGTGCAAATAAGGGCTTTTTGTTATAGGGGTCGGTAAAAATACGAAAATACCCCCCAATATTCTTTATTCAATAATAATAAAAAATTTGAAGAAGTTGAAATTATCCAAATAGGCATTGACCAATACTACGTCGTTTTGGGTAATGTGGGTAATGAAATCTTATTTCTCTTAGCTTTAATTTTTTTTTTTTTTTTGGTGAATTTTTCTCCCTTCTCTTAACTCACCCGTGTTCATGGTGAAGGAGGGTTTCATTCAAGCCGCCTTTGTCCATCGGCCTCACCATTCTCCTATTCGTCCTCCTTATCGTTGACCACCACATTATCAACCATCACTGCCGACCCCCGCTTCAAGAAGTGCCGAGTGAGACACGGTCAAATCATCAAGATCAAAGGTAGAGACAAACAAGGTTGCAAGATCCTTCGCATCCTCAAAAAATTCTTCCCTTGTAATAATCTATATATACAAATATATATTTATATATATTCTTCCCTTGGATTTTGAGATTTTGATATGTTTTTCTTGGATTACTCGGATTGTGAGTGTTGATGTATTTGGAGAAGATAGATTTTGATATGTTTTTCTTGGATTAGCTCAGATTGTGAGGCCGTTGTGATTGAGGAATTTTAGAGGAGGGTTTCGTGGGTCAGAACAAAAATAAGAAGTTACAAGGTGTGGGGAAACGACAATGGAGGACGGCGGTAATGGAATTGAGCTCGGTGATGAAATTTTGGCGGAGGTGGGGGAATTGGGTGGGCGTCGTGGAAGAGGGCGAATCCGAAATCTTTTCAAAATCTCACAATTTACCTTTTCCAAGCTCTTATGTGTAACCATAATCCATCCAAATCCTCTGTTGATTTCACGTTTAGGGTTGTAAATGAACCGAGCCGAGCCGAGCTTTAGGTTGTTCGGGGCTCGGCTCGTTTGTTTATGGGATCAGTTCGGGCTCAGGCTCGGGCTCGGGCTCAGGCTCTGGCTCTGGCTTTGGCTCTGGCTCTGGATCAGCTCGTGACGAGCTTAAAAATTTGAGCTCGGGCTCGTCTTGATTTTAAAAGCTCTGGCTCGGCTCGTTTAACAAAAAAATTTAAAATTAAAACTTAAAATTAATTAGTATTCTACAGGCCACAGTGAGACTCTGACGACTAATAATACCAAATCGCGGTTGTCTAGATTCATGGAATTAAAGTGAAAGTAAAGTTTTGCCAAAAAATTAATTGATGCAGTACCTAATTGATGCGGACGACGTCAATAGCGAGAACAGAGGACGGCCACCGATGATGACGAGGATGGAGGGACAACGGCAAAGACGACGGTGGGAAACGGACGACGTCCATGGCAAGGACAGAGGACCGTAGCCGACGATGACGAGGACAGACGATGCGTTCAGATATGAGAGAGAAAGTTATGGGGATTGAGTTTATTAGAGAGAGACAAAGAGTTAGTTATGTAGATGGAAAGGTTGTCGTCAGTGGACTAAGCCGGTGGAGTTGATTCGTGACTCGTGAGTGAGTAATAGAGAGAGAGAGACTGATGATGGGATTTGTTGTGGAGAAGAGGCAGATTTGAATGGTGGAGTGTAGTTTTAGGGTTTTTGATATCTTACAAAATCAACGGATGAGATGGGTTCTAATTTAATTGGTGAGATGAAATCTTATTTGGGCTATGGTGAATTTTCTTTGGGCTAGTGACTTATAATGCTTGGGCCATATTAATGAAAAATATGAGCTGGGCCAACCTTAAAAATAATATGGACTAAACATTTTAAATGTACTATAAAAACAAATGGGCCTGATATATATAATGGGCCTGATATATATAACGAGCCTTATACGAGCCTTGTTCACGAGCATTAACAAGCCTATGTTTACGAGCCTAACCGAGCCGAGTACAACGTTGCTCGGGCTCAGCTCATTTAGTAAACGAGCCTAGAAATTGGGCTTGAGCTCGGCTCGTTTGCTTAATGAACGAGCCTGAGCCGAGCCTTTAGCAAGTCGAGTCCGAGTTGTTCATGAACAGCTCAGTTCATTTGCAGCCCTATTCACATTGCACAATTTTAGTCACTTTAGTGAGAATTTATGGAGCATCACATAAAAAAATAAGTAAATAAATAAATAAAATTGGTGTTATATGTTTTATAAAACTAATTCATATGATTTTGCAGGTTTTTCCATCGTAATCAGCATTGTTATCTCCTATTTTCACCAGTGACATGAGACGAAGAACTTCAATTTCATGTTCTGGATAAAATCCGCAATCATTCCACATGTGAAAAGCAATTTTTCTATCTACTCTGGTGAAAAGACATGCAATGTCGAGAAATATACTTTTTTGTGCATTTTCTAATGCTTTGAAACTTATAATCAGCTTATGCTGCACTATGTTATTCGGTATTCTTTCCAACTGCTTTAATGTACCTTCCCATGCCTCTTTTCCCTTGCCAGCTCTTGTCCCCGAGTTTGTTTTTTCATTATCCTCGGATTGACAGGATACTATCATAGGTTCATTCAGGGGTTTTTGAAGATAACGAGACCACTCACTCATTTAACTAAGAAGGGTGTACGGTTCGTATGAGATGAACACTGTCCAAAAGTTTTTGATGAGCTAAAGAGCAAGTTGACTTCTACACCGATTCTGTATACGCCACAGAGTGGGATAGAGTATCTTGTCTATACAGATGCTTATTTGCATGGTCTTGAGTGTGTTTTGATGCAGGAGGAACGACCAATTTCGTATGGATCTCGTAAGCTTAAGCCTCGTGAGCTTAATTATCCAACACATGATTTGGAGTTGGCAACTGTGGTATTTGCCTTTCGTATTTGGAGGTATTATCTGTTGGGAAAGTCCTTCAGATTATTTAGTGATCATAAGAGTTTGCAGTATTTGTTCACTCAGCGGGAGCTGAATATGATATAGCGCCGATGGTTAGAGTTTATGAAAGACTATCATTTCTCTATACAGTACCATATAGGGAATGCGAATGTGGCAGCAGATGCACTTAGTCACCGACCCTATGCGAGTCTTTCTGTATTATTCACCACTGAGTGGGATACTTCGAAGACAGTTGATGAGTTATCCGATACTTTTATGGCTTGTATAGTAGTTACACCTTCGATTATTCACAAGGTACTGAAGGCACAACTCACAGATCAGCAATGCATTGATAAGGTTACAGAGATAGCTTCTGGGGAGGTTCCATTTTATCATGTGGGGACTGATGGAGGCTTAATGTACAAAGGGCATTTAGTAGTACCTTCTGCTGACGATTTAAGGAAGGATGTGTTGACTGAGACTCACCAGTCTGAGTTTTCTGTTCATCCAGGAGGAAACAAGATGTATCAGGATATGAAACGGCAGTTTTGGTGGGCAGGTATAAAGAAGGGCATTGTTATCTTTGTCTCTAAGTGTAGTACTTGCCAGATGGTCAAGATCGATCACTAAAGACCGCCAAGTTCACTACAGCCATTACCTATACCAGAGTGGAAGTGATAGAGTATTTATATGGATTTTGTGGAGGGATTGCCTAATACGTTTAAGAATCACAATTCCATTTGGGTCATCGTTGATAGGTTGACCAAATCAGCTCATTTCTTGCCTATTCGCACTGATTACACTTCGGAACAGTTGGTGAGACTTTATATTACAGAGATTGTGAAGTTACATGGCATACTATTATCTATTATATCGGATAGGGATTCGAGCTTTGTGTTAGAATTTTGGAAGAGTTTTCAGCAGGCTTTAGGTACAGAGTTGCATCTTAGCACTGCTTATCATCCTCAGACTGATGAACAAACCGAGAGGGTTAATTAGATAATAGAGGACATGTTTCGTTCTTGTGTCCTTGACTTTAAGGGCCACTGGGAGGAGTATTTGCCACTTGTGGAGTTTGCATATAATAATAGCTTTCAGAAGACTATTGGTATGGCACCGTTTGAGGCATTATATGGTCGACCATGTAGATCTCCTGTTTGTTGGATGGAGGTTGGCGAGAGTAGATTTTTGGGTCCTGAGTTCATTAAGGACACCTCTGAAAAGATCACTTTTACTAGGGATCATATGCGCACTATCAAAAGTAGGCAGAAGAGTTATGCAGATCGTCGTACTCGTGCATTGGAGTTTCAGGTTGGAGATCAGGTTCTACTCAAAGTGTCTCCCATGAAGGGAGTAATGCGCTTTGGGAAGAAAGGGAAATTGTCACTGCGTTTTGTTGGTACTTTCATGATTACAGATCGGGTTAGAGCTATAGCTTATCGGTTAGCACTTCTAGACCACTTACTTCAAGTCCACAATGTTTTTCATGTTTCCATGTTGCGAAATTTTTTGCGAGATGAGGATCGTTATCAGCATATAGATGTTGGTAAGATTGAGTTGCAACCGAATGCAACATATGTGGAGCCACCGTGTCGAATTATAAACCGTAAGGATCATGTTCTTTGCAATAAGGTCATATCGTTATTATGTGTCCAGTGGAGTCGCCATAATGAGACTGAGTCTACTTGGGAATGAGAGGATGTCATTCGCTCATAGTTTCCAGATATCATGAAAGAATATAAAGATTAATTCTAAGGACGGAATTCCTTTTATTAGGGAGGAAGAATGTAATACCCCTGATTTTAAAAGGATAGTCTCGGTATTATTTTAGTTATTTTTAATTATTTATTTGATTTCTTGGCTAATTGTTTACTTGTTTAATTGATTTGATTGTTTATGTGTTAATTGAATTATTTATTTAAATTAAATTGTGTCCTAAAATTGTGTGTATTCAATTTCTTTGTTTAAATTAAATTATATGTGATGATCTATATTTGTTTAGGAATTTAATTATTTTATTTTTATTTTTATCTTATTTTATTTTTATATATATTTTTATTTTTCAAGGAATTGGATATGAATAGTAGTAATGGACCAACTAATTGGATCCCATGGACTACTTAGATAAGGGGTTTAATGGGTACGGATAATTACCCATGGATAGTTGTATATGTATATGTAATAAATAAATAAATAAATAAATAAATAAATAAAAATATATATATATATATATATATATATATATATATATATATATATAAAGAAAGTCATTTAGTAATAATCGGATGTATATTTATTTATTATATATAAAAATAAATATACATAGATTATACGAAACGTATATTTTAGTTACCTTTTTAGTATTTAATTTTTTTTATTATTATTATTAGTTTGACTTGGATTGGGAAAAGGAGTATGGTTATTATTTAGCCTATAAATATATAATTATAGGGTTAGAAATATATCACGTAATATATTTTAGAGAGAGGGAAAGAAGGAAGAGGAAGGAATATAAAGAGGAAGAATGAGGCTAGGGTTTTTATCAAATCCCTAAAGGTAAGTTTTAATTATTCTCTTCTCCTTTGATTCGTACCCTATGCATGCTAGATTAAATATTTTAAAAGTTAGTCTAATTAATGTTGGGATAGTAAACTGTTATTATTGTTTTTGGTTGATGGATTAGTATTAAATATTTTTTTATTAGATTCATTAAGAATTGGATTGCATGATTTAAAATACTCATACTAAGTATGAAATTTAATTTAAAAGGTTAAATTAATTAAATAAGGTTGAGTTAAATTATTTAAATCAATTATTTGGGTTTAATTAATTTAATTAGATTGTGGAGGAGTGCAATTAATTGAGAAGCATGTTAATTTCTTATGAGGTAAATTAAATGCATGATACTTAGAATTGTTATTTTTGTTCAATTAAATGTAAAAGATGTATATATGATTTATATCATGTTTGTGTGAATTATTAGATGTAGATGTTGTTTGTATCTTTATATGGATATGGAAACCTTTATGTGGTTATATTGTGGATTAATGCAGCATTATGGGATGGGGGCATATAAGAGAATGGATTAACTAATAAAGTTAAATCGTACTTATTTTCCTGTTAGGTCAACGGAATAGTTGGATGACATATTATTAAAATAATATTTGGATAGTTTATTTTGATGGTTGGATAGGACGGATTTTACATATATAATTATACGGCATGATATGAACTTGAGTCTTAGTATCAGTGGTTAAGGTGCGTATATTGCCAGGAATGTGTAGCTAGATATAGTGTAGTTGTGTACCCTAGTAGGTCTAGGTACTCATACTAACTATATGTGCGTTTTGCATGTATTCAGGTTGAGACAACTCTATAGTCTAGTGAGGTTCCTTTAGTGTGTATATATCTATATATGGACTATTTAGTTATTGCTGAATTAATTAGGATGTGTACATATATCAGGTCTCTATTTGGAATGTAGTAGATTTTAACTTGTTTGTGGGCCTAACCCACCTTTATTTTTCAGGTATTCGTCAGTTTGAGTCTTAGAGATTGCTCATACCGAGCAAAGACAGTCATTCACTCTTCTGACTCTACGTAAAACTCTTCTTCATGTTTTAGTTATTGGATTTATTTCAGTTAGGATATTATTAGGGTTCTATAGTATAGATTCCCAAGTTGTAGTTTAAATAATTACTAGTATCAGAGGATTAAAGAATTTTATTATGGGATTTTAGTTATTATTTATTTAAGGATTTAGTTCTCTTCAACTTGTTATTTATTTATAATTTTATTATTCTTTTTGTATAAAAATGCTTGTTTAAATATTAATTGTTTGATATCCTTTGTATTCTGTGCTCGGACTTGATCACATGTGGCTCTAGAATCAAGGGGTATCACAATCATCTTCGTTTAGTTGATTTAGTTAGTTTATTTCTTATTCAGTAGACTTGGACGTTATTTCAGTTATGGGTTTTATTAGGGGTCCAAGGCATTCGGATTCCCGAGTTGTACATTGGAGATAATTGATATCAAAGATTTACTATTTATCATTTAGTTTTTCTTTTCAGCGCGTGTTATTATTTATTTTATTATATTATTCTTGTATTCTGTGTTCGTTTATTATAAATTGTTTTTTATATCCTCAAGTTTTTGAGTATGGGCCTCCCAACCTAAACGTGAAAATTCGGTGAAATCACAGTCGCGGATCTATATGAACATATCCCGTTCGGTCCACCTGTTGGTTGACATCTTCTACCTCCACCCTCTCAACCTCGAGCGGTGGCAAATCCTTTCGCTCCATCCTAGACTTGAGTTCAACGTTCTCTTGTCGCAGGGTCTCGATTATTTGCATTAGCTCATCATGCCTGGTTCGCTTGTTCTCGTTCTGTTGATGTGAGCTTCCTACGCCGATCATGGTTCTCGATTGGAACTGAGTCATAATTCAGTGCGAAAATCGATGGATCTTTATTTGGTTTCCTGCAGACGGCGCCAGATATAGGTACAAGAAAATTCTCTTTCTATTGATGGAAAGTTCTCTCTTATACCAAACACTCTATCTCTTTCATTCTCTTCTTTCTTTATTTATAGTACATTATATGTTACCCTAATTCCCTTTCTTGATTCGCAAAGTGGGGGTTGATTGGCTTTTTTTCGGCGTGGCCTGTTTGGGGTCCATTCTTATTTCTTTGTGCCCGATGTTCATTGTGCTCAGTCTTTTCTTTGGGTTAGGCCCGAGGGTTGCTAAATTATTTTCCCGAATAAATGGGTTGGCCTGAAACTGGCTTTCAGGTATTTTTGGTCATTTCACTCGTGTTATGACATTTCTTTCTATTTTTTTATGAGAAATAATAGGTTTTTCGACCTCAATTGTAGACTCCTTCTCCGAATACAACGTGGTTGGATCACGTTGGAACTCTTAAAAAAATTTCGTAAACATCTCTTTCTCTACGACTCATTCCGAACTACATTATATTAGGAGGAGCAATCGACAATTGAGGTCGAAAGACCTATTATTTCTCTTTTTTAATATTTCTGAATTACGCTTTCGGTGTTTCATATTATTTGCTTCTCTATTAATTCTCTCAGTCAGCAATCTTTTACTTTTTGCTCTATCAAACTTACTAAAAAATCATTTTGTGTAACTTTAATGAGGGTTTCTCTTACAATTTATATTTGAAACAACGAGAAGTTAATTAGTAATTACTGGTGTCACCAATGCCTAGACACCCAAGTCAACCAAGTAATATTTTTAATTAAAATGAGGAAATTCTAATGCCTCTGCCAATCTAGCCATTTTATTTTTGTTTTTATTAATTCTTGTAGAGGTTGATGACACAAAAGGCTTGCATGAAAGGTATTTATTTATTTATTGTTATTATTATTATTATTATTTGTTTTATATAATCCTTCACTACTCATCAACTTTGTTTAATCAATTATTATTATTATTATTTTTAATTTAAATTTGTTTCTTTGAGTAGATCACACGCACATCATAATTATCAATTATGGAAAATTAGATATTCAACTTTTTAGTTGAAAAATAGATGGAATGCTACTGAAGTTAAATTCTAGATATTTATTATTTTCTATATAATTATTGGAAGGAAATTAATTACTCGATAATATGAAGACCCGAGATTAATTAACAATCTGACATATGCAATAGTAAAATTAATTAACCCAAGACTGATTCAAGAATATAACGGTGAAAGAACGAGAATTGAACAAGACTTAGAATAGAATAAATAAAGAATAATGATAGGGAAAACGAAAAGGAATCTCTAATTAACACCGAATTTGACATGGTTGAATATACTTATCGCGTGTTAAATTATTATTTTTTAGAAATTATTTAAGTAAATGAAATAGACAAAAATACGTCAGATTTAAAAACTTATTTAAAAAAATTATTTGGTGAACCTATCATTTTTTATAAATAAATGTAAGTTTTCTTTCATGCCCATATGACATCACAGTATAATTTATATAATCATCGGAAGTTACCTAATCTTGTTTTTTTTTGGAAAAATAAATGGACTTTATACAAGTTGTCATATAAAATTAAATTTATTTCTTTACTCATTGGGTCACATCATATAAAATTAAATTTATTTCTTTACTCATTGGGTCGCATTAGTTGAATTGTCTCATCTTGACGAGTGCATTTAACATCGTAAATAACATTTAATTTTATACAACTTGTCCTATAAAAATTAATTTATTTCTTTACTAATTTGGTCACATTAGTTGAATTGTTCCGTCTTGAGGAGCTCAATTGATAATGATAAATTTAATTTATTATAAAAGTTGTCATATGGTTTATAAAGACAATTGGTATGATTGTTATAATTTTTTTAATCAGATTAAAAAATTTAAGTTATTAGATAATATTAACATTTAATTTATATATAATCAATTATTTTTCTGTTTAGATTTTATGTAGGATAAAACCACTTCTAATTGTTGCGTGCTTAGAAATTTTCACTTTTGTAAATATAAAGAGTCATGTCGGTCCATAAAACTGAATATAATTATAAGAGAGAGTCTTTGGGTTCGCAGTAGCTGAGAGCCTTAAGAGTGATTATTCTACTTGCACTCAGATCAATGCCATCCATTAAACTAATATAGAATAATTATAGCTGTCAACCATCAGTTTTTGTTTTCTTTCTGTTCTGTTTTTGATGTATCAGGGATATAATGCATATAAAGATTCTATATATTTTAGACATTGATTCTTTGGGTAATGTGTAGTAATATAATAATACAATATAATATATATATATATATATATATATATAAATAAATCCTATGTAAAGTGAGTGGCCGACAAAATCACAGAAGTAATGGTGTCACTTTTGATATATTAATATAATGTAATATATATAAATCCTATGTAAAGTGAGTGGCCGACAAAATCACAGAAGTAATGGTGTCACTTTTGATATATTAATATAATGTAATATATATATATATATATATATATATATATATATATCTAATTGGTTAATATACCGTTCAGTTCCAATTCTACCGTCTGCAGGACTTGGAATCGCAACCGAACAGTAATACAACATTCTTTATTTTTAGAATCGGAATCGGAACCGAATCGTGAAGATTCGAATTGAAACATCAGTTTTGATTCGATTCGATTCAATTCTCGATTTCACTATTTTTTTGTGCACTCTTAATTATTAATGAGAAAAAGTTAAAATTTTTTTTTTCAAATTTGGACATGGGTCCCGTGTTATGAGAATTGTGGGTTGTAGTATTAATCCTTTCTATATACTGTTTATATGCATGTAGGGGCCGTTGCCTGGTTCAAGGGAGTGAGTGGAATAGAGAGATCCAACGAGTTGAAATAAAGAGAGAAACATGGGAAAGAGATCAGAGCACAGTGAGGGTATTTTGGAATTTTTATAAAATATTTGATCAAAATTTATGATTAGGGAGTAATTGGCTCAAAAGAGTAATAATTCATAAAGTTACAGTAAGAGTGTTTTTATATGAGTGTTTCTTGCACATTTTTTATAGGAAAATGACAGAGTTACTGAATGATTTTTTTCGAATAAGTCTCGAATTAACGTGTTTTTGTCCACTTCATCTACTTAAATAATTTTTAAAAAATAATTATTTAAGACGTGATAAGTATAGCCAATTACGTCAAATTCGATGTTAATTCGGAGATTTCTTTTCGGTTTTCCTATCATTATTCTTTTTTATATGAGTAATGATAGAGGAACCGAAAAGGAATCCCCGAATTAATATCGAATTTGACGTGGCTGGCTATACTTATCAACGTGTTAAACAATTATTTTTTGAAAACTGTTTAAGTAGATGAGACGAACAAAAACACGTCAAATTCAGAACTTATTCGGAAAAATCATTCGGTAACTCTATCATTTTTTTTAATTTTTTTTATTATATATATATATATATATATATATATATATATATATATATAATGAGGATATTTTTTTTGTACTTAACCATCGCATAAATTATAAAGTTTAAACAAAATCAATTAATTTTATATCTTCAATTAGTCGTCTACAAAGGAAAAAAACCAAAAAAAAAAAAATAATAATAATTTACTTGTCCACCTGTATTTTATTTTATTTTTTATTATTATTGCAAATGCACAAAGCCCAAGTCATAAATGATGGTCCACATGTGTTGAACCTGGGAGAAAAATCGTCTTCATTCGTATCTCACTGGAACCAGTCCAGTGCTGGGCCCTCGACTGATGTGGCAAATGAGGTAAATTGGGTAGTCACTGTAGTTTTGCTTATACCATTTCTATACATACTCCTACTTCCTATACGCCCTTTCTGTACTCCATTTCCTTTGTGTATTTTATTTTAAAGTTAAAATTCCCCCCAAAACCAAAATTAAGGTTGGAGCCAAAACTGATCTGATATATGTATACAAATATATGCCTCTGCTTTACTCTATAAACCAAAAACACAGAATCGAAGCCTCTGCTCTGTAAAACAAAAACTTTCTTCTCAAACTGGTCAAAAACTCTCTGTTGTATGAACATAAAGATGAAGATACATTAGACACATAAAGATGAAGATTTATGAAGAGAAGGTCCCTGTTTAGACACATAAAGATTTTTGAAAAGAAGGACCCTGTTCAGAAGTTCGGTTCGAAAAAATCACCATACATTCCAGCAATAAGCTGAACTTCCGATCATCCCTTCCGACGAGAAGCTGAAGCTGCGATCATCCATTCCAACAAAAAGGTGAAGGATTCCGGCAAGAAGGTGAAGGTCCGATCATCCATTCCGATGATCAACTGGAGCTCCGATCAACCAGTCCGGCGAGAAGCTCTGATCATTATAAGTATTAGATTATTATTTTGAATTTCTTGTAACTTTATTCATAATGATATATCAAATCCGGTGGGGATTATTGGTAATCCAAAAATCTGAAAGCTGGGTTATTAGTCCTGATGAGTATGAATTATTCTTATTTTCAAGCAACCTGAGAATTAGGAAGCTTGTTGTTATGCGTATTTTATGTTCCTATTTATCTGTTTTAGCCTTTTTTTTCTTTTTCTGAATGAACCCTCTTAGTCATCACCGAACAAAGAAATTTTACAATTGTATATGCATATACTAGATTTTGAAGTTTGTTCTTGTGCCTATGATATGTCCATATTTATCTATTTTAGCCTTTGTGAAATAACTTTATTTGTAAATGAACTATATTAGTCATCAGTTATAATAAAAGTTTACGATTTTATATGCATATACCATTTTAAAGCTTGTTCTTGTGCCAATGTTATGTCCATATTCATCTGTTTTAGCTTTGTTCAATCCTAAACTTTATTACTTTTCAGTTTGAATAAAATTATAGAATAGTATTTGTATATCCCGAATATTGAAAGATGTGAGGTTATTTTTATGAAAGTGTTGACACATGTTATAGAAAAGTTGTGTTGTGAAGGTCAACATATGTCACATGTTATAAAACGGTTACATTAATGGCAATGCATTATAGTAGTGTAGAAGTCAATTATATGTGCATATGTTAGGTTTACCACCAATTGTGTGCATATATAGTGTACAGTTGTCGTATTTGAGATGTATTTGATCTGTTAACATATGGCACATGTTAGGAAATGGTAGCATGAATGGTAAAGCATTGTAGTAGTGTATAAGTAAATTTTATGTGGATATGTTAGGTGAAAGATGTGATATTATATTTATAAAACTGTTGACATATGTTATAAAAAAGTTGTGTTGTGAAGGTAAAATTATGTTTGCCAGAAATTGTTTGCATATCTATGTTAGATGTATTTGTTATGGCAACATATGCCACATGTTAGAAAAAAGTTCCATTAATGGTAATTCATTATAGTAGTGTATAAGTAAATTTTTAAGGATATGTTAGGTCAAATATGTGATATTATATTTATTAACTTGTTGACATATATTATATAAAAGTTGTGGTAAGAAAGTAAAATTATGTTTATCAATAATTGTTTTGACATCTAATGTACAGTTGAAGTTTGTTATATGAATTTGATTTGTTAACATATAGCACATGTTAGAAAATGGTTGCATGAATGCTAAAGCATTATAGTAGTGTAGAATTAAATTTTATGTGAATATATTAGCTAAAAGATGTGATATTCTATTTATGAAACTGTTGGCATATGTTATAAAAAGTTGTGATGTAACGGTCAAATTATGTTTGCCACCAATTGTTTGCATATCTAATTTAAGCTTGAATTATGTTAGATATATTTGTTATGGCAACATATGCCACATATTAGAAAAAAGTTTCATTAATGGTAATTCATTATAGTAGTGTAGAAGTAAATTTTTAATGGATATGTTATATCAAATATGTGATATTGTATTTATGAACTTGTTGACATATGTTATATAAAAGTTGTGGTGAGAAAGTCAAATTATGTTTGACACCAATTGTTTTGACATCTAATGTACAATTGAAGTTTGTTATATGAATATGATCTATTAACATATAGCACATGTTAGAAAATGGTTGCATGAATACTAAAGCATTATAGTAGTGTAGAAGTAAATTGTATGTAAATATGTTAGCTGAAAGATGTGATGTTCTATTTATGAAATTGTTGGCATATGTTATAAAAAAGTTGTAATGTAAAGGTCCAATTATGTTTGCCACCAATTATTTGCATATCTAATTTAAGTTTGAATTATGTTAGATATATTTGTTATGGCAACATATGCCACATGTTAGAAAAAAGTTTCATTAATGGTAATTCATTATAATAGTGTAGAAGTGAATTTTTAATGGATATGTTAGGTCAAATATGTGATGTTGTATTCCTGAACTTGTTGACATATGTTATATAAAATTTGTGACAAGAAAGTCAAATTATGGATGACACCATTTGTTTTGACATATAATGTGCAGTTGAAGTTTATTATATGAATTTGATTTGTTAATATATAGCACATGTTAGAAAATGGTTGTATGAATGCTAAAACATTATAGTACTGTAGAAGTAAATTTTATGTGAATATGTTAGCTGAAAGATGTGATGTTCTATTTATGAAACTGTTGGCGTATGTTATAAAAAAGTTGTGTTGTGAAGGTCAAATTATGCTTGCCACTAATTGTTTGCATATCTAATTTAAGCTTGAATTATGGTAGATGTATTTGTTATGACAACATATGCCACATGTTAGAAAAAAGTTCATTTAATGGTAATTCATTAATGTAATGTAGAAGTAAATTTTTAATGAATATGTTAGGTTAAATATGTGATGTTGTATTTCTGAACCTATTGACATATGTTATAAAAGTTATGGTGAGAAAGTCAAATTATGTTTGACACCATTTGTTTTGACATCTAATGTACAGTTGAAGTTTGTTATATGAATTTGATCTGTTAACATATAACACATGTTAGAAAATTCTTGCATGAATGCTAAAGTATTATAATAGTGTAGAAGTAAATTTTATGTGAATTTGTTAACTGAAAGATGTAATGTTCTATTTATGAAACTGTTGACATATGTTATAAAAAGTTGTGCTGTGAAGGTTAAATTATGTTTGCCACCAATTGTTTGCATATGTTGTGTGTACACTTGAATTTTGTTACATTTATTTCTTATGGTAACATATGACATATGTTACAAATTTCTTGGCTAGATATTAATGCATTATAGTAGTGTACAGCTAAATTTTATATAGATTTGTTATGTTAAATATGTGATGTTGTACTTCTGAAACTGGTGACATATGTTATAGAAAGGTTGTGCTGTGAATGTAAAATTATATTTGCAACCAATTATTTGCATATCTAGTGTACACTTGAATTGTGTTAGATTTATTTGTTATGGTAACATATATCAGATGTTAGAAAGTTCTTGTTTCAATGTTAATGCATTATAGTAGTGTAGAATTAAATTTTCAGTGGATATATTAGGTAAAAGATGTGATGTTGTATTTATGTATTTTACAGCAGTGTACAATTGTAGTATGTTGCATGTATTTGTTATGGAACATGTTACAAAATGGATGCATAAATGGTAATGCATTATAGTAATATAGAAGTAAAATTGATGTGTATATATTAGGTGAAATGTGTGATACTGTATTTATGAAATGGTTGACATATGTTATGCAAAAGTTGTGCTAGCAAAGTAATTTTATATTTGTCACCAATTGTTTGCATATCTAGTGTACAATTGAAACATGTTAGATATATTTGTGATGAAAACATATGGTACATGTGATAAAGTTCTTGCATGAATGGTAATGCATGATATTAGTGTAGAAGTAAATTTGATGTGGATATGTTAGGTGAATGATGTGATATTGTATTTATAAAAGTGTTGACATATGTCATATAAATATTGTGCTGTTAAGATATACTTACCTTTTTGTCATGTTTTTATAGGTCTGCTATTCTAGTTATGGTTATTGAAGAGGCAATTATTAACATTGAAGAGACAGATAACGATTCAGTTTGTGAAATTCCTGAAGTAGAATGGATACCCCGCGTTGATATGCAATTTGATTCCGAAGAAGCGGCTTATGATTTTTACAATGAATATGGTGGCAGAGTGGGTTTTAGTATTCAGAAAGAGTACAAAAACAACAGTCGAAAGGATGGAAAAGTAACATCTAGAAATTTTGTGTGTAGCAAGGAGGGAAAAAGAGGTCAAGACAAGAGGGACAGGAAAACAAAGAATTGAAGGGCTGAAACACGCACCGATTGTCGTGTACGTATGCTTATTGCCTTTAATGTGGAATTTGGTAAGTACATTGTCAAAGATTTTAAAGATACTCACATCCAACCCCTCATCAGTGAGGATTATGCCCATATGATGCCGTCGCAGCGAAAAATCAAGTCAGTGCAAGCTATTGATGTGGAGTTGGCTGCCGATTGCGGAATACCCGTTTGTAAAGCCTTTGAGTTAAGTTTGAGATAAGCTGGTAGTAGAGAAAGTATTGGCTTCACGAAGGTTAATGTACAAAATTATATTCGGACGAGAAGACAGAACGACCTTGAACTTGGTGATGCGAATTGGTTGATGAATTATTTCCAGACACAATGTTTGAAAGATCCATCATTCTTCTATGCTGTGCAATTGGATAGCAGTGCAATGATAACAAATATATTTTGGGTCGATTCAAAAATGATATCAGATTATGTGCATTTTGGAGATGTGTTGACATTTGATACCACGTACAAACTTGTTCATGGGAATCGGCCTTTTGTAGTTTTTCTCGGTTTGAACCATCACAGGGAGACAGTTGTGTTTGGAGCAGCTTTCATGTATGATGAGACAACTAATCTTTTGGTTGGTTATTCAATACATTCTTGAATGCCATGTCCTATAAAGCACCAGGGACGATCTTGACTGACCAAGACACTGCAATGGCAAAGGCATTAGTCCAGGTTATGCCCGATACAAAACACCGTCTATGTACATGGCACCTAATGCAAATGCCCAAAAGCATCTTGGGAATTTGTCTGTTGGTGGAAAAGGCATAAAAAGTGTGATATCAAAATTAATATACGAGATTGAGGGTGAGGAACAATTCTTAGTGGAATGGGCGTGGATGGAAAAGGAATTTGCTGTAGAGAATAACAAGTAGTTGGCCAATTTATTTAGTTTGAAACATGTATGGGCCAGGGCATACGTCAAACATGTGTGGTCGACTGGTATGCATACTACACAGCTTAGTGAGAGCTTCAATAAGTGCTTAAAATAGTACTTAGCAAGACAATATGCACTGCTAGAGTTTTTCAAGCATTTTGAAACGTTTTTGTTCGACATGCGATACAAGGAGTATGCAGCTGAGTATAACTTGCTACATAAGATACCTCGGCTGAAAACAAGGTCTCCTATTTTAGATCAAGTCGGATGTCTGTACACTACTAACATCTTTGACCTTTTTCAGGAACAGTTAATAGTAGCTGGCATGAGTGAAAATGTCCGTAAGTGTAACGACCTTGGTAATGGGGTTTTTTCATATGAAATTGCAGTTTATAATGATAACTTCCATCGGCTCGTCACAAGGACACATGACGACTTATTAGTATGTTAATGTGGAAATTTAAAATGGAGGGTATCATGTGCAGGGTATCATGTGCAGCCACACTCTGAAAGTCCTTAAAGATATGATGTATGCCAATGAAATACCCAGCCGCTATATTTTAAAAAGGTGGACCAGAAATGGCGTCTCCTATTTTAGATCAAGTCGGATGTCTATACACTACTAACATCTTTGACCTTTTTCAAGAACAGTTAATAGTAGCTGGCATGAGTGAAAATGTTCGTAAGTGCAACGACCTTGGTAACTGGGTTTTTTCATATGAAGTTGCGGTTTATAATGATAACTTCCATCAGCTCGTCACAAAGACACATGACGACTTATTATCATGTTCATGTGAAAAATTTAAAATGGAGGGTATCATGTGCAACCACACTTTGAAAGTCCTTAAAGATGTGATGTATGCCAATGAAATACCCAGCCGCTATATTTTAAAAAGGTGGACCAGAAATGGCAAGGACGGCAGGGTGGAAGACATACTTCGCAGCAATGTTATTACAGATCCTAGATTGGAAATTAAGCGACGACACAGGATCCTTTGTCGTTATCTAATTGAAATTTCTGCTATTGCATCAGTGAGCAAGGAGGGACTCAACAATGTTTTGGTACAAGTGAAAAGTTTGAAGAAGATTGCTCAAGGAGTAGAACCTAATCCTAGGCCTGCATGTAACCAAACCGCATGAGCCAATGCCATGGGAAATAGCTTTACAAATATAGAGCTGAATAGTCATGCGCAAACCATAGAAGGATTGGCTCTGAAAGGGATTACCACGAAAGATACATTGAAAGGAAGAAGGTGTAAGCTCATACCTACTTTGGAAAGAGCCATTGCGAAGAAGAGAAAGGTCGTTGTGCCAGGTTGCAGTCCTACTACGACAACCCCTACGTATATTTTAAACAATGTGAGTCTTGTTTTGTGTTTTATATATCCCCTACTTGATCTATAGTCTAACATACTGATGAATTGATGATTTTTGGTGAAGGGTGTTGAAATACAAGTAGAGTTTTTCTGCTCCGATGAATGTTATATGCCACCATGTTCAACACAGGGCCACGATTGGGATAACAGTCCGGTTACTTATTTTGGTCAGCCCATGACTCCATGAAATAACCAGGTATGTGGTTTCATCTAAATTAATTAAAGTCATGAAATTATTTAAGAAATTTAACGACCTCTTTTTGCATGTATGTGATATAAAAAGGGAGTTGACATAGATGTTGTACGTGACACAAATTTATCGCCAATGATCCAAATGCTAAACATGAATTCTACATTTGACCAACAAGGGTTCCAGGAATTACCATGATATGGTAGAATGGTATAAAAAGTGTACTTCATTGCGATTTCATCGTTATTGCCATGGTTGCACTTCCTTTATTTTGCTGAGTGCTCAAGATATTGTAGGGGTATCACTGTACATGATATCTTATACTCCAGTAAATTTCTTACGTTAAAAATATTGTATTTAAGTTAGAACTGCACTTCCCTTTTTATAGTGAACACTTTATATTTGACCATTTATTCTTTGTCTTCATTGCAATTGAATGGTTTGTTTAGAACATTAAAGACCCTACTTATTGATGAGCGCTGAAAAGTGCGTATTTAAACCCCTTAAGCTTAACCATTCTAGTACCTTTATCTATCTTACTTTACCGTTTTAGATTGATTTCGTATTATTTCCATTTTCAGGCACTTATCCCGAAAATAAGCTAACTCAGCCAAATAAGAGCTTAATTGAAGCAATTCTGGGATTAAACAAAGAAAGGAACAAAGTGGAGAAAGAAAGAAGCAAATGAAGCCAAAGGTGAGAAGCAGCAAAGTTCGATCGATCCAACTTCAAGGTTCGATCGATCGAACACTGATCGATCTTAGTACTTCAAGATAGATCCAAGCCTTGGCCCAGAGCAAAAAGTCCAAAGTTTGATCAATCCAACACCACCCTTCGATCGATCGAACACTTTTGTCCTTATTCAAATGATTGATCCTATCTACAGCTGTACCACCCACTAACCACTTTTGTCCTTTTCCTAAAAATATCTCCCAAAATATCTCGGATTTGTCTTTTCCCAAAAAACTCAACCAGTTGGATCGATCCAGGTTAGGTTTGATGGATCTCAGCCAGTTCGATCGATCCAAGTCCAAGGTTCGATTGATCAAACTTCCTCTAATGCGAAAAAGTTAAATTTCCATCTCATTGAAAATTGTCCTTTATCCAATCATTAGGGAATATTGTGTGTACGACCCTAGCTCATTTTTGGGTGTCATTTGACCTACCTATATAAGGATAAGGATTGCTTTTTACAAAGGGAGCCAATATCATTTTCATATCATCTCTTGGAGAGCAAGCTTAGAGGAGGAGGAGGAGGCTAGAAACACCATTGGAGTTCTTCATCAACAAGGAGCAGATTTCTTCTATGGAGTTAGCCCTTGAGGGTTGGAGCAACATCACCATGAGTGGCTAGACATCCTCTTGGGGCTAGAGTTAGCCCCAAACATGCTTTCTATATCTTAATCGTGTGTATTATTGAGGGATTAGTGTTGTAATTGATGTTTTGACACTTTGATATATATAGATCTTGATTATTCAATGATTTATGTGGTTAAATACTTTTAATTGATCATTTCATTCTATCAATTCGTCTATGTATGCTAGAATAGATGTTCATATGCTTTTCTCTAGATTTAGTGTTATTGATGCATGTCTATGTGTATTGATGCTATAGATTTAGAGATTGTCAAAACATAGTGCTTAATGGAATGCTCTTGTAATATTCTTGATGGTTCATACTTATTCCTTGATGGATTGTGCCTCTCCCCTAGTTTATTTTCATGCTAGTAGTGTAGATGTAGTGTAGTTGTAGTGTAGTGTTAAATGGAAGGACAATCCATGCTTGTTGTTTGATGATCCAAGCTTTTGAATACAAGTAACATATGTCTCTAACCTTGTGTTGTATTTAGATTGTGAGCTTAATGAAAGGTTTAATAACTTGTTTTGATCTATTGTGCCTTTCACATATTGTTTAAACAATATATGCTTCATTGCTTAGATATATTGTGCCTTTCACATGATGTTTAGACAATACATGCTTAACTAGTCATCCTTGCTTGTTGAATCAACCAAACACACACACACACCAAAATTGCAACACACCATTTGCCCTCATTAGTCATTTGTCAATGGTATAGAAATGCATTGCTTGGTGGTGATCTCTAAATCCCAAGATCTCTCTATCTCTTACTTACTCTTAATTGCATTCTTTTGTTATCACTTAGTTTAATTTAGTTGTTCTCTAATTAACCAACCAACCAATTGTTTGATCACTCGACCTACTAGCCCTAATAGCGATTCCACAACCTTGTTCAGTCCTCATAATCCCTTGGGACGATCCCTACTCGCCCTAGCTATATTTATAGTGAAAGGTAGTAGTGGCTTTTATAAATGTAAAACTCTTGGCCCTCGCCTTAAAATCCACACTCTCTTAAGCTTGACGGTAGTGTGGCAGACCGGTCAGTTTTTTGCTCCGTTGCCGGGGATTGATTGATTTGATTTGGCAACATTAGATGTATGGAATCAATTAGGATTAGTACTCTTTTGATCGTGTCTTTACTTTATTTTTATTTTTCTTTTTGGTTACTTATTGTGTTGTTCTTACTTGACTAGGTGCATTGTTGGAGAGGAAGTAAGCAAAGGAGCATTCAAGCTAAGCAAGCAAGAAAAAAAAACTAAAAATTTAAAAAATTTGCTAAGCTAAGCTTTAAATTTGGAGTTGAAGTGCTAAAGAACCTTTGTGAGACTTTCTTTACTCAATCCCTTAGTTAAATCGTTGGCCTGCGTAGAAGCTTATTTTTATTTTTTTTTGCAACATTATTGTTAAAGCATGGGAGTATGAATTAAGTATTTGTGGAAGAAGTCTAATTGCATTGTTGTGAAGGCATAGTGTCTGTCATTCTTTATGATTGTTATGTTTTGCATTGTGCATGCATGGACGTCGTTCATTGAGACCCACTCTTGTCCCTCTTGATTTGCATCTTGAATCCATCATTAGAAATCCTAGGGGAAGAGGAAGTTCAAATAGAACCAATAGATCAATGGATGACTATAATGATGATCATGTTGAGGACCTTGGTCACATAGACCAACAAGGTATTCTTCATCCTAATGTGCACAATGAGAACATACAACTACCATTAGGCATGCCTAGGCCATTCATTCACCAACCACCACAACAACAAAGCCAAGTTCCATATGGAATGCCTAGGCCAATGTATGCTCCGTAACCTCCCATCATCAATCAAGGAATTCAAAACCAAGGTGTTCATGTTACACCTCAAGTAGCTAATCCACCTCTTGCTTTAAGAGACCATTATGTGCCTAATGAGTATAATGTACCTACATGCATCCAATTGCCTCCATTTAGAGCACATCATTATAAAATTAAGTCACAAATCATTCAAATGCTTCCTAACTATCATGGACTTCCAAGTGAAGAACTGTGATACCTCTCGATTCTAGAGCCACGGGTGATCAAGTCCGAGCACAGATCCGAGGGATATCAGACAATTCATATGTAACTAAGCAAGAATAAAACTAAATTAAAAATAAAATAATAATGCGCTGGAAGAAACTAAAATGAAAATCCTCGAGCCTTAAATAATAAATTAATATAATTTAAATCCGTACAACTCGGGAATCCACCTAGTGGACCCCTAATTCCAAAACTTTAAATAAATTTACAGAATTAAAATCCAAAACCAAAATAGAAAGGAAATCCTATGTAACCGGAAGAGTGAGTGTCTGTATCTGCATCAACACGATCAAACTCTAAGCCTGGTATTGGCGAATACCTGAAAAATAGAAGTGGGTCAGGCCCACATGCAAGTTCCAATCTACTACAATCCGTACATAAACCCGATATGCAGATACATCCTTGATAGCTCGGTAATATCTACAATAGTCCATATATATATATACACACTATAGGATGCTCACTAGCCTATAACATAGTTCAGCCTGAGTTGAAGGTGACATATAAAACACGCTTTTCAGCGGCCAAGTACCTAGACCTACCAGGGAACATTAGCTATATCCAGCTACTCAACCTTTGCGATATACGCACCCTAACCGTGATCAGGAGACTCAAGCTCGTATCACGGTACCATAAATATATATATAAATTCCTTCCTAGTGCAGAAAGATAAAACAAATATCCATTATGTCGTTCAACTGTTTTAGTTGACAGGACATGCATCAATGTAGGATTTAACTGTTTTAGTTAATCCATTCCTTATGTATGAAGGGGTAGGACTTAACTTTTTGATCTAATCCATCCATGATATGTCACCGTCCCATACCGGTATATATAATGCAAATGATCCACCAGTGATGCACATTCATTATAACATCAAGTATATCCATGAACCAGCATAACAAAAAATAGGTATTATTAAGATCCTATTATGCATCCAGTATATGATTATAATCATAAAACTCCTATTAAATTGTTATAGTACTGTTAAACAATTTAAATTATCCACATCTATCCAATTGACAAAACAGAAACTAAATCAGTTCATCAATTAACAACCATAGCAGGGTATAATGATTTAACCATAAATCCTTCCTTTAAATTGTTAAAGTAATGATAACCAACTTAAATTATCCAATTCCCTACAATTGATCGAACATAAATTTTAACAGTTCATCAATTAACATCCATAGCACAAAATAATGACAAATAGAGTTATAACTGTGCACAGTATACTAGACTGCCAAAAATACCTCCATACTAGTCCAGTTCGTTTGCTAAAAAAAAACTAGTAATCACAACCTACATCATCCTTGACAGCATGCCAAGTAATGCTTAAATTACATGATGTCCCTTTAATCCTCACTATAAATCATGTGTCTGATATAACGACACTCAGAAATTTACCCGGAGTACATCCTATGAAACCCCAAAAGTATTCCCATACAAGTCCATTTAGTTCGCTAAAATAAAGCTAGCAACTAAAACTCCTACAACTCCTATCGGCATGCAACTTATCAATTAAAATTACATGACGACCCTAACCATAGCATAAACAACCCTCTTGGAACTGAAACATGTCATTTATATCATTGGTATAAATTCCTAACACTTACCTTTATAGCAGTTCATTTAATTTGCTAGCGAACCAACGATTCCAATTCTCCTTCCTTCTTGACAGTATTGAACATTCTTATTTTAAAATTTATGTTGTCCATTCCCATGACCTGAATCAATACATCTTAGGTCTTAAACATGCTCTGTACACCATTTAAGAACCCCCATGAAACTCCAAAATTACCCTTTTGCCCCTGAAGTATCAAAAATTACCAGAAATACCCCCGGAGGGGTTTCTGTTCAAAGGAGCCGGCTCCCCCCCATGGGAGCCGGATCTTCATCTTCCAGAGCCGGCTCTCCCTCATGGAGAGCCGGCTCTACCTTCTTGGGAGCCGGCTCTCTTCCCCTGAGAGCCGTCTCTACTCCATTGCTTCGTCTCTGCTTCGTCCGGTTGCCGTCTGTGCTTCCGGCGAAGTCCAGTGTTCTATTCCATACCTTTTTAAGATTATTAAGGTTCCATTAATGCTCTTAAACCCCTAGAGACTCCTCCTATTCCAGTGTGAACCAATTGACCAAAAACTTAAACTACACACAATAGCTTATGTAAGAATAAGTTTGAACGTTAAAAAAAACACAGAACAGATTACCGAAATCATCTAGCATGCATAAAGTCCATTTTTAAACGTTTAATTAAGTTCCTGGAGTCTATAAAAGATGCACAGAACACAAGTTTACAGGAGAGGAATAGACTGAAACTTGCCTCACGATTCCAGTTTGAAACCTTAAGTGTCGTCTCTAAGTTTCAGAATTCTCCAAGTCTGGTTCCCCTCTGCTCTGCTCACAGTTCCCTTCCTCTATTGCTTCTTGGTTCCATCCAGAAGCAGCCCCTCTGTTCTTCCTCCAATCTTCCTCCTTTAGCCTCACAGATTATATTCCGAGACTCTCTCTGTTTTCTTATAAAAGAAACTATTTCGTGAATAGGGTTTTTTTTCCTAACAGACGTAAAAGAACATAAATATATATAGCCGTCTATAAAATCCTAACCCTAATCTACGTAACTCTATATTTACCGAGTTTAATTTAAAACCTAATATAAGTCTGCATCCATACTATATAAAAAAAACCCTAATCCTATAACATATACAAGACCAAATAAAATAATTAATTTAGACAACTAAATAATTAAAATTAAACAATTACTTTAAAACAACTACACTATTAAAATTAAACAATTACTTTAAAACAAATACACTATTTAAATTAAACAATTACTTTAAAACAAATAAACAAGTAATTTAGAATCAAGAACAAATACACAATTAATTTAAAATAAAGAAACAATTAAACAATTACGCAAATGAGCACATAAATCACATAATGAAATAAAAATGCAATAAAATCAAATTTAAATTCCCATTGTATCCTTTTGAAAACTAGGGTTATTACAAGAACCTTACAAGCATTTGGATGAGTTTCTTGAAGTATGTTCCACCGTAAAATATACGGACATGCCGGAAGAGGTCTTGAGACTCAAACTTTTTCTATTCACCTTAAAAGACAAGGCAAAGTATTGGTTTAACAATCTTAGGCCTTTTTCAATTACTTCTTGGGCAGAAATGCAACAAGAGTTCTTGAAGAAGTATTATCCGGTTTCAAAGACCAATGCCATGAGAACCTTAATTCGAGAATTTTCACATGGGGATGGAGAAACGTTTCATGAGGCATGGGAACGCTTCAATGAGTTGCTTAGGAAGTGTCCACATCATGACATGCCCGAATGGTAATTAGTTCAATATTTCTTTGAGAGCTTATCGGACAATTATAAGGGTATGGTTGATGCTTCCATGGGTGGCTCATACATTAATAGGCATGAGGATGACATGTGGCGTCTTTATGAGAGCATGAGTAAAAATTCTTTGCATAGAACACTATCATCTAAGAATGGTAGAAATTCACAAGGTAGGAAGAGTGTTGGCTTACATCAAGTCGACCATTCAAATGAAATGACCGCCGAAATGAAGTCTTTAGCTCAAAGGTTTGATCAATTTTTGATTAACCAAAACTCAGCGAACCAAGTATCTTCCTTCCCTAACCATTCTCATCGTGCATCAAATGAAACATATATGACTTGTTCTAGTGTTCTTCATTCTACTTCTCATTGTCCTCACAGACAAATGCAAAATGAACCTAATGAATAAGTCAATGCAGCTTTTGTGAACCAAGGGAACAATCTTTATGGTACTCATTATAATCCAAGTTGGAGGAATCATCCGAATTTCTCTTGGAAAAACAAAGGAGAGGGCTCAAACCCTTCCCAATGCGGTTTTCAAGGGAAGTACATTCCACCTCCACTTCAAAACCAAGGATCCCAAGGTTATAGACCTTATCAATCACAAGGGAATCAATTTGCTAATTCTTTTTTTCCCAACCAATCTTATTCCCAAGGAAATATTAGAAGTCCCACCTTTGAAGAAAAAGTTTTGAATGTTTTGGGCACTTTAGAGGCTAACACTCAATTGCTGCATCCTCACTCTCAATCTATTGCGAAGCTAGAAACCCAAGTAGGGCAAATAGTAAGCACTCTCAATGCAAGAGAGAAGGGAAAGATGCCTATTAATGCCCCACCTAAGCAACAATGTGTTGTGGAAACCCATTCCTCATCGAAAGGCCACACCATTGAACATGTTAATGCGGTGACTACCTTGCAGAGTGGTAGGATTGTGGACAATCAAGTTGAAATGTCCAATGAAGAGAGTGAACTGGTGCAACCTCAAGTTGTTACCCGTCCCGTTTCACATCTCATTCCTCCTTCATTGCATATACATGATCTTGTAAATGAGAAAGTTTTGAAAAATGTGTTTGAAAAATGAGTTTTGAAAAATAATGTTGAAAAAGTTTTGTTGAAAAATGATTTGAAACAAAGTGATTTAAAAACTTCTTGTGTTGAAGAGAGTTCAAGAGAAAATTTTGAAAAAGTGTTTGAACCAAAAGTTTCATTTCTGGATGCCTTAAAAGAATCCATTTCAAAAGACAAGTAAAAGGCAAAAACCAATGAAATTATGGAAATATTTAGGCAAGTGAAAGTTAATCTTCCACTATTGGATGCAATCAAGCAAATTCCGGCTTATGCCAAATTCTTGAAAGACTTGTGTACCCAAAAGCGGAAGAACAAGAGCCAAGCACCAAGAAAAGTGATTTTGACCGACCAAGTAAGCTCAATTTTGCAACATAACACTCTTCCAAAGTTTAAGGACCTCGGTTCACCTACTATATCATGCATTATTGGTGATCATATAATTAATCGGGTGCTTCTTGACTTAGGAGCAAGTGTTAACCTTCTTCCATACTCGGTTTATGTCAAATTGGGCCTAGGTGAATTGAAACCGACGTCGGTAGTTTTGTAACTTACCGACCGATCCATTAAAAAGCCTAGGGGTATAATTGAGGATGTTTTGATTAAGATTGACAAATTCTTCTTTCCCGTTGATTTCGTTGTCATTGACACGGAACCGGTCCCCAATCCTAAGCGCCAAATTCCCGTTATCCTTGGCCGTCCTTTCTTGGCAACCGCTAATGCCAATATTAATTGTAGGATGGGGATAATGAAGATTTCATTTGGCTACATAAAGGTGAAGTTGAATATCTTTAATCCCACACCCAATTCATTTGACAAATATGAAGGAGAGGTTAATGTTATAGATAAATGTCATGATCTTCAATGTCAAGGAAATGAGCTTTTGTGTAAGACCAAAACTTCCAAAGGATCATCTTCAACCTTGTATTCTCAAAGTCTTGTTTCAAATTCTCGTTTTGAAAAGGCATGGAAGCCCAAAGGTTGTGATTACATAGACAAAGGATCAAAAGTTTCTTTTGAGCTTAATCCAACAAGTTCTTCAAAGAACCATTTGTTAGGTGAAATTCAAAGCATTTATCACCTCAACAAGGAGGGGATGCATTATAAGATCTTTGATCCGGGCTAAAAGAGCCAATGTCTTGCTAGAGACGTTAAAGACTAGCAACGACATTTCGTAGGGTGTCAAAACCCTATTTCTCCCTCATTTCTATCTTTCATTTCATTTTTTGCGAAATCTAGATACTTGTTTTTGATTCTCATATGCATTGAAAGGAACTTTCGTGAGGATTGCATGAACTTTCATGTCATTATTGAGCATTCTGCATAGTTCGATCGATCTCAAACCTGAGTTCGATCGATCGAACTCCATTCTGCATCCAACACTTAAATTTTTTTTCGACCTGCAGAAACCTGCATCCAAATCACCTCTTTGTCCCATTATTCGAACTAATTCTTAGATCGATCAGGAGACCTTCGATCGATCCAACTTCCAAGTTCGATCGATCTTCAAGTTCCAACACTTAGAAAAATTTTGAGCCTACATCAACCTGCATATTTCACCTCTCTATCTCATCGATCGAAACATTCCAAGATCGATCTGAAGTTCGATCCAACTTTCAAGTTCGATCGATCTTCAAGTTCCAACACTTAGCCAATTTTCTGAGCCAAAAACCTGCATATTTTTGCTTTCTGTCTGATCGATCGAACTCTTGTTTCAATCGATCTCAGTTCTTCATTTCATTATTTTGACTTTGTTTTGACTTTTCCAATTTTAAAAATCTAAAAATATTTTCACTTTTATTTTATTTTCATTTCATTTTATTTTATTTTTCAAAAAGTTTTCAAAAATTCAAAAATATTTTAATTTATTTAGTTTTTAATTATTATTGTTTATTCAATGAAAAAATATATATATATATTTTATTCTATTTTATTTTAATTTTAGTTTTGCATTTTTCAAAAATTTCAAAAATTCAAAAATACTTTGAAGAGAGTTCATTAAAGTTCGATCGATCTGAAGTTTTAGTTCGATCGATCGAACTGTATCGGGAATGTTTTTAAAATAGACCTGGAGGGTCTCAAGATCAATCATTTAGATCGATCCAACCCTCCAAACCCCAACTCCTCTCCGTCGCCACTGTGCAACCTCATCTCTCTCATCTCCGACGAGTTCCAAGCTACTCTCTCTCCCTCATCTCGGATTCCTCATCCAATCTTCGCATCCACTTCTCTCCCTTCGATTTGAGGTAAAATCCGAGATCTCACCTATGATTTAAGCTTCGATATGATGATTAGATGCTTTATATGTTGCATACTTGCTTTATACATGATTGAATCTCCATTTTTGAAGCTTCGAAGCACTGGGTTTCCATGTATATATATATATGTATATGCTTCATATGTATATGTATGTATTTGATCTATTTTGGGAGGATGGGCCATGATTAGGTGATGATATTTGTTGATGTGTCGTGTTGATGGGCCCACGAACACGTTCGTGTGGGCCCCATGCTTCCAAAGTCACAGATCTGTGACTGTTTGTATACATCGCACAGTTCGATCGATTGAACTTGTACCTCAGATCAATCTTGAAAGATCGATCGAACTCATGTCTCAGATCGATCGAAGTTGTGAGATCGATCTCACTTATTTTCGATCGATACAACTTTTGTGATCGATCTCACTTCTTTTTCTGATCGATCAAACTTCACAGATCTCACACACACACTTCATTCATCATGTTCATGCTATCTCATATATGCCTAATGCCTATGATATTCCATATTGGATGCATTTCATACTTACATTGTTTAGCATGTTTCATATCCTGCCACTTACATAGATTCATGTCATATCTGTTTTGTCTATTTTTACTTGACATACATGTTTCTATTGTGTTTAAAATTTCTTATTTTGGCACTAACTCTCATTGCAAGTTTTTCTTTTTCTTTTTGCAGGCCATGGTTAAGAGGAAGACCGTTGCCAATAGGCAACGTGGGCCTCAGCGCCATATCAGACCACGTACAGAGGAACCAGCAGAGCCTTCTCATGCACAGCAGGAGCCAGCACAGGCTACCCCACCTCAGTCACCATCTCATAAGGCTGAGGTAGAGGCTGATCATATTCCATCCACCTCTGTGGCTCATCCTGCATTTACTCCATCACCATCTCCACCACCTGCTGGAGCTGAGCATTCACTCGTACCATCTCCACCACGCCAGCCAGCTCAGGAGCGTGATAGGCCCATGCCTAGATATGCGCATATGGCAGTCGACCATAAGTCAGTGTTCGACACGGCCTTTTTCTCCAGATCGGTGCTGACCCGATCAGCTTACCATGACATCATTCAAAGGGACCTGGCAGCTATTCTTGCCCTAGTCACAGAGCCAGTCTACCCGTGGCTAGTACGATTGTTCTACCAGAACCTCCGACCATCCCCCCGTACCATAGCAGAGCTGGTCACTTCTGTAGTTGGCCATCAGATCACCATCACAATGGACTCACTAGCCCGCTCTTGCCACTGCCCATACCGCTGTCCTCCGGAGCTTTAGGAGACATATTCGAGGCTATACAGGCCTTCATATGCCGACATGGAAGTCTTTCTTACAGGTCACCATGCCGCTGGCAAGACCTTCGCCCCCCGGACATTCTTTCCAGATGACCTGTGGTTTATTGATTCTGTGCTCTTTTGAAACATCTATATGGCAGGGCACAAGATTCAGAGAAGGGGGGATTATTTGATAGCCCTCTACGCCTTCTACACCGGGCACTAGGTGTCCATTCCTGCACTCATATGGAGCTTGATGAGAAAGCCATATGATGAGTATATTAGCAAGGAGATGCCAGGACGGGCTAAGTCTCTCCCATTCAGCCACCTCATCACCCAGATTCTTATAAACCAGCACTACCCTATTCATCCTCGGGAGCACCCCGAGAGAGGTTCCTGCCACTTTCTGAAGAAGGACTGGACCAAGAGCTACAACGCCATTATTGCTAGACTGCAGGACCACGCAGTAGTGGCTGTAGAGGAGCTAGAGGCTGAGGAGGAGGCAGAGGCAGCAGCTCAGGCAGCCGCAGTAGATCCCACAGTGGACGACGCACCAGTCGATCCAGCTACCGAGCATATAGATATTGACTTAGAGCGCCCTGCAGACGCCACAAAGCAGTACTCTCCAGCTGGGTCGCCCATTCACGACCAGAAGCAGACTCATGAGCTTTCTTCTGACTCTTTTATACCTGAGGCTCTAGATCTGACCCCCGGTTTTGGAGTACGCCTGCAGACTCTTAAGGATGCTGTTGTTGCCATACGAGCTGATCTTACAGCTCATAAAGCTGATTTTGCTGCCTTCCGCACGGATGTCACGACTATGTTCCGAGATCTATCCAGAGATATCCGCGGAGCCCGACCTGCCCGTCCTACCTCATCCTTCTGAGTTCCCAGTTCCTTCTATCTCATGATCCCTCTCTATTATTGATACTTTATTTTTGTCACTGTACAGTACTATTATTTTTACAGCCGGTCTGTCGGCTTAGATCTTTTGATGTACCAGTACTTTATTTTATATATATATATATATATATATATATATATATATATCTGTTTTTATTATAGATGTCATATATTATATTCTCATATCTGTATGTTTGACTCCATCAGGTGCATCACAGTGAATTCAGTGAGAGAGTGCTACCCAATTTTCAGAACCACCCTTATACCTCTCTCATTTCTTTATCTGTTTATCCCATTTACACTTGCATGCCCACTATGCACTGATTATCCCATTTTGTTATCTGATGAGTTTATCCAAATGCCAATTTTCAGGACCACAGTTCATCCCAAGTTTGGGGGGGCCAAACCACCCACTTTGGATACTTCAGTCCTGATCATTCTTGCTTAGTTACACTGGTATACTCTTTCCTTTGTTCTCTTTGCACATTGAGGACATTGTGCCATTTAAGTTTGGGGGAATGGTACTTTACAGTGTTAGTTTTAAAATTCAAAATTTTGAGCATGACTTGTGTATTTAAAGGATATTTCTATGATTGGTCCATATCTAGTTATGATTTTGATCTTTTGAGGATTGTATTGCTTAAAATTTAAAAATTGCTTGACTTAAGAGTCCAATACTCCTTGTATGCCTTGTGGATGCCATTTATGAGTAAATTTTTTGAAAGATTGATATCTTGCTTGCACTTGTGATCCACATCATCTTGATTTTGTGATTGTTTTAAGATTCATTCTAGGATTTTATACTAGCACCGGCGCACACTAGCATTCATTTGTGGGGTACATGCTTTATTGATTTTTGAATTGGTTATATCCCAATTGAGCTAGTAGTATATTGAAAGTTTTCATTTTTGATAAAGGTGGATAACAACCTCTTTTTCACTAAATAGCCGAGATTCTAGTCTCATAAAGCACTGAATTTCTCGCGCCGAAAGGTGGAGGGCCCAAACTCTAGGTTAATAATTGTATTAAAAAAAAAAAAATGCAAAATCAATAAAAAAAGTGAGGACTTCTCCAAAAAGGTGAGAAGTGGGAAATGATTAGATGGAGATTGTCTTAATTTGTAACTTAGTTAATATGAGCTTGTAAGTCCGTAGGGGTGTTTGAACGCCTAATGCCCTAAAGCCGTTTGGTTTGGGAGTCATTGACCTAACGCTCGACCTCATGAATCACTAGAAAGCTTAATAGATCAACACATTGCACCATGCTTCCATCTTTGATCCTAAAAAAAAAAAAAAAAAAAATTGAGTGAAAAGAATAAGCGCACCTAGAACAATAAAGCTTTAATAAAAGGTCAACTTTTTGTCTTGATGATCGGTACTAGATTTGTGTGCTAGTTTGAGGGTAAGGATGTAATCATTTCTTTAGTTGGCTTAGATAGCAACATATTTGATGCTGGTCCACTCAAAAGGATTCTAGAGTTGTTTTGATTTACATGATCATTTTCTTGATGTGTGGAAGACCATACTTGCTTGCTTGATGTTGAGATTTTGGGAGATTGCTTGGAAATGTTTGAAAAATTGCATACTTGAGGTAGTTTTCTCCCAATGCTTATTTGAAATATTAGTGCCTCTTTTGAAAGAATGAGCTTAATGCTTGTGGGTAACATTTCTGGAAACCCTCACGAGACTTCACTCGTCCACTAGGGGTAACCTAGGGGTTTAAAAGGCTTGTTGCATATGCTAAGTGCAATCGTGTTCCCTACGAAAGTGGCGTTATCCATTTATTTTTTTCTAGTTCATAGTTGTATAGTTGTTCATTTCATTCCTTTACTTTCTAGTTCATTGGTAGGGACTAGCAATATTTAAGTTTGGGAGTGTGATGAGCGCTGAAAAGTGCGTATTTAAATCCCTTAAGCTTAAGCATTCTAGTACCTTTATCTATCTTACTTTACCATTTTAGATTGATTTCATATTATTTCCATTTTCAGGCACTTATCCCGAAAATAAGCTAACTCACCCAAATAAGAGCTTAATTGAAGCAATTCTGGGATTAAACAAAGAAAGGAGCAAAGCGGAGAAAGAAAGAAGCAAATGAAGCCAAAGGTGGGAAACAACAAAGTTCGATCGATCCAACTTCAAGGTTCGATCGATCGAACACTGATCGATCTTAGTACTTCAAGATAGATCCAAGCCTTGGCCCAAAGCAAAAAGTCCAAAGTTCGATCAATACAACACCACCCTTTAATCGATCGAACACTTTTGTCCTTATTCAAATGATTGATCCTATCCACAGCTGTACCACCCACTAACCACTTTTGTCATTTTCCCAAAAATATCTCCCAAAATATCCCAGATTTGTCTTTTCCCAAAAAACTCAACCAGTTGGATCGATCCAGCCTAAGTTCAATGGATCTCAGCCAATTCGATCGGTCCAAGTCCAAGGTTCGATCGATCGAACTTCCTCCAGTGCGAAAAAGTTAAATTTCCATCTCATTGAAAGTTGTCATTTATCCAATCATTAGGGAATATTGTGTGCATGACCCCAGCTCATTTTTGGGTGTCATTTGACCTACCTATATAAGGATAAGGATTGCTTTTTACAAAAGGAGCCAATATCATTTTCATATCATCTCTTGGAGAGCAAGCTTAGAGGAGGAGGAGGCTAGAGACACCATTGGAGTTCTTTATCAACAAAGAGCAGATTTCTTCCATGGAGTTAGCCCTTGAGGGTTGGAGCAACATCACCATGAGTGGCTAGACATCCTCTTGGGGCTAGAGTTAGCCCTAAGCATGCTTTCTATATCTTAATCTTGTGTATTATTGAGGGATTAGTGTTGTAATTGATGTTTTGACACTTTGATATATATAGATCTTGATTGTTCATTGATTTATGTGGTTAAATACTTCCAATTGATTATTTCATTCTATCCATATGTCTATGTATGCTAGAATAGATGTTCATGTGCTTGTCTCTAGATTTAGTGTTATTGATGCATGTCTATGTGTATTGATGGTACAGATTTAGAGATTGTCAAAACATAGTGCTTAATGGAATGCTCTTGTAATATTTTTGATGGTTCATACTTTTTCCTTGATGGATTGTGCCTCTCCCCTAGTTTATTTTCATGCTAGTAGTGTAGATGTAGTTAAGTTGTAGTGTAGTGTTAAATGGGAGGACAATCCATGCTTGTTGTTTAATGATCCAAGCTTTTGAATGCAAGTAGCATATGTCTCTAACCTTGTGTTGTATTTAGATTATGAGCTTAATGAAAGGATTAATGACTTGTTTTGATCTATTGTGCCTTTCACATGTTGTTTTGACAAGATATACTTCATTGCTTAGATATATTGTGCCTTTCACATGATGTTTAGACAATACATGCTTAACTAGTCATCATTGCTTGTTAAATCAACCAAACACACACACACACACACACACACTAATATTGCAACACACTATTTGCCCTCATTAGTCATTTGTCAATGGTATAGAAATGCATTGCTTGGTGGTGATCTCTAAACCCCAAGATCTCTCTTTCTCTCTTACTTATTCTTAATTACATTCGTTTGTTATCACTTAGTTTAATTTAGTTGTTCTCTAATTAACCAACCAACCAATTGTTTGATCACTCGACCTACTAGCCCTAATAGCGATTCTACAACCTTGTTCGATCCTCACAATCCCTTAGGACGATCCCTACTCGCCCTAGCTATATTTATATTGAAAGGCAGTAGTGGCTTCTATAAATGTAAAACTCTTGGCCCTCGCCTTAAAATCCGCACACTCTCTTAAGCTTGACGGTAGTGCGGCAGACCGGTCACTTATTATTTTCAACCTACACGATGCCTCAGATATATATTTAAGGCATGTTTATCTCTATTGTAGTCATCCCATCCCATTTTTAAATTGACAAGCAATGGCTGGCCGTCAGTTTTACGTTGTAATAAAGAGCTGGAATGTTAGTATATACACGAAGTTGGCGGAAGCAAAGGCATAGACACGAGGGTATGCTGATGTACGGTATTATCCATACAAAACTCATGTAGAAGTTGTTCAAGCCCTGGGTAGATGGAATGCCCACTTCCATGGTGAACTGTTAAACAAGAATATTGGTGCGGTAGAAGACGATATTGAAGTTGTGGAAGGCGGTCCACTCCACATCCGCCTGATCCAGAAAGTGAGCAACAACATCGTATTAGGTATAACGAGTTAACAAATGCTAGTGGTGTAATTGTGGCAGAGTGCAGAAGACAAGATCTGTCAATTCCAAGACCTCGTTCACTTGAAATGAAGGTCTTAGGTACATCAAATATGGATTTCGTGATTGGTCAAATCAAACGCGAGATTCGGCAACTATATGTGAGATGGCGTAAGTTCCAGAAAGTGAAACATGCTAAAGAAACATATGAAGATCTGACAGAACAGTTGGCCACCATCTTCAATGACCCAGACCTAAAATCAAATTCAGACATGTCTGATTTTTCAAACCCAACAGATGATGACTTTGTAATTCCACCTCCAAGATATGGTAGAAAGAAATAATGTGAGTGGATGTAACAAATATTATTTGTGGAGTTGTACCTTTATTGTAATAGTTATTTTCCAATTAAATTAGTGGGAATAACATCAGAACGATTTCATATATTTTGTCGTAATTAATTTATATGTACTGTAGGAATAATTTTGTAACAAAAGTGAAAACAAATATTACTGTTCAAAGAAAATTTTATTTTATAATGTACGCGTGTACACTTCGACAACATAAATGAAATTTAAAAAACATATTAATGATTGAGACGTGGGGACTTTCATCTTACCCTTCTAATGTAAGTGGATGTAACAAATATTATTCGTGGAGTTGTACCTTTATTGTAGTAGTTATTTCGTAATTAAATTACTGGGAATAACATTAGAACGATTTCATATGTTTTGTCGTAATTAATTTATATGTATTGTAGGAATGATTTCGTAACAGAAGTCAAAACAAACGTTACCGTTCAGAGAAAATTTTATTTTATAATGTACACGTGTACACTTCGACAACATAAATGAACTTTAAAAAAATATATTAATGATTGAGACGTGGGAACTTCCATCTTACCCTTCTAATGTAAATGGATATAACAAATATTATTTGTGGAGTTGTACCTTTATTGTAATAGTTATTTCGTAATTAAATTACTGGGAATAACATCAAAACGATTTCATATGTTTTGTCGTAATTAATTTATATGTACTGTAAGGATTATTTCGTAACAGAAGTTAACACAAAATTGACCGTTGAGATAAAATTTTATTTTATAATGTACACGTGTACAGTTCAGAGGACATAAATGAACTTTAAAAAAACGTAGTAATGATCGAGACTTGGGAACTTCCATATTACCCTTCTAACCGTTGTTATATTGAAACATTTTGACTTTTTAACTGCCCTAGGCAAAGTTTAAATGGTAAATTCATGTGTCTATTTATATTGCCATATCTAGTCGCTGCATGTATTCAAAAGCCATGGATTCTGTTCTACAGACTGCGATTGAAGATGTGGTTAGATGAGTTGAGGCTATAGCTTTTACAAATAATGCGGAGAAGCATGCATGGTGAGTTATGTTTCAGTTTATACTTTACAATTTACATGCATTATCGGGTTATGGTTCTATATTACTAAAGTGAGGAATATGGGTGTTCTTCATATTGAAAATGCAGGGAAACGGCAAAACTGGGCATTGGATCATGGACGACGGGTCTACAACGATATAATACAACAATTGAATTACTTGCACGTAATGGACCAAATGAAAGTATCCCAGCAAAACGTATGTACCTGGAACAATGTTTTCAATCTAAGGATCATGTTGCAAAGTTTATTAGGGGAGTGGTATGTTTACTAAGATCATGTGTACTCTTTTACGCATTACACTTTATTTTTTTGTAAAGTCTGACATGCAAAAAAATTTGCACAGGTTGATTGGTTTGTTTACAATGAAAAAATAGGGTTGACATTCCTCCGTAGAAATGGTTATCCGTCCCTTTATCCTATGTGTATTGCATTATTATTTTCCAGTGAAACGGACAAAGAGGCGGGGATTAATTTGTTAACGTTGTTGAGGACAAATTCAATACTGAGCCCTTCTATCAAGTTTGCCCGTAGAAAGATGTTAACAATTATTCAGAGGACTTTTTTCTACAATCGGTCATTCTTTACGCATGTTCCAAAATGTTGTCTCGAAGGCAACCATATTGATTGGCATTGCTGGATCATAAACGAGGATGTCAATAATTGTCATCGTTGTTGGTGTGATTTAAATATCATGGCTTTGCAAGGTCGTCTTTCGCCACATCACATAGAAGAATTATTTGGGTAGTTCTGCATTTTTATTAGGTTGGTGTGTGGACTTTCGGCACATCACAATGGACTTTATTCATTAATATTTGTAATTCTTAGTTAATTTATGTATGGATATTTGGGTAGTTTTTATTTATTTTATTTTATTTTATTTAATATATTCGGGTAGTACTGTTTTCATTGTATAATTTTTTTTTTTTTTGTTTTTTTGCTTATGTGAATTGTTCACATCCTTTTTTTTTTTTTTTTTTCAGCGGTCCCATTACTCCTTTTAAACTTCATACATACATACATACGTATATATATATATATATATATATATATATATATATATATAGTTAAGGTATGAATTCATACTAACCTTATATAAATATATTATTTATCTATATATATATATATATACATATACATATATATTTTAAATGTAAATTTTTCCTTGCAGAGGATCCATTCCCACATCACATAACATATGTCACAACTTTATATATATTTTAAACATGTGTCACAAGTACATAATATAAGTAAAATATTACAACAAAGCCATGAAGAACCACAAAACACTTATAAAAGTTATTTCATCCATCCACCTCTAAACTTCCGAGTCACAGTAGTAGAAGGATCAAAAGCAGGTAGCTAATGGATAACCTATTTCCTGTGTTTCAAAGAAAACAACCATCGTTCTACAGGGATATTTCAATTCAAACATCCTCGTCATATCTGAATCGCTGCTGAGCACCATTCTGTTAAGTGTGTCAGGGATAGAAGCATATACGTTCATGGCAAAAGGATGTGAAATAGCACGAATGAATGGCAATTCACACAAATCTTCTAAAAATTTCAGGTAACCATAATTTTCTAGGTTCACATTTCTGATTTCACCAACATGCCGACCATAGTGAATAATAATGGAAACCATGCCGCGAATGCAATCTGAAAAGTAAGTGCACAAAACTGACTAGTTCAGTGCTCAGACTGACAAGTATAAATTATATATACATAGTTAAGATAAAAAAAGAAAAGTGTAGTTAAGATAGGAAAACTCACCAACTTCTCGGGTTGCAATTTTATGCCTTGAAATATTTCTTGGGTTGCAAGAAGCTGCCTTGGATATATTTAGTAATCTGAATAGTAATTAGTAGTTGGGCACTATTAACTTTTCATTTATACCCAACAACTTCATTAAGTATACTTGTTTTACACAAATATCTTAGTTATTAATGCAATGCAGCTGCATCTCTTTTTTTGCCGAATAACTAATTGAATGCAACATTTCCACTCTGTTTTGACGAACAACTAATTGAATGCATCTGCATCTCTCCTTTTGCCACATAAACCTCTCTGATGCATCTATCTCTGATGCATCTCTAAATGCATTTATGTATGGTCAAATATGGTAGTTACATTTCTACCCTATAAAACCCATCTATCCTCACGTTGTCTATCCACAAGCACAACCAAGATGGAAAGGAAACCTAACCCATCTCCTCCACCACCAGTCCCCCATCCTCAAACAAGCACAGATGAGACTGATGAGTTTGATATGAACCATCCTAACTTTCCGAATACCGTGATGGGTAAGCTGACCCGTGTCATCAAGAAGATGCAGACGATGGAGAAAGAACTGCGCTGGGTGGAACATCGCTTAGCAAACCTAGAAACCGAGCATGACTATGCCGTCATGAACGAGCTCCTTCCTCCATCTCCCATATCCTCTCCAAATGAAGGTCAGAACCCAGACGATGCGTAGAAGGAAGCCAACAGTTCAAGTCTTTTGTTATGTCATAGTTAAGATCCATGTATTTGCAAGCCTTTTGTAGTTCCTATAAGGAACTTACTTTCATGCGTACTGCATGTAATATGAAATGTGAAATATGTACTTTTTGTATTACATATTATTTTATGTATTACATATAGATATCTGTTACAAGTAACTAAGATAAAAAAAAACATCATACTATTATACTAACTAACATCACAAATATATTTCATATAATGTAGGAACAAATTCATAACATAAGATTTATATTACATTTTTACACTATTTTTTATTTCAATAAAGATAATGATTTACAATATTATTTAGTATGAACTTGGGATTATGAAATATAGTGATATTATTTTATTTTGGAAAATGATTTAACGTACATAATAAGATGTAAACAATTTTTCTATATTTTGAACATTACGTACATATAATGTATTTGAAAATAATAATATATTTTTCGAAATATTTTAGAATACGGATTCGGGTTGTTACCATTTAAATCCAAACCTAACCCTAATTATATATGGGTTCATATTTTTCAACACAAACCCAACCGTAATGGTGAAATATCGTGCTATTTTGGAAATTTTTTACTTTATCTATTAAGGAAATTTTGACTTTATCTATTAAGGATATTTAAGGAATTAGAAGAGTAAAAGAGAAAATAAAGATAAAATTTTAGAAACTACAAAATTGAGGGGGGCACTATATAATTGTTTTCATATATATGGATAAAATATAAAAAATTACCACTTATATTGTAGGCAAACATAGCTTAGTCATCTAACTAGATATTTGTATTTATAAAACAATATAATTATAATATTGTATTTATGAATAATAGTATAATTTTTAGCTTTAAAATTCTTGACTGTTGAAATACAACCGTTAAGTCTGCGAAGGCCAGGAGCCGTTACAACACTGACAGTGGCACATTTATACACACACACACACACACACACGCATCCACACAAATACACACTCTTATTTCCCAAATCCTACCCTGATCTTTTTTCTGCTCGGTGGTATCCTTCTAACATAGTCTTCAATGGCTGAATCCAGCAATAGTAGAATATGTCGTAAGGGTGAAGTGGCACACCTAAAATGTTTTTGTGGAGAATTGAGTCTCTTGCATGTTTTGCAGACAAAAGAAAATCCAGGGAGGCGATTGTGCAGTAAGACGTTGTTCTTTTTTTGTGTGGGTGGATTCACCAGCACCTGTTCAAAACCCAGTTGGTCGGGCAACTACTTCTGTTCCTGCTCCAGACGCCGATCTTCTTAATCTATATTTGTCAATTGCAAAAGCTTTCTTTATCTTCTTTGTTGCAACAATGGTCTTCCTTGGATTGGTGGTTTTTTTACTTCTCATCACCTTACTGCATAAATGAAATATGATTTGGACTACTACTTTTGTACTGGGGTGATATGTTATGTAATTGCATAAATGAAATCTCAAATCGCATTACATTGACGGTTATCTTTCTGCAAGTTTTTTTTTTCTTATTTACATCATACTTTATTAGCAACTAACATCACAAATATTTTTCATCTATTGTATGAACATATTTATAACGTAACATTTATATATATAATATTATAACATAACAGTCATATAAATAATTCAATGCATAAATCTGATTAATTTAATTGTCATACAAACAAATGTTTTATAATCTCACTATATGTCAACTGTTACTTGGATATACCATCACAAACACGTTTTTATTTGATTTGGCATACATCATAGTGTATTACTAACTCAAACCACAAATGTTTTTTTATCTATTGTATGAACACATTTATAACGTAACATTTATATAAATAATATTATACATTTTCGTCTACATCATACTGTTTTATAAATCAACATCACAAATACATTTTATGTCGTGTAGAAATATATTTATAACAAAACAATCATATAAATAATTCAATGCATTTATCTGATTAATTTAATTGTCATACAAACAAATGTTTTATAATCTCACTATATGTCAACTGTTACTTGGATATACCATCACAAACACGTTTTTATCTGATTTGACATACATCATAATGTATTACTAACTAACATCACAAATATTTTTCATGTACTGTACGAACACATTTATAACATAAAATTTATATCAATAAATGAATAGACGTTCTATTTATCACATGTTTTTACCGACTAACATCACAAATACAAATCAATGGTGCCTACCAAATTTTGATTTATGTTATACAGCCAAAAATGGTAACATATGTACAAATATTGGTTTTTTGTTTTACATTCATTCATGGAAGAGATTCTACCAGCGAGTATAAATCACGTCTTATTTCATTCCTATCGTTATCAATCAATTACAGTAGTGTCTCAGAACACATTGCTTTCATGTCTTCTTGCAACATTATCAATATTGTATGAATAAATGTAAGTATCAATTAAATTACTTTAAATATGCTTGCACGTAAAACTTATTAACATATTTACTTACATGTTCAAATTCACGGGAAAAACATTTTCCATTCCACGTCTCCATAAACCTCATCACATAAAGTCCACATGATTCGCTGAAACAAAAATATAAAAACAAGTCAAACCGGTCAACTATATTATAATTGGTTTACAACTAACTCGCCAAAACCGTATAACCTCATTTTTACATGAAACACACATTCAATTATATATACCTGTCAGGTTGCTGGGATATTTTCTTTGGTATGTACGTACGATATTTTTTCAAATCTTCACCAACCACAATCCCAGCAAACTCTTTCTGTTGATTAAAACAAGTTTTTTTAAAAATATATTGGCACTAAAAATTCTTTATATCAACTGAAACTGCATATACGTACCAACAAATTAACATACGAAATACATGTATGGGTTCTTCCCTTTGAACAAATGTAATCCACCGTTCGCTTGCGACAGTTTACCACAAATAATAACCAATACCCATCTATGCATGATGGGAATAATAACTGCACCAACATCAGTATCAAGTTAATCATACAAAAACCAAGGTTTAAAAATTTATATCCAATAAATAAAAGATATACTCACCAACTGCGCTTGCATCAGACGTGGAAGAAAAGTCATCTCAGAATCCTTAATGTATTTTGACCAGACTTGCTGTAGGATAGGCCAGCGTTCAGCTTTAGTCTTTATCTTCATCACATTGAAATCAATTATGAATTGTACCGCTCTACTACTAAAGTAGTACTTTTCTCCAACAGGTCCTTCCTCCATGTTTAGTATATTCCCAAAGAAATTAATCACCTTTAAATAAATACATTTAATTTAGATAAATTCAATTTTTATACCATCAACAACCATAACTATGCAATAGTAATGTGCGAAATTCATTAAACTCACATCATCGGACAACCACCTATCATGGAATACACTTTGAATCTGGTGACGACTTATAATGCGACCAAATATGGAAACGATTATTTCATTGAAGAGACAATTAACAACAATGCTTGTAAATTAAGGGCCTATTTGTTAAGTGTTTTACTTTGGTGTTTTTGTTGCAGGGCTTCATTTCAGGGCCAAAAACATGTTTGGTAGCACTTGTTTTGTTTTAAACAGTACAAAAACATTGTTTTAAACAGTACTCAATTTTGGCCCAAAAGTGAACACCGAAATGGTGTTTTTTGTTGTTTCTAAACTATAGCCCAATAAAAAGCACTGTAGCCGTTGAAGTAAGTTGGGTCTAACACTGTAGCGGTTGAAGTAACTTTAAAACGCGTTTGCAACATTTGGCCCGATCTTTTCTTTCTCCTCTGAAAACCTAGAGAAGGCGATTTGGGAGGCGACGAAGATTTGGGAGGTGATTTGGGAGGCGACGAAAAGGAATCGGTGAGTAAACAACAACGAACTCCTTATTTATTTAAATGGGATCTCAAAATCCATTGTTATTGCTGAAGGAATCGATAATTGATTTGTTATTTTAAGACAGACCAAAGGTTTTTTGTTTCCCTTCCTCCAGTTGCTATAGACTCTAGATTCTTGCTCCTTGTCTTTGTATGAAAAGAACTAGACTACAAACTTTAGTGAGATGCAGAAAATTTTCTGTTTATATTATTCTTGGAATCTGATGCGCAACCGTGACTGTTCCCCTAGTTGTTTTAAGATTAATTATGGTTGATAAATTCCTTAAGCACAAGATCCAAGTTAACTGTGAGAAGAAATTAAGGAAACTCCGAATGTGTGATTTTTTTAATTTTTATTTATTTATTTTTAATTTTAATTTTAATTTTATTTTATTTTTTCGTGTTAGTTGGCAGAGTCCCTACTAATAGGTTTTCAAATTCAGAGGGGCTAGTAGGGACTATAATATTAAATGTCATCAAATTATTCCTTTTGATCAAGTGGGTAGGTTGAATGTCTGCTCTGGCTCCTCCAGGTTGCCTTCTTCTGAATGCTTGAGTTTTTCTTATTTTATTTTATCTTTTTTCTTTTGATTATCAAGAAATGCCTTATAAAGAATATAGAAGAATCGAAAAACAAATTAGATGTCATGAAAAAGTAAACAATATTTTCATTTTGGAAATTTCAACTCTGTATTTGTTGAGCCTGTGTCTTTTGAACTTTAATTCTGTAATTTTTTCCCATAAGAATTTGTAATTTTACTAAAAATATTCAAAGTTTTCACGTGAGTCAAAGGATTTTCATGTCCTATGATTTGTCAACTTCCATGTTCTTTTCATTCCCATCTTTCTATATAAATTCCCGAGATTGAAAATATAGTTTTCTTTTCTCATTATATTTTATAGTATCACATAAACTCTCATGATTTAAGAGTTTCGTGTAGGTTCAAATTTGGATTGATCTGACCTAGAATGAAACAAAATAATCAGTGTTCTGAATTTTAGGTAGTTGTAATCATTTAAGACCAAAACAAAGAAAATTACACAAAATCATGAACATGCATGTCGTGATTCCCTTCGCAAATGATAAGAAGTCATGAACACATGCAACATGACCAGTCTTTTTCTAATTCACTATCATCAAAAGAAATACATTTGTCTGTTAGAATGTTGATAAGTTATGGCAAAACTTTCTGCTTATATGGATAATTTTTGCTAATATGGTTTGTTGTGCCAGATTAATGTATTATGTATAACAAAATTAGTAATGCATACAAAGCATAAATAATTAAAAAAGTATATTGAAAATCTCGAATAAGAAAACAGTATAAGAGTACAATTTATTACATGTAATATGACTATGAATTTTGTGGCATGCATTACCTCATTGGTTATCATACTGCTTAATAGAATATATATATTAAGGATGTCGCTTTAGTTTAAAAAGTCTATTTAATAATGGTTTATTTTTTCCTTAGTAAACAAGATGTTGTTTAATGATCTGAATATTAATGCTGATAATTGAATATCTCTTTCATATTTGTTGAACAAGGTCCATGATTAGTGACTGACCCAGAAATTTGTTTCGATGGGGGCGATTTTAAACAATAATTAGGGCGTGAGTGAGAGAAGGCAAAAAAAAAAAGGGGTCAAAGGATAAAGTTATGGGCCATTTATAAAGTTTTGCAAGATTTTCTAGGTAAAAATAGAAAATTTTAAAATTCCAGTAGGGGCAAAGGATATAGGTATGAGGGTATTTATATAATTACCTAAGATTTTCTAGGTAAAATACAAAATTCTAAAATTTCAGTGGGGCCAAGTGCCCCCACTGGGCCTCATATAGATCCGTCCCCGTCCATGATGTTCATGTCTATGATAGATAACAGCATAAGATAGAAAATTTGGATGATACCTGCGTATGTGTAGAGACCATGAAGAACTGGTTCCTGTCCCTTATAAAATTTATAATCTCATGGTTAATGGTACATGTGACCTGGGAGACTATTTAAAAAAATACATGTAACCTGGGAGACTATTTGTTTGTATCACTATGAATTATGGATGTTTGTAGCATTTTTCGGGATCTGGCAAATCATTCTCACTTTTCTAGGTATTTATGTGAATTTATACATTGGTATTGTGAATTTCACATTAATTGCTCCTAGATGTTCCTATATAAAATTACACTGTGGTAACATTTTTCCTAACAGTAAATTACTAGGGGAAAGTACATAAATTATCTTCATTTGGACTATGTACTAGGTTCAAGATGCTTCTCTAGAAGAACTTACGTGTCCAAAGCAATTATAAAACATCAAACAATTGATAGAGATCGACTAAAATTGATATGAGTGAATACATCAGTCTGGAACACAGTTTCGTGCTCAATGCATATATAGATTGTTGCAAGTAGTTTTCTTTCCTGTGTGGGTTGGAATAGTGTTCGTATTGGATTCCTAGATGATATACCATCACTTGAATGTGCCTGCATTTGGTTTTTTTACAATATTTAGTGAACTTTAGAAACATTTTCTTACTTTAATTAAAAATCATAGATTTGAGTATTATTTATGGCATTTAAGCTTAAGGTAAGAAAGCCATAGATTTGAGTATTATTTATTGCATCTAATAGTATAAACATTCATGAATTCAGTATCAATAGTTGTGATAGAGTAGCTTTAATAACATCAATAGTTTTTCCTAGTTTAATATTATTTTTGTTGTTATTAATTATAGTGTTGTTATTAATATGTTAGATGGATATGAATGTTGAGAATGTGGAACAATGCGGTGATTATCTCATAATTGAAGAAGTGGTTGAAGTTACGAAGGATGGAAAATTATTATGGGATGAGTCACTCATTGAAAAATTCGTGAATATTATGGTGGAAGAAGTTAAGGCTAATAATCGTAGTGGCACAACATTTAGTAAAAGTGGTTGGAATAATTTTCTCAAAGAAATGAATGTTCAAAAAGGGAGAAAATTTGGTTTAACCCAACTTCGGAATAAGTTTAATGGTTTGAGGAAAATTTATTTCGTGTTTAAGAAATTATTATCGGAGACTGGCATGGGATATGACCATGAGACGGGCATGGTTATAGTTGAGGAAGAGAGATGCGACAGGTTGTGCAAGGTTAGTAATTTAATTGTTAGTCCTAAATAAATAATAAAATCTTGTATATTATTGGTTATGAGGTTAATATTGTAACAAAATTAGTAGGTTGTTGCGAATGCAAATAAGTTTAAAAAGCATGGATGTAAGCATTTTGATAAGATGTCGACTATATTTGGGGACACATATGCAACAAGGATGCATGCCCACCTGTCCACTACAGCAACCCCCGCAATCATTTTGCCCACTCCCAATGATGATGATGATGAGGAAGAAGGTTGTGATGTCAGTCTCCCACCTTTACGTAAAGGTAAGAAAGCCAAAAGATATGGTTTATCTCCTAGTATAGCTGTACTCTTGTAAAACATGAATGAGAATTATGAGAGGAGAACCGAGAGAATGGAAGCTGAAATAGAGAAAGCAGCTAAAGCATCTTCTACTTCTACTCTTGTATCTTCATGTGATAAAGGAGATGAAGTTCTCTTTCCCTCTAAAAAGGACAGAGATGATGAAATGTTTGACGACTCCATGCTCCTTTTACAAAAAATACCTGGAATTGAGATGGCCCAATTCGTTAAGGTATCGAAGTTATTACATGATTCTGAGAAGTGGCAGAAATTTTTTCTTTCGGCACCTGAGGAGATGAGAATTGGTTGGGCACTGAATGTTTGAGTTTTTCTTTATGGATGATTGTGTTTTGTGTCATTGTTAAACTTATTACTATCTCACATTTGGATGACTGTAATAATTTAAATACTTTTATTATCTCACATTTGGATTACTGTAATAACTTAAATACTTTTATTATCTCACATTTGGATGACTGTAATAACTTAAATACTTTTATTTCTTGGATGCCTGTTACTACTGAAATGCTTTAATATCATTATTTAAATGTTTGTTTTATTATTTAAATGTTTTGTTTATTATTTAATTGATTTGCTTATCAACTTAAATGCTTTGATTGTATTAAATATTTAAATAGGGCAATGAATATGTGGAATAATATAAGAAGAATAATTCAATTATATGACGATGAGGATGACAATGAGAGTGTCTTAATATTTGCTGCTATTTTAGAAGAGCAGAACTTCTATCAAAAGAGCCATTGTAGGGATTTAATTTTACAAGGGGAAGCGTATGTTATGGAGATTCTAAACGGCCATAAAGAAAGATGTTATGAAAATTTTAGGATGTACCCTGAAATTTTCAGAACATTGTGTAGTACCCTGAAAGGTATAGGGCTGAAGGATTCTAAATTTTTAACTGTATATGAACAAGTGACAATCTTTTTGCTCACTTTATCTCATAATTAAAGGAATCGTGTTGTAGCAGATAGATTTCAACACTCCACTAAAACCATTTCCAGACACTTCCATACTATGTTGCATGCAGTATGTCAGTTGGGCACCCATATCATTGCCCCTCCTGATTTTTCTGTGATTCCGAATAAGATTAAAGATTCTTCTAGGTTTAACCCTTACTTCAAGCATTACGTGGGAGCTATAGATGGAACCCACATTCCTGCAACTCTGCCAGTAGCTACACAACTTCCATTTCGTGGTAGAAAGGGTTATACCACACAAAATGTAATGGCTGTATGTGACTTTGACATGAGATTCACATATGTGCTAGCTGGGTGGGAAGGCTCCGCTAATGATTCGAGAATTTTAAAAGAGTATATTGAGAATGAGGCAATGAACTTTCCAGCTCCACCACCAGGTATTATTATCTTACAAATTCATTTAATGTATGGTCAGTTTATCATAGTATATATATATTTACGTATTCTAAACATTGCAGAAAAGTATTATTTGGTGGACTCAGGGTATGCCAATAAGCTTGGTTATTTGGCCCCATTTTGAGGTCATACTTACCACTTTCAGGAATACCGTAGGAGTAAACCACCCCGTGGTCGGGAGGAAGTGTTCAATCATAGGCATTCATTTTTTAGAAATATAATTGAGCAATGCTTTGGGTTGTTGAAGATGAGATTCGTTATTTTGAAGGCAATGCCTCCTTATAAGTTTTCAACACAAGTATTGATTGTAATGGCTTGTTGCACATTACACAACTTCATTAGAAATCAATATCAGCCTGATGATTTATTTGATGGTGATGATCCTCCTCAAAGAGATGGTGAAGACGATGAGATTGTTGAGCATGTGCTTCCGGCTCAGCTTCGAGAAATGGATCAGTTGCGTAATACTATTGCTGATTGAATCTGGAATTCTCTTGGGCACTCTTGATCTTCCTGAAACTGATGGAATGTTTTTTTTTTATTTTTTTTATATCTAATAAATTTGTTGCTATTGTGGGCTTGTAATATATATATGTACTATATATCATTTTTGTTGTTACTATTTTGTTTTTACTATTGCTGACAGATATTATTGTTAATATTTTTCGACTTAAATTCTACCATTGCAGATATGAAGTGTGTTGATACTCTCTTGAAGGTGATGTGTGCTGTTATGAAGATGACGTGTCCTACTATTGAAACTTGTTCCATGGAAATGAAATTTGTGCTTTTTTAAGTATGTCTCTTGTAAGATCTTTTGAGTTTTTCTGATACCTTCCTAACAGTGAAGGAAAACATAAGGAAACATCTTTTTATTTGTTAAGCATCTTTTTCTTTGTTTTTGAATCCTATTGTTGAAATTTGTAAACAATGAAGTGAATTGTGTTTGAACTTTGAATTATATCTCTTATTTAATTTAATCTACTGTTTAATTTGTTCTCAATTTCTTTGTCATTTTTCCTAATACAGAAGAATGAGTATGATTTGAGAAGCTTCCTTGTAAGCTTCCATTCTAGCAGGGTGTTTTTTTTATATTTTTTTATTTTTTATGTTATGACTCCTTGATAGATGTTTTGTGAAGTTTGACTTCAAATAGATGGATTAGAAATAGAAAAGGTGATCTTAATATCTAGATCATAAAAACACAGTAAAAAGATGGAACTCTACATGTCAAATTATATATATATGTGTTTGTGTGTTCAAATTTTAATATATTTATTAAAATATATATATACTATTTATATAGAAATAAATTTATAAATAAATTTAAAATTTATAAAAATAAATTAAAAAAAATGATAACCAAACATGTTTTTTGTTTCTGTTTTATTTTATTTTTACAACAGTTGAAGTTACCAAACATGTTTTATTTTCAAAATTTTTGAAACGCATGGCTTACCAAACATGTTTTTCATGTTTCTGTTTCCGACAATTCCACAACAAAACATCGTTCCCAAACGTGCTTCCGATTTTTGCCAAAACACTCCAATAGTAAAAACACAGTTTCTGTTTTAGCCAAAAACAAAACGCCTAAAGTAAAACGCATGCCAAACGGACCTAAGTATCATACTCACACATTACATATAAAAACATGCAATAATTATTTAAACGCAAACATATGTAATGCAGAAGATGACAAGTGTGCATTAAAAAACTTACGAATTTTCTCCATCAAACTTTCCCACATATGTTAACAGCGTTTTCTGCTCCTTCGTGAGACGAACCATTTTATTATTTTTCTTTACATAGTGATTGTAAGCATATCCACAACTCTTTATTTTCCTCTTCCTCCTTGCAACCCTTACAAGTCCTTCATTCTCTGTTAACTCAATGTGGTCCGAACTTAACTCATTGTCTCGACAAGTGGCCGCAACAGCATCATTCAACTCATTATTTTCCTCGGTAGTTAGCAAAAGACTGTGAGTTGGAGTAGAACAGCTCTCATTCTTTTCACCCTGCTCCTGCTCATCATCATCATTACACTCTTCCTCACTTTTTTTTATCAGTTTCTTCATTTTTGCTTATTTCATTGCCATTGCTAGACTCTCCATCATTTTCTTCATCCTTACCTTCCTCATTGGCCTCATTGCCATCTGCAGAGTCTCCATCACTTTCTTCATCATCAGCTTCCTCATTGTCACCATCACTTTCTTCATCCTCAACTTCTTTATCATTATTTTTTTCATCCTGAACTTCTTCATTCCCACCTGATTCCTCAATACAGTCAACATCATCATCATTACCATCTGCATCACTTGGTTGCCCATCCAACCCATCATTCTTCTCTTTGTTCTCCCTTGACAGTCTTGTTTTTTTTTTTTCATGTCCCGCTTCTTGAAGGCAGACAACATTTTTGTTAGACTTCTTTTAGATTTTAATAGAGGCAATTCAGCCATTTGTATGTCCATTCACACTTTAGTTATGCAAGCCTGCATAAAATAAGGACAATTAGTTCACAAAACTTTTTCAAACATATCTTGTAAATAGAGAAAATGTATTTTAAACACAATTACCTCCACATCCGAGTCAGAAAAATGATAATCATCAAAATCAATGTTTAAAGAAGGGCCAAAGCCATCTTCGGCTGGCACATCATTACCACTGCTGCTGTTGCTACATGTTTTCAGCTTCAGAGGGATCAACTATTTCCATTCCATATTTAGATAATACTAGTCTATCATCAAATTATATATATATATATATATATATATATATATATATATTTTCAACAATACAAAATACTATTCGTAAATATACCTGTCCATACATGACAAAAATAATTACCTGTCCATGTCCAAAACCTCCATTACCCATCTCCCATCTGATTCGTGATCGCACAACCTCTGATGTCCAAAAACCTAAGCTTTTAATATCTCCCTCAGGATAAGCTCGGTATTGCGTATCACAATGTATCAGATAAAACAGCTGATTTAACAGACCAATAAGTAAAGTAATTATTACTTCTGTTTCATAAAATTAATATGTAATTCACACACATTTTAAAGGCAAATGTATAAAAATCATAACCAAGGATACCTGCAAAAAAATCATACAACCACCATATGACTTTTTTAGCTTGCCGTTTGCAGATGGTTCCAGGGTTCTCACCAAACAATCACGGACATATTCACACCAGTTGTAACTGCTAATTACATTCACATCATCAACAGTTTTCAACAAGCCCTAATGACAATTATTACGACCGGTGGGACTGAGTACAATACTGCAAGCAAAGAGCACAAACGCTCGCTTGAATTCATTAATTCCCTTTACCGTTAAAACTTGCTCTAATAATACATCTTGGTGCATTCGACTAGCTTCCTTATAACCACCTTCATCTATCCACTTAGAATCAAGATACTGATTATTTTTCGGTACTTTTGGAACACCAAATGGTATGCCAAGGATCGAGTGGATATCAGTTGAATGGATGGGTATATAACCTATGTCCTCAACTTTTATACAACATTTTTCAGAGTCAAAAACTTTGATTAAATACATACATAACTTCCGGGACAAAAAAGAACATTTAAGTTCCAGCAATTTTCCAAATCCAAGCTCCTCAACAGTCTTTATCTTTTCCTCATTAAGCTGTGACACTACTTGGCGGAACTTGGAAAGAGAACATCTGTGCCAGGCACCTTAGGTCAGATTGATCTTTTTTCTTTTTCTTCTGCTTCAAAGGCATATGATTATAACACATCATGCATACATTCTGAGTTTCGTCATCAAATAAAATATTTACATTAAAATTTAATCAGCCTTTCTTTTTTTGGGGCCTTTATTTCTTCAGGAAGCTTGTCGTACTCTTCATTTCATCTTGTACGCTCCCTGATCCATGGCTCTTTATCAACAGCGACATTACATTCTCTAGCAGATTTGTGCACCGCAAGCATCACTGCCTTCGGTAACCTGTCATGTTTTGCATGCTCTTGCCAGTACTTTCTAATGCACTCGGCCCTCATGTATGCATTGCATATTATCACAACTTATTTTTACATGTATCATGTATGAATTGCATATTGCATCAACATATTTTTCTAACACGTTAAAACAATTAACTTCCCCAACTCAGTTTCACAATTCATAAATTAATAATAAGAACCACAAATACTTTCAACATATATGTAAGAAGATTTGCATATTTCATCGCCTACTATTTGTAACGCAATACAATACAAAAGTTGGACAAATCAATGTATTATGCTCACAACTTATCTAAACATGTATCATGTATGAAATTAACTTATTTTTTTTTATTGCATCAACATATTGACCTAATAACTTAAAAAATTAACTTCCACAACTCAATCTCACAATTCCTAAATTCATAATAACAACCACAAACACTTTCAGTATATGTAGGAAGATTTCATATTCGGAAACAATAAATTATTATTATCACCACTTTTTAACACATGTATCATGTATCAATTGCATATACCATCATAATATTTTCCTAACACGTTAAAACAATTAACTTCCAAAACTCAATTTCACCATTCCCAACCATAAAATTTGAAATAAATTTCTAAACCCTAAAACAAACCGATATATAATCAATGTTTACCTATACATTAAGAACACTGTGGGAGGCCGGTTCACCAAATTCTACTTGCCACCGGAAATACCAACATTGCTTCGTCCTTCACGTGAGGTTTGTCCTTCATGTGAGACGTTTTCTGTTCTAGCGTCATTGGTAGAAATTGACTTCTTCTTCTTAGATGCCTGGAACGTATGTTTATTGGTTTTTTTCCTCGCTATAGATTTTAACCTAGCCATTAAATTTTGAAATTTTGAACTTCAGACGAAGACGAAGAGGAGACTACAAGAGTTGGAAGGAAGAAGAACAGTGGAACAAGGTTCAGAGGACGCGACGAAGACGAAGAGCAGAGGAGAGAGATTAGGGTTCTGTAATTTTATCCCCAAAGGTAAAGTTGAAAGTAATTTTTTACAAAAAAATATTAAATGTAATTGTAAATTATGTATTCTGATTTCGTATAATATATAAGTGTATAGTGTATTAGTATAAGTGTAAGGGGTATTCGTAAATGTGGTAAATGAAAATAGTACATCAGTAATTTTTTTATGTAAATGCTGACTGGGTGCTGACTGGATGTTGACTGGGCCATGATGTGGCAAATGGGCTGAGGTGGTTTCACCTCAACCCTTGGATGTGCACTGGATCTGAGGTGGTTTCACATCAACCCTTGGATGTGCACTGGATCTGCACCAATGCCATTAACATCCGTGAACCTATGGATCTTCACCAATGCCATTAACATCCGTGGTTTACTAAATTAATTATTTAGATTTTTTTTTTCCAAAGGTAATTAATTATATAAGTTGCAAGATGAAAGGAAAGACAGAATGGTTTCAAGTTTTTTATTTTTTTATTTTTTATCTTTTATATCTATTTATATAAGTTGCAAGATGAAATTAAAGATAGAGTCACAGATTGGTTTCAAGTTTTTTATTTTTTATTTTTTATTTTATCTTTTATATCTTTTTGTCATTTTTTAGAGGTGATATGCAATTATATAGTGTGTGTGTGTGTGTGTGTTTTTTTTTTTTTTTTTTTTTGCCTCTATTGGTTTTGGTCTACTGACTCCAAACAATCTATTTTTTTCCACTTCAAAAGTTTGGTTAGGAGGAAAGAAAGAAATTGAGGAAAAATTACTTCTATAATTACCTAACTGTCTCAAAAAATTTCTTCTAAAAATCACTGATATTGTGATTTCTTGAAAATGTTTTATGAATTTATAACAATGACATTTCTTTTATGGTAAGTTCATATAATTCAAACCATAAAATAAAATAATAATTTTCTATTCATGCTAAATAAATACACAATGAAGAATTTACTCATTTCATTTGCTTCACTTTCTTTTATGATAATTTTCTTCCAATCTAACCATTTTATTTTTGTTTTTACTAACTCTTGTTTTTAGGGCAAGTTTGGAGACCCTTCTATGTCAATGGAGATGGGGATATAAGTAGTTTACTAAATGCGGACGGGATGGGGTGGGGGCTGGGTGATGGGGATAGGGTAAACACGCCCCGCCCCGCCCATTTATATTGCAAGTTTACAAAAATACTTTTTAGATATATATATTTGTATATACAACATGTGGAAAAATTTTAAATTTAGTAGACAATATTTTATTTTTATGCAAGTATGAGGGCGGGGATGAGGGTGAAAAAATTCAGCGAATATTGGGATAAAAAAAATCACCGGAAATGAGGATGAGAATGGGGAATGAGATCGCCATCCCGCCCCTTGTATAGGTTGATGACAAGAAAAGCTTGCATGAATTTTTTACTTTTTGTTACTTCTAATCCTTCGATGTTTATCAGCTTTGTTTAATCAATTATTTTTTTATTTAAATTTGTTTCTTTGAGTAGAACACACGCACATCACAATTATCAACCAAGGAAAATTAGACATTCAACTTTTCAGTGGAATGCTAATTATTAGAAGTAAATTAATTACTCGATAATATGAAGATCTAAGATTAATTACGATAATATGAAGATCCAAGATTAATTAACAATCTAACATATGCAATAGTAAAATTAATTAACCCAAGATTGAGTCAATAATATAGAACAGTGAAAGAACGAGAATTGAGCAAAACTGAGAATAAAATAAATAAATGTAAGTTTTCTTTCATGCCCATATGAGATCACATTATAATATACATAATCATAGGAAGTCACTTAATCTTGTTTTCTTTTGAAAAATAAATGGACTTTATACAAATTGTCATATAAAATTAAATTTATTTCTTTACTCATTGGGTCACATTAGTGAATTGTTCCATCTTTTTTTTTTTTCGAAGTTGAATTGTTCCATCTTGAGAAGCGCAATTAACAATGGATTAATTTAAAGAGTCATGTCACTCATTGTCCATCTGAGGGGTCAAGCAACTAACATCCTGGTTTATTTATAATTATTAAAAAAGTTGCAATTTGAAACGAAAGAGTAAAACACAGACTAATTGGTCCACAGAACAAACCAACCGACCAATAATTTGAAAATACTGCATAAACAACAATGCCTTCCCAATATCAAAGCCACTTGTTTTCAATTATTTTTGAATAGTTATGTTAGAGCATGATGTTGTACAGATACCATTAATATTACAATATCAATACTTTATATATATATATGATATTGTAATATTAATGGTATCTGTACAACATCATGCTCTAACATAACTATTCAAAAATAATTAAAAACAAGTGACATTGTTGTTTATGCAGTATTTTACTAAATAATAATATACAGTTAGAAAGTAATAATTTTAGGGCTCTTACTAATAGCTGCAATTGGTTGGAGTCTAATAATATAAGAAAATAAAAATGTAGACGTCACACATGTCTCCTCTTTATTAACCGTTAAACATGTTGAACAACAAAAATGCTTATGTTAAACATGTTTATTATAATAAAATACTCCCTTCGTTTCAATTCAATTGTCGTTTTTGGGGACCAGTAATTTTTAAAGAGATATGTGAGCATACATTGTCTCCCTAAAAAATTATTAAATTACCCTTTTAAGTTTTGAATATTTAAATTTAAAATTTAAAAAAATATTTTGGAATAGACAAAAAAAAAAAAATATGATACTTATTTTGGGACAAAGGAAGTACAACATAGTTACAAATCTGACAAGAAACATTTAATGTATATTGACGAAACTTCAAAGAGGTTATTGCAATTACATTTGTTTTTTTTATTGGTAAACCTTTATTGCTTACATTTGTTTTTGATTTACTTCTCATTCTCTACTCACCGTCTCCAATCTCGCAAAATCTATTAAATTTATTCAAGTTGTCATATAAAATTAAATTTATTTCTTTATTCATTGGGTCACATTAGTTGAATTGTTCAATCTTGAGGAGCGCAATTAACAATGGATTAATTTAAAGAGTTATGTCACTAATTCGGCCACATGAGTTGAATTGGGGTCAAGCAACTAACATCCTGGTTTATTTAATTATTAAAAAAGTTGCAATTTCAAACGAAAGAGTAAAACACAGTAATTGGTCCACAGAACAAACCAACCGACCAATAATTTTAAAATACTGCATAAACAACAACGCCACTTGTTTTCTATTATTTTTGAATTGTTATGTTAGAGCATGAGGTTGTGCAGATACCATTGATATTATATTTGGGAGTATTGAATCGATATTTTAGATATGATATTGTAATAAGTTTAGTTTAAAATTTTTACTAGTAGTTTGTTTGGGTGCATAAAATTGGAGGCTTAAAAATAGAATTGATGGAATTGGAAAAAATTTTAATTTAATTTGCAGAGTTGTTTTTATCCAATTCTAATTACAAGGCTTAAATTCCATGCGACCTAATGTAACTTAAATTTTCTCTAATTTCACATTTAAGGTGCTGGTGTCACCAAACATAACCAGGGACTGCTCAATATAATTTTAAGTCTTAGGCAAAAATTATAAAAGTTATGTCATAATATGTTAACAATCTTTATTTAAACCAAAACTCTTTGACAATAGGGCTCACACATTTGATTATAATTATGAATCAAGTGAATACATTTTTTTTTTTTTACTATTGTTTAATTTTTAATTATTTTAAATAATTAAAAAATTAAGTATCACAATTATTAGTAAAAGATATATTCAATAAAATCATGGAAGAAGAAAGGGAAGAGGGAAAAAAAAAAAAAAAACAATAGACAAGCATAAAATTAAGAATTTTGATACAAAGTGAAATTTTAGAATGAATCAAACCATTAAATAGCTATGATTGGTTCGAGTAGTCTAATAATATAGGAAAATGAAAAAGTCCAATAATATACAATATTGCTAAATAATAATAATAAAATACAATAAGAAAGTAATAATTTTAGGGCTCTTACTAATAGCTACAATTGGTTGGAGGCGTCTAATAATATAAGAAAATAAAAATGTAGATGTCACACATGGCTCCTCTTTATTAACCGTTAAACATAGTGAACAACAAAAATGCTTATGTTAAACATGTTTATTGTAATAAAATACTCTCTCCATTTCAATTCAACTGTTATTTTTAGGGAATAGTAATTTTTAAAGAGACATATGGACATACATTGTCTCTCTAAAATGTTACTAAATTATCCTTTTAAGTTATATATATATATATATATATATATATTTTGGGACGGACAAAAATAAAAAAAATGACAATTATTTTGGAAGAGAGGGAGTACAACGTAGTTACAAATATGACAAGGGACATTTAGTGTACATTGATTAAACTTCGAAGAGGTTATTGCAATTACGTTTGTGTTTTTTGTAGCTTACTGTTAATGGGGGAGCTAGCAATTGAAGAGGTCATTCTCTACTCGCCATCTCCAATCTCGCAAAATCTGCTATATCACCATATTCGACTTGAAAAAACCCCCTTGCCATTTCTTCCGATCATCCTTGGTTTACTTTTCTTTTTTTTAATTCGTTTTCTCCTAAATCTGAATTTGCATCTCTCTTCTTTTGCAATTACCTTCACTTCTCTTTAGCTTGTTTCTCACTCAGAAAATCCAACTTGGTGTGTCTGTTCTTGCTGGATTTGAAACGCTTACTAGCTCCATCCAACAAAATCCATAAGCTAGAGGTATTATCTTTTCTTTTGCTTTCTTAATTTCAAAATCAAAAAAATAAAAAAATAAAAATTTGCTGCCATTTGTTTTGTAATATCTTTTGTATTTCTTGCTTATACATAAAAAAATAAAAATAAAAATAAAACTTTTGTACTGCATCATCTCCTTCGATTTCTATCTCTATTTGTGAACTCAAACCTCTCTATCTGCATACTCTCACCCTCTTGCAAAATTTGAGTAAGCTTTTTCTCAATTGTTTTGTAATATCTTTTGTATTGCTTCCTTATAAAAAAATAAAAAATAAAAAAAACTTTTGTATTGCATCATCTCCTTCAAAAAAAAAAAACTTCAAAAAAAAAAAAAAAAATTTGATTCAGCTTTTTCTCAATTGTTTTGTAATATCTTTTGTATTGCTTTCTTTTAAAAAAAAAAAAAAAAAAACAAAACAAAACTTTTGTACTGCATCATCTCCTTCATTTTTTTTTTATCCTTCCTTTTATGTTTGCTTCTAATCTTTCTTGAATTTGGCGCACTCTGTCTGTCTGTCTGTGAACTCAAACCTCTCAATCTGCAATATCTATTACTCTCACGGTCTCACCCTCTTGACTTTTCTGCAAAATTTGAGTAAGCTTTGTCTCTTGATTGCCCTTGTGAATCTTCACTTTTCTGTACTTTCCTTTCTCTTGTTTCTCAATTAAAATCAGACTTCGTGTGTTGGTTGAATTTTAGTTTTTTCTGTTAGAACTCTTCATTATATCATTTCCACCCCCCAAAAAAGCAAAAAAAGGGTAGATAGCTAGTGAGTTGAAAATGGATGTTGGCAATACTATTGTGGGACAAATGTTGAAGCCAATGATAGAGCTTTTGGTCACATCCACTCGGCGTCAAATTGGTTATGTGTTTCACTACAAGCACAACATCAAGAATTTTGAAGTTGAAGTTGAGAATCTCAGAGCTTGTATGAAGAGGGTCCAAGACGATGTCGAAATGGCCAAGGACAATGGGATGGTAGTGGAGGAAGATGTTTCAAAGTGGCTTGAGAAAGTAGAGAGGTCGTTGATCACGTTTGAAGAAGTGAAGAAGTTATTGCACGACAGACAGAACCTCTGTTGTCTTGATGTTTGCTCGAGGCATCAGCTAGGTAGGGAAGGAAAGAAGAAGACTTTGGTTGTTACTGGCCTAAAAGATGAAGGTAAGTTTGAGAGACTTGCACATACTCCTCATCTCACTGGTATTTGGAATGTCTCCTCCACAAATTTTGAGCAATTTGAATCCAGAAATTCAGTTTTTAACAAGATCATTGAGGCGATGAAAGATGACAGTAATTACAAAATTGGAATATATGGAATGCCCGGTGTTGGAAAGACAACAATGGTGGAAGAAGCTGGAAAACAAGCTGATAAAGGCCTATTTGATGAGGTTGCAATGGCAGTTTTCTCCCACACTCCAGATCTGAGAAAAATCCAAGGAAAACTTGCAGACTGCTTAAATCTGACACTAAGTAAAGAGAGTGAAGAAGGCAGAGCGGGTGAACTACGCAATCGATTGAAGAACGGGAGAAAAATCCTTGTGATATTGGATGACGTTTGGGGTGATCAGATCACACTGAAGAAAATCGGAATTCCAGATGATATAGATAATAGCAAGGGTTGCAAGATTTTGCTTACCTCTCGAAGGCTAGAAGTGTGCACATGGATGGGGTTTGGAACCAACTTTGAAATTGGGCTCCTAACGAAACCTGAAGCTTGGCAACTATTCAAGAGAACGGTTGGAGACTATATTGAAGCTGATCCGGAAATGCTTTCTATAGCAGGAAAAGTGTGCAGAGAATGTGGTTGTTTGCCTTTGGCAATTCTTGTAATTGGATCAGCACTGAAGGATGAGAAAGAAAAGCACGTGTGGAATGATGCACATGAACAATTGAGGAATTCTCAGGGATATCAAATTGAGGGAGTGCCACAAAAACTATATTCAAACATAGAGTGGAGCTACGACTATCTGAAGCAAACAGATTCGCAGTCATGCTTTCTACATTGTTGTTTGTTTCCAGAAGATACAGAGATTTATATTGATGATTTGGTGAAGTATGGAGTGGGAACAGGGTTTCTTCGAAGCTCGGATACAATGAAAAAGAAAAGAGATAGAGCAAAAACGTTGGTTAATATCCTTAAGAAATCTAATTTATTGTTGGAAGGTAAAGATGAAAATTCCGTCAAAATGCATGACGTAATTCGGGATGTTGCTATTTCAATTGCATCAAAAGATCCGAATGTGTTTCTCGTAAAAGATGTTGTCAATGTTTGGCCCGAAAAAAATGATTATAGACGTTGCACAGCAATATCATTAAGGACTTCCCACAATGTTAGTCGGCTTCCGGATCAATTAGTTTGCCGAGAACTACGCACCCTAGTGTTGGGATGCAACACACCTGGTGGTTCACAATTACTAGAACTCCCTAGTAACTTTTTTAAATGGGTAAAAAATCTGGAAGTTTTGGATTTGTATAGAATAAATCTATTGCAATCATCACTTTCAAATCTGGTTAATCTTCGGATGTTGCGTCTGCACTACTGTAAGTTGGTGGATCTATCTTTCCTCAAGAATTTTAAAATCCTTGATATCCTAAGTATTGATGATGATTTCCAACATAAACTGATGGTTGATGAAGTAGTACAGTTAAATCATCTGCGTTCGTTGGATTTAAGAAAATGTAATTGTGAGATGGCTGAAATATTTCAGTCGGGCGTCCTATCACATCTATCCGGCCTGGAGGAATTGTACCTTCCGTTGAGATTTGACACATGGGGTGATGAAGGCAATGTAAGTATTGCAGAGCTACATTGTTTGAGTAGCTTAACCAGTTTACATATTCGTATACCAAAACATATCATCTTATTGCCCAAGAATGACCTTCCCAGCTTTCAATCGTTGACAACATTTCATATTTGGATTGGGGATTATGATGGGAGGTGCAATCATGAATACACGAAAACAAAGATCTTGGGACTCAAGAATGTTCCTTGGAAAATTGAGTTCAATGTTTTGATGAAGAATGTTGAAGTACTATTTTTGCTTAATTCGGAAGGTGCAAAGAAGGTGCTTCACCACATTGACGGAGAGTGGTTTTTAGACTTGGAGTCTCTTAAAGTTAAGAATTGTGATGACATGGAATATCTACTAGGAAAACCTCATACACCATGCCCGTTGGGTTCTTTTGGTAAACTCAGCATATTAGAAGTTGGAAAATGTAGATCAATCAAGTATCTCTTTTCTCCTTCCACCGCAAGATGTCTTTCAAATCTGCATAATCTCACAATTACAAATTGTGAGATGTTGGAAGAAATAGTTGGAGGTGATGAGGACGTCATGGATAATGTTTTTTTTGGTCAGTTAAAGAAATTGTGGTTAGTGAATTTGCCGAATCTCAGAAGCATCTATTCCGATACGAAAAAGACATCAACTACAGAGTGCAACCCTTCCACCATTGAACAAGCTCTCTTTAATGAAAAGGTATGCTCTCTCTCTCTATATATATATATATTCTATGATTCCTTGAAATTATTTGCAGACCTATTAATCCAATTGAGTTTTGAAAACCAAAATTAACAACAAAGATGAATTAACCATCTTGGGTTTCGACCTTACTTCCCCCGACAATTTTTTTCATAGGTTAAGCAAATGTGTGTATATATATTTATATACACACACACACTATTATTAAATGTGTGAAGAGTTTCAATGTTTCACTATTTATTTATTTATTAATACAAAAATACATTTATTAATTGATATAAAATGAAATAAAATAAAAGAGTTTCTATAAATAAAATGAATTAAAATAAAAGAGTTTCAGTGTTTCAGTATTTATTTATTAATATAAAAATATACTTATTAATTGATATAAAATGAATTAAAATAAAAGTGTTTTTATAAATAAAATGAATTATAGAATTTCAGTATTTATTTATTAATATAAAAAAATATTTAATAATTGATATAAAATAAAATGAGTATTTTAATATTTATTTATTAATATAAAAAATAATTAATAATTGATATAAATAAAATGAATTACAAATTGAATAGATAATTGTTTAATTGAAATTTGATGTTTCAAATCATTAAATAAATACCATTTAAAATTAAATAGGTAATTGTTTAATTGAAATTCAATCAAGATGTTTCAAATCTTATAACAACTAAAACAAGTTACGTATTAAAATCAAATAGATAATTTTTTAATAAAATAATTTATCAAATAATAAAATAAATTATCAATTACCAATTAAAATTAAATAGGTAATTATTTAATTAAAATTCAATTAAGATGTTTCAATTCATTTTAGATTAGGTAATTGTTTAATTGAAATTTTATCAACATGTTTTAAACCATTAAATATATTAACAATTAAAATTAAATAGGTAATTGTTTAATTGAAATTCAATCAAGATGTTTCAAATCATTTATAGGTAAAAGAACAAAATAATTTACCAAATAATAAAATAAGTTACCAATTAAAATAAATCCTATTGATGTTTCAAATCATTAAATAAATTACAAATTAAAATTAAATAAGTAATTGTTAATTAAAATTCAATCAAGATGTTTCATTTCTTATAACAACTTAAACAAGTTGCTTATATTCTTTGTTTTATTACAGGTGCATTATTCTTTGAATTGCATTAATCATGTTGATTTTTTTTAATTATGTTTTATTCTTTGAATTGCATTAATCATGCTAATTGAATTACATTATAATATTATAATTTTATAATTAAATTATTCTTATGATTTATTATAATAAATGGTGAGATACATTAGTTACATTTGTACGTGAAAAATTGAGAAGGTGATATAACACATGATGGTTCAAAATTCTTTGCTTTTAATTTATTTTGATTGATTGGTTTCGCAGCATGGTTCAAAGTTCTTTATTTTATTATAGGTACATTATTTTTTAAATTGCATTAATCATGTTGATTTTTTTAAAAAAAAAATTATGTTTTATTCTTTGAATCGTGTTTTTTTTTTTTTTTTTTTGTATTTGTTTAATTATGTCATGTCACCATTTATTTTTAAAAAAATACCTTAATTTATTTTGATTGATTTCGCAGCATGGTTCAAATTCTTTATTTTATTATAGGTATATTATGTTTTCTTTCAACAAGTTATTAATCAATTATTTGAAAAAGTGAATTTATTTTGATAATTTTTATATAAATTTTTTAATTAAGATTATAATATAACTTTTCATTACGATTGCACATGTGCTTTACTAGTGTGTGTATGACTCCAAGAATACATGCTGGCCGAAGAGGCGGCTTTGCAAAAAGAGGCCATACACACCCAAGCTGATATAGGCAGCCCAAAACACAAAAGGGAAAACCTTAAGACCAAAAAGTAAGAAAGCCCAATAACAGGCCCATCAGATAATCAGAAGTCCAGATAAAATTTTGCTTTGCTATTTAAACGTTTTGGGAAATGCTTTTTATTATTATTATTATTATGATTTTTGTTTTTTTTGTTTCTCATGTAACTGGGGTTTGGATGGTAGATGAAGTAGATTGGAAATAAGATGGACTCTTCTTGGAAGATATTTAATGAGAGTAATTGAATTATTTATTTATATTTTGTGTGAACATAGAACCAAAAAATATATATGAAATATATATGTATTTATAGTAGACTGTAACTAAGAGAGACAAATATGGTTGTTAATGATATACCATTTTTTTTTTATAGTTAAAATCGTATACGTACGAGTTCATTAGTTAACAAAATTTAATGTAATGAATCACAGATTAATTGTCCTGTCTTGGAGGTATTGGACATTCAAAAATTGAATAGCATTATAGCTATATGCGACAATCAATTACTCCCGGTTCAAGAAGCAAACACAAGTCATGAGATTACCATGTTCACGAAGTTGAAGATTTTGAGACTTGACGAGTTGCCAAGCTTGAAAAGTTTCTGCAAAAGTCGTGATTCTGAAAAAGAAGAAATATCAGAGGAAGGCATTTCCGAAATACAAGCTCTCTTCAACTGCAAGGTACGTATATATATCATGGAAAATAAAAAAACTAATTTCTACCCAAATTTCATGTTTGAAAGTTCTGAATATATATATATCACGTACCCCCCTCACTTTGCTCCAACCTTCTATACATATGTACATATTTTTTTGTATATATATATACTTACATGGTAATTTTAAATAGTGCCCCTCCTCCCCCCCTCCTCAAATTTTCAAATTCTTTTAATTTCCTTTTTTTAAAAAAAAATTACATATATCCCTTCTTCAAATATACAATATATTTTTCCTTTTCTAATTTTTGTTTCCTTTTTCAAAAAATTTCTTTTTTCACTTATGTATAATTATGTATTTTTCTATTTTTTTAAAACTTATTTCTTTTTATCGATGACATTTGTGATTGTATTTAATTAAAATATTATTAATTAATATTTTGATTCTTATATTGGTAACTATATATTTTTTACGGTATTTATTTAGCATATTATTTTACAACTATTATTATTATTATTTTCTTATTTGGCCTTTTGATTTAAAAAATTATATTGTCGTATTTATTAAAAATATATTTTTTTTAATAAGTGCATTGTGCCCCCTCTGACATAAATTACTGGCTCCGCCCCTGTATATATATATATTTCATCTCTATTGTGGACCTATTAATCCGTTTAAATTTTGAAAACCAAATTAACAACAAAAATGGATAAACAATTTTGATACAAATTGAGGTAAACAATTTTATTAAAAGGTTAAGCAAATGCCTATATCATATTTATCTATATCTATACTTATTATTAAAAGTACAATATTGTGTTTCAATACATATTGTTTACTCCATTATTTTTTGCCCAATGGAAAGGCAACATGTGGCGAGTTCCAATGAGCTTGCCACACTAAATTGGTGCTTTAAATGTCCAAAGGAGGAAGCATAGTATGGAATTGCTGAAGGTTAATTTTGTGTTATCCACCAATAAGGAGGAAGTATGTGGCGAGTTCCAATAGAACTTACCACGCTGGATCGCAACTCTTATGAATTATTATTAGAAGCTATGTAATATTACGTAGTAATTAGACAAGTGGGTAAATATAATCCTACCATGTGGGGTTTTCTATTTTAAAAGGAAAAGAGGTAAGTCCTATTAGGACTTGCCATCTTTAAAACAAGGACCCACCTCTTCATATATGGAATGAAGAGATTACATGGAAATACCATACTATATTTAACCTCATACACTTATCCAAGTCATATTCATCCAACCAATGGTTTATTAACACATCGCGAGTTCTATTGAGTTTGCCATGGTGCTAGCCACGATAGATCAATTCTTTTAAGAGTTGGTTTTATTGAAGGTTCATGGAAAATCTTATTTTTAAAGGATACCAATTAAATGGATATTTTTCATTTAATTATGAAATCAGGGTTGACTAAGCAAGATGTGGGACTAGATTTTCTCCTAAAAACTAGAAGGCTTCAACAACTACTTCTGACTAGATTAAACAACGTGGTTATTTACAAAGGAAGTGGAGTGATGTTTTACAGAAATGAAAAATATATTTCTATATATATATATATATATATGTAGCCCACGATAAATAAAGGAGTTGCTAAAGAAGCCACGACGCCATAAATTCTGAACCTGGAAGGAAATTCTCAAGAAGAGAAGTTATAAAAATTGAGGATGCCAATCCATGATGAGAAGAACATTGAAATTAAGGAGTCCATGGCATCATGAAGTCTAAAAACTAGAAAGGAAAGTCTGGTTAAGGGAGATTATTGAAATCAAGGAAATGTAGGTGCAGAAGAAAAGGGGATGATGTATATTTATGTATATATATAAATGTATATATATTCGTATCAGATACAACCCACGACGCTATGGAAAGAAATGACTCCTAAAATCATGGGATACTTGGCCAAATATAAACACGTCGGTTGAAAGTGGTGGAAATTCATATGAGAACTACCACTAACCGGGGGAAGTTATCAAGGATCATGGGTGACAAGGCTAAAGTTGATAAGATCATGTCTGAAGTTAAGGAAAGAAGTCGACAACATGAGGAAGAAAAACAGGAACGTGGGACACATAGAGGTTCATGAAGAAGACAAGTGGAAAACCCACTCCAAAACTACCCACTATTCATGATTATGGAAAACTAAGAAGACATGGCAAGAATTATGTTCGGAAGAAACACAAAGAAGGAAGAAGACAGAGAAAGATGGTTGTAAAACTGGGAATAACCACCAAAGACATGTGACATTTGGCAACTTCAGGCTAATCCACGTGGAAATCACTGAAGTTGCGACATCAAGCTACAACATGCATAGAGGAGCTCTATAAATAGAATACCTAGAGCTAGTTTGCAAATCCTGTTCAAATCACACAGCAATACAGCACTTCAATTACTTTACATTCATGTATCTTTACATTCATGTAATGCACTTTCAATATATTTAATTCAAGTCCCGTACTTATCTTTCTTACTTTCCAGCATGTTACTTTGAAGTCTTGCACTTTCAATACCGCTTTCCTTTCCACTAGCCATAGAGTAATCCAGAAGTCCTTTTTCAAGGAAAAAAGAACCCTTGAAGGTGGTAATTCCAGTCCTTTGTACGATCGCCTGATCCTTGCAATCTCCTATTGGATAATTGTTCGGATATCCACTTTAGAACAACAGCAGTTCCTGGCACGCCCGACACTCACCCTCCTTTTCGCACTTGGAAAGGACCACGGTTTTTAGGAGTCGAACATCTTGGCAAGCCCGGTGGACATCTCAACAGATTGTTCAATGTCCTGTGGAAGAAGGCAAGGCAAGTCTGTCCAAGACCCTGCCGAACTAGAAAAGATGCAAGCCAGTGAACTTCCAGTGGAAAGTTCATGATTTGCACCTGATGAAAATGATATGGTGGAAAATTTTGCTCAAACAATGGCAAATAGACCCATCATGGACATTATCTGCATGGTGGCAATGCATTAAGATAGGTTTGCGCAAGACCAAGGAAAAGTCACTCAAGACTTAGCCAGAGTTGCTCAAAACCAATCTAAAGCTGCTCTTTCTCAAGAACGGAATCTAACAGAAATGGTGGACCAAATCTCTCATAAGTTTGAGTCCATGTTGGAACGGTCCCTTTGAGGTTTGACTCAAGGTTTGGCCCTTCGGTCAAATAACTCTGAAGGGTTTCAATAGTCGACCTTCCAAGCTAGCAGGCCAGCCATATTTGTTGAAGGTACTTCCTCTCAACAACATGCAAGGCCGTTCCCTCCAACTCAGTAGCAGGTGCAGTCCCTTCCAATGGCACAGACTTACATTCCAACTGCACCTGTGACCACTCCAGTGGCACAGATGACTGTTCCACAAACGGCACCCATGCCAGCCATTCAGCAAGTCCAGAACCCTCAACCTATGGCTTTTCCACAACAGACTTGGCATGATTAGTCTGGCCAACCATGGCCATATCACATTCCTCAAGCACAACGGAATGTTCCACCTGTAAATATTCAGCTAGCCGCACTTATTCCTTTAAGCCACCAATGGTCATTCCTATGGCAATTGGGGGCAACCTTTTCCAAGGAAGCCACTTTTTAACCAAGGAGGAAGGAACCATGGCAGGAATAATTATACAGATGCCAACCCACTGCTAATGGTGGGTTTGGGGCATCAAGTGGCCAATCCACCTCAAGGTTGGCCTAACTCGAAGGGGTAGAAGGCCAACCTACAGAAAGCCCTATCCAGAGTTCATTGATGAAGTTGAATTTTCAAGGAATTTCAGAATTCCAGAGTTTGCAACGTTCAATGGAGAGGGCAAACAGTCCACATTGGAACATATCAGTTTTTTCACTATCCAATGTGGAGAAGCAATAGCCAATCCATGGCTGAAGGTACGCTTATTTCCAAACACATTGACTGGCTATGCTTTCAGGTAGTATTCCAACTTGCCAGCCAACTCCATCTAAAGTTGGCAGCAATTTGAGGATTCATTCCATACTAAGTTCTGTAGAGCTAAGCTTGAAGTGTCTATGGCAGACCTTTCCAGACTTCATCAACTATATAATTTGTCTTTCTAGATTCAGAAGGGCCAAGTATAAATGTAATTTGTCTATGCCACCAGAAGAATATGTAAAGATGGCTGTAAATGGCCTAGAATTTGAACTTTGTAAGAAGTTTGAAGGAATACAATTCCATGATTTGTTCGACTTGGCCGGCAGAGTAGTGGCCAAGTATGAAGAGCTCCTTCACGAGGAGCAAGACAAGAAGAGCTCCTCCAAGGGCACTTACTATCGTGATCCTAACTATGAGGTGTATACCACTGAAGTTGAAAGAGAGTTTGAGGTGAATATGGCTGAGCTCAACATAGAGAAGGCCTATACTTGTGAGGCTTTGGCAAAACCAAAATCAGCCTATGGCCAACTTGCAAGCCGCCTCTAGTTCCAAGTGAATGGGGCAGACACTTCCAGAAGCTACTCTTTTGATATCTCTAATGCTCCATCCAGTAGGAACGAAAAAAAATTGGACGGAAGGGAGAGAAGAAGAGAATGATGAGACATCCCTAAGAAAGAGATTATGAACTCTCTCACTTTGTTCAGTTGGATAGAAGAGAAGAGAAGAAGATAACAACCTATTTTGTTCATTTAGGAAAAGAGAGAAGAGAGAATTTCAAATTATTTTTACCCATCCCTATTTTTACTACTCATTTGACCCTTTATTATGTTATAAGTACAATTAATTTACTATAATTTGTCGTTAGAATCATATTTCATCATAAAAAAAATAATATAAAAAATAGGCCACTTGCGTTGAAAAAAAAAAGAAAAAATCCATTAATCATAGAATGTCAATTATAAATTGTTAAGAAAAAGATAGATTGAATTGATTTTAATAATTCTATACTCCATTAAAATGATTCTTGTAAATTATGAAGGGAGAGAAATTCAGAACAAAGGAAAAGGTTAAGATAATTCTATACTATATTTCTCTTCAAATGCAGAAGAAATAGCTTGCTGAGAGCTACAATTGTTTCAGCCGGAGCAGCAGTATTGGAAACGTCCTTAGAAATTAGGTCTTTGATTCATTCCTTGGCAGCCACTTTAGAGAGAGAATAATTTAATCAAATACCTAATGCTCCAATTAAAATGTCCTTATTGGAATGCACTTTGATTCATTCCATGGAATCGTCCTTACAATAATTCCTTGGCAGCCACTTTGATTCATACCTAGGAAATGTCCTTACCGAAATGCTCCAATTGAAGTAATTAATCTAATCCTCCCTGACATATATATATATATATATAGATATCACATGAATTTGATCAGTTTATAAATATTGCCAATATCAATAAATTAATCATATTTATATGTGGATCCATGTATATATAGAGAGTGATAGCAAGCAAGAGTTTGTTATATGCGTGAGAGAGATCGGTTGAGAGAGTCAGAGTTCTTCTTGATAGGGTTTTGCTTGAGATGTGATTGTGGAGTTTATTAATATTTGTGAAGGAGGAGGGATGAGTCATCCCTCCTCTTTTCTTTTCTCTCTCTGTCTCTTCCCTACCGAACAAAAGAACTTTGTTCCTTCCCTCATATTTTCCTTCCACCCTCCTTCCCTTTTTCCTACCGAACAGAGTATAAAGCCGAGTAAATTTTTGATTTGCTCATGGTTGACAAGCAACTGATTTTCACAGCAGGCCACAAGATACCAACAGCCTCAGAAATGGCCGAGAAAGAGTATTGCAAATTTCACAATTCATGGAGGCATTCCACTAATAATTGTGTAATTTTCCGCAATATTGTGTAGAAGGCAATTGAAGATGGCAGGTTGAAGTTTCTAAAAAAGACAGAAGTCATGGGTGTTGATGGAAATCCTTTCCCCAAGGTCGTTGCCACAAATGTTACTTCTTTAGCCTCAGAACACCTTAAGAAGAAGGTGGACTTAGCAGGTCCAGGGTTCAGTGGAAGACTAAAAATTCCTGACGATGCAACATCCATGGAGAAAACAGTGGCCGAGTTGAAAAAGTAACTCATTAGGCTCAGATTGCCTTAATCCAGTAAGGTTGTTGTCCCAAGTCTAAAATTCAGAATAGAGGATGCCATAGGGACTTTCCAAAAGAGGAGCAGAAGGAAAGGCTTTCCAACACTGACAGAGGATAGAAACGAAAGGTCCATGACCGATAAACTTTCCAAAAGGTAAAAAACTCAGTTACTGTGACCACTCCAGAGAAGGAAAGCCGAGTCTATACAGAAAGAAGGTCCGCAGCAAGGAAATCAGAATTCCTTCCAAGAAGCATGGAAAGGAATAGGCTTCCTTATGAGGCAAGTTTTCATCCTAGCAGGAAGAATGAAAACAGCAGTTGGTAAGGAAAAAATTCTGAAGGTGATAGGCATTCCAGGCCAAAATTGGCCTCGGAAGTGTGGGTCAGAAAGGGGAATGAGCATCTCCGTCCAAGAATGGTTAAGCCTCCCACCTTGCAAAATGATAAGTGGAAGAGGGTTAATCATCCCAAGTTTCCAGTTCATGATGATTCCTATTTGACCCGAACACAAAAACAAAGGCATGAAAGGAAAAGGGCTGACAGAAGGAAATTATGGGAGAAAGACCATGGTTGGACTAACTGGCCAAAGAAGATACCTAAACCATCAAGCTTATCAGAACTTCCAGCTAAATGAGGAGTTAGAGATCCTGATGATTTGCTAAATCTTGATTCAGAAGTTAAAAATTCCTTGTTGGCAGATGACCCTCCTACAAAAGATGGAACAGACATGAAAATCTCCAACAGTTCTAGCAGCAGCAAGAAGATCTATTTTGGGAGCCTTCCAGGTGAATTTACTTGCAATATGGTAGTGGTTCTCCCTTTATTTTTTGAGCCACAGCCAAATCAACCAACTTCAATGGAAGGAAATGTAGTAGATACAAGTCCTCCTATGGAAAGCCCTGGACAGTCTAGTTTTGGGCCATTCATAATGGAACCGAATAATGATATCCATATAGAAGAAGTTTTTCAGGATGAAGCTGAGCATCTTCAAAAATTAAAAGGGGTTGTAGTTGAAAAAAAAAAAGCCCCACAGCTCTAAAGAAAATTGTCTTGGAAAAGCCATCATATGGCATGACTCAACAGCTCAAACCTTTATTTATCAAGGTATTGGTGGAAAGGAGGCCCCTATTCTGGTAGATAACGGTTCAATATTAAACGTTGTTCCAGTCAATGTCATGCACATGCTTGGAAAGTCACCTGAAGACATTATTCCAACCGACGTATCCATTAGTGGATTTACGGGAGGAATAGTAAAGACACAAGGCATTCTACCGTTGGAATTAACGGTGGGAGATAGAACTTCAATCACAGCCTTCTTCGTCATTGAGTCCACAATAGCCTATAACTTGCTTTTAGGCTGCGAATGGATTCACCCAAACTTTTACATTCCATCTTCACTCCATCAAATGCTGATATTTTGGGATGGAGATGAGGTAAAAGTGGTGGAGACTGAAAACTTGTCATTTGTGGCAAGGGTCCACCATGCTGATGCCGAGCTATACAGTGAATAATTCGTTCTAAACAGATTTATTGGAAAAGATAGCAAGGGCCGTCCAAGGAAGGCCATTGTGAGGAGAACCCTCACCGAAGAGGATATAAGGGAGCTTTTCCAAGGAACACCAAGGCCAACAATTCTACCCAAGGCTGGTGTCCAACACTACATTTCAAACAAAAGTTTTTATGGAAGAGAAACCTAAAGAAGATAGAATACTTGGCCAGGCGGTTAATTGCTGCCTTGCCAGGTTGAAAGCATATCTAACTGAACTACGGCTAGAAAGGACTGCAGCTACCAGTATTTCATTTTCAACCAATGTTTTGGAGATTATGGAAGATACTGAAGACAAATTAGATGTTATCCAACTGATAGACTTAAAGGCAGCATCAATAAAGCTTGATGATCTTAGGGCCGAAGTGTAAGATTCCTTGTTAGAAGTCAATCTTAGAATGGAGCAAGACCCACGGCATACCTACATCAGTAAGCTTCTGGAACCAACCTTTAGAGAAAAATTGATTTCCTTACTTTATGAATACAAGGATTGTTTTGCATGGACGTATGAGGAAGTGTCAGGACTTTCCAGAGTTGATGAGCATAAGCTGCCAATCAAGGAAGGTTTCAAGCCTTTCAAGCAGCCTCCAAGAAAGATATCCCAATAAGTTGTTCTAAAGGTTAAAGAAGAGATAGAAAGGCTACACAAGGCTGGTTTTATAAGAACTGCAAGGTATGTTGACTGGATTTCCAACATAGTTCTAGTTATTAAGAAAAATAGCAAGCTAAGGATATGTGTGGATTTCCAGAATATTAATCTTGCAATTCCAAAAGATGAATACCCCATGCTTGTTACTGATCGACCAGTTAGTAGATTCTGCTGCTAAGAATGAAATTATTTCATTCATGGATGGAAATTTCGGGTACAACAAGATTTACATTGTAGAGGAAGATATTGCTAAGACAACCTTCAGATGTCCAGGATCCATTGGAACCTTTGAATGGGTCGCTAAGCCATTTGGGTTGAAGAATGCCGGAGCAACATATCAAAGGGCCATGAATGCCATTTTCCATGACATGATCGGCCATTTTTTGGAAGTCTACATTGTATGTAGTCATCAAATTCTCGGCCAAGGTTCAACATCTCCATAATCTAAAGATGGCTTTTGAAAGAATGAGGCAGCATAAGTTGAAGATGAATACCTTGAAGTGCGCCTTTGGAGTTTCAGCTAAAAACTTCCTGGGTTTCCTAGTCCATTAGAGAGGTATTGAGATAGACCAAAATAAAGTAAAGGCAATTATTGAAGCAAAGCTACCGGCCACTAAGAAAGAATTACAAAGATTTCTTGGCCAGGTTGGATATTTAAAGAGGTTCATTGCCAACCATGCTGGAAAGACTCATACTTTCTCTCCATTGCTGAAATTGAAAGGTGCTGTAGAATTCAAGTGGACAGAATAGCACCAGCAAGCCTTTGAAGGTTTGAAAAGCTACCTAGCCAACCCTCTAATGATGATGCCTCCAATCAAGAAGCGGCCTTAAGATTATACTTATTGGCCGCTGATGAATCAATTGGAACCCTTCTGGCCCAGAATAATGAATGGGGAAAGGAGCAAGCCATCTTTTATCTAAGTAAGGTGTTTACTCTAGTGAAATGTAGGTACATTTCCATTGAAAAGTTATGCCTTTTCTTATATTATGCAGCTATGAAGTTGAGAACCTACATGTTGCCAGTGGCCGTGTATATTATTTCTCAGACAGATTTGATTAAGTACATGCTTTCGAGGCCTTTGATTACTGGACGTATTAGAAAGTGTTTATTGGCCTTAATGGAGTTTTTTTTTAAGTATATTCCACAAAAGGCAGTTAAAGGAAGGGAGGTGGCAGAATTTCTAGCAGATTATTCTTTTGCTAAGATAGATTCAGAAGTATGTGATGAGGTGGATAATCTCTACCTTGACTATACACCTTGGACTCTCATGTTTGATGGATGAAGCACTCATGATGGAGGAGGAGCTAGAATAGTCATCATTTCACATTTTCTTTCTTCTTGGATTTCAAGTGTACAAATAACCAAGCTGAGTATGAGGCACTAATTATTGGGCTAGAAATCCTGCTTGAGCTAAAGATGGATATGGTTCAGATTATTGGAGATTCCAACTTGATACTTAGCCAACTTTCTGAAGAATATAGATGTCTCAACTGGCATTTGAGACCTTTTCACTCTTTGGCCTTAGAATTACTATGCCAGTTTAATGATTTCCAATTCAAATATTCGCCAAGACATTTGAACACGGAGGCTGATGATCTAGCACAATTAGCTTCTTGAGTGAAAGTCCCACTGGGTGTAGAAGAGACTTTGATCACAATAAAAAAAATAAAAATAAAAATAAAAATAAAAAGGGACTCTCCCTTTTGTAGAGTCACAGCATGAGATGGTAGGTCACTTCCAGACTGACGAGCCAGAAAAGATCCTGCCAAAAAGACATAGAAGATTTTCAATGTTGATATAGATGGATTAGACTTGGAAGATTGGAGAACACCAATTATCCATTTCTTGCAGGATCCTAGTGCCAATGTGGACAAGAAAGTTTAGTTTATGACACCTTATTATATTTTGATTGATGGATATCTCTACGAAAAGAATAAAGAAGATGGACTCCTGCTAAGATGCCTTGGTTGGAATGAGTCCATGAGAATAATGGCAGAATCACACCTTGGAAAATGTGGAGCTCATCAGGTAGAATCAAGATGAGGTGGCTTCTTAGAAGGTACGACTATTATTGGAAAGGTATATTGAAAGATTGCATAGAGTTTGCAAAGACTTGTACGGCATGTCAAGAACTTGGCCCGGTCTAAAGAGTTCCAACTATCAACATATAGCCAGTAGTGAAAATATGACCATTCAAAGGGTGGGCTTTGGACTTTATTGGAAAGTTAACACCATAATCTGCAGATGGCCATACTCATATTGTGGTGGCAACAGATCATTTCACGAAGTGGGTGGAGGCCATTCCATTAAATACCTGTGAACAGTCAACAGTGATTGATTTTATTAAGAAGCACATTACACATAGGTTTGGAATTCCAGAGACTATCACCATTGATAGAGGTCTTTCCTTTGTTGGAAACAAAGTTCTTGATTATTGTGCTGAGTGTGGCGTCCAAGTGATCAGTTTCACTCCATATTTTGCCTAATCAAATAAACAGACAGAAGCTTCCAACAAAGTAATTCTTAACATCCTTGAAAAGATGATTGAGAATCATCCAAAGAAGTTGCATCACCTACTTTCTGAGGCTCTTTGGGCTTACAGAAATTCAAAAAGATCAAATACTGGCATCACACCATATATGCTTACATATGGACATGATGCTGTTCTTCCAGTGGAAATAACCATAAAGTCTACAAGGGTGGCTTTCCAAAACAAGCTTACTCTAACAGATTACAACCATATCATGTTGGTGGAATTAGAGACCTTGATGAAGTCCGTCTTAATACCTTAGACCATATTATTGCTCAAAAGAAGAAAGCCATGCGTGCATATAACAAGAAGGTTAAAGCAAAGACTTTTGTTGAAGGAGACCTGGTATGGCAAGTTAGATTTTCCACTAGGAGTCAAAGACAAGGAATATGGAAAGTGGACCCCAAATTAGAATGGTCCTTACTTGGTAGAACGAGTCCTTGGAAAAGGGGCTTATAGATTGATGGATATAGATGGAGGATCCCACAAGCATCCTGTGAATGGTGTATACTTAAAAGAGTATCACCCTTCTATCTATGAAAATTGAAAATTCTCAATTATGCTACCAGTCACATAACTTGGTTGGCACCTTTTTTTCCAAGTAAATTGGAAAGCTGGAAAGGAAACATAATGGCCATACTTTGACCATTTTTGATAGTTAAGTAAAAATTCATTTCAAAGAGAAAATGTTAAGCACTTGAAAGGGTACATTGGCTAGAACCATGAAGCTGACTTAGCTGAATTTTAAGGATCAGCTAATTTCCTAAGTATGGATCATTTCATAGAAAAGAGACTACATTACATGGTCCAGGTTTTATTCATCTTGGATATTACTGATCTTGCTTGTATATACATGTTTTTCCATGTTAGTAAGTTCTTTTGTTTTCTGAATTCCTTTGTTATGGAAAGTCATTTTATGACTAAGCCTTATTGTTAATATATGTGACGGAATTTTCCAGTTTCAATGATTTAGAAATTTTCCATGCAAGAGGCACATACAAAAGAATTGAGAAATGAACATCACTTCCATTAGATACTTGATTTTATGACATGTTCCAAAATTGGCCGCTAAACCTAAAAGTTAGCCATGCAATAGATTTCAAAACTAACTTAATTATTTTCTACTAACAACCACAAGTTCTTTCCAAAAACAAACACATAAATATCTTGTAAAGAACCACATTACATGGCGGCAAGGACGCCTCCAAGTGCCATCTAAATTTTCCTTGCTTCTTCAAGATTAGCTAGTGCCTTGTTCTTTGTTTCTTTAAGTTGAGGAAATTCGTTTACCAGACTTTCCCATTCTTTCCTGTAAGGCTCAGACTCAGTGAGGATGGCACTAGCTGTTTGGTCCAACTCAAATTCATCATATTCTACTTGTTCTAACTCTTTTTGAATTTTGTTTAGCTCCTCAGTCAACATATTTTTCTTGGCTACAAACTCCTCAGCTCGTGCCTTGATTTCTAGGTAGGGTTCTAAAGCAAGATAAAAGCTTTCAAAGGCTTTGTCCCTAAGTTTAGCTTTTCTTTCATATTCTGAGAGAGAGGAAGAACTGGAACTCATATATGAAACAAGAAATTGAAGTTGATGCTACAAAATGGTTAAGGAAGTTTGAGTGTGATCAGGAAATCTAGGGTGTTTCTTCAGAGTAACTATAGTGCTGGCCAAGTCTTGATGGAAGGTTACAACTTTTTACACATCATAAGATAAGATAACAATTTTCTTTTGGCTGCTGTGATAGGGTACTCTGAAGGATCTGGAAGTATGAGTACATTGGCACTTGAAGTTGAAGTGCTTGAAGATTGAGTGGCCTTGATCACTTTGTATAGATCGGCCAATGCAAGAAGAGATCCTCTATGCATCGTGAAAGATGTTGATGTTGACAAAGAGAGGGTAGCCTGAAGGAAAGAAAAGTTTTGCTTATTAGACAGAGTAAGAAATGAGGCAAAGTTTAAAAGCATAAAGACTTGCCTCTAGGTTGGAAGGAGGAGGGCCTGTAGAAGTTCCACCAATACCAGAAGGAATAGATGTTCCAATAGTGGGAGTTGGAATGGGCAGACTTTTTCCACTTTGACCAGCCAGAATTTCCATAATAGAGGCTTGAAGGTCTAAGTCCTTTCCATAGGCAACTTGTACATCTGGTTGAATGTTGGTAGAGCCCTATTGATCAAGTATAAAAGGGAATTATGAATACTTTAAGAAATTAAAAGGGTGAAGGAGATAGCAAATGAGACTTACCAAAACAATCTCCTTGGTTGGTTTTAACTTTTTCACTTTTGGAAAGTCTCTAGGCTATTTGAAGTCCTCGGCCTTTTCCAAGTCAATCTTCATTTTTTGCCTTTCCAGCAACTTTTCCAGAGGGGCTACGCTTGGTGAGCGTTTTGCTAGAATGTTGAGTATGAGTTTGCCCTTTGGAAATATGATCATCATCGGAAGAATTTTCATCAGAGGAAGAAAGTTGGGGTTGAAACTCCTTCTTCACAATAGCCAGTCCCTACAAAGGAGATATCAGGGAATCCAGAAGTTGGAAAAGTTAAGTCTAGTTTTGCTGGAAATACCTGAGAGATTTTTTCTTTTCCATTTACCTTATACAAAACATCCTCTTCTTCTTCTTCCCCAACTTCTTCTTCTTTTCCATCATCACTAGAAGAAATACTTTCATGACTCACATCACTGCTTTCAGCCACACCCTTAACCTTGCTGGGTAAGACAACAGTTTTTTCTCCACCCTCGTCGTCATCACTTTCCTCAGGCATTTCTTCTTCTCCATCTGGAATTCAACAGTTTAAATTTCAGAGTATGGAAAGTTTACAGTAATATAAAAGAAAAGAGAAAGTTTGAAGTGAAACACTTTTATACCTAGAGACAAGGGTTTGAAGGAGGCTAAAATAGTGTCACAAATGGCCTTATGATTCTTATTCTAGTGGAAGAAATGTAGGCCGTCCACCGTATAGTAAACTCATTAGAGGACTAAGGCTTGTTAGTATGGCCTTGAAAGTTAAAAACCGACCGTTCCACTTCATAAGCCTTATCAATTGCTACAAATTTTGCAACATCCTGTGATTCTTACCCGTTTATCAAAGTATCTATTTTGAGATTTATATGGTGGCAAGGGAATAAGCTGGGTGAACCCCATTTGCCTAACCAGTTGAGCCGGATCGTAGAATTCCACACCACAAAAGCTATTCCTTAGGTTAGGGTTGGTCGTGCTATAATAAAGGTCTCGAGCAAGTAAAAAGCTTGCCCAAATACTTTTCCACTCTCCAGAATGTTTTTTGGTGGAAACCCCCGGAGAATTAACTAACCATGATGGCATACGACCAAGGAAAGTAAAGGGATCGAAGAACTTGTCATCTCCAGTTTCACATTGGTTGTAAAAATACTTAAAGTTTTTAGCAAAGTTGAAAGTGAAAGGGGATGTTGTTGCCAAGGGATAGCATAGAAGGGTTTTTCGAGTCTGCATGGCAAGAGGGGAAGTTCTATCTTGGAAATATACCTTAAGCCACATCTAGAATAACCAGAAAGGGTCTTGAAATCTTGAGAATTTGGAAGCGAGGAGGTCATTCAGACCTCTGTACAAATGGGAGAGTAAGAGAAGAGCCAATGCCAAATCTCCATTCCTGGCTAAAGATATGGCAACTTGAACAAATTCCTTGGTGACTTGGTCGAATGGAACGCATAGCAAGTAACCAGAAAGTCAACAGATTAGGAAAGCTATGTGCTCGTCCTCTTCGACTGGCCAGTTTTCTTGTAGTGTTTGATGAAATGAAGGTGGGATGAAACAAATTTCTTATTGCCAGTGATTTTGGTAGGAAAATGAAATTAGTCAACATAGAGAGTGGCACTAACATCATCTCCATGAGGTTTGAGGCCGGTAAAACAACAAATATCCCTTAGAGTAGGAGACATCATTCCACATTTCAGGTGGAGGGCATTTGTAGTTATGGACCAGAAGAAAAGGGATGGAAAGAGGAGATTTGGATCAAGTATGATGGAGACCTTGCTGATTTGGATAATATCAAAGATTCCTTGTCTTCTTCATTGTGAGGAAATCTTTTCATCTTTGGAAAGACGATTCACCCAAGAAGTCCAAGAGGAATGATATGGTGGCCAATTCTTTATACTGAATGAGGGTTTTACTTTCTTTCCCTTCTTTAAAATAAGAGGGAAATCTGAATCAAAGGGAAGAGGGGATGTACTGGAAGGGTAGAACTTTGCCAACTCGGAAGGGGCCACACCTGCAAAGGCCAGTCCAAGTTCAACTGAAGAATCTTCAAAGGGAACCAAGGGAACGAGATGCAGCTTAGTAAGATTTAAGGATTGCAGAAGTAATTGGACTTGATGGCTTCGAGTTTTTGTTTTAGTATGAACTAAAGGGGCTGGAAGAGAGGAACTAGTGGTCTGTTTGGAAGGTTTCTTAACTTTGACAGGAGCCATGGTTCATAGCTTCCACAAAATTAGGGTTTGTGATTTTAGGGTTTGGTTGGAGGAGAAGAAAGTGGGAAAAAAGAGAAAGGTTTTGCGGTAATGGCAGGAAATATATATATATGCATATATATATATATATATAGAAGCAATGAAAGAGTTACGTTTATTGAGGTTTAGTAGTTGGGATTTTCAAAATTCAAAAGGGAGTAATGAAGATTAGGAAGTTTGATGGTTTAGGCCATAAATGGATAAGACTTATATTGGGATACAGATTGTTCCTTTTGAAAGTGGCGGCAGATGAAGATTGACATGGAGGAAATCGAGGAGCCAACAACATGTTGTATAAAAACTCTTCCTTTAATGATTACTATGAGTGTCCAATTCAATGACGACTTTAAAGGGGATTTGTTTGGAAAGTTCAAAATTTAAAAGGGAAGTAATGAGGTTTTTGGTTGTTAGCCATAAATGGATAAGATCTTTTTGGGATATGTTATACTTTTCAAATTGGCGGTGGAAAAAATTAATTAATGTGGAAGGAACCAAGGAGTTAGCCACATGAAAAGGTGGAAGTTATATAGCTATGATAGTTGCCTTAGAATTTAAGTGGGTCAAATGGCGGAATTTAAATCCCATGCCTTATCATCAAGTTGTTCCATAAAATATGGAATTTGAGGGGCATATGTTTACTCCATTATTTTTGCCCAATGGAAATGCGACTTATGGCGAGTTCCAATTAGCTTGCCACACTGAATTGGTGTTTTAAATGTCCAAAAGAGGAAGCATAGTGTGGAATTGGTGAAGGTTGATTTTGTGTTATCCACCAATAAGGAGGAAGTATGTGGCGAGTTCTAATAAAACTTACCACGATGGATTGTAACTCTTATGAATTATTATTAAAAGCTATGTAATATTACATAGTAATTAGACAAGTGGGTTAGTATAATCCTACCATGTGGGGTTTTTTATTTTAAAAGGAAAAGAGGTAAGTCCTATTAGGACTTGCCATCTTTAAAACAAGGACCCACCTCTTCCTATATGGAATGAATCGATTACATAGAAATACTATACTATATTCAACCTCATACACTTATCCAAGTCAAAGTTCATCCAACCAATGGTTTATTAACACATGACGAGTTCTACTGAGCTTGCCATGGTGCTAGCCACGATAGATCAATTCTTTTAAGAGTTGGTTTTATTGAAGGTTCATGGAAAATCTTATTTTTAAAGGATACCAATTAAATGGATATTTTCCATTTAATTATGAAATCATGGTTGACTAAGCAAGACATACGTGGGGCTGGATTTTCTCCTAAAAACTAGGAGGCTTCAACAACAACTTCTGACTAGATTAAACAACGTGGTTATTTACAAAGAAAGTGGAGTGATGTTTTCCAGAAATGAAGAATATATTTCTACATATATATACATATATATATATAGCCCACGATAAATAAAGGAGTTGCTGAAGGAAACCACGACGCCATAAATTTGAGCCTGGAAGGAAATTCTCAAAAAGGGAAGTTATAGAAATTGAGGATGCCAATCCATGATGAGAAGGACGCTGAAATTAAGGGGTCCATGGCGTCATGAAGTCTAAAAACCAGAAAGGAAAGTCTGGTTAAGGGAGGTTACTGAAATCAAGGAAACGTGGGTGTCGAAGAAAAGGGGATGATGTATATTTATGCATATATATATGTATATAGATTCGTATCAGATACAACCCACGATGCTATGAAAAGAAAAGACTCCTAAAATCATGGGATACTTGGCCAAATATAAACACGTCGGTTGAAAGTGGTGGAAATTCATAGGGGAACTACCACTAACCGGGGGAAGTTATCAAGGATCATGGGTGACAAGGCTAAAGTTGATAAGATCGTGTCTGAAGTTAAGGAAAGAAGTCGACAACATGAGGAAGAAAAACAGGAACGTGGGACACATGTAGGTTCATAAAGAAGACAAGTGGAAAACCCACTCCAAAACTACCCACGATTCAAGATTATGGAAGACTAAAAAGACATGGCTGGAATTATGTTCGGAAGAAACACAAAGAAGGAAGAAGACAGAGAAAGATCGTTGTAAAACTGGGAATAACCACCAAGGACGTGGACATTTGGTAATTTCAGGCCAAGCCACGTGGAAATCACTGAAGTTGCCACATCAAACTGCAACATGCATGGAGGAGCTCTATAAATAAAACATTTAGAGCTAGTTTGCAAATCCTGTGCAAATCACATAGCAATACATCACTTCAATTACTTTACATTCATGTATCTTTACATTCATGTAATACACTTTCAATATATTTAATTCAAGTTCCGCACTTATCTTTCTTACTTTCCAGCACCTTACTTTGAAGTCATACACTTTCAATACCGCTTTCATTTCCACTAGCCATGAAGTAATCCAGAAGTCCTTTTTTAAGGCAAAAAGAACCCTCGAAGGTGGTAATTCTAGTCCCTCGTACAATCGCCTGATCCCTGCAATCTCCTACTAAATAATTGTTTGGATATCTACTTTAGAACGATAGCAGTTCCTGGCACACCCAACACTCACCCTCCTTTCCTCACTTGGAAAGGACCATGGTTTTTAGGAGCCGAACACATATATTAATTATTTTTTAATTAATTTTTTTTTTCATTTTTAACTGCAATATTATTATTGTTACCTAAAAAAATAATTTTTTTTTCCAATTATTATATTAAATTAAAAGGAAATATAATTAGAGAATGAAATTTATAATATTTCAGTATATATATTAATTTATTTTTAAATTCGATTTCTTTTCAATTTTAACTAGTATGGAGTATATTATTGCTGTTAACTAAACAAATAAGTTTTTCCAACTACTATATTATATGAAAAGAAAATATAATTAAAAAAGGAAATACATAATATTAAAAAATCTAATTAGAGAAGTAAACACATTAATATATAATTTTTAAATCAATAAAAAGAAAGCTAATCAAAGAATAAAATATATAATATGTAGGGAAAACTACATTTCAGTAAGGTTAAAAGTACTAAATAACAAATTGGTTTATTTTAAAATTTTATTTTTTATTTTGGTTGACTTAAGCAAAATAATTAAATATACATATAAAATTATTATTCAAGTCCAAAATATCCTCCAAATACTTATTTTAGAATACCAAATTATTCTTCTTAAATTCAATAATTCCTTCACTCAAAATTTTAAAAAACCCACCAAATTTCCTTTTTTTTTTTTTTTTTTTTTGGAAAAGGAAAATGTTGATGTGTGTGTGTGTATATATATATGTAGATATATATAAATGTAAATAATTAGAGGACTATCAAAGATTCTTGAATCAGCATGTAAAAGAAAAATAAAAAAAAATAACATAATCATCATCAAATGAAATAATTTTTTCCTGAATTTCTAAATGAGAGAATATTGTGTTGCTGCCAAATAAAATTCCCAATTAAATTGGAATCAGTCGACAAAGCCGATGATGATTTAATGTGGACTGTGGAGATTGGTCATGTATAGATTATATGGTCCCCAAATCCAACGGACGTGATCTATTTTGATCAAGCCTAACCCAAGGCTTGCCCTTATCACTCCATGTCCCCGCCAAGCCCATGTTGATTTCACCTATGATCAATGGCCTCGATGTTGCCACCTAACACAACAAAAAACTGAGGCAAAGAACCCAACTCACAGATCTTCCTTGTCCCCTGCGATTCCATCCACCAAAGCTAATAAAGGCAGCCCAACAAGTAAAAACACAAAGGGAGAACCATCAGATAAAATGTTGCTTTGTAAAAACGTTAGTTTTTATGGTAGGACGAAGTAGATTGGAAAAAAGATGGATTCTACTTGGAAGATATTTAATAAAATTATTGTTGTAATTGATTTATTTATTTATATTTTGTGTAGCGTGTGAATTAGACATCTCTTTAATTATGGCTCAATTCCTGTTGTTTCCTGGTTAAAAAAAAAATTGTACAGAAATCTCAAGTTGTGATATGGTTGTTCTTAAATAAACGAGCCAATTCCGAAAATTGTTAGGCTCAACTCTTTAAGCTCATAGACCATTCATGAAATGTAGGCTCATGCATGAGCGAAAGTGATCTTGAACACAGTGTGAAAATCAAGGCCGAACACTGAATATATCTTGGCTATTTTTATTAGACGAGGCGAGCCAAACAAAACCTGAACTATTTAAAATAATGAAGAGTCAAGCCTTGCATCTTTAATTTGGGAATGGATTTCAATAGTATTATCTTTATTTGATGGAAATATGTATATATGCATGGGCGTACTGAGTGACTTTTTCGCAGGTTGCATTTCCAATGTTGGAGAAACTGGTACTCTCTGATGGGAGCCTCTTTGAACATATTTGGAATTCTCAGATTCCAGCAAGCTCCTCTAGAAAACTAAGAGACTTGATGGTAACTCGGAGCAGCAAATTGTTAAATTTCCCTCCTAACCTGCTACAGAGGTTTGAGGCTGTTGAAGAACTCAGTATGTATGAGTGTAGTTCATTAGAAGGTGTAGTAACCTTCAACCGGGAAGGACTTAATGCCATAGTAAGACAGGGATTTCTGGTCTTCAACAACCTAACAGGTCTGGCAGTTGGTCGTTGCAACAGGGTGATATATTTGTTCTCTCTCTCAATAGCAACAACAGGTCTCGCCCAACTTCGGAGACTATATATTTATTCCTGTTGTTCGATTGAAGAAATAGTGAGAAATGAAGAAGAAGGAGCAAAAGATGCTATAGATAAAATTGGAATTCTGCTCCCTCGGTTAGAGTATCTGCGTCTCTACGATCTACCAAACCTGAGAAGCTTCTGTGAGCCAAATAATATTGCTTTTCAATTGCCATCCTTAATTCACATCTATGTTAAGGGGTGTGACCAAATTTGGACCACATCAGGCACAAGAAAGCCAGTGACAAGTTTATTTGGTCATCATATTCACAAGACCCTTGAGCAAAAAATTAATCATGGTTTGCAGAGCAACAAATTAATCATGGAATGGCGACGGCCAAGAGGTAAATATGGAGTTGATAAAATTCTAATAAGAAATATGATAAAGACTATGTATTTTTATTAGTTGTATGAAATTTGTCCTTGAATTTCTATAAGAAATTAATGACTCAGCTAATGCTTTCCATTTTGATATCAATTTCTAGATGATGAAACAAATGAAGATGAAGTTGAAGGAGAGAGCTCGGGGCAACAATTATAACACACCAAGTGTAAGTTCCTTTTTTCTCTTTCAATGCATTTTTTTATATAAATTTGTTGTCGGTGGCATAAGTTATGCGTAGTTTCTTAAATATTCATTTGTTTATTATCCCCCAAAAAATAAATAAAATACTTGTAACAAAGAAATGAGATTACAAAAGAGTTGGCATTACAATTGAAAAACACTTAGATCAATTGTAATCCTAACTCTTTTATGGTCAATTAAAAGTTACACTATTTTGTGATCAATTATCAATTTTTAAGTTACTGATTTAAAAACTACGAAGGGCATAAAAATGATTTTGAGAATTTATGGAAATTCATGGGACACTTGACTCTAGTTTTTTAATTTTTTTAATTTTTATTTTTTTTACTTTTACATTGGCAAAAAATACACACATAACTCACACACCCACTTTATTCTTTGACTCTAGTATAACATTTGTAGTTAGTAAAACATTGTATAATATACCTAGAATACACATCCATATAATTTTGAAAAAAGAGAGAGAGAAACAAAGAGAAAATTCAAGTCAATCTCTGAATACCTTAAATAAAAATTTTACTTTATTGTGGAACCTCTACAAGCCCAGAATGTGTCGCAGATTAACATAATGAAAATTCATTTCAATTTTTAGTGAATCTTGATTGAATGATTAAATATCTTTTGTTGAACATAGTCAACTAAAACCCAGTTCTGACTTTTGAAACTAAGTGGATGGAACAAAAGAAACAAATGTTGTACAATACTTTAGAGAAACATGGAGTTGATTCACCGTTTTGCTGTAATATAAACTGTTGATGCGAAAATTCTCACGACTCGGAACGACAGCGTTTACCTACAAAACAAAGGAATTTCACCTCGAATGGCACCGGTGAGGTGCCAGCAGAGGACCCTCTGACGATCAAGTTAATACTTGTAATCGTATCACATAATAATTATGTATGTTCTCTTTAAGGGTTTTTTCTCGTACCGTTTTTTAATGGCTTGGTGCCCTATTTATGGCTGTCGATTGAAACCAAATTGGTTCTACCGATATCGATGGTTGAGGTCTCCCTTATCATCCGCTTGTGCGAGATCAAAAGAGATCCGTTTGTTGCCAGATTTGTCGAGGATATGATTTACTCCTTTGACTTTCTTAAATTGTGCCAAGGTTATCCTTACTCTGTTGAACCACGTCGTCTTTCCTTATCCTGGATAAGAAATGTAATCATTCTTATCCGATGGAAATCTTTATCTTTGATAACAAAATATGTCAAAGAGATCTGGCGGATGGACAAGGTAGGTTAGGTTTATTTTTCTTTATCAGTTGTCTCCCATTCCCAAACTTGCTCGTCTAACTTTGGGAATGTAAACTTTATTTTATTTTTTGCCTTGGGCACTGTTCCCTTGGGAAGAGTGCCCGAGAGTACTATTCAAGTGAACAATTTTTTTTTTTTTTTTTTGCCCTAGGCATAGTTCCCCCGGGAATAATGCCCGCGGGGGTACTGTTCATGTGAATAGTAATTTATTTCTTTTTTTTTTTTCTTGGGGAATTTTTCACTTGGGTATTCTTCCCTTGAGTAATGATTCCTTGGGTACTATTTTTGGTACCCTTGGGTACTCTTCCCTTAGTTACTATTTCTGATACCCTTGGGTACTCTTCCCATGGGTAATCTTCCCTTGGGTACTATTTTTAGTACCCTTAGGTACTCTTCCCATGGGTAATTGTGATACCCCCGGATTTCCGAATGCGGGTTGGCCAGGCCCACGCCCGATAATCCGAGGATATCAAATCAATTAGTAATAATCGAACACAGAATACAATTAAGAAAACAGGAATAAATAAATTGCTGAAAAGAAACTAGAATAATAATCTAAAAACCTCAGAATAAAATTTTATTAATAAAGAATTATTCTGATATATCTAACTTCTCCACTTCTATTACAACTCGGGAATCCATCTAGTGGACCCCTAAAAATCTCACTAAACTCAAAAGACTGGAAATGAAACCCAAGTCTAAAACATGAAATAAAATCCTGGTCATCGGTGGAGTGAATGACTGTATCTGCTCAGCACGATCCAGCTCTAAGTCTTGAACTAACGAACACCTGTAAAAATAAGAGTGGGTCAGGCCCACATGCAAATTCTTCTCTAACTACAATCCAAACAGTGACTCGATACGCAGATACACCCTAGATATCTCAACAATAGCTATCTAGTCCATACATATAGATATATCCACAATAAGGGACATTCACTGGACTACAGTAGGGATCTCAACCTGAATAGAAGGCAACATGCGAAAACGCATCCAAATGTGGGCATGAGTACCTAGACCTAACAGGGTATACCTCAACCTACTATAGCCAGTTACGCATTCACTGCATATACGCACCCTAACAAACGAGTCTGAGACTCAAGCTCATCTCGTGGTACCATAAACATATATTAAAAATCCATTCATATCCATCCATAGGAAATCCAATAAGTCGTTCAGCTTATTCAGCTGCACAAACTTAAATATAAGGAAAATTATGTTTTTCTAATTCGAACCCTTAATCCAAAATAGGTAGGACTGAGTTATTTTGAATCAGTCTGTCCCTAGTATGCCACCGTCCCATACCGGTGCATACAATTCACAAAATCCATATAATTGATTGAACAGATAAAACTGTTCACCAATTAAAATCCATAAGATAGGAATGAGCGTTTTGAGCTAAACCATACCTAGTATGTCACCGTCCCATACCGGTGCATACAATCCTCTATATCCATGTAAATTACAACAAATAAATAACAAGCAAGTAATTTACAGTCCAAAACCAATTATCCATGTCATTGCAGAATAGTTGATACAATGCCACAACAATTACAGTTCAAAACCATAATCCAATTAATTGTAGAATAATATATAAGATTCCACAATTAACATCTAACCCATGTAAATTACAACACATAATTAACAGTTTAGCAATTTTCAATCCAAAACCATCCCAAATACTTGCAGGAGACTATTTATAGTTTCAGCAATTTAAATCCAAGAGTTAAACCATGTATTTGCAGGAAACGGTTTAAAGGTTCAACGACTAGCATCTAAAGCATGCGTAGATCACATCTAATATATCAATGACTCTATCATGCATTACAAATAAGTTTTATAATCATATTATAGTCCAATCAATTGCTAAACTAATCTAGGCAATTTAGTTCCTTTTGTCCGATAATAGCGTACTAAATTGTATACTCGTATTCTATTTCATCATTTAGCACAGAGCCATACACTATGCCACAAGTCCAATTGGTTAATTAAAATACTTCACCGTGCATATAAAATAAGTTTTAATAACTTACTAAATCCCATAACAATTGCTGAAATTTAATTAAGCAATTTATTTCTCTTCTCCGTTAACAGCATAGAAAATTCCTTAATTTTATATTGTTTATCCCATTGACTTAGAGGTCAACTTTAATCAACTTAAGGTCTTAATTACACCGAAAATAAATTTCTTAATACCTCTGTGTAGACCCAGACCCATCCAAACAGTTCCCATGCTCCAACAGTTGTAAACAGATCGTAAAAAAAAAAAAAAAAAAAAAAAAAAAAAAAAAAAAAAAAAAAAAAAATCAGAAAACCACTATTTGAGAGCCTGCTCTAAATTCCAAGAGCAGGCTCTTTTAAGCCTAAAGCCGGCTCTATGGACTCTAGAGCCGGCTCAATGAGTCTGGGAGCAAGCTCCCACTTCAATGGAGCCGGCTCTCACCTCCTTTGAGAGCTTCCAGTCCCCGTTTACTCCGTCCTCGTCCTTCTGCTTCTTCTCCGGCCTATGTCCACCCTTCAGTTGACTTCTAAAACTTATCCTAAGGTCTTATTAATACCAAAACAGACTCCCAATGGTTTTAGAACAACAATTTGAAATCAAATACAGAGATTTAACTAAGCAATTTACTAGCATGCTTAAAGAGCAAAACTGGAACAGACAAGAACGAATTTATTTCAGACTAATTTCTCAGACAACAGATGTTAAAATTTGACATATAATAATCATGCAAGATCCATTTAAGACTCAAAAAATTCCCTAGAGTCTAAAATTACAACCAGACTAACAAGCTTTTCCAACAAAACTGAAAACAGATATGTACGAATCCTGTAATAGATTCGATTACAACCGAAACAGATTATCAATATAACATACAATTAACATGTAAGTTTTAGTTTATAATTTATTTAACCTTAGAGACTACCTAGGTGCACAGAACACAAGCCAAAGAGAAGGAGAAAGTAGAAGAACTTGCCTGTAGCTTTGGTCTCAAAACTGTGTTGTCGTCTTCCTAATTTCTGGCAACCACTGACCACCTTCAAGCCTCCTACGGTTTTGGTTTAATCCACCACAACTCTCCCTTGGCCCTCTCTGTTCTCCTTCTAAGTTTTGTTCTGTTTTTCTTTTGCTCAGTTCTCTCTAAAATCTCCTCTGTATTTTCATTGTGCCATGAATAGGGTTATCAAACCCTAGGGACGTATAAGTTATATATTTATAACTAACTTCAAATCCTAAGTCAATAAAAACCCTAAATGTAAATCCTAATTAATTATGTCAGCAAGCCCATAAAAATACTAAAACCCTAAAAGATAATTCATATACTTAATTTAATTAAACAGTTACGTCCATGCAAGAAAATAATTAATAATACAATTAAAGTAACCACAGCAACCAAAAAATACAATTAATTTAATTAAAATATATTTAATCAAATAAGGCAATTCAAATACAAAACTAACAGTTTAAAACAAATAAACCAATTAAACATTTAAGCAACTAGTCACATAAAAATACAATAAACCAAATAAGGCAATTCAAATACAAAACTAACAGTTTAAAACAAATAAACCAATTAAACATTTAAGCAACTAGTCACATAAAAATACAATAAAGATAATTGAAATTCCAATTTTATCCTTTTTAAAACTAGGGGTATTACATTCTTCCCCCCTAACAAATGGAATTCCGTCCTCGGAATTCATGAAACCTTGAATTATTGATTATTTGTCGTTCCGTTGTGGACTCTGCCTCTGTGTATAGGCTCCACCAAATTCCAAATCTTAAAGAAAATATATAGGTCCGAAATAAAGGATACACAAAAACTATCCAACATGTAAGTTATATTTATAGCATAGACTTACAAAACATCTATGCATCCACCCTAGTGTTTTAATAACACTATTCATGAAAACAATCGAATACCTAACAACTGACCTTCCCCGACAACACACCTTGCTTCCCATGCAAACCTCCTGGTGCCATCAAGATGAGAAATGAAGTAAACACTTCCAACTTCCCATAAAACCTAGGATATCTATCTCAAGTATCTCCTCTATGATCAAATGGACATTCGCGATCCAATCCCCCGTCGAGAGATATAAATCACAGCTACACCTCCGCTATCAGTGCAAATATAGAACTAATGCGAAGTCCAAAAGTGAACATTACGAGATTTAGGTCTAGCAGCAAACTTGCTCAAACCACCACTCTTAATCCGCATGGAATTAATAACTCCAATAAATGTCGATAATCTCGACCAACTATCCACTGCTAACTAGGCTTACTCCCTTTTCCTAACAAGTGTTACTCGTATAGATGTTTATATACATATCCCTTCCTATACCTGTTCACTAGAACTGACATTTGATGTCCTATAACCGTCCGAGTGTATTGAGAAAATTTCTACAAATTTTTACATCTCAGTCACTCCGACAACGTTCACCGAATCAACAAATCCTCCCCGAGCACCTTAAGCTCTTCTGAATAAAGTAATACCGCCTCCAGGGTCAGCTCCGATATTTGAATTCGACCCCCTTAATTTCCTTGGGAAAAGCAAGTGTCATTAGTACCTAAACTAAGACCCCAACTCCTAATGCAAGAACTAACCGAAAGCTCCTATCGGTTGTTGCGAGCGTCCCCTTCCATGTTCCCTTCCACCAACCAGAACTTAACACAAAGTGCGAATCACCACGCTGATGCATCCAAGTCGTCTTGTAATCCCCTCTATTTATATGAGCTGATATTTCACTAGTTCGAAATAAACAAGACCTAAGCTGATTTAATTTAGAAATCAACCCTCAACTAAATCTGTAATGATGCTCCATCATTTCCACCTCAGTACAGAAAAATGACTGCAAAGATTTAGTTATCTCTGATGATCCATCTCGACCATCTAATTTTATTAGACGGGAAGAAAACCACGTTGTCCCTCATCCTGACCCTCAAAAACTGCTCCAGACCGTGAGCGCATCATATTATCCGCCAGAATGAAGAAAGAACTAAGTGTTATGAACCTTAGTCCCAACATCCTCCTCCTAGTCCGTCTACCAAAAGTACCATTAGTCTGGTACCACCAGCTTCCGTCTGCACCCAATACTTAATTTGGAGCATCGTTAAAAACTAACCCTACAGTATGACCTTTTTCACGCACACCGTGCATCGCTTCCTGATGACAGGTGACCGGTCCCACCATCCTATCTCTGACACACCCTACCTTTGTAATATAAGTAGTGTCAATTTGACTCTTTGTCCTACTTCAAAAACTTATGAAACTTTTCCCATCCTCCATATAGTCATCAATGTCAAAGCAATAACTAATTGTTGCAAATGAGGACCCTAAAAAAAAAAAAAAATATTCCACATTTTATACAATGTAGAAACTTTGATTCTTCCTCCAAGTACATAACAACAACTACTCCAAATGACACCCTCAAAAAATCATGTCCAGATTTCGAATAGATGGATAAAGCTTTAATCAGTCCATTATCCGTTCTCGGCGTCATTCTAACAAGTGCCTACCAGCTCGAAATCCTCCGTCCGAACCATAGTGGCATTACAGTGATCTTTACCTACCACAACCTCACAAATCCCCTGAAACATTCACGACCACCATTCTTATAGCGTTGCAAAAAAAACAAATCCCTACCTAGTGTAGAGTATATCTAACTACTCAGTGTAGATTATGTGACTCTTATTGGTAGTTAACTATCCCATCCCAAGTAACCTACCTTGTTGATGCACATCCAAATCCAATAGATTGGCTAGGAGTTTGTGTCTCTACCCAATCATATGACCATTTATTTACAAATCCTAGCGTACATAGCGCTATTATCCATGCCATCAAAATAATAGTTGGTTGATCGCATACTTGTGTCCCCAACACTCCATACTCCCAATCCGGACAAATTAACAAAATGAAACACATAATATCAAAATGCAACACAAAATAACAAAATCAAACACATAGATACACACAATACAACAAAACAACCAAAATAAAATTTCTAATTAAAACATCCTCCATTCCAGAGAAAAAAACCTCATTTGAACTCAAGTTCACAAATTATGTCACAAAAGTTCATTTCGTAGTTTCGTTGGTAATCATCCAACCTTGAAACCTGTTTGTAACCATAGCTTTAAAAGCATCATTCTTTTACGTAAGCAAATACCAAAGGCTTAACCCTCATCCTCCTTATACGTGGAATGCAACCCACTTATCGTGGCTTTACAAAGCAACTTAGAACGTCACAACCTAACCCCATACTCTCCAAACTGTGATATAAAATCACGTCTTCGTTCTGACAAGAACTCCATCCAATTCCCAAACTCTTAAAGAGTACTTTTCAATTAACTCTCAGAGACGATACGAAAATTCATCCATATGTAGAATGGTTCATACTAACACTGCCAGTATCATTCACTATACTACTGGTGAATGAGAGCACCCTCGTACGATCTTTCATCTTCAAGCTTCAATATCCCCTTTCTTGGAGACGCTGATATCTCCTCCCTTAGGATCCTCTTCAGAACCCTACTCTTCGTTTGTCTCTGTTTTGAAAACAATTGAAGTTATGTTGGTCCCGATAAGTGGTGACCTAACACCTACACCTTGATCCGTTCTTCACGTATACTTTCTAAGTAATGCCAACCTTGGAACAAAACCTTCGATCCTAGGTTCTGCTTCTGACAAAGAACTTGACATCATCCTACTTTACTCTGTTGGGTCCGTATCGCTTTTGCCCTGAACCCGATCCTCCTCCTAGTGTCAACCATTCCATAACTATGGAATATAATTGACATCAGCTCCTCCTATCGAACCGTAGCAAGAGTACAACGAGTCCTAATATGGCTCTAAGTTTTTAAGAGATGCAACGCGGAAGTCTTATAACGAAAACACTCCTAAGGACACTAGAACCTGGAGTGCTCTGATACCAACTATGATACCCCCAGATTTCCGGATGTGGGTTGGCCAGGCCCACGCCCGATAACTCGAGGATATCAAATCAATTAGCAATAATAGAACATAAAATACAATTAAGAAAACAGGAATAAATAAATTGCTAAAAAGAAACTAGAATAATAATCCAAAAACCTCATAATAAAATTTTATTAATAAAGAATTATTCTGATATATCCAACTTCTCCACTTCTATTACAACTCGGGAATCCATCTAGTGGACCCCTAAAAATCTCACTAAACTCAAAAGACTGGAAATGAAACCCAAGTTTAAAATATGAAATAAAATCCTGGTCATCGGTGGAGTGAATGACTGTATCTGCTCAGCACGATCCAGCTCTAAGTCTGGAACTAACGAACACCTGTAAAAATAAGAGTGGGTCAGGCCCACATGCAAATTCTTCTCTAACTACAATCCAAACAGTGACTCGATACACCCTAGATATCTCAACAATAGCTATATAGTCCATACATATATATATATCCACAATAAGGGACATTCACTGGACTACAATAAGGGTCTCAACCTGAATAGAAGGAAATCCAATAAGTCGTTCAGTTTATTCAGCTGCACAAACTTAAATATAAGGAGAATTATGTTTTTATAATTCAAACCCTTAATCCAAAATAGGTAGGAATGAGCGTTTTGAGCTAAACCATACCTAGTATGTCACCGTCCCATACCGGTGCATACAATCCTCTATATCCATGTAAATTACAACATATAAATAACAAGTAAGTAATTTACAGTCCAAAACCAATTATCCATGTCATTGCAGAATAGTTGATACAATGCCACAACAATTACAGTTCAAAACCATAATCCAATTAATTGTAGAATAATATATAAGATTCCACAATTAACATCCAACCCATGTAAATTATAACACATAATTAACAGTTTAGCAATTTACAATTCAAAACCATCCCAAATACTTGCAGGAGACTATTTATAGTTTCAGCAATTTAAATCCAAGAGTTAAACCATGTATTTGCAGGAAACGGTTTAAAGGTTCAACAACTAGCATCCAAAGCATGCGTAGATCACATCTAATATATCAATGAATCTATCATGCATTACAAATAAGTTTTATAATCATATTATAGTCCAATCAATTGCTAAACTAATCTAGCCAATTTAGTTCCTTTTGTCCGATAACCACGTAATAAGTTGTATACTCGTATTCTGTTTCATCTTTTAGCACAGAGTCATACACTATGCCACAAGTCCAATTGGTTAATTAAAATACTTCACCGTGCATATAAAATAAGTTTTAATAACTTACTAAATCCCATAACAATTGCTGAAATTTAATTAAGCAATTTATTTCTCTTCTATCCGTTAACAGCATAGAAAATTCCTTAATTTTATACTGTTTATCCCATTGACTTAGAGGTCAACTTTAATCAACTTAAGGTCTTAATTACACCCAAAATAAATTTCTTAATACCTCTGTGTAGACCCAGACCCATCCAAATAGTTCCCATGCTCCAACAGTTGCAAACAGATCGTAAAAAAAAAAAATCAGAAAACCACTATTTGAGAGCCTGCTCTAAATTCCAAGAGCAGGCTCTTTTAAGCCTGGAGCCGGCTCTATGGACTTTAGAGCCGGCTCAATGAGTCTGGGAGTAGGCTCCCACTTCCATGGAGCCGGCTCTCACCTCCTTTGAGAGCTTTCAGTCCCCGTTTGCTCCGTCCTCGTCCTTCTGCTTCTTCTCCGGCCTATGTCCACCCTTCAGTTGACTTCTAAAACTTATCCTAAGTTCTTATTAATACCAAAATAGACTCCCAATGGTTTTAGAACAACAATTTAAAATCAAATACAGAGATTTAACTAAGCAATTTACTAGCATGCTTAAAGAGCAAAACTGGAACAGACAAGAACGAATTTATTTCAGACCAATTTCTCAGACAACAAATGTTAAAATTTGACATAGAATAATCATGCAAGATCCATTTAAGACTCAACAAATTCCCTAGAGTCTAAAATTACAACCGGACTAACAAGCTTTTCCAACAAAACTGAAAACAGATATGTACGAATCCTGTAATAGATTCGATTACAACCCAAACAGATTATCAATATAACATACAATTAACATGTAAGTTTTAGTTTATAATTTATTTAACCCTAGAGACTACCTAGGTGCACAGAACATAAGTCAAAGGGAAGGAGAAAGTAGAAGAACTTGCCTGTAGCTTTGGTCTTAAAACTGTGTTGTCGTTTTCCTAATTTCCGACAACCACTGACCACCTTCAAGCCTCCTACGGTTTTGGTTTAATCCACCACAACTCTCCCTTGGCCCTCTCTGTTCTCCTTCTAAATTTTGTTCTGTTTTTCTCTTGCTCTGTTCTCTTCAAACTCTCCTCTGTATTTTCACTATGCCGTGAATAGGGTTATCAAACCCTAGGGACGTATAAGTTATATATTTATAACCAACTCCAAATCCTAAGTCAATAAAAACCCTAAACGTAAATCCTAATTAATTATGTCGGCAAGCCCATAAAAATACTAAAACCTTAAAAGATAATTCATATACTTAATTTAATTAAACAGTTACGTCCATGCAAGAAAATAATTTATAATACAATTAAAGTAACCATAGCAACCAAAAAATACAATTAATTTAATTAAAATATATTTAACCAAATAAGGCAATTCAAATACAAAACTAACAGTTTAAAACAAATAAACCAATTAAACATTTAAGCAACTAGTCACATAAAAATACAATAAAGATAATTGAAATTCCAATTTTATCCTTTTTAAAACTAGGGGTATTACAGTAATCTTCCTTTGGATACTAAAAATAGTACCATTGGGTAATCTTCCCTTGGGTACTATTTTTAGTACCTTTGGGTATTCTTCCCTTGGGTAATCTTCCCTTGGTAAGAGAATAAATTGTACGAGCTTCACTTAGCTCATCACTCCTTTAATAAGGGAATTAAATTTTACGAGCTTTACTCAACTCGTCCCTTTAGTAAGGGAAGTAGGTTTTACAAGTTTCACTCAGCTCGTTCCTTTAATAAGGGAATTATGTTTTATGTGCTTCACTCAGCTCGTCCTTTTAGTAAGGAAATTAGGTTTTACGAGCTTCACTCAGCTCGTCCCTTTAGTAAAGGGTTTGTAATATATTCAAGCTTCACTCAGCATGCCTTATTGATAAGGGAAATAATAATGCAGGACACTTGTTATCATCCCTTGTAATATGAGGATATTGATTACGGGATTCATTCAGTCCGGGTCCTTATAATACAGGACACTCATTTACTGTCCCTTATAGTACGGGGACACTGATTACGGAATTCATTTGGCCCGGGTCCTTATAATAAAGGACACTCATTATCATCCCTTGTAACACCGGGATATTGCAACTTTTAGAAAGGGTTATTTTTTACGAGTTTCACCCAGTTCGCCCCTTTAATAAGGGAATGTTTGCCCAAGCTTCATATGCTTGCCCTTTAATAAGGGAGTCAAAGTTTTTCACTTTCGTAGACTTATCCTTTATGCTTGCCTTGATTTGTGGCTATAGTGGTAGTGACCCGTCATATTTGAAGTGCATGTGACTAAGCTTGGTTCTAAGTTGAAAAGACCATCATTGGTGCTTGATGGTTTAAAACCTCATGGGACCACCTTGGACACGGTGGACTCATTGATTGTAGAAACTTCACTGGACTTAAAGTTCTTCCCGGTGTGTAGAGACTTACTAGGTTATGGTTTCTAAGGATCGGGCACCGGTCTTAGACGACTAGTTCCCCCGAGGGGTCGCTAAAGGAGAGAAGCTAGAAACCCGACTAGCTCGATGTACCAAGGTTGGTATGTCAATCTTCTAAACCTTGTCATCATATTTAGATCGACGATTGATATCGTGTGATCCACTGTTCTCCCCTGATGGTGGGATCTTAGGTGATGACCCATTCTATAGACGTTTATACAGCGGACGAGGTGCCTGGTGCTATAACAATTTACAGTTGTCTAAAAATATTAGATTGTGTTAGAAATGATTACTAAAAATTAACCTGTAATGGATTATCAATCCAAAATTCTGCATAATCTAAAGTCGATAGGCAATTCCTGCAAAGGAAGGGAGGTAACGACTGTCGTTTGGTAGGTGGAGGCTTAGTGTCCAGTGACTGGCTTGATGCCTTGTGGATGGGGGCGTGGTACCCAACGGCTGACAGATGATGGCCTGGTGGCCAGTACCTCGTTGGATCCATGATCGCCCTTAACTTAAGAACCTCCTTTGGAATACAGACCTCATTGGACATGGGATCTTGAGGGACATTGGACCTCCTTGGACCTAAAGGCCTCGATACATTCTTGGGTGTAGAAGGCCACCCTGATTGCATGAATGGACGGAGTAATGAGACTCCGTAGCTAGAGACATCCTCAGTGGTAGAGGCTTTACTAGCAGGTAAAAACTCCCTTGTTGGTAGTGATCTTCTTGATGGGTGGAGACCTACTCATTTATGTAGGCGCAGAAGGACCAGGCCTTAGCCTTCAACGATCAGATCTTCGTAGTTGGCTGCTGCCAGATATGAGATAGAGTTTGGTCTTGGACGACCAAACCTCAGTAGTAAGGGGACCAAGCATCACTAGATGGAAAACACCACATTGGACTGCCTAGGTCGACGTGCCAAATTTTGATTATTGTCGTCGTACACTAGGTGGCATCACGCAACCCACCGTTTTGCCCCCAATATGATGGACGGGTAATCATCATGTAGAGACCCGTCCTTATATAAGAACATGGAAACCCGTTGTCAATTAATGACTTTGGGATGGTTTCCATGATCGGAAACTTTCGTCTTGCCGTCCGAGCCAAGTTGCGTCAGGATTATTATTTCTTCAGAGAACTAATCGTTCCCATAGATGGCGCCAGCTGTTGATGCAAAAATCCTCGCAATTCGGAACGACAGCGTTTACCTACAAAACAAAGGGACGTCACCTCGAATGGCACCGGTGGGATATCAGCCGAGGACCCTCCGACGATCAAGTTAGTACTTGTAATCGTATCACATAATAATTATGTATATTCTCTTTATGAGTTTTTTTCTCGTACCTCATTTAATGGCTTGGTGCCCTATTTATGGCTGTCGATTGGAACCAAATTGGTTCTGCCGATGTCGATGGTTGAGGTCTCCCTTATCATCCGTTTGTACGAGATCAAAGAAGATCCATTTGTTGCCAGAAATGTCATCATTCTTATCCGATAGAAATCTTTATCTTTGATAACAAAATATGTTGAAGAGATCTGGCGGCTGGTCAAGGTAGGTTAGGTTTATTTTTCCCTATCATAAACCATGACACTGCACCCGGATACAATAATACAGGCGATAAGAACTTGAAAAAAAAAAATGATATATATATATATATATAAATTGTACTCATATAGATATGTATAAAATTCAAAACATATAATTGTATCCATTTATAAGTTTAAAATAGTAATTTTGTTGCCTGCTATATATATATAAATTTATTATTACTAGCATTCTATTATAAGATATAACTTCTAAAAATTATTATTTAAATAAACTTCACTTGTGGTCCATCAAAAATACTAATAAAAATAATGATATCATATATGCTAATATATTTAGTTGTCATTCTTTAAATGACAAATTTTATAAAGTTATTAAAGCACTTCTTTATTTTGTTCCTAATAATCGCGTTTTATTAAAGTTTGCGAGATTTAGTTTAGTCAAAATAGTACTTTTTTTATTTATTAATCTTTTGTCGAGGTAAAAATGATACTTTTTCCCAAAATGAAATCAAAGTACTCCTTGTTTTTTTTTTTTTGGATTAATTTTTTTACTGTATTTTCTCTTTAATTACCACTGCAGTTTTATATGTTACTTATTGTTTCCTCTACTCTAAAGCTTTTCTTTCTCATATTAAATTTCCCTATGTTTATTTAGGTTTCATTTTTCTCGTATTTTGGATTATATTTTCCACAAAATATATACTAAAACAAATATCATAAAGAGAATGAAATACATATGACATACCACAATACGAGAAATACATGACCATGTTTGGGTTGACTATTTTTAAAAAAGCTCAATAGAAAAATGATAATTATATATATATATGTATATATATTTACAAATAAATACAATTATAGTGAACATTTCTTTTCTAATTTAAATTTTGAAACATTTTGTCATGATGACCAAAAGGGCACTCGTCGTAAATCAAATGTCAATATGCATTAGATACTTGCAAATGCTTTATAAACACATGCAAATTTTAAATATGTATATATATATATATATATATATATATATATATATATTTCAAACATGTGTATGATGCTTCCAATATAGATCTACATATTCCATAATTGTTAAACCCTTTCTAGTTCCTTGCCGAAAAGAGTACTTATCATATAATTTGTAACAGTTAGGGTGCGTTAAGATTTGCTTAACCTTCCAAAAAATAGAGTAAAGAGTTGAAAATCAGTTGAAGTTCATTTTGCTCAATTCTACAATAGAATCAAGTTCTACCAGTTCTGCCCATTCTACATCCGGTATAATAGTATTCTGTTTTAAAACCAATAAATCTAAGTAGCTTGTTTGATAGGTACAAAAATTCTTAGAATTGGTTGAATTCTATTTTATTATTCTATTTGAAACACTTATGTTGCATTTGGGAGTGGTGCTTTGAATTTGAGATTTTGAATTAAATTTCTTTCAACTCCAAATCTTTTAAACTAAATTTTCACTAATTCCGAATCGAAGCCTCCAATTCCGTGCCCCAAAATATACTATTAGAATTTTCACAAATCACTTCAACTAAAATAATGTGCAAGGTGTACTCACAATACTCATTTAGCTGACGTAAGTGTTTTTCAACTAAGTTTGTACAACCTAAAATTTGTGATGATCAAACCATTATCGGCTTTTAAAATCGAGACCTAAAATAAAATAAAAAATTACAATTCAATACACAAATTTTGACTACAAAATTTGCCAACACACAATTAGATTTCCTACAAATATATCTAATTGGACTTCTTGTTATTGGAGGGAAAAAAACAAGAAAAAAATTTAACACGCAGTTGTATGTTCTTGTAGGTTCCGTTAATGTGCTTGGTGGTCAAGATAACAATAAATAAACATGCAGATAGAAATATAAAGTATTAGAAATCTAGTTTGATATTAGAGTAGGATAATGCAATAAATTTCTTTAGTCAGGACAAATGCAGTATGTAGTGTTGAGGTTATGAAGACTTTCACTTGGAAGGATTATAAGTAAGGTGACTTGGACTGGTTCATCATTTACGGACGGGTCCAGCTGCTCTAGATGATTTTGGCTACTGACCAAAAAAAAAAGGTCCAAATTAGTTTGTTACGTAGAATTTTGGCTACTAGACAAAATGGACCTGTCCAAAAAGGCAATTTCATTAAGATGGACCGGTCCAACATGCCTGGTGATCCTTTTTATGGGACTATACCAACCTTAATTAGACTTTAGGGGTGAGACATAAAGTGATTTGTGTGCAAAAGTGAGTAAAGCTTTTGTGAGAGACAATTAAGGGACAATTGTGTAAGAATTGTAAGTGCATTGATTGTTGAGAGATTTTGTGTCTACACAAGAGAGACAGAGCGTGATCAAGTTGAGAGTTTGAGAGGAAGATCTTCATTGTAATCTTTCATACTTTCATAGTGGAATTTGTCTGGTGCGTTTGGTGAACGTAATCCTAAATTTTGGATGAACCACGTATATCTTTTATTTATTCTTCGGACATCATTGTGTAGTTAGTTCACTTCCGTGCCAACATGTTAATCAACTATGTATTGTTGGTTTAATTCACATACTAGTTCAGTTTAGCGAGTTCTGATTTGATTGTGGCATTTATCGTTATGCAAATGTAGTGATGCTCTTGATGGATGTGTTGAAGATGAAATGTTAGTTTAAGTGAAGAACTAGAAAGAGATTGATAGGTCCATTCTGTGAAACTTTCATATATATATATATATATATATATATATATATATATATAGAGAGAGAGAGAGAGAGAGAGTGTGTGTGTGAGTGACCGAGAGAAATGGATTATCACTTTCTGGATAAAGTTGCATTTTATCATGAACTTTTAATGTGTTGTAAACATTTTTTATTCTCAGCTACCACTTTGATAGTGTTGCTTTGATACCTAGTTTACTAAGATAAAGTAGAATTGTTATAAAGGGGAAAGGTACATTATTAAGGCTTTTGCTTTTCATTTTTGGAACTTGGTTGCTTACTCATGAGAGGGAAACTATTTTGGCTTTAGGTGTGCCCTCGGGAGTACGCTTGTAATTTCTCAATGTGTGGGCGTGTTAGATCAAAATGAGAAAGAAGCAAATAATCCTCGTCTGACAGTTATAAGTGGTTGTGAGTGTATGTGCATATGGCTAACAAATGAATTCTTAGTGGTTTGTATCACTTCAATCTTAACGAAAGGACTCAATTAAACCTGAAGTGAGTTGATGTAAATTAAAATTATAAAAGCTAAGGATAGTAGGCCAAGGGCCAGAGATACAATGTATGAAAAAAAGGTGTGGTGATGCAGGACCTCCTCTTCATCATAAATGAATTTTATTTATAGTGTTGGAGAAATGAAGTCTACTATTGGATTGGCGTCACATGTTGTTGGAGTTGGTGGGCAAATAAACACAAATGTGATACACTCACATATATTCAACTGAATTAGTAAACACACAATTCAAAAACACTCACTTCTATAAAGCTGAATTCTTTATCTTATATTGCTCAATTGTTTGTGTGTTGAAATACACTTACATGACTCACCTATTTATATTAATTAATGGATACTTCTAGTACATAAATTTAATATATGCAATGAACCATACAATGAACCAAAATATTTCATATAAACCAAAATGTTCCATGTACTAGTAATTATTATGAGATTCTTTGCACCTTCCCAAGTATCACTTGGTCTTCTTAAATGAATCTAGACAAGTCTAGATTAATCTTCCAACATCCCCCCTTAAGCTAGACTTGTGCAACTCCAAGTTTCTCTTTCAATTTGATAAAACTTTTTAACTTCAATGCTTTTGTAAAAATGTCTGCAATCTGATCTTCGATTTTGCAATGTTTGATGATAATTTCTCCATTTTTAACAAAATCTCTAATGAAGTGATACTTGATTCTAATATGCTTGATTCTGCCATGAAAAACTGGATTTTTGCTAAGTGCAATTGCTGAATTATTATCACCAAACAAAACATTATCTTTTACCTGAAAATACTTCAAATCTTCTAATACCCATTTCAACCATAGTGCTTGGTAACTAGCTGTGGACAAAGCAATATATTCAACTTCTGTAGTTAAAAGTGCTACTACAGGTTGCTTCTTCGATGCCCAAGATACTGCACCTGAACCAATGTTAAAGACATAACCAGAAGTACTTTTGTGATCATCTCCACTACCTCCCCAATCACTATCACTATATCCAATCAGAGCTGAATTTTGACCCCTCTTGTAATGAATTCCATGATCAATTGTACCTCAAACATATCTCAGAATTCTCTTTCCAACATCCCAATAACTTTGTTTTGGTGCTGCCATGAACCTGTTTAGCATGCTAACTGAAAACATTAAATCTGGTCTTGTTGTGGTTAAGTACATAAAACTTCCCACAAGACTTTTATAGACAGTGGCATCAAAATCTTCACTCCCATCATTTTTGCTCAACTTCAAACCTACTTCCATGGGTGTTGTACTTGGTGAGGCTTTCTCCATTTTGAACTTTGCAAGCAAATCTTTTACATATTTCTTTTGTGAAATTATGATCTTTTCACTTTCTTGCTTAACTTCGATTCGAAGAAAATAATGAAGAAGACCCATATCTGTCATCTTGAACTCATTCATCATCGACATCTTGAACTCAGCACACATCTTCTTATAACTGCTGGTGAAAATTAAGTCATCAACATATAAGCAAACTATTAAAATATTTCCACTTTTGTCTTCCTTGGTGTAGAAAGCATGTTCATAAGGACATCTCCTGAACCCATTCTTTATGAAGAAACTATCAAGGTGACTGTACCAAGCCCTTGGAGCTTGTTTTAAACCATATAAGGCCTTCTTCAAATGACACACCTTGCCTTCTTCACCTTTCTTCACATAACCTGGTGGTTGCTCAACATAAACTTCTTCTTTGATGTAGCCATTTAAAAATGCTGATTTTACATCCATTTGATGTATTTTCCATCCTCTTTGAGCTGCTATTGCAAGAATTAATCGAACTGTCTGCAATCAAGTCACCGGAGCAAAAATTTCTTCATGATGCCATGCTTTGTTTGTAGCCTTTAACAACAAGTCTTGCCTTGTACTTGTCCACTTCTCCCTTCTCATTTAGCTTTGTTTTGTAAACCCACTTCACACCAAGTGGTTTATTGTCTTTTGGAAGCTCGGTCAATTCCCATGTCTTATTCTTTTTATTGTATCAATTTCTTGGTCCATAACTTCTTCCAATTCTCATCTTTTGCGGCTTCTTTAAAATTTATTGCATCAGCAAACATTAAAAAATTTATCAAGCCATCCCCATCAATTCTTCTTGCTGCTTCATAAATTTACTGGATGCTTCTTGTTTTTAGAGGAGGAGATTCTTCATCACTTGATGATGATGAACTCGAGCTTGGAGAATCTGGTGTGATTTCAATATGCTAAACATCTTGATCTTCTTCTTTGCTTTCCATATCCACAACAGTTGAATTCTTTTCTTGAATGGTATTTTCCCATTTCCATGCTTCTTTTTCATTGAACTTCACATCTCGGCTAATGATTATCTTTTTTTGGTTAGGATTGTACAACCTATATGCCTTTGAGCTTTCACTGTAGCCAACAAAAACACACTTTTCAGATTTATCATCTAATTTACTTCTCTTCTCGTCAGGAATATGGGAGTAAGCAATACTGCCAAAAATTCTTAGATGACTAACACTTGGCTTTAAACCGTTCAAAGCTTCATAAAGAGTCATTCCTTGAACAACTTTTGTTGTAGCTCAATTTAGTAAATATACCACACATGATACTACTTCACCTCAAAAAATCTTTGGCATCCCTTTTGCTGTCAACATACTTCGAGCCAACTCTACGATGGTTCTATTTTTCCTTTCGGCAACTCCATTTTATTGTGGAGTCCCTCGAACAGTTTTCTGATGTCGAATACCATGCTTGATCAAAAACTTCTTATAACTGATGTACTCCCCACCTCGATCAGATCGTATGGTTTTGATCTTGTAGCCACTTTCATTTTCGACAAAGGCTTTGAATGCTTTAAATCTTTCAAATGCTTTACCCTTTTCTTTCAGCAAATAAATCCATGTTTTCCTGCTATAATCAGCTATAAATGTCAGAAAGTAACGATTACCTCCCATTGACATAGTTCGCATTGGTCCACATAAATCTGTATATACCAACTCAAGTGGCTTTGAAGCTCTCCATGCCTTTCCAATGGGAAAAGGCTCTCGATGATGCTTTCCCAAAATGCAGGCATCACAAACTCTTTCTTCTCTATTGATTCTTAGCAAACCTTTCACCATGTTCTTTTGACACATGTAAGATAATGAGTTGAAACAAGATAATGAGTTGAAACTTGCATGCCCATATCTGTGATGCTATAGCCATGATTCTTGACGGTGGCAATTCCTATGCGCTAAAATAATGTAGTGAATGTACGGTTCAAGAAAAGCCTTTTGGGTCAAGTTTAAATTTATAAAAACCACTACTACCACTACTACCACTACTACTAACGTAGCAAGGGTAAATAGGGATCGTCCTAAGGGATTAGAGGGGCACTAGTAATGGAAACAATGCTTAGGGTTAGTAAGTCGAGTGATCAAAGGTAAATTGTTTGGTTGATTAAACTACAATTAAGATTAAACAAGCTTAATATAAAACAAGTAATTAAATGATAGAGAAAACAAGAGAGAGAGAGGTCTTGGGACTTAGAGATCACCACTAAGCATCACCTTTCTATACACTCAATTTATAATTAATGAGGGGGAAAACATATGTTGCAACAATAGTGAGTGTGTGTGATTGTTTCAACAAGCATGGATGACCAATTAAAGATATATTGTCTAAACAACACAATGAATAGCATAATATATCAAACTAAGCCATTAATCCTTCCTTCAATCTCACAATCCGAACATATCACATGATTAGAGAAATATACTACTTGTATTCATAAGTGTGGAACATCAAACAACAAGTATGGATTGTCCTCCCATTTAACAACTAAGGTAACTATACTACATTTAAGCTAATGACATGAAAATTAAACTAATTAAACTAAGGGAGAGGCAGAATCCATCAAGGAATGAATATGAACCATCAAATAAATCACAAGAGCATTCTATTAAGCACTATATCTTGACAATCTCTAGATTTATAGCATCAACACACATAGACATGCATCAACAACACAAGAGCTAGAGATAAACACATGAACATCTATTCTAGCATACATAGACATATGGATAGAATGAAATGATCAATTGGAAGAATTAAACCACACAAATCATTGAATAAATAAGATCTATGTATACAAAAATGTCAAAACATGTATTACAACACAAATCCCCTCAAAAATACATCAATCAAGGTAAAAAAAAAAAAAAAAAGGCATGCTTAGAGCTAACTCTAGCCCCAAGAGGATGTCTAGCCACTCATGGATAGTGTCCTCCAACCCTCAAGGGCTATCTCCGTGGTAGAAGTGCTCTTCTTTTTGAGGTAGATGGAAAACTTTCTAAGAATGTGTCTCTAGCCTCCTCTTCTCTTTTCTTTCTCTCTAAGAATGATATCTAATTTTGTATCTAAAAACTCCTTTGTAAAAGTGGCTCATAATCCTTATATAGGTAGCTTAAATGTCACACCCAATGGTCTAGGCTCGTACACAAGGGCTCCTCCAATGATTGCACCATGAGACAATTTTTAATGAGCTGGAAATTGATTTAATTCGCACTTGAGAGGGTTCGATCGATCGAACATATTCTGAGATCGATCGAACTTAGTTGAGATCTATCAAACTTTGGCTAGATCGATCCTCCCATGGCGGCACCTTTTTGGATAAAGACAACTCTGAGATATTTTAGGAAAGAGACAAAAGTGGTAGGTGGGGTGGTACAACAGGATAAGATGAAATTTTTTCGATTGATCTGAGAATAGTTGGATCGATCAAACTATGTAGGATCTTTGGATAAGGACAAAAGAGCATGGATCCATCTTGGAGAGTCTAGATCAATGAACTTTCGATTGATCGAAGTATTCTTGAGATCGATCGAACATGCTGAATTTCCAGACTTTGCTTCAATCTGCTTCCACTTTGCTCCTTTCTTCCATCCAGCTTGAGTTAGCTTCTTTTAAGCTCTTATTTGGCTAAATTAACTTATTTTGGGGATAAGCACCTAAAAAGGACAATAACACGAAATTAGTCTAAAACGGAAAAGTAAGATATATAAAGGTCCTAGAATACCTAATCTTAAAAGGTTTAAATGCGCACTTTTCAGCGCTCATCACACCCCCAAAATTAAATATTTTTAGTCCCTTGCAATGAACTATAAAGTAAAGGAATGAAATGAATAGCTATACAAGTATGAACTAGAAAGCAATAAATGGATAACGCCACTTTCGTAAGGAACACGATTGCATTTAGCATATGTAACAAGCCTTTTAAACCCCTAGGTTACCCCTAGTGGACGAGTGAAGTCTCGTGAGGGTTTCCAGAAATGACACCCACAAACATTAAGCTCATTCTCACAAAAGAGGCACCAATATTGCAAACAAGCATTGGGAGAAAACTACCTCAAGTATGCAATTTTTCAACCATTTCCAAGCAATCTCCTAAAATTTCAACATCAAACAAGCAAGTATGGTCCTCCACACATCAAGAAAATAATCATGCAAATCAAAACAACACTAGAATCCTTTTTGAGTGGACCGGCATCAAGTGTGTTGCTATCTAAGCCAACTAAAGAAATGACCACATCCTTACCCTCAAACTAGCACACAAATCTAGTCCCGATCATCAAAACAAAGAGTGGACCTTTTATTAAAATTTTATTAATCTAGGTGCACTTATTCTTTTCACTTGATTTTTTTTTTTTTTTTTAACTATCCTAAGGATCAAAGATGGAAGCATGGTGCAATGTGTTAATCTACTAAGTTTTCTAGTGATCCATGAGGTCGAGCGTTAGATTAATGACTCCTAAACCAGACGGCTTTATGGCACTAGGCGTTCAAACACCTCTATGGACTTACAAGCTCAAATCAACTAGGCTACAAATCAAAACAACCTCCATCTAATCATTTCCCACTTCTCACCTTTTGGGAGAAGTCCTCACTTTTTTTTATTACTTTTTTTTTTTTTTTTTTTTTGAGTTCAATTATTAACCTAGAGTTTAGGCTCTCTACCTTTCGGCGCGAGAAATTCAATGCTTGATGAGGCTAGAATCCCGGCTACTCAATGAAAAGGGTTTATTATCGACCTTTATCAAAATGAAAGCTTTCAATACACTATTAGCCCAATTGGAATATAACCAATTCAATAATTAACAAAACATGTACCCTACAAATGAATGCTAGTGTGCACCTATGCTAGTGTAGAATTCTAGAGTGAATCTCAAAACAATCACAAAATCAAGATGATGTGGATCACAAGTGCAAACAAGATAATAATCTTTCAAAAAAAAATTACTCCTAAATGGCATTCACAAGGCATACAAGGAGTATTGCACTCTCAAGTCAAGCAATTTTTAAATTTTAAGCAATATAATCCTCAAAAAATCAAAATCATAGCTAGTTATGAACCAATTATAGAAAATCTCTCAAATACATAAGTCATGCTTAAAATTTTGAATTGAAAGCAAATACTGCATTTAACACCATTACCGCCAAACTTAAATGGCACAATGTCCTTCATGTGCAAAGAGAACAAAGGAAAGAGTATACCAGTGTAGCTATGGTGAAGAATGGCCAGGACACAAGTATCCAAAGTGGGTGGTATAACCCCCCCAAACTTGGGATTAATTGTGGTCCTGAAAAGATGGCACTTGGATAAAACTCATTAGATAACAAAAGGGATAATAATAGTGCGCAGTGGACATGCAAGTATAAATAGGATAGTTAAATGAAATAATGAGAGAGGAATAAGGATGGTCTTGAAAATTTGGGCAGCACTCTCTCTCACTGAAGTCACTGTGATGCACCTGATGGAGTCAAACACAGATAGATATATTAATACAAAGATATAACATCCAAAATATAACATGTAAAGAAAAATAAAAATAATGTACATCACAATGTCTGGGCCAACAAACTGGTCGTAAAAATAATATAACAGTAGTAATGTATTACAGATATATGAAATGAAGGTATAGAGATAGAGAGATCAGGAATATCATGCTGAGGAGGTAGGATGGGCAGAGCACTTTCACAGATATCTCGGGATATGTCTCGCAGTGCAACCATGACATCCGTACAAAGAGATGAAATGTCAGCTCGGATAGAGACAGTGTTTGCACGGATAGAGACTACGGCATCCTCCAAAGCCTGGATGCGCTCTCCAAAGCCGGGTGTCTGTGCTGGAGCCTCAAGTACCACTAGATCAAGAGAATGATATATGTGCATCCTGAGCCTACTCTTGGGAATGTAATGGTGACCCTGTCGGAGAGTGATGTTGTAGATCCTCTGCAGGATACTGCTCCAAGTTTATGTCTAGATGTATGGCAGCTGGATTGACTGCTGGGTCGTCCGCTACTGCTGCGTCTACCTCTGCTGCTGCTGCTGCCATCTCCTCCTCTTCAGCTGCTATCACAGCATCCTCTAGTAGACTCTTGATAAGAGTATTGTAGCTCTTATTCCAATCCTTCTTGCCAAAGTGGCAAGCTACTATCTCTGGGCGCTCATCTGAGTGGAATGGATAGCGCTGATCTCGCAAGATCTGAGTAATAAGGTGGCCAAAGGGAAGGAACTTAGCCCGCTTGGGCTTGACCTTGCTGATGTAATCCGTGTATAGCTTCATCATGACACTCCAATATAAGGCCGGCATAAATACCCAGTAGCCTATATAAAATGCATATAGAGCAGTCAAATAGTCGCCTCGCCTCTGAATCTTGTAGCCGGCAATAAACATGTTTCAGTACAAGACCGAATCGAAGAACCATAGATCATTGGGCAAATAGTTTCAAGTAGCAAATGTCTCGCCCTCATTGTAATGGCCTGTAAGTGCCACAGCCATGTCTGCATAAGAAGGCCTCCTCTCCAGAATGGGATAATCGAGCTCAAGATCAAGAGGGCAGACATGCGGGCATCTGGAAGATCGGGCCAGCGTTTCCACTGTGATACTGATAGGATGGCCATCGACAATAGTGCGCAGCTCCACCAGATTACTCGGGGTAGGCTGGAGGTTCTGGAAGAACATCCGAACAAGCCTAAGGTAAAGTGGGTATGTGACAGGGGCTAGAATGGCTGAAATGCCCCTCGGTCAATGTCCTCGTAAGCTACCCGGGTCAGAATGTACCGGGAGAAGAAAGAGATATCGAAAACTGACTTATGCGCCACTGAAAGGCATGAGTATCTCGGAAGAGGTCTGTCTAAGGCCTGGCCTGGCTGTGCATGAGGTGGAGATGGAGAAGGCGATGATGTATGCTCAGCCTCATCATGGGATGATGAAGATGTAGAGGCTGAAACCTGTAGTCTAGAGTCGGCTGATGGGGACTGAGCTGGATCTGCCTTGAGATAATCCTCTAACTGCTCAGGCTACTCAGACTCAACAAGCTGTTCTGGATCCTGGACATGGGAGGGCTCTGCCTGATGCTCTGGCTGCTCCTGAACATGAGAGGGCTCGCCTGGCCCCTCTATCTGGTGCCTAACTCACCACTCATATTGTCGTTTGGCGACAGTCTTAACTCGGGTCATGACCTGCAAAAGAGCGAAACACTTGCAAAATCAGTATTAGATAATAAAGATTTGAGGCACAGTATATAGAAACATATATGTCAAATAAGATAAACAACTCAGAATAAGAATCATGAATCTACACAAGTGATGATAGAGCTAAATAAACAGTGACTTTAAGTGAAGCATGCTAAACAATATAAGTATGGAATGCATCCAATATGGAAAACACATGCATTGGGCATGTATGAGATAGCATGAAATCATAAAAGAGAGTGTGTGAAGTGTGGAATGCAAATCTATGAAGTTCGATCGATCATAAAAATGTGAGATCGATCTGAGATAAGTTCGATCGATCTTTGTGTGATCAATCGAAGAAAACTTCGATCGATCGAACTGCTACGGGAAATTCAAAAAGTCATAGATCTGTGACGTGGATGGCACGGGGGCACCCAAACAAGCTTATGGGGCCCTCTCACATAACAACACAACAAAAATTGGTCACTTGTTTGGCCCGTGACCCCCAAAATCAATTTGGAAATGAAATATATACAAAAATCTATACATATATATATACACGTATATACACATACCCAAAGCTTCAAAAATGGAAGGAAATCAAGCATGGCATCTCAAGATCTAAGATGGAAACATCAAAATCATGTAGATTGAGGCTTGAAAATGGAAATGAAACACAAACTTACCAAATCTAACGAGAGAAGTTGTTCGAAGGAGAGAGAGATGAGATATGAGATGAGGGAGAGAGATTTGAGGCTCGAGAAGCTCGCCGGAGACACGCCAGAGATGGGAGAGGTTGGATTTGCAGCGGCGAGGGAGATGATCGAGGGTCTGAGATCGATCTTGAAATCTATCTAATGACCCTAGGGTTTTATTTTTAAAAACATTTCCTGACAAGTTCGATCGATCAAGAAAAATTTTCGATCGATTGAAGATAGATCGATCTGAAAAATGTTGAGATCGATCTCCTCTCACTAAACGACAAAATTTTTTTGAAAAATTTTTGAAAAGTTTGAATTTTTGGAAATTAAAAACTAAAGTTAAAAATATTTTGAATTTTTGGAAATAAAACAAAAGAAAATTGTTTTTGGGATTTTTTTTTTTTTTTTTTTTTGAAAATTTTAAAATGAAAATAAAATAAAACAAATATTTGAAAATAAAAGTGAAAATTAAAATAAAATGAAAATCTTTTCGGAGTTTTTTTTTTTTTTTTTGAATAAAATAAACCAAACTAAACAAAAATATTTTTGTATTTTTGAAAATTTTGAAAACTCTCTCTTCTTTTTTTTTTTCCTTTAATTTTGAATTTGAATTTAAAATGCAGTCAAAACAAAAGTCAACAAAGGGTACAGATCGATCAAGCTGAGATCGATCGAAAAGATACTTCGATCAATCGAACAGATGAAAACCTACAGACAAGCTCGAACGATGCACAGAGAGGCCTTTTTTATGGATCTAAAAAAAATTTCTAAGTGTGGAGTGAAGATTGATCTTGGAGTACTTAGATCGATCGAATGAAATTTTTGAATCATACACAGAAGGCTAATTTATGCAGAAAATATTTGCACGATGGAATAGAGAGGTGATTGGATGCAGGGAAAGGTGTTCGATCGATCGAACCTCTTTTGATATCGATCGAACAGGAACAAAATGTTTATTTTCAAAATGAAAGTGCATGCATACTCGATCAAAATCCTAGCCATATGTATGAATTCCAAAACATATCTAGAAAATGCAAGAAATGAAAGATAAAATAGAAATGAGGGAGGAATAGGGTTGTAATCCCTACGAAGTATTTACTAGTCTTTAACATCTCTAGCAAGACGTTGGGCTCTTTTAGCCCAGATCAAACATCTTGTAATGCATCCCCTCCTTGTCGGGATGATAAGTACTTTAAATTCCACCCAACAAATGGTTCCCTAAAGAACTTGTTGGATTAGGTTCAAAGGAGATTGTTAGTCCTTTGTCAATGTGATCTTTAGGCTTTCATGCCCTCTCAAAGCAAGTTTTTAAAACATCATTCTTTAGATTCAAGGTCAAAGATATAAACTTTTAAAGTTTTGGTTTCAAGCAAAGACTCTATTCTTTCACATTCATTATCTAGACATTTTTCTACAATATTTACTTCTTCATGCTTATCAAATGAATTTTGGATCGGATTAAAGATGTTCAACTTCACTTTCATATGCCCAAATGAGATTTTCGTTACCCCCGTCCTACAATTGATGTTGGCATTGGCGGTTACCAAGAAATGATGGTTAAGGATAACGGGAATCTGGCACTTGGGATTTGGAACCGATTCCGTGGCAATGACAACGAAATTGACCGGGAAGAAGAATTTATCAATTTTAATCAAGACATCCTCAATGATACCCTTAGGCTTTTTGATGGATCGGTCAGCAAGTTGTAAAACCACCGACGTCGGTTTTAAGTCTCCTAAGCCCAATTTGACATATACCTAGTATGGAAGAAGATTAACACTTGTTCTTAAGTCTAGAAGAGCCTGATTAATGACATGGTCACCAATGATGCAAGAAGTAGTAGGTGAACCGGGGTCCTTAAACTTTGGGAGAGTGTTATGTTGCAAAATTGAGCTCACTTGCTCGGTCAAGACCACTTTCCTAGGTGTTTGGCTCTTGTTCTTCCTTTTTTGGGTGTAAAGATCTTTTAAGAACTTGGCATAAACCGTAATTTGCTTAATTGCATCCAAAAGTGGAAGATTAATCTTCACTTGCCTAAACACATCTATGATTTCATTTGTCTTGGTCCTTTGTTTTTTCAAGAGAGATGGAGCATTTTAAGGCATTCGGAGATGGAGCTCTTGGCTCAAAATCTTTTTCAAAAATTTTCTTTAAAGAATCTTCAACACAAGAATTTTTAAAATCCTTTTTCAAAGCTTTGTTCAATTCATCTTTCAAATCAATTTTGAACTCACTTTTCAAATCACTTTCTACCACTTTCTCATTTGAATGATCATGCATATGCAATAAAGGAGGAATATGATAAGAAACGGGACGAGTGTCAACTTTTGGTTGCACCAATTCACTCTCTTCATTGGGAATACCTACTTGGTTGTCAATAGCCTTCCCACTTCTCAAGGTTGTCACCGCATTAACATGTTCAATTGTGTGCCCTTCTGATGAGGAATGAGTCTCCACAACACATTGTTGCTTTGGTGGTGCATTCAAAGGCATTTTCCCCTTTTCTCTAGCATTTAAGGTACTAGCTATTTACTCGACTTGGGTTTCTAGCTTAGCAATGGATTGAGAATAGGAATGAAGCAATTGAGTTTTCGCCTCTAGAGTGCTTAGAGCGGTCAAAACTTTCTCTTCAAAGGCAGGACTCCTAAAGTTTCCTTGAAAATATGATGATTGGTTAGGGAAATGAGAATTAGAAAATTGATTGCCATATGATTGAAATGATGATGATTTAAAACCTTGGGAACCTTGGCCTTGCATTGATAGCGGAACATATGTCCCTTGAAAACCACCTTAGGGAGGGTTTGAGCCTTCCCCTTGGCTTTTCCAAGAAAAGTTTGAATGGTTCCTCCAACTTAAATTGTAATGAGTGACATAGGGATTGTTCCCTTGATTAACAAATGTAGCATTGACTTGCTCATGGGGCTCACTTTGCATATGTCCATGTGGACAATTGGAAGTAGAATGCAAGACACTTGAACAAGTCATGCAAGATTCATTAGATGCACGATGATGAATATGAGTAGGGGAGGAAGATACTTGATTCGCCGAATTTTGGTTAATCAAAAATTGATCAAACCTTTGAGATAAGGATTTCATCTCGGCGGCTATGTCATTGGAATGGTCAACTTAATATAAGCCAACATTCTTCCTTCCACCTAGGTTTCTACCATTTTTAGAAGATAAGGACCTATGCATTGAATTCTCACTCATGCTTTCATACGATTGCCACACACCATTTTCATGCTTGTTAAGATAAGAACCACCCATGGATGCATCAACCATACCCTTGTGATTATCCGGTAAACTTTCAAAGAAATATTGAACTAGTTGCTACTTAGGTATGTCATGATGAGGACATTTTCTAGGCAAATCATTAAACCTTTCCCATACCTCATGAAACATTTTCCCATCCCCTTGAGAAAATTCTCTAATTGAAGTTCTCATGGCATTGGTCTTAGAAACCGAATAGTACTTTTTCAAGAACTCTTGTTGCATTTTCGCCCCAAGAGGTTATCGAAAAAGGCCTAAGATTGTTGAACCAATATTTTGCCTTATCTTTAAGGGTGAAAGGAAAAAGTTTAAGTCTTAAAACTTCTTCTGGCATATCCGTATATTTCACGGTAGAACACAGCTCAAGAAACTCATCCAAATGCTTATAAGGTTTTTCACTAGGAAGTCCATGATAATTTGGAAGCATTTGAATAGTTTGTGATTTAATTTCATAGTGATGTGCTCTAAATGGGGGCAATTGAATGCAAGTGGGTGCATTGTATTCATTAGGCACATAATGGTCTCTTAATGAAATGGGAGGATTCACAATTGGTGGTGCTAAACGGACACCTTGATTAGCTTGAACCATGGGAGGTTGTGGAGCAAATATTGGCCGAGGCATTCCCAATGGAATTTGGCCTTGTTGTTGTGGGTGAATGAATGGTCTAGGCATACCTAATGGTACTTAAACAATTTCATGATGCACATTAGGGTAGAGGATGCCTTATTGGTCTATGTGACAAAGATCCTCCACATGGTCGTCATTCAAATCCTCCATTGGTGAAATGAAGTGATGAGAACTACCTCTTTCCCTAGGGTTACGAACAACCAATTCAAGATGCAAATTAAGAGGGACAAGAATAGGATTCAATGACCTATGACCATGTATACACTAGCAAAGCAAATAACAAGCAAATAACAATCACTTTGCCCCCATAACAATTCAATCAAAAAATCTCCACATACAATGATCCTATGCCCCCATGCTTGAACAACATGTAAAGAAAAGTAAATTGCCTCTACGCGGGCTCATGATTTATCTAAGAATGCAAAAATATGCCTCCACGCGGGCCGACAATTTAACTAGAGATTGAGTTAGAAAGATCTCACAAAGGGTCCTTAAGCAACTTCAATTCATTTTCAATTTCCAAGCTTTGTAATGCTTTGCAATTTTTAGATTTTTAGCCTTTTTTATGCTTAGCTTAGCTCCTTGCTTCTCAATTCTCATTTGCTTAACCTCCTTGCTCAATTTCACCTAGCCAATAAGAACAAACACAATAAGTAACTAAAAATAAAATAAAGTAAAGACACGATCAAAAGAATATTAATCCTTAATTGTTTCTAAAACACGGCGTTGCCAATTCAATTCCCGGCAACGGCACCAAAATTTGACGGTGGCCGTTCCTATACGCCAAAATAATGTAGTGAATGTACGGTTCAAGAAAAGTCTTTTGGGTCAAATTTAAATTTATAAAAACCACTACTACCACTACTACTAATGTGGCAAGGGTGAATAGGGATCGTCCCAAGGGATTAGAGGGGCACTAGTAATGGAAACAATGCTTAGGTTTAGTAGGTCTAGTGATCAAAGGTAGGTTGTTTGGTTGATTAAACTACAATTAAGATTAAACAAGCTCAATATAAAACAAGTAATTAAAGTATAGAGAAAACAAGAAAGAGATGTCTTGGGACTTAGAGGTCACCACTAAGCATCACCTTTCTATACACTCAATTCATAATTAATGAGGGGGAAAACATATGTTGCAACAATAGTGAGTGTATGTGGTTGCTTCAACAAGCATGGATGACCAATTAAGTATATATTGTCTAAACAACACAATGAATAGCACAATATATCAAACTAAGCCATTAATCCTTCCTTTAATCTCACAATCCAAATACATCACATGATTAGAGAAATATACTACTTGCATTTATAAGTATGGAACATCAAACAACAAGCATGGAATGTCCTCCCATTTAACAATTAAGGTAACTATACTACATCTAAGCTAATGGAATGAAAATTAAACTAATTAAACTAAGGGAGAGGCACAATCCATCAAGGAATGAGTATGAACCATCAAATAAACCACAAGAGTATTCTATTAAGCACTATGTCTTGACAATCTCTAGATCTATAGCATCAACACACATAGACATGCATCAACAACACAAGAGTTAGAGATAAACACATAAACATCTATTCTAGCATACATAGACATATGAATAGAATGCAATGATCAATTGGAAGAATTAAACCACACAAATCATTGAATAAACAAGATCTATGTATATAAAAATGTCAAAACATGTATTACAACACAAATCCCCTCAAAAATACATAAATCAAGATAAAAAAAAAGGCATGCTTAGAGCTAACTCTAGCCCCAAGATGATGTCTAGCCACTCATGGATGGTGTCCTCCAATCCTCAAGGGCTATCTCCATGGTAGAAGTGCTCTTCTTCTTGAGGTAGATGGAAAACTTCCCAAGAATGTGTCTCTAGCCTCCTCTTCTCTTTTCTTTCTCTCTAAGAATGATATCTAATGTTGTATCTAAAAACTCCTTTATAAAAGTGGCTCATAATCCTTATATAGGTAGCTCAAATGTCACACCCAATGGTTTAGGCTCGTACACAAGGGCTCCTTCAATGATTGCACCATAAGACAACTTTTAATGAAAATTGATTTAATTCGCACTTGAGAGGGTTCGATCAATCGAACTTGGCTGAGATCTTTCAAACTTTGGCTGGATCGATCCTCCCATGGCAGCACCTTTTTGGATAAAGACAACTCTGAGATATTTTAGGAAAGAAACAAAAGTGGTAGGTGGGGTGGTACAACAGGATAAGATGGAATATTTTCGATCGATCTGAGAATGGTTGGATTGATCGAACTTTGTAGGATCTTTGGATAAGGACAAAAAAGCTTGGATCCATCTTGGAGAGTCTAGATCAATGAACTTTCGATCGATCGAAGTATTCTTGAGATCGATCGAACATGCTGAATTTCCACATTTTGCTTCAATTTGTTTCCACTTTGCTCCTTTCTTCCATCTAGCTTGAGTTAGCTTCTTTTAAGCTCTTATTTGGCTGAATTAATTTATTTTGGAGATAAGCACCTAAAAAGGACAATAACACTAAATTAGTCTAAAACGGGAAAGTAAGATCGATAAAGATCCTAGAATCCCTAAGCATAAAGGGTTTAAATGCGCACTTTTCAGCGCTCATCAATTCTTCATTCATCAAGGCACTAAAACTGACCATCTTCTCGTACATAAGCTTCAATGGAAACATTCTGTTTTGTGTCATTTGTACCTTTATAATCAGCCTACCATTTTTGTCTTTGACCACACAAACATCATTATTGAAATGTACATCATTTCCCTTTTGCAGAATCTGTCCAACACTCAAAAGATTATATTTAAGACCTGGAGCATAATATACATCAGTAATCTTCTGCACTCCCTTCTTGCTTTTGACAAGAATGTCGCATTTTCCTCTGACAAAATGCCTTTTATTATCACCAGTTTTGACTTCACTTTGAATAGATTCATCCAAATTTACAAAGGCATTTTTATCTCCAGTAACGTGATTGCTACAACCACTGTCAATATACCATATATTTTCTGAAACTTCTTCTTGTGTATTGCAAACCAACATGAAAACTCCTTCTTCCTTTTCTTCCTCCTTGTGTATGAATGTCGAACTATTGCTTGCTTCATTATCATTCTTTTTGAACCAGCAATCTGCTTGAAAATGCCCCAGTTTTCCACAATTGAAATATTGGAGATGATATGAGTCACCACGACCTCTACCTTATCCTTTGCTTCGACCTCGACCTCGACCTCTTTTCATTCCTCTTCCTCTTCCTCTATGAGGAGGAAAATTAGCATTTTCCTTATACTCAAAAATTCTTCCTTCATTATTTCTTCCTCTCCCTCGGCTATTTCGATCACTTTTTGTTCCTCTCCAACCTTCCCTAAAAGAAGTTTGAGCATGAAATGCTTGTTCTAGAGGCGTTGAATCAAAATTCTTTAATCGAAGCTCATGAGATTGGAGTGATCCCATCAAGCTATTTACTGACAAAGTCGACAAATCTTTCGACTCTTCAATTGCTACAACGATGTGTTTGAATTTTCTAGGCATACTTTGGAGGATTTTTTCAACAATTCTTTGATCTTGAATATCTTCTCCATTCACCTTTAATTGGTTAGTGATCGAAAGAATACGATTAAATTACTCTTCTACACTTTCAGAATCTTTCATCTTAATCGTATCGAATTCAGCTCGAAGAGCTTGCAATCTCACCACTTTAACTTTATCTTCACCCTTATAAGTGGCCTGTAACGTATCCTACGCTTGCTTTGCTGAAATGGCTGTCAAGATTCTTTCAAAAATTCCTTCATCAATTGCTTGATAAATGAAGAACAATGTTTTCCTGTCCTTCTTTCGATTCTCTTTCAACTCATTGAGTTGTGCTTGACTCAGCCCCGCTTGATTTGTCGGTTTTTTAAAACTGTTTTCAACAATTTCCCATAAATCTTGGGATCCATACAAAAACTTTCATTTGTAGACTCCACTGATTGTAATTCTTCCCACTAAACTTGGGAAGTTGGGGCTGCAACATGTTGTTAGATGCCATTTTTCTTTGCCGATCTTGTAATAAGGCTCTGATACCACTTTGTTGGAGTTGGTGGGCAAATGAACACAAATGGGATACACTCATATATATTCAACTGAATTAGTAAACACGCAATTCAAAAACACTCACTTCTATAAAGCTGAATTCTTTATCTTATATTACTCAATTGTTTGTGTGTTGAAATACACTTACATGACTCACCTATTTATACTACTCAATGGATACTTCTAATACATGAATTTAATACATTCAATGAACCATACAATGAACCAAAATATTTCATATAAACCAAAATGTTCCATGTACTAGCAATTATTATGAGATTCTTTGCACCTTCCCAAGTATCACTTGGTCTTCTAAGATAAATCTAAACAAGTCTAGATTAATCTTCCAACACATGTATGGTTGTGATGAAGTTGATGTGAAGAAATTACCATTGCATGTGATGTGCCATCCTCTATCTGACATGAATGTGACATGTTGGCTTCATCCAAGCTTGATGTGAAAGACAAAAGACATTTACTCGACTGTTAGGTACTCGAGAGCCCTTTTTTGGACTTGTCACTCCAGACTATATCTTTTAATTGAACAGTAATAGTTGCCTTACTCTCCTATTTGGTGTATGGTACACCCAACCAAGATAGCCAAGGCCGTAAGAATTGTTAATTGGTCGCGTAGGCTACTGATGTGGCTTGGAGTAAGATCTAGCCCTATTTTTTCCACCTATCGACAATCTTGAACCCCATTCTTCATAAAGTCATGTCTAGGTGGTCCAAATATCCAATTTGGGTGCAGACAAAAACACTATTTTTTATAATAGTAGAACTATTATTTGTCTCCAAATTACTTCAAGGAAATGAAGTCTAGACATGCATCAATCTACTTCTAAATTTTACTAAAGACATTTTTATAGAATTTATGAATACTAAAGATTTGCAAAATTAAATCCAACATAAAACACCAAATAAATTAAATATCTGTAAGATGGTATTTTTTGCATGAAGCCTACATCTATTTCCTTACTACAAGTTAAATTGTAAATATAGGTATACATGTTTATCAGTTAATTACTATAATGAGTCCAACAATAAGCATTGGTATACTATTCATTTTGAAAATCTTTGAAGAACCGGTACACTTATAGAGTGTATGCATTCGTATATCTTGTCTATGTTGGATGCAACATTCCTCGAATACTCATAGATGTGAGTCTAATACTTCATAAACTTGTTTATAATTTTAAAATAAATTTTATTTATTTATTTCTAGCACGTACATGATATGCCTCAAATACTTTAGTCACGTATTTGATACTCCTTAGATATTTTAAGACACATTGAATAAGTGTTGAATAGTAAAATGTAACTTTTCTAAGTATAATATTTTAGTATTTTGATGGACATCTTCTATATGTGTATGTCAAATTTTATATATGATAAGAAACTAAATAGATGAATTACTACCTTTATTTCTGCCATATGAGTTTCCATCTTGTTGATATTGGTTATATGTTCCATTTTTTTTTTCCTATTTGCCACAGGTGATTTGTCCGGTCATGCTTTGCTCTATCAACAGTGTGCTTTAAGTCATGGAAGAATTCTTAGTGTTGCCATGCAAAGCTAAATTGTTTAACTACCGCTATTGTGCCAAGGTATAAGTGTGTGCCTAAATAAACAAATAAATTCAAGTTAGTATGTGTTTTAACTATCCCCTCCCCCCCCCCCCCCCCAAAAAAATGTCTTATGATTGTATGTATTAGTTTTCTCCTCTCCCCACCAAGAAAAAGAAAAAAAAAAAAAAAAAAAAAAAAAAAAAAAAAAAAAAAAAAAAAACGTCAACATTTCTTAGTGTTCATTTCCATTCCAAGCATCTTTATTCCCTGTTGCTTACATACATTTTGTAGTGTATGTTTAAATACATTGGCTTTTTTTTACCGTATTCTTTTTCTGCTTCAGTGTGGATGAACACTCAATTATATTTGTGGCTTAAAACCATTGAGCTGGTTGAAAAGTTAAGTGTATGTGTTTTCTTTTTAATATTGTCTATGACGGTAACTGATGAACTATTTTATATTATATTTCATTGATGATTTCATCCACCATTACTAGAGTTTTTGGCATTTGTAAGAACCCAATTAAGTTAAAGCAAAGCTCAGTGGCAATATTGTTCCCATGCAGCATTGAAGGCTAACTTCAATTGAAATCCCTTATGTGATGTAAGCTTTTCACAAGGAAAGTCCACATTGAATGGTCATGTTAATTATATCAAAACCCACACAGAATGACCATTTTATATAAAAATCCTACAAGAAATGAAAGTCCCCATAATTACTTTGAAACCGTAAAGATACGGTTTTGTCACAGTTTGAGGTCCTTTAGGACCTCCATATAGAAAGCAGCCTTTGTAGTAGAGGTATTGTAGGTTATTAAAGGACAATACTTGGCTTAACTGTGAGAGAATTAACTTTAAGAGGATAGAATTTAAATCAAAGGATTAGTGAGTATTAATAAAGTGGTTTGTAGAGATTGGTAGGAGCACTCCATGTACATTGAAACAATGATATGAGGACCCCTAGTTGGTTGTAGAGAGTGATATTGTCACTCCTAGCAAACACTATAAAAGGAAAGCTTGTAGAGAAATCTTTAGGAATAGGTTGCTCTAATATATACATATACTCTCATATATATATCAATGATCTCTACCAAAGTTCTAGGGTTTCACTTGTTCATCTATTTGTTCCCACAACATGGTTGAGGGTTGTTCATCAAAGAGGTCATTCGTCAAAGAGGTCATAGGGAAGATTCTTGAAGGTAATGATTCCATTAAAGAAGGCTTAAAGCAAGGAGATTGTATAAACAAAGCTTAGAGCAATTATCTACCATTATTGTGGAGTGATATTGAGATTTACCCAAATCTCAAGGTGTAAAACTCTAGTGTTTCTATATAAGTATATATTTTTTCATCATCTCTATTCCAACAAATAGGTCTCTACACATGAACAAGTTCCTTACATACATGCTTCCAAATTTTAAAAAATTCCATTTCCCAACACCACCAAGCCTTCAGTTTCAAATTGGTTTAACCATGGCCTTTAGCAAGAGAAGTTGAGCCCTTGCATTGGTTTGGGAAAATTGTAACCAAGTCACGAGTTCAAATTTCTCCAGTTTACTCAAGCAATTTTGTGACACCTCCTAATTTCCACATATAAGTTGTCCAGACTTATATATGAAAATTAGAATATATCAATCACTTGATAATAGACAAGCATAAACTACAAGATGCAATAAATAAAGAAATAAAAGCGGATGGAAATACTAGAATCAAATAAATCTCAACATCTTTAATCCTTAAAATTCAATTTATTACAACTCAGGAATCACGTAAAACAAAAACCCCTAAATGCAAAACCAAAAAATACCATCCATAATCTCAAGAAAGACTACAAGGAATAATAATGAGTTTCTACATTGAAATAACTGAAAGAATGAATGATCACAACAAGCTAAGAAGTGTTAATTCCTTAACCCTATAGCTGAAACTGTCTGGGAGCTGAAATCAACAAAATGTGGGTTAAACCCATAAGCAAGTCCTCTCTACTACAACCCAACAGAGAATCGATAAACATATCATCTCTAACCAAAACCAATCCCATAACAAGATACTCATAAACATGTGATCAACATATATAAGCATAAAATAATAAGCAACTCAATCATGCATTGGCAAATCAACTATGCCAATAAACCAAACCACCAACCTAGGCAACTCAACCATGCCTTGGCAAATCAATTATACTAATGGGTACTAATAAAGCTACGTTGTTACTCAGTTCACAATGGTTCCATAATACATTCTACATTCACGATATGATTAGTTTATCCCTTCCCGTTACTGATTTCGGTGATGCTTAATACCTTACGCGAACTACTCTAAGGTTAAGCCAGGGGGTCAGTCTTTCTTTAAGGGCCTCCTGGCGGGGTTTAGGGTAACACTCCATAGACTAGAAAACACTAACAAAAAATTGTGCCAAAACTTCACTGTTTTGAAAAATTACCGAATTACAACATGCGAATCAGAAACATGATAACCTAAGTATTATTAATCAAAATAATAATAATACATGTGATTCTACAGTTAAAGAAAGATGATGATGATCGGGATTGATTCTAAGTTCAAGAGGATCCAAAAATAAGTTTATGTAACCTAGGATCGATCTTAGGCCACCTAATATCGATCTTAGTGTACCCCAGAATCATTGCAAGTAATAATCGAGTTATATCCAGAAAAGATCAATCGCACACCTCCTAAGATCGATCATCAAAATGCTCATGCGATCGATCGTAAAATAGCCTAGCTAAGATTGATCACAAACCCCCCCTAACGCGATCGAGGCACACAAACTAGAAAACAGGTTTGCAAGCTACGGGTTCTCAATCCAGGTTATACAATTTCCTTTAAGTTTTGTAAAGCAGAGGCAACATCAATGGTCTAAAAAAAATCTAATCATGCAATAACAACTAATCTAAAGCAGCACGAGGAATCGAAGACAAAATCAATCAATAACAACGCATGATCTTCAGATTTATGAAACTTGAAAGTAGTAAAACATTTATAAATTAATCCACAATTCTCTAGTTCAATTATTCGTGATAAAAACAGTGATTAACCTACTAATTTACATTACAAAGTGGTGAAAGGATTATAGATTCAAAGCGGAAGAGAAGAGATGAACTTGCCTTAAGAAATCGTAGGGTTCCAATCTAAGGTCGTAGTGTTCTCCGGATTCCCTTCCACAAATTGGGAGCCTAGGGTTCGTCATTGGCCTCTCTATCTCTCGCTCGTTCTCGCTCTCTTTCCCTCTCTCTGTCTCTATGCGTTATATGTATAATAATATAATCTGTATATTCTGAAATCTCGAATCGTAAAAATAAGGCTATACCAGAATATAACATAAACTAGGACCTTACCACATAAGCCCACCAAAGCCCAAATAGACATTTAAGGCTGACCCAAATAACCCATGGTCCAGTAACGTAAATCCAATAAAATTAAATGCAATAATACAAATACCCCTAAATAATTTAATAAAATAATTAAAATACATAATTAATTAATAAATAAATGAAAACACACATAACAATTAGTAAATAAATTAATTAACCCATTTAATAAATCATTTAAAATCACGGGGTATTACAAAGTTGGCCTTTGGTATTTTGGTTCCAACTTGGGTTTTATAAGGAGTGGGTATTGTCATAATTTTAATTGATTTGCAAACCTAGATGAAGTCATTTCATTCTTTTGGTTCGCTTGAAGACTCAAAGGATGTCATTTGGTGATTTTGGTTCTTTTAAATATCCAAACGACGTCGTGTGGTCTTTTAAGGTTAAAATAGGCATTTCAAAATTACAATTTTAAGCTTTTAAATTAATATTCGTATGGCAAGGGTAATGTGCTACTATCATCATTTCATACTGTAACTAATAGTTAGGTAAAGAAATTGCCTTAGATGATAATATTTGTTAATTAAGGGTGTTATTTGTTAGTTTAGAAGGTACAATGGGAGTTTTATAAATTTAGCCTTACATAAATTTACATGGGCATACTAATTTACCTCTAGATGCCATATTCACCTCAAATCTTCCACCTAATAGTGACTTTAGTCCCACTTTTTTTGTTAACTTTTAACTTGCAAAATTATGAGAATTGCCGGAATAAAAAAAGAACAAAAATTGTTGCACAACTTAAATTCCCCTTAACTCTCATGATTTGATATTTCTAGCGTATCTGCAATTTAGGCATGATTAATGATACAGAGTCCGAGGATTGAACACATCTTACTAAAATTATGACAATATGAAAAGACGTCATGATTACATCATTACTCACTCACATAAAAATTCAAACACATCAATCTTTTGGACTACTTATGATTAGCGTATATACATATTTAGGTTTTTTTTTTATTTATCTAAAAGTTAATGTATTAGCTGTCAATTTAATTGTATAGTTTACTTAAATTGGTCTATTATGTATAACAAGATATATGAAAGTAATAATCTTTTCAGCAGTTTGTCAATTTGGAATCAGAGATTCAGAATAAAAAGAAAGGAATTTTGCTGTTTTGGTTTTTCCTTTTGTAACCCTAATTCTAAAGACCTGTAACAGCGGTCATCTATCTTCTTTGTGTTAGTGCTGTTTGTTTGTCTTCAATACCTCTTAGCCATGATCCATGGCGGAACCACTGATTCTTCCTCTCTAACCGAGATTTCATCTGATAGTAAGAAGTCCTCCGCGATGACTATTCATGAAATTTTTTCTCCCGTTCCTATTAAATTGGTTGGTGGTATTATGCCTTTCCTTATATAATTCTTCTCTCTTTACAAATCTTATCTCTCTAGATTTATCTCCAATACATCCATGGCTTCCACCAATAATGGCTGACGGCTGTAACGAACTACCCACCGGGCCACCGGCAACCCAGTGTCCTTCTCCTTACCACCATCAATTACGACCATCAGTTTCGCATCCACCGCCACCACTTTTCCTCTTCCGCCTCATCGCCGGTGTCGCCATTGCCACACTTCCAATATCAGCTGTAAATAGTCAAAGGACTTATGATGTTGAAAAGCTCCCCCCAAACACTATATATAAGGTTTTTTTTTTTTTTTTTTTTTTTCTCATTATCTATATTCCAAAAAAAAAGTTCTGCCTCTGTTTTTTTAGTGTCCACTTCCATTCCAGGCTTCGACTTCTTCCCTGTTGCTTATATACGTTTTGCAATGTTTGCGGTACATTGGCTTTGCTTTTTACCGTGTTCCTTTTTGCTCAAGTGTGAATGAACATTCTGTATGTGTGTGTGTTTTTTTCTTTTGTAAATCTTAAAATATATTTCATAGATTATTTCATCCACCTTTACTAGACTTCATGGGTTTGTTAGAGCCCACACAAAATGACTATTTTACATAAAAATCATACATGAAATTTGTTACTTGTTAACTTTAAGAGGTTAGAATTTACATTAATTGCAGGGACGGACCTACATTGACATGAGGAGGGCAATTGGCCCTTCTGAATTTTTTTTTTTTTTATTATTAATATACCCTACTAATTTGCTCTTTTTCAACTATATATCCCTAAAATATTACTATTGACCCCCTGAAATTATTAAAAGATTTCATTATTGCCCCCTTACCTTATTTTGTGGGTCCGTCCCTGATTAAGAGAGTATTAATCAAAGGCTAAAAAGAAATTGTTTTGAATTCCAATATTTACAAATTAATTTGAATTCTCTAGTTCAGGTATAGTTAGTGAGTTTCCATACCAAGCTATGAGGACTTGGACAAGAGGATTATAGTGTTGCCTGTACGGATAAACTAGACTTTGGGGGTGTGGTTTGCTCTTTTTAATATCTAATTGTAAGTATAGTTTTAATTTCATTTAGGGTAAAGGACAATAAACCCCCATGAACTATCAATAAATAACACAAAATCCCCCTAAATTAAGTAGTGCTCCTGAACTATCTAAAACGTGCAATTTAAGGATAATTTTAAAATTCACCGTCACCAGAGATCACCGGATATGTTAGATTAATTCTCCAATGACTTAATTTGATATTTTTTTAGCACACATGGCCATCCTATTCAATAATTATATATGCTTTCATTTTCTGAATTCTAATTACTTCGTGTAACAGCTTCACCACTCGAGTAAGCGTGACTAGCACCATACAATGGTTTTATTAGCATTTGTTTGCTAAACAATTTACTTTCTCCGAACTTAAATTACACCACTTAATTTATGAATCTCTAAACTCCTTTTATCTTTCTTGATTGTCCTTAAATATACACTTATAAAACCGTCAAATTTTGTAGACCACCATTACAATATATAATCTCCAGTTGACCCAAATTTGAAGAACCGATGCAACAGTGTGTGTAATATATATATATATATATATATATATATATATATATATACATAAAGAGAGAGAGAAAGAACAGAGTATATAAATACACAAATGTATAGAGGGACAAGTGCAGAAAACACCCCTAGAATATATTTCGCGTAACACTTTTTTCCCTAGCTATTTGAAAACGTGTGCAAAAAACACGTCTAATCTTTTCACATTGTACAAAAATACCCCTCAATAAAACATCTGACATAAATTAGTGCTGTAATATTTGTTTTGCACTTTTAGGGCATGTTTGGTGTGGTGGAATGAATTGGAATGGAATGAGAATGGAGGTGGGAATGGAATGAGAATGGAATGGAATGAGAACACCGTTTGGTTGTAAATATGAAATGTGTAAAAATGGAATCTCATTCTCATTCCTATGTTTGGTAAAAAAGTTAGAATATAATGAATTTATATTGTTTCTTTAAATTACATTTTATTATTAGTAAAAAAAATTAACTAAAAAAATTAATTTGCAAAAATAAAAGGAAAAGAGATAATAGAGAGAGAAAAATAAACGAGATAGAAAGAGGGGGAACAAACAGCATATATATATATATTATATTTTATGTAGTGTGTGTATGCGTGAATTATCTCTTTAAATTATTTTATTATTTTATTAATTCTTAGTGGGAATGGAATGGTCATTCCACCTCTCAAGAAGTGGAATGGGCATTCCACCTTTTTGATGGAATGGGCATTCTCAAGGAATGGTCATTCCACTTTTAATGTGACACACCAAATAAAAGAATGAAAACAAATGTATTCCATTCCACCTTCATTTGATTCCATTCACTCACACCAAACATAGCCTTACTCTTCTGATAATGTCCAAGAGGGTATATATGCTACTAATCTCATAAGGGTGTTTAGGGATGGCAATAGGACGGATTGGGGCAGGTTTCTCATTCCTCATCCCCATCCCTGTTTAAATTTAACACCCCCAAAACCACCTCATAACCGATTATTTTTTTACCCCTAATCCCCATAACCGCCCCCGCCCCGCCTTAGAAGATAAGAATGAGTAGGGTTTATTTAGAAGTGTATATATAATATAATATGATATATATATATATATATATATATATATATATAATATGTTAAATCAGTAACTACAATAACATGGTAGGAGTTAATAGGAGTAGTTCCATATGTAATCGGGGCAGTTGTGGGGCAGGAGTACCCTCCCCCACCCCAAATTCAGCAGGTTTTTTTCCCAACCCCATTTAAATAAATAGTTCTCCAAACTCGCTTTAAACGGGGCCGGGGTGGGGCGATTCCCCACCGAGTTGGGGTAAATTGCCATTCCTAGATGTTATGTGCGTATTACTTTATATATATGCTTTTTTAATTTTTTTCTCTATATATATCTCTAAACTTTTTTTTTATATGTATATTTTGAGAATTTGTAAAATAATGATTTGAATTTTTTAAGATTTCAGTGTACTGTTTTCTTTTTTTTTTTTTTTTCCTTTAATTCTTTTTTCGTACCAACAATGTTAAAATATATATATATATATATATATATATATATATATATATATAAGTGTGCACTGGTTTTCGAAGTTTGGAGCAGATTTCTTTTCTTTAATTTACACTTTATTTTCGTTTTTTATTTTCTATTTTTATTTTTATTTTTACTTGTCCATTGTCGACGTCCTCTAATAGTCTTTTTTTTTTTTGTCATTTTACATAATTATTTATTTTATATATTTTATAAAATGGTTTAGTAAGAGTAAGTTAGTCAACTTAGGGTTTGAATTGATCAGAGGGACCTATTTGCACCAAATTGAAACTTTATGGATGTTTTTACACGTGAAGGACATCCTCCAATAATGCCATTTTCGGTAGTTGTAGAAGTAATCGAACATCTCCACCATCCACAGAAGATCCGAAGTTCTTCGGACCCAAGCTCACTTGACCCGACTCCTCCTCCTCCTCCTCCACAGCCCCAGAATTACATGTTTATTGTTCACCCTTGTTTTGGTTCCATTTGGTTATAACCGTTTTCATATTTTTCTTCATCATTTAATTTGGTAATCAATGATAATAAAATAAAGTCAATATATAAAGTAAATAAATAAAAGTATTTGGTAACATTAGATTGTTTAAATTTTAACATTAGAGTATTTAATTTTTCAAATCTTTAAAAAAAACAAAAATAATAGAATTGACGACTTATTCAACCTGATTTTCAAATCGATCGGTTAGTTAGAAACATAACCAATTCAAGTACGTTCGGTTTTTTTTTTTTTTTTTTTTTTTTGTAACCGGCTATTATAAATTAATCATACATTAAAAAAAAAAAAAATTAATTAATTTTAGGTTAGATTGTTGAACTTAAAAAATTAATTTTAGGTTAGAATGTTGAACTTGTTTATGTGTACGACGTAACTCTACTTAAATTCATAATTGTTTCCTTTTTTTTTTAAGATTTTTTCTTTTCAAAGGCAAGAGGTAAAAGAAAGGAAGACTTCTTATATTTTGATTTAAAAAACGAGCCAAAGTCACAACACCCAATAATTGCACCTTTACTGCTAAAATCACAAGATAAACTTGCATGATTTTCATTCCTTGACAAAATAATATATCAAAACCCAGTCAGCAGTTCAAAAAAACAAGAGAGCATAAATTAACTAGGCACTAAACATCCACCACCATGTGGGCTTGGGCTTGGGCTTGGGCTTGGGCTTATGTTTTCTTTTCTTTCCCAAATACCCACCAAACATACCCTGTACGGTTGTAACACCTCCTACACCACCGCATCCACCACCATGTGGGTTTGGGCTTGGACTTGGCCTTGGGCTGGGCTTATATTTTCTTTGTATCTTTGTAGCGTGGATTTTGCTTGGGCCACTCATGTGGACTTTTATATTATTTTCTTTTCTTGTGGCCCATTATCTTCTGTATTGGCCGGGGGAATGTTCCCAGTATTTCTATAATGCTACGTTTGGTGTGCAGAAATAGAATAGAATGGAATGTTCATTCCAACTATTAATTTGTTTGGTATGCAATTTAAAGTGCAAATGACCATTCCATTGGAATAAAAATTCATTAGACAATGTAAGTGCAGTTTTTTATACCCGAACACTTGAGAATAAATCAAAAGAAATTAAGAACAAGAGGGTGGAGACAATAGACAATTTTAACAAGAAAGAACAGTGTTTTTGGAATTCCATCCTCCCGTTCGGATGTAAAAACTGCACCCATGCACAACTAAAAACCTATAAATGGCCAAGAAGCCATTCCCAAATAAATTTTTTCAAAAAACTAACCTTCCAAAAAATTTGTCATGTCCACCACCACCCCACCGCCAAAAAAACAAAAAAAAAAAATTATGACAATTGATACCTGTGAGTGGAATATGTGGACCATATTATTTTGAAAAATTGGAATCCATGGCTGCATAAAGTAGCTTTATAAAGTTGACGGCAGACAATTGATATCTGTGAGTGGGATATGTGGACCATATTATTTTGACAATGTGAAACCCATGGCTCCATAAAGTAGCTTTATAAAGTTGATGGCAGATAGTTATAAATTCGAACCCATGGACCATACCTCTTTCATGAATTATTGATTGTGTACTATTTATTGGAGAAAAAAAATTACTGATTGTGTACTAAGCATTAACAAAAAAATAACTGATGGTGTAATAAGCATGAACAAAAACACACTAAAACATGCCCACCCAAACACACCCTTATATACATAAACTTTCAGCCACCAGCATTCCTTGACCCTTTTTTATTGGTTGTGTATTAATAAGAATAACGAGATATTTGGTTTTTTTTTTTTTTTTAACTGAATTTACATAAAATAATTCTTAAAAACTATTAACCAATTTTATTTTTATACAATTTTCAAAAAACAAAAAATGTTAATTACAACCCATATAATTACTATAAAGGTCATACAAATCCCGTGGTGATTTTGTATTAGAAGAGTGCTAAGAGCATTTCCAACCGTATGTTAAAATATATTTTTGTGTAAAATATACATGGTTACGTATGATATATAAATTTTTTTTATTTCCAACAGTCTATTAAGATGCACTGTCATGTCACTAATGTGTAAAATTATTGTGTATTTCAAACAATCTTTTTATACAGCCACACAGTATATTTTCTTTTTTCTCCCTCTTTCTTATTCCATTACTGAATCAACCTTATATTAAATAGGCTTGTAAAAATTATGTCAGGTCCAGGCATGACACTGGTTGGTTGTTATTGGGGCATATATTTTTACACAAAGGTATAAACACAACCGTTGGAGCTAAAAATAAATAATCAAATTTTTTTTTATGTAAATCTATTATGACAAATCTCCAACCGTTGTGTGTGTGTGTATGTGTGTGTGTGTGTGTGTGTATATATATATAAATCTGATGTGTCTTTATAGATTTACCAAAAAAAAAATTTGAATTATTTAATTTTAATTACAGCTATTGTTTTATACATTTTTTGTAAAAATGTATCCCCAAATAACAACTAATCAATATCATGTCTGGACCCACATAATTTTTACAAACCTACTTAATATATGATTGATTCCTTAATGGAATGAGAAAGAGGAAGTAAAAAGGAAATATACTGATGTGATTGTGTAAAAAGATTGTGTAAAATACATAATAATTTTACAAATTAGTGATATGGCAGTGTATCTTAACAAACTGCTGGAGATAAAAAAAAATTTACACATCATATGTGGCGATGCATATTTTATACAAACGAGTATTTTAACAGAGTGCTGGGGATGCTCAAGCGTGGGCCTAACCTACTTTTTTTTTTTTTTTTTTCAGGTATTCGTCAGTTCCAAGCATAGAGATTGTTCGTGCTAAGCAGAGACAGTCACTCATTCTTCTGATGACATTTATCCATCTAAGCCGTCTCGTGATCCATTCTATTCGTATGAACTAATGTCTTACTAGTTCGAAATAGATTAAATTAAGCTGAGCCGAAGGCTCCATTTCCAGATGCTTTAAAATGATCCATTTATCTTGAAAAATAAAAGACCAAAGCAAATGAAATAATTGAAATATTTAGACAAATGAAGATTAATCTTCCACTCATTTTATTATTATTATTATTAAATCCTGGAATAACACGTATATTATATATTAATATAGGAGAGGACGATAATGTTTTTAGTGACTAGTTGCTCACTTGGTCTCTTAATTGATCACAATTACTATAATTGTAAGTTCATTTATCTTTATGGAAATTATATATATATATATATATATATATATATATATATATATATAGTTTGGACATCCAAATTCCACCAAAATTTCTTTAGAGAATGTCCCATTTCATTTTAATTCTCAAAGGACTTAATTTGATTTTCTGAATTCTAGTTACTTCATATAACAACATAACCACTTGAGTAAGCATGACTATGCACAATGCAATGATTTTATTATCATTTGCTTGTTAAATAGTTTACTTTCTCCCAATTTAAATTACACCATTAAACTCATGAATTTCTAAACTCCTTTATCTTTCTTCATTGTCACCCAAATTTGAAGAAGTGATATAGCAAACGTGTGTAATAAATATATATATATATATATATATATATATATAGAGAGAGAGAGAGAGAGAGAGAGAGAGCAGAGTATATAAAATTACACACGCACAAATGTATAGACTACCTTGTAGACATTGGGATTGGGGGCCAGTAATGAAGGTACTTGTAGAAGAAATCGAACATCTCCACTATCCATAGAAGATCCGAAGCTATTCTGATCCAAGCTTACCTGACCCGACTCCTCCACTTCAGTCCAAGTACTACATGTTTATTGTTCACCCTTATTTTGGTTTTTATTAATTCTTGTAGAGGTTGATGACACAAAAGGCTTGCATGAAAGGTATTTATTTATTACTATCTCCGTCCCATAATAGTCGTCTTCTTTAAAAAATTTGACTAACAATTTTTGTGAGTCAAAATTATCAAAGTAGACATCTAATATGGGATATAGATAGTATATAAGTATATAAAAAGAATATAACTAAAAATGATCTCAAATGACTGAAAAATAAAAAAGTAATAGTGAGTCCAAATTTTTGAATTGGACAACTAATATGGGACGAGGGAATATTGTTGTTCTTTTCGTTGCTTATAATCCTTCACTGCTCATCAACTTTGTTTAATCAATTATTATTATTATTTTTAATTTAAATTTGTTTCTTTGAGTAGATCACACACACATCACAATTATCAATTATGGAAAATTAGATATTCAACTTTTTAATTGAAAAATAGATGAAATGCCACTAAAGGTAAATTCTAAATATTTATTATTTTCTATATAATTATTGGAAGGAAATTAATTACTTGATAATATGAATACCCAAGATTAATGAACAATCTGACATATGCAATAGTAAAATTAATTAACCCAAGACTGATTCAAGAATATAACGGTGAAAGAACAAGAATTGAACAAGACTTGGAATAGAATAAATAAATGTAAGTTTTCTTTCATCCATATGAGATCACATTATAATATATATATAATCATAGGAAGTTACCTAATCTTGTTTTCTTTTGAAAAATAAATGGACTTTATACAAGTTGTCATATAAAATTAAATTTATTTCTTTACTCATTGGGACACATTAGTTGAATTGTCCCATCTTGACGAGTACTTAATATCCTAAATAACATTTAATTTTATACCACTTGTCCTATAAAAATTAATTTGTTCCATCTTAAGGACCTCAATTAACAATGATAAATTTATGGGGAAGAGAGCCTTTGGGTTCGCAATAGCTAAGAGTGATTATTCTACTTGGACCCAGATCAATGCCATCCATAAAACTGATATAGAATAATTATAGCCGTCAACCATCAGTTTCTGTTTTCTTTCTTTTCTAATATAATAATATTATTTTTAGCTGCAGTTCATTATCTTTAGTTTAATTCAATAAGTCTTGGAGAAATGGTTTATATCTAATAATGTTACAAACACAAATTATCTTTAGTTTTTTAAAAAATAAAAAATGCAGACCATAAACTCAAGCCAGACCCAAAATATTTTTATTTTATTTTTTATTTTTTGGAGCAGGTATGTTTACAATTACTAAAAATAAGACATATAAAATCAAATTATAAAAAAATGAGTGAGAGCATTTGCCCATGCTGGTTTTACCTTTGTTTATTTTTTTTTATTTTTCTTTCTTTTTATGCCACAATTGCAAAATACGACTTTAATGCCATTATATTTACATCGAGGGGTTAGCAAAATGCGTGTCACAAATGGGTGCAGATTTAATAGCTGAGAAATTAATAGGTAATCTTGAGATTATTGGTTTTGAGTTAATAATGTATGACACATAAATAATTGTGTCAGTATAATGAGTTTGTGGGTCACCATGTAATTAGTTCTAATAGTCAAATCTCGTGGCTCCACTACCTTAAAAAACACACCCTTTTTTTTTTTTTTTTTGACAACCCTTCTTTCTTTTTCTTTTTATAAATTTTTTTTTCCTCCATACTGATTTTATTTTTTTTTTTTTGTGATGGCAAGGAACGAACTCCCACAATGTTGTTGGGAGACTAGAATTATCCACCTTTCAATGCTAATACCTATGTGATAGAAAAATCTTTCTCCTACTCTTACTGATAGGATATAATAAGATTTGCCAATGAAAATTAGTGCTTAGATTAAAAGATTTATGAGTGGGGTTTATGAAGGGAGAGTGAACTAGAGAACTAGTTGGAGGGAACCAAGATCTTAAACTACCAAAGTAAGTAGTAATAAATTTTATGAACCAAACAATAATTACACAAATTTAAATATTGATGGTTATGGCTAAGCATTCAATTTGTCAAATTAGTTTTTAGTTAATATTCTGACTCATTAGAGAAACCATCATTTAAGTGTTTAATTTGTATAGTTGATCATGTAAATATGTAGTTGGTGATTAACATGTTTCTCGAAAATTTAAGAATAATTAATTTAGTGTTCATTTTATAATTTTCATAACAATTCTGATTCCGTAACTCTTTGAGAGAAAAATGGTTTATACCTAACAAAGTTACAAACTCAAATTATCTAAAGTTTAGTTTTTTTTAAATAAAAAATGCATACCATAAAAGTCATAAAAAATTAAGACCCAAAAGATTATTATTTTTTATTTTTTATTGAGAGCAGGTGTGTTTGCAATTACTAAAAATAATACATAAAAAATCAAATCATAAAAAATTGAGTGAGAGCATTTGCCCTGCAGTTTCTCTCTCTCTCTCTCTCTCTCTCTTTATGCAACATTTGCAAAATAGAATATAGTACGAGTTTTATTGCCATTATATTTACAATGTACAGCAGTTGCAAATGACTTTTTCTATGTCACATTTGCAATCTAGTTGGATGTTTTAATTGTTGGGAAACGTGCAAGTTTTAAAAATTTTTCGAGGGATTTAAATTCATAAATCTTGATTCATCACATAGAGACAAGTTTTATGCAAAAATATTAATATGATGTATCATTCAATTAATGGATTGAATACTTACATCAAAGGTCTGAGTAAACCTTTAAAACTTTCCTCTAAAGTGAATGTTCTCACTTATTGTAAATCCCTTAGCAAGATGCCTTCTCCTTGAATCTCCATCTTCTTGGTAATTATTTTGCCTTTAGGAATCACTCATAAGCCTCCATGAATTACCTTGGAAAACTAGGCTTGTGGGAGCCTCCATTAGATGAGACCATAAACCCTAATTTTCTAAAGAGAGAAAATAAATTCCTTTTTCCTTCTCATTAAAAATCACCACCTAAAATATACATAGACCATGTATATTTATAGGCAACATAAAAATAAAGAAAAGGAAACAACAAATCCTTCTCCATCTCTAATTCATATGTCTCAAATCTAATATGATTCCAATATCAAGTTGGGCTATGAGTGAGAATCCATTGGGCCTATTATTTTATTGGCTGCAATGAATTAATAATTGGCCCGGTCCATGGACCCAATTCAATTAATTCATAAATTAATTTTTACTCCACTAAAAGAAATTAATTGAACTCCAATTAAATAATAAATAACCTCTAAGTCAATATTGCACTTTGACCCCTCTATGCATAATTAGTTATCGGATAAATAAAGCCATCAATCCGACTACTTAATTAATATATCTATTTTGGTACCTCTGATTATTTCTGGCTCGATCACAATAAAACATTTGTTTGACAAAAATAATAATTTAAATAAATAAATATATAATAAATCATTTTGTCTAAAAACACACGAAGGCCTTCGAATTTACTTTGTGATCAACCATAATCAATACAAAATAAATACAAGTAGCAATGATGCAAATATTGAAAATATAACCCTCTAACTATTAATTACATAACTACCCAAAGTGTCGGTCTAAGGATCCCGAAGAATCCGCCAAACAAATCAAAGTAATTATTAATTAATAAAAGAGTCTATATTTTTCTCATGCTTAAGAGTCAAATGCCATGACGGTGATAGGGAGTAATTGCATACGACGGCTCTCGCAATATATCTCAACCTAACGCGGATCCAGTTCAAGTCTTAATTAATTATGAGTCCATCCATAATTACCGACTATGAACAATTTATAATTACTATTTATATGTCATGCATTGATTGCCATCACATACATATATATAAATATTTCTTGTAATTACATGGACACTATCAATTTCATAGTGAATCGAAACATAATACATTGAATTCACCAATTATATAAATCATAAATATTTCAGATATGTCAGGAACATATGTCACTATAATCCAGATAGGAATTTGCTATGCCAGGGCATATAAATCCCAACATTAATGACACTATATCTACTTTGTACATTAGTTGGAAATAGGTCCTTAAATACTTTACAAAAGTTGATGATACATGAACATTTTCCAAGTCATGTGTGAATATCATAGAATTGTCAATTGTTTGGTTAAGTGCTAACCAATTATACTTTCAAATGACCATAATTTATTTTTGCGTGAAATTGGCTGAATGTGAGTCACACGTAGGTGCGAGTCATAATCCAATCACTTTAAAAAGTATTTATTTATATATTTATTTTTACAACGGTTTGTTTTCATATTTTGGAATTTTTTTTTTTTTTTTTTTTTTTTTTTTCAAATAGCACTTTGATTCATGTTTTGCTGTATTAATCAATACGCAACATATCGATCAGTTCGTAACCGTTTTTCAAAGTTTCAATACCGTTACACATTTGGCTGATTTAACCAATTTATACCGATATTCGTCTGAATCTGTTACATCACGACCATGACCGATACCATAAATGCAAACCATGCTTCAATTCTTTTTTTTTTTTTTGGACTGAACAATTATTTTTTCCCTTCTTCTTTACACTGTGAATTTTTTTTTTTTTTTAAACTTAAAAAAGAAAAAAAAAATTAATGAGCCCTTTGCCTTTTGATTTATTTATTTTAAATTTGTCAACAAATATATAAGAATATAGCTATTTTTTATAATCATTGGAAAATTAATCCAACGATTATAGAAATTCCAAACAAAAGAAGATTGGAAAAAAATGGTTATAGTTTTTGAGGAAAAAAAGTGGAGTGGTGTAAAAGTGTGTCTGCTGGGGAATAAAATACATTATCTTTTCGTGTGTGTATATAAAAAATTTGGGCCGGTACGTCCATGGAGAAGTGAAGGATGAAAACGAAGGGTCATTGATTGGTAGGGAGAGCTAATAATACAATGAATTATTGAGAGCAAGATGATAGCATGACAGGTGGGGAAAAAAAATATTTAGATTATATATAATATAATCTAAATATTATATATATATATATATATATATATATATATATATATAAGTAAAATTAGTGAATAAAATAGCAAAAAAAAATTGCCTCCACTAAAATCATAATAGATCTATGCTACAAGCACACACAAACCTTTATAACTATACACACATATATATAGCATGCAAGAACTGTTGGAATTTATATATATATATTTAAATAATAAAATTATTTTATGATCCTATGTACTACGTTTTCTAAAATAGGATTGATACTTGATGGATTGGGTTGTACTTTTCAATTTGGTGGTATAATTGGGAGTATGGTTTTTTATACCGTTGGATTGTGGTTTTCCAACTTATTTAGTGTGGTTTAATTCTAACCATTGATATCTAAGTTTCCATGATAGGAAGGGAAACTTAGATATGCTTGTTTGTAGAGAAGCCGTCCCCCCATGTTGTTGTTATATATAGGGGTTTTAAAACCCTTATTCCCTATCGTATCGACAACTTTCAGAAGGGGGTAAAGCGCTCTATTTTCAGATCTCTCAAAGGGCGATAAGGAATTATCAAAAGTATCAAAAAGTTTAATTTTCTAATCAGGTATGATATTAAAACCTCTCTTTAATTTATGATCAATTTTGATTTTTACATGTTATTTATTTTTTAAACCTAACAATTGGTATCAGAGTGAAGTTAGGGTTTGTAGAAATCAAAATATGTAATTGATTTATATTTTTTAAATAAATAAAGTAGTGCACAAATTGCTATCAGTTTGTTTCGTGATCAAATTGCATGCACGCTAAATGAGAGTTTTGTATGAATTTGTTATGCAATTTAATCACTTTGTCTTTAATCAGTAAACGAGATTTTGTTTTACATGAATTGTTATGCAATCAAGCTGTTTGTCTCCTTTATAAGTTTACACGCCGAACAAGGAATAAAACAACAATTAATGAATTTGCTCAACTCCCCAGAATCTGACTCTATAGAACATGAATATACTTGACGCTTTGAGACAGAACAATTAAATTGGACTGTGTTATATCCTTGTTGAAGAGAAATTATCTAAAAGTTCAAGCTCTATTTATCACTACTACTTGAATTGGACTACTAATTGTACAAAGCCAATTCATATTGATGAAACTTATTTAGACATCATAATCAATGAGTATATTAGATTGTTTCATGTCAATAGAAGTTATATGTTTCAGTTCCAGAGGGAATTCAAGGCATAACAGATTTGCTAAAATTCTGTTTACTTCATATATTTGGAGGATGTGGTGGAATAGGAATCAGGTAAGTTTTGGTGTATTAAAATAATATTTTATAATTACATACATCAATCTTGTAATATATATATATATATGATTGTAGGGTATGAAAACAAAACTATTGAGATGTAAACTCTAGGTCACAGTTTTGTCTTTTCTTAAAAACTAAGTATTATAAAATTATTTAATAACTTGCTAATTTAATGCTTCTTGCGTGCAATTGTATATGTACAATTACAATTGCATTTTACTATTGAAATTTATTATTTTATTATATTAATTTCAATTGTAAAATTCAAAAGTTTTGATTAATTTTGAATTATATATACTTGGATATACTTGGATATGCTGGTATGATGTATATATATCAAGGTTGTTTTTTTAAAAACTAAAGTACAGTGATATTGAGAATTTTAATTCATGTTATATTACCTGTATCAGTGACCTTTGAGTGTGACACGAGGTTGTGTGCCTATTTAGTCACATTGAGTAATTAATGATACTTGTTCAATTTTAAATTGAAAACTTGTGGGAGCTTGAGTGCCATAAGTAAGTATTATTAACCTAATTAACTTAAAGATTCAAAGTACTTTAAATTATTTGTCGGATATATAATATACATGCATCACGGTTTAGTTATTTTATTTTTATTAAAGTATATATAGAATTGAGATTTTTAAATCTTAATTGATGTGCATGTTATTATTATATTATGCACTGTAATTTCTTAAGATGTATGAGAAGGCTTTATTTTATTTGTATTAAAGCCATTTATATTACAGTGAAATTAAATGTTCCATAATTTTGGGTTTGGCTTATGTGCACTAAATAAATATGAACATAAATAAAATGGAACATCTACAGTTTAGGTCTTTCCTCGGGGTTTAGGAAGATCGGTAAAGTGACCGTTTCAAAGGTAATAACTAAAGTGGGTGATGCTTGCCAAAAGGTGACACGCTCACGGAAGCTATTATTTCTTTTTTTTTTAATTTTTTTTAAAACATTGGTCTTATTGAGGTCTCACAGTGCATTTACCTACATGAAGGCATTAGTTCTGCCAAAAGGTGATCAATGTCTTAGTGTGGGATAAGTGAGTAGAATATTTGAGAGTGTTTGGATTATAATTAAATAACCCTCTTGCCAAAAGGTAGTGGAAGTGTTTAGCAATAATTTAAGTATAATCAAATAGGTCTATGTGCGATTTGATCGCAGGTTTGGGGGTAAAATAAAATCTAAAATTCTGCTAAAAGGTGATTTTTAGATGGCATTTTATTTGTTCCCGCGGGGTGGATGGTTTTGCACATAGTAAAACACTCTGATAAATTCGGCTTAAAACCCCAAGCATGAATTAAAGTTATAATCCCTAAAGTTGAGATATATTACTATATGTTGTTTATGTGATGTTATTCAATATAACATTTATCCAGGTTACAGACGCTTCCGCAATTTAAAGATATCTTATAAGGATTAAACCATTAAATGGTTAAAATTATACTGCCTAGAAGACAGGTTTTGATATTATATTGGATTTCTTGGACTACGTGTCTTTTGTTTTAGAAAGAAACCCATATGCCCAGTGCATTGTCTTCTTAGGTAGAAAAGTTGTTGCATTTTTTTAAGTGAACTACAGGTAATACCATGCCATTAGATTAATTTATACTTCTATTGGTGATACTATTCAGGGTGGTATTCTAGTTTTGATACTGCCAAGAAGCTTCTTGATTTGATCAAGAAAGAGTTAATAGGTATTAAGAAGTAACTACAATACTATTATCTGACATGGATTATGTTAGTGAGATATGATGGTAATGGTTCAGTGAGGGAGTACATCTATAAGATGTGCAAGATGGTTAATGATCTGAGGTAGTAGAGAATCATATTTGCTAATAAGTTAATTAGTCCACATGGTGATCTATTCTCTGCTTAGGATTTTCCAGCTTTTCAAGGTGAATTATAATTCACAAGAAGTTAAATATGGCATTAACCAGCTGTTAGCATTTTGTGTTATTGAATAGAAACGACTCAAGGGTGTTAAAATTGAGTCAGCTTATCTTACGGTGATAGTAAGAATAGTTTCATGAAGAAACTAGGCGGCAAGAAAGTGAATAGGCTAAATAAAATAAAAACATTGATCATGAAATGATAAATGTTGATCCTGTAGAAATAAAAGGACATCAAAAGAAAAGGTTATTGTGGTGAAAAGAAAACAAAGCAAGAAAGAAAATTGCCATATTAATATTTGAGCCTAACTTGGTAAAAATATAGGTATAAACATAGTGGATGGATTAGGGTGTGATCTTACTTGCTTCTTGTTTTTCAATTGACTCGATACCATCCGAATAAAATCGTGTTTTGGTCAGAGAGGATTCATCTATGTTATGCATAGGATATTGGGGAATGTCTCTCAAAAGAGATTTGAACTTTTGGTCAAGGATGAGATTATTAGGCCACAAATTTTATGCGTTGGTTGTGTCAAAGGACAAATGCTAAGAAACGCAATTTTGAGGCTAGTCGGTCATTTGGTTTTTAGACTATATTTATACCGACATTTATGATCCATTTCTTATTGTAACTCGTTTGCAGCAAAGGTATTTCATTGTCTTCATTGATTAGTTCTCAAGGTATGATTGTGTACTTAATCCACCAGAAGTCCGAAGCACTTAATGTGTATAAAATCTACTAGACTAAAGTTGAAAGTAGTTGGTATAAAAATTATGGTTTTAAGATCAGACTAAGGTAGTGAGTTTTAATAGGAAAATGATAAGGAGGGTGTAAATAGTAGTATTTTCAATACATACTTAAAGAGTATGGCATTGTGCCACAATACACCATTTCTAGTTTTCCTGAACAAAATAAAGTTGCAGAAAATAGAAAGTGTAGGGATATCTTATAGAGACATAGTTATATAATGCAGATATTAAGGAGCTTAATACTTATATTACCAATGATTATTTTATTAGACATCTTGAAAGATTAAAGAATTCGAGATTTTACTGTCCTGTAGACCTATGGAGATTATTGGAATATGTCATGCATATTTAATGAGAGTGGTGAATCCAGTGAGAGTTTAAAATATTGTAGTTTTTTTTTGCAGAAAGGTATTTTCAGCATCTATTCTATTTATTCCAGGCTTCATTCCACTTTCTTTAGTGGTTTCAGTTAAAGCTCATATTCTTACTCTTTCAGTTATTTCTCCTTTGCAGACCTTTCCTTCAGTTTCCAATCTAGTTCCTAAGCCAGTTTAGCTTAGGAGCTTTTCTAGAGCTTAGAAGTACGCTGTAGTTGGTAATTTTGAGATGTTTGGTGGATATAAGACAAAAATTGATGGCCAAGTGCTTAAACAAAAGTTAAATGTTGATTTCTTTGAGATTTTCTCCAGCTTAATTAAAGGACTTTTTAAGAGTCATTCTTTCATTATCACTCATTTATGGATTAAGTAAGTTTTAAAGCAGTAGTATCCAAAATTTTGATACAGTGGTTACTAATTGTAAGTTCAAAGAGAATGTTATGGATAAATGCATATACCTCAAGTTCAGTGGGAGTCATTTTGTTTTCCTTGTCCTATATGTTGATGATATTTTGCAAGGTAGCAATGACATTCATGTGATACATGATATTAAGAATTTTATGTAAAGTTTTGACATGAAGGACATGGGTATGCAAAGTATGTCATTGGCTTTAGAATCCACATAGATCATGCTACTGAAATATTTGGACTTTCTCAAAAGGCTTATATTAATTAAGTATATGAAAAATTTTAACGGTGACCAAGCGTAGTAAGCCCATTGACATAAAGTTCATTTTTAAGCATGAGAAAGTTAAGGTTTAAGTGACTTTAAGATTTTCCCATATGATTACAGAAAGATTGTTACATGTCCTCTCACTAAAGGTGTTCAACCAAAGATAATAAAGTATTTATAAAGCACGTGATTCGGATAGGTGTTCGAGAGTCATTATGTTATGATGTCCGGTATTTCTTTTATATATGCTACATTGCAGTTAGTTTCTTTACGCCTTGTGGTGACAGTTATTTTTCCTCCAGTTTACGCCTTATGGTGACAGTTATTTGCATCCAAAATAAAGTTATGATGCATAATTATTATTATCTTGATATATATGGTTTATGTACATGCCATTATGTTTGCCTGGAGTGATATTTCACTCATGAGGTTGTTTGGGTTAGATGTGAGATTGGCACCACATCGATAAATCCAAAATAATTATTAAAGGTTGTCTGAGAGTGATAATTCACTCATACGGTTGTTTGGGCTAGATATGAGATTGACGCCATATCGGTAAATCCAAATATAAGATTTGTCTGGGAGTGGTATTTCACCCATGAGATTGTTTGTACAGATGTGAGATTGACACCACATTAAATTTTGCTTATGGGAATTTTTTTATACTCCATGAGGATAGCTTGGGCTAGATATGGGATTGGCTCCATATCGGTAAACCCTCACACTGAACAGAAGGTTGGCGGTTTGCTGTAATATGTTCAGGTGACATACCGTGATGGTATGAAGTAGGATGGATAGCTTGGGTTAGATATGGGATTGGCTCCATATCGGTAAACCCTCACACTGAACAGAAGGTTGGCGGTTTGCTATAATATGTTCAGGTGACATGCCGTGATAGTATGAAGCAGGACGGATAGTGAGATATGCGTTTAGACCCCATGCAGTTTGCACATCTCATGAAATACAGTAAAACCACTATATTTGCTTGAATCCTAGATGGAATCAGTTTTGAGACCATGGAACTGTTTAGACTAATATATTACTTGTCTACGCATTCATGATTCACTATTGAGGAAATTTATGGAGGAGAGTGTTCTAAAGTTTCAATCCATCAATTTCGATAATTGTGTTTTTTAAATAAAAATGAGTGGCCACTCGACTTTTATAAAGTGTGTTGCAATCCATAATGTCATTTTATAAAGCTTAGAGTGCATGGACCAAGTGGGAGATTGTTGGAATTTTTATATATATATTTAAATAATAAAATTATTTTATGGTCCTATGTACTACGTTTTTTAAAATAGGATTGCAATGTGATTATTGATACTTGATAGGTTGTGTTGTACTTTCTAATTTGGTGGTCTAATTGGGAGTATGGTTTTTATACCGTTGGATTGTGGTTTTCCAACTTATTTGGTGTGATTTAATTCTAACCATTGATATCTAAGTTTCCATAATAGGAAGGAAGACTTAGATATGCTTGTTTGTAGAGAAGTCGTCCCCCCCTGTTGTTGTTATATATAGGGGTTTTAAAACCCTTATTCAGTCCTATCGTATCGACAACTTTTAGAAGGGGGTAAAGCGCTCTATTTTCAGATCTCTCAAAGGGCGATAAGGAATTATCAAAAGTATCAAAAAGTTTAATTTTCTAATCAGGTATGATATTAAAACCTCTCTTTAATTTATGATCAATTTTGATTTCTACGTGTTATTTATTTTTTAAACCCAACAAGAACTGCTTAAAAGAAAAAATATATATTTTTGTTAAATGCTTTTGTAAGTTTTATATATATATATATATATAACATTCTTAAAATTCATATTGACCATTAGGTGTTTAAAAATGTCTAAAATAATGCATGAGATATTTTTGTGGCATAATGTAATTAAATTCATCGTAGCAAAGCCCTGAGCATGTATTCCATTGTCAGTAATTGATAGAGAGAGACTGAAATAGCATCCAAGAAAAAGAGTTGTGGAAATCAAAAATTACATATTGGTTGTCAGTAATCAATTTCTTCTACTGAATCTATAGGGTGACAATTGACATGTGAGTCCTTATTGAGAGTAATCAATAATTTATTATTATTATTATTTTTATTTGTGGTGACAAAAAACTCCAACCATGTTATTAAGAGAGACTAGGACCATCTACTTTCAATACTTATGTTATATTGATAGCATATTATTATAAACTAATTAATTAATAATTTCAAATTGATTATCGATAAATGATAGGGGCTGAAATAGCATCTAAGAAAAAGAGTGAAACCCCTAGTTATCAATGAGAAAAAGTAAAAAGAAAATTTCAAATCTGGACATGGTTCCTGTGTTATGAGAATTGTGGGTTGTAGTATTAATCCTTTCTGTATACTGTTTATATGCATGTAGGGCCGTTGCCTGGTTCAAGGGAGAGAGTGGAATAGAGAGATCCAAAGAGTTTAAATAAAGAGAGGAACTTGGGAAAGAGAACAGATGGTATTTTGGGATTTTTATAAAATATTTGGTCAAAATTTATGATTGGGGGTAATTGGCTCAAAAGATGAATACTAAATGAAGTTACACTAAGAGTGTTTTTCTACGGGTGTTTTTTGTACATTTTTTTTATATAATGTCCTCGTATAAATTATAAAATTTATAAAGTTTAAACAAAATCAATCAATTTTATATCTTCAATTAGCCGTCTACAAAGGAAAAAAAAAAAACTTACTCGTCCACATGTATTTTTTTTTTTTGAGCAATGCTTAGGTCTTCATTCTCACTAGTGATATGAACCAATAATAAATATACATATCATTTTTAGTTGCTAAATTTAATATGGTGCGTAAATATTCACTTACCAAATCACAGAGATAGTGATTTATTATTGGTTCACATCACTAGTGAGAATGATGTAAATTTTCACTAATGAAGACTTTAAGTATTGTTCTTTTTTTATTTTTATTTTAATTTTTATCATTGCAAATGCACAAAGCCAAGTCATAAATGATGGTCCACATGTATTGAACCTGGGGATCTTCACCAGTGCCATTAACATCCGTGGTTTACTTAATTAATTATTTAGATTTTTTTTTTTTTTTTCCAAAGGTAATTAATTATATAAGTTGCAAGATGAAAGGAAAGACAGATTGGTTTCAAGTTTTTTATTTTTTATTTTTGTATCTTTTATATCTATTTATATAAGTTGCAAGATGAAATGAAAGACAGAGTCACAGATTGGTTTCAAGTTTTTTATCTTTATTATTATTTTTTTTAATCTTTTATATCCTTTTTGCCATTTATTAGCGGTGATATGCAATTATATAGTGTGTGTGTGTTTTTTTTTTTTACTTATATTTTTGTTGCCTCCATTCGTTTTGGTCTACTGACTCCAAACAATCTATTTTTTTCCACTTCAAAAGTTTGGTAAGGAGGAAAGAAAGAAATTGAGGAAAAATTACTTCTATAATTACCTAACTGTCTCAGAAAAATTTTCTTCTAAAAATCACTGATATTGTGATTTCTTGAAAAAGTTTTATGAATTTATAACAATGCCATTTCTTTTATGGTAAGTTCATATTATTCAAACCATAAAATAAAATGATAATTTTCTATATTGCTAAATAAATACACAATGAAGAATTTACTCATTTCATTTGCTTCACTTTCTTTTATGATAATTTTCTTCCAATCTAACCATTTTATTTTTTGCTTTAATTAATTCTTGATTTTAGGATGGTTTAGAGACTCTTTTATGTCAATGGAGATTGGGATACAAGTAGTTTTCTAGACTGGGCGGGGACGGGGTGTGTAATACCCCTAATTTTAAAAAAAGATATTCCTGGTATTTAATGGTATTTAATTTATTATTTAAGTGCATTTTATTTGATTATGTGTCATTATTTTTTTATTAGGTGCTTAATTGTTTTCTTTTGTGGTGATTTAATTTATTTTTTTTGTGGTGATTTAATTTATTTAAATGATATTTATTTTTAGTTATTTGATTGGAATTACTTGTTAGTATTTTAATTATTTTAGTGGCATTAATGGTTTAAGTGTAATTGGTTTAGTTATTTGATTGGAATTACTTGTTAGTATTTTAATTATTTAATTGGCATTAATGGTTTAAGTGTAATTGGTTTAATTATTTAATGTGTGTCTTATTTTATGTGTGTCTTATTTGGTTTAATTGGGTTTACTAATTATTATTTTGTTCAATTAGATTATTTGTTAAGTATTTAATGGTGAATAGGGTAATTAGGTAAATACATCTAATTAGGGTTTTAATTACAGTATAAATTAGGGTTTTATATTATAGCCGTCGTGGGTTTCTACGTTAATTGGATGGGCCGGTTAGGATTGTGAGTTGGACTTAAATGAACCTAGGGTTTAGAAAAACTCTATAAGTATAAGGTAGACGTCTGTGTAGGGTTTTTTTTAAACAAAACACACGTTTTGTGGAAGTGGAGAAGGAAAAACTACGCAGTTTTTCCATTCTGCCCAGATTTCATCAAACATTCGATCCCGCTTCGTCCGTGGTCCGATCGAGCTAAATTTTGGAGGAGAGGTTTATGACTCAGTGATACACAATCTGAACGGTGGAGATCAGAGTTTGACCTCGGGAACAGTGATTCGTACTCGTGAACAGTAACTGGGTCGTACAGGGTTTTTCCATTCTGCCCAGATTTCATCAAACATCCGATCCCACTTCATCCGTGGTCCGATCGAGCTGAAATCTGGAGGAGTGGTTCATGACTCAGTGACGCACAATCTGAACGGTGGAGATCAGAGTTTGACCTCAGGAACAGTGATTCGTACTCATGAACAGTAACCGGGTCGCACAGGTTTTTTCTATTCTGCCCAGATTTCATCAAACATCCGATTCCTCTTCGTCCGTGGTCCGATTGAGCTGAAATTTGGAGGATAGGTTCAAGACTCAGTGTCGCACAATCTGAACGGTGGAGATCAGATTTTGAGTTCGAGAATAGTGTTTCGTACCCGTGAACAGTAACCGGGTTTTGGAACTCGCCGGGATTTTTTTAAGAAGACGACGTTGAAACTTTGAACAAAAGTTTCTGAGGCAAGATTCTATCCTTACTCTTTCCCTTAGGCTTCATACTCTTTGCACTCTTAAATGATTTCAGGATTAATGAAGATTAAACCAAACTAAAATGATATCTGTTTTGCTATGAAACTGGTGGTTACAGTAGTGTTGTATGCTTGTTCAACCTAGACTAAGCATGTTTGTTGATGCATTGTGGTTCTGTGGTTCACGTTTATCCTTACCACTGCTAGTATAAATTATTGGAAGGATGGGTCTAGATGATAGCTATCTTAACTTCTGTAATAGCAACTGTTGGAACTTAAATACTAAGAGGATTTGAGTTTAACACTAGATCGGTTTTGTGGAACACTATAATTTGAGCATGTCTACATACATACTGTGAATATTGTTTTGATGCTTACATTATCACAGTTAGTATCAACTGTGGAGGTTAGAATTTTGTGATACATACCCTACATATCTGTATATCATTTGTAAGGTGTTAAATGGAAGTTTTAATTAATTCTGTCTTTATATCAGACTAAAGGGAACAACTTAAATTGGGCATGTATATGTTGTTGTTGTAACCCTGTTTATCAATGTTTATTTTATCACTGCTAACATTGAATGTTGGATGTTGGAATTTAGTTGATATATACTTGATTTATTGGTATTATTGACTACTGGAGGATTGGAAAGTAGGCACCGGTATGGGACGGTGGCATACTAAGGATGGGTTTGGTTTTTAAAACAATACCATTACCCACCTACTTGGAATAAGGATGGGATTCACTAAAAGTTAAGTCCCGTGGATTTGTATTGTCATGGCAACTACTTGTTGAGTGGCAATACCAGAGATTTTGGATGGATTTTATATATGTACTGTTATGGTGCCTCGGTATGAGCTTGAGCCTCAGGACCGATGGATAGAGAGCGTATATGCATCGGGATGTGTAGCTGGCTACGATGGTTGGAGGTGTACCCTGTTTAAGTATAGGTACATATGCCCACTTCGTATGCGTTTTAGCATGTTACCTCTATTCAGGTTGAGACCGGCCTGTAGTCCAGTGAGAGTCCTTTAGTGTGACTATATATATATATTTACGGACTATTAGCTATTGTTGAATTGTTTAGGATGTGCATGCGTATCGGGCCTCTGTTTGGATTGTAGTAGTATAGAACTTGCGCGTGGGCCTGACCCACTTCTATTTTTCAGGTACACGACAGTTCCAGGCTTAGACGTGTTCGTGCTGAGCAGAGGTCTCTATTCACTCTTCCGACGATGTAGGGCTCTCTCTATAGTTTTATTTCTGGACGTTTATTACAGTTGTTCTATCTTCCGTTTGGATGTTTAATAGGGGTCTACTAGAGATAGATTCCCAAGTTGTAAACTGATGGAGTTTTGGAGTTTGGGTTTGATGGATTTTAATAATTATAATATTTTGCGGATTCTATTTTTAGTTCCTTCCAGCTTTAATTTCATTTCTTAATTTATTTTGTATTCCGTGTTCATTATAAAATATTAATTGTTTGATATTCCCTCGGGTTTGGGCCTGGGCCTGATCAACCCGTGTCTCAGATCCGAGGGGTATCTCAGGGTGACAGGGATATGGTAAACACATCCTGCCTGGCCGGTTTATATTGCAAGTTTACAAAAATACCTTTAGATATATATATATATATATATATATATATATATATATATATATATATATATATATATAACATGTGGAAATAATTTAAAATTTAGTAGACAATCTTTTATTTTTACGCAGGTATGAGGGCGGGGATGGGGGTGAAAAAATTCACCGATATGATATGAATTGGTACCATTAATATTATATTTGGGAGTATTGAATTGGTACTTTGGATATGATATTGTAATGAGTTTAGTTAAAAATTCTTACTAATAACGTGTTTGGGTGTATGAAATTGGAGGTTTATAATTAGAATTGACGAACTTGAAAAAAATAATGAATTTAATTTTTGGAGTTGTTTTTCTCCAATTCTAATTACAAGGCTTAAATTCCATGTGATCGATTATAACTTAAATTTTCTCCAATTTCAAATTTAAGGTGCTGGTATCACCAAACATTAACCAGAGATGGCTCAATATAATTTAAGGTCTTAGGCGAAAATTATAAAAGTAATATCTTAATATGTTAACAATCTTTATTTAAATCGACTCAAAAATTCTAATAAAATTCCTTAATCTCATCAAAATTTAAATACTTCAATATACACTCAGGATCATAAATAAAAAAATAAAAAATAAAAATATTATTTTATTGATACAGAATCCAATTTCTCAAATAATATGCAAAATCTCTAAATAAATAAATTAAATTCTCAACACCAACTCTTCCACTAAGCCCGAAACTAGCCATTCATGTTCATCTCAGTACCTGAAACTGGAAGGGAGTGAGACGGAAAAATCCTAATAAAAAAACCATAACAAGAATTTCAAAATTTTTTATAAAAATTAACTTCACAAAATAATAGATGTATTTTTGAACAAAAATATATATATACAATTTGAATAAAATAATTATTAATAAAATATTTGAAATAAAATTATCCATGTTCTCTTTCTTTCCACTTCACACCACACACAAAATATATATATATATATATATATATATATATATATATATATAATATGCAACAAATCAAATAAACTCATTAATTAATAAATATCTCTATAATAGGACCCGCCAATCACATTATTACTATCTTGACCACTAATTTAGTCCACTGCTCACTTCTTCTTCTTTTTTATTTTTATTTTTATATATATATTTTTATCTCAGTCTCACATTGCACATATCTATATCCATACTATTATTAAATGTGCAAAGTGTTTCAGTATTTCAGTATTTATTTATTTATACAAAAAATATTTATTAATTGATATAAAAATCGTTTTTGTAAAAATAGTTTCTATAAAACTTTAAAAATTACCTAATAAAATCAATCACATTCTATATAAAACTCTTATTTTTAGTTATTTTTTATGAATAATTATAGTTTCTATAAAACTCTAAAAATTACCTAATAAAATCAATCACATTCTATATAAAACTCTTATTTTTAGTTATTTTTTTATAGATTATCATAAACCCAATTATGATTATGTCATTATCATAAAAGGACACATGTCATCATCCTATTCATCCAAGAAGCCTATAAATATAGGCATGGAAGAAGGAGGAAGGGGTACAGAAATTGATAATTCTAGAAATCAAGAATTCCAGAATAAAATACAGAAGCTTTGCCAAAGAGTTTCAGGATTTATTTATTTATATAAAAAATATTTATTAATTGAGTTAAATTTCAACGTAAAATACAAAAGCTCTATCAAGAGTTTTCAGTATTCATTTTTTATATAAAAAAATATTTATTAATTGATATAAAAAGAGTTTTTATCTATATTATTATTAGATGTGTAAAGAGTTTCATTATTTATTTATATAAAAAAATATTTATTAAATGATATGAAAAGAGTTTTTACTAAAACCAAAAAAAAAAAAAAAAAAAAAAAAAAATCTATAAAGTAATAAAATCTATATAATAAAATTTAAATTAACCTATTTATCTATCTATTATTATCCATTTTTAATAAAAGAAAATCTAATTAGACAAGATTTATTAATATAAAAAATATTTATCAATTGATATATAAAATAAAATAATTTTTATAAAACTCTACCACAAATATTGTGAGTATCTTAATAAAATTAAAACTAATTAGACAAGTATATATTTAAAGAAAATAAAATAATTTCAATAAAACTCTATTACAAATTACATATTTTATTATCAATAAAACTCTATCAATAAAAATATATTTAAAGAATTTATATAAAACTCTAACACAAATTACCAATTTATCATGAGTTTTTTAATAAAAAGAAACCTAATTAGACAAGTATTATTAATATATAAAAATTATTTATTAACGGATACAAAATGAGGTTTTTAAAGAGTTTTTAAAACACAAATTACTTATTTATCTATTTAATTTGAGTTTTTTTTTACTAAAAGTAAATTTAATTAGACAAGAATTATTAAAATAAAAAATATTTATTAATTGATATAAAAAGAGTTTTTAAAAGAGTTTATATTAAACTCTAACACAAATTACCTATTTATTTATTTATTACAAGTTTCTTAATAAAGGAAAATCTAAATTATCTAATAAAACCAATCACAATTTATATAAAACTCTTATTTTTAGTTTTTTTTTTATGAATAATTATAGTTTTTATAAAAATCTAAAAATTACCTAATAAAATCAATCATATTCTATATAAAACTCTTATTTTTAGTTATTTTTTATGAATAATTATTACAATATAACTGGCCCGACCCAATTATGATTATGTCATTATCAGAAAAGGACACATGTCATTATCCTATTCATCCAAGAAACCTATAAATAGAGGCAAGGAGGAAGGAGGAAAGGGTACAGAAATTGAGAATTCTAGAAATTTAGAATTTCACAGTAAAATAAAGAAGTTTTGCCAAAGAGTTTCAGTATTTATTTATTTATATAAAAAAATATTTATTAATTGATATAAAAAGAGTTGAATTACAGAGTAAAATACAGAAACTCTGTCAAAGAGTTTTATTTATTAATTGATATAAAAAGAGTTTTTATCTATACTATTGTTAGATGTGTAAAGAGTTTCAGTATTTATTTATTTATGTAAAAAAATATTTATTAAATAATATGATAAAACACTAAAATCTACATAATAAAATTTAAATTAACCTATTTATCTATTTATATTTATCAATTTTTTAATAAAATAAATCTAATTGAATAAAAATTATTAAAATAAAAAATATTTATTAATTGATATACAAAAGAAAATAATTTTTATATAACTCTACTATGAGTTTCTTAAGAAAATTAAATCCAATTAGACAAGTATATATTTAAAGAAAATAAAATAATTTCTATAAAATTCTATTACAAATTACCTAGTTTATTTTTCATAAAACTCTATCAACAGAGTTTCTATAAAACTATAATACAAATTACCTGTTTATCTATTTATTATGAGTTTTTTAATAAAAAGAAACCTAATTAAACAGGTATTATTAATATAAAAAATTATTTATTAACTAATACAAAAAGAGGTTTTAAAAGAGTTTTTAAAAAACTCTAACACAAATTACCTATTTATCTATTTATTATTAGTTTTTTTTAATGAAACTAAATGTAATTAGACAATAATTATTAAAATAAAAATTATATATTAATTGATATAAAAAGAGTTTTTAAAAGAGTTTATATTAAACTCTAACACAAATTACCTATTTGTTTATTATAAGTTTTTTAATAAAAGAAAATCTAAGTAGACAAGAATTATTAATATAAAAATATTTTCAATTGATATAAAAAATAAAATAATTTTTCTAAAATTCTTCCACAAATTATCTTTTATTATGAGTTTTTTTTTTTTTTTTTTTTTTTTTTTTTTTTTTTTTTTTTTTTAATAAAAGCTAATCTAATTAGATAGGAATTATTAAAATATAAAAATATTTATTAATTTATGTAAAAAGAGTTTAAAAATATTTTCTATAATACTCTAACACGTATACAAATTACAATGTTTTAGTAAAAGAAAATCTAATTTTCAGAGTAAAATACAAAGTTCTACCAAAGTGTTTCAGTATTTATTTAATTATATAAAAAAATATTTATTAATTAATATAAAAAAAGATTTTGTCTATACTATTATTAAATGTGTAAAGAGTTTCAGTATTTAAGTATCTATTTATAAAAATATATATTTATTAATTGATATGAAAAGTATTTTAAAAATAAAAAATAAAAACACTCTATCAGACTCCAAAATCTATCTAATAAAATTTAAATTAACCTATTTATTATTATGAATTTTATAATAAAAGAAAATTGAATTAGACAAGAATTATTAATAAAAAAAATACTTATTAATTGATATATAAAATAAAATAATTTTTCTAACACTCTATCACAAATTAACTTTTATTATGAGTTTCTTAATAAAATTTAATTTAATTAGACAAGAATATATTTAAAGAGAATAAACTATTAAATGTGCAAAGAGTTTCAGTATTTATTTATTTATTTATAAAATATTTATTAATTGATATGAAAAAAGTTTTATAAAAAAAAATAAATAAAAGAAAAAAAAAGTATATAAAACTCTAAAATCTACCTAATAAATTTCAAATTAACCTATTTATCTATTTATTATTATATATTTTTTAATGAAAGAAAATATAAAGTTTCAGTATTTATTTATATATTTAAAAAATATTTATTAAATGTGGAATGAGTTTCAGTATTTCAGTATTTATTTATTTATATAAAAAAATATTTATTAATTGATATGAAAAGAGTTTTTATAGAAAAAAACTTCAAACTCTAAAATCTACCTAATAAAATTCAGATTAACCTATTTATTATTATGAATTTTTTAATAATAGAAAACCTAATTTTCTGAGTAAAATACAAAAGTTGTGCAAAGGTGTTTAAGTATTTATTTATTTATATAAAAAAATATTTATTAATTGATATAAATTTTTTTTTTTTTTTATCTATAGTATTATTATATGTGCAAAGAGTTTCAGTATTTAACTATCTATTTTTATAAAAAATTATTTATTAACTGATATGCAAAGAGTTTTTATAAATAAAAAAAAATGTCAATCAAACTCTAAAATCTATCAAATAAAATTTAAGTTAATCTATTTATTTATTTATTATTATGAATTTTTTAATAAAAGAAAATGTAATTAGAATAGAATTATTAATATAAAAAATATTTATTAATTGATATATAAAATAAAATAATTTTTCTAAAACTCTACCATAAATTAACTATTATTATGAGTTTCTTAATAAAATTAAATTTAATTAAACAAGGATATATTTAAAGAAAATAAAATAATTTTTATAAAACTTTATTACAAATCACAAATTTTATTTTCAATAAAACTCTATCACAATAGACAAAGATATAATATTTAAAGAGTTTGTATAAAATTTTAACTCAAATTTTCTATTTATATATTTATTAAGTGTTTTTTTTTAAATAAAAGGAGATCTAATTAGACAAGTATTATTAATATAAATAATTATTTATTAAAAGAGTTTTTAAAGAGTTTCTATAAAACTATATCACAAATTACCTATTTATCTATTTATTATGACTTTTTTTAATAAAAGAAAATCTAATTAGACAAGCATTATTAAGATAAAAAAATATTTATTAACTAATATAAAAAGAGGTTTGAAAAGAGTTTCTATAAACTTTAACAAAAATTACTTATTTATTATGAGTTTTTTAATAAAAGGAAATCTAATTAGACAAGAATTATTAATATAAAAAAATATTTATTAATTGATACAAAAAGTGTTTTTGAAAGAGTTTCTATTAAACTGTAGCACAAATTACCTATTTGCTTATTTATTATAAATAGATTTCCAGAAAATATAATAATTTCTATAAAACTCTACCACAAATTATCTATTTTATTTTCTTTAAAACTCTATCACATATAACTTGTTTTTATCTATTTATTGTGAGTTTTTTTGATGAAAGAAATCTAATTAGACAACGATATATTTAAAGAAAATAAAATATATTTTGAAAAGTGTTTATATAAATTCTAATAAAAATTACCTATTTATGTATTTATTATGAATTTTTTAATAAAATATAATATATGTAGACAAGAATTATTAATATAAAAAATATTTAATAATTGGTATAAAAATAAAATAATTTTTCTAAAAATCTACGACAAATTATCTTTTATTATCAGTTTTTTAATATAAAAAAATATAATTAGACAAGGATATATATATTTAAAGAAAATAAATAATTTATATAAAATTCTACCACAAATTACCTATTTTATTTGCAATGAAACTCTATCACATTAGATAAGAATATATTTAAATAGTTTTTATAAAACTCTAACAAAAATTACTAAAATTTACCACAAATTAAGTATTTTATTTTCTTTAAAACTCTATCACATATAACCTGTATTCATCTATTTATTATAAGTTTTCTAATAAAATAAAATCTAATTAAATAAGGACATATTTAAAGAAAAAAAAATAATTTCTATAACTTTATCACATTAGACAAGAATATATTTAAAGAAAATATATAATAATATAATAATACATATAAATAAAATATAAATGTTAAAAAATTTAAACATTTCAGTATTTATTTTTTAATATAAAAAATATTTATTAATTAATACAAAAGAGAACTCTATCACGTATAAGTATATAACCCTTGTATTTATCTATTTTTTATGAGTTTTTTAATAAAAGAAAATCTAATTTTACAAAGATATATCTTAATAAAATAAAATAATTTCTATAAAATTCTATCTCAAACTACATATTTAAAGAAAATAAAATATAACCCAGGGTCTTCCAAAAATCACAAATTCCATATAATAAATTTTTATATCAATTTCAATCTATTTTATAATTAGTATAATTGAATTTCTATTTTAAAATTTAATTAAAAATTAATATAATTGAATTTCTATTATAAATTAAAAATTATACTAAATTTCAAATTATCTAATAAAATTCAAATTACAAATTACCTAATAAAATTCAAATTACCTAAAAAAATTTGTTACTTTGAAAAACTCAAATATTTCACTATTAAAATAAAAAATTATTATTTAATAAAAAATAAAATATACATATTTCAGTATTAATATAAAAACATAAAAAATTTATTAATTTACGAAACTTAAACTCTATCACCAATTTCAAAAAAAAAAAGAAAAACCTCTCAATCTGCAATATCTATTACTCTCGAGGTCTCACCCTCTTGACTTTTCTGGAAAATTTGAGTAAGCATTATTGCTTTTGAGAATCTTCACTTTTCTGTACTTTCCTTTCTCCTGTTTCTCAATTAAAATCAGACTTCCTGTGTTAGAACTCTTCATTATATCATTTCCACCCCCCAAAAAAGAAAAAAAAGGGTAGATAGCCAGTGGGTTGAAAATGGATGTTGTTGATACTATTGTGGGAAAAATGTTAGAGCCAATGATAGAGCTTTTGTTCACATCCACTCGGCGTCAAATTGGTTATGTGTTTCACTACAAACACAACATCAAGAGTTTTGAAGTTGAAGTTGAGAATCTCAGAGCTTGTATGAAGAGGGTCCAAGACGATGTCGAAATGGCCAAGGACAATGGGATGGTAGTGGAGGAAGATGTTTCGAAGTGGCTTGAGAAAGTAGAGAGGTCGTTGATCACGTTTGAAGAAGTGACGAAGTTATTGCAAGACAGACAAAACCTCTGTTGTCTTGATGTTTGCTCGAGGCATCAGCTAGGTAGGGAAGGAAAAAAGAAGAGTTTGGTTGTTACTGGCCTAAAAGATGAAGGTAAGTTTGAGACACATGCACGTACTCCTCATCTCACTGGTATTTGGAATGTCTCCTCCACAAATTTTGAGCAATTTGAATCCAGAAATTCAGTTTTTAACAAGATCATGGAGGCGATGAAAGATGACAGTAATTACAAAATTGGAATATATGGAATGCCCGGTGTTGGAAAGACAACAATGGTGGAAGAAGCTGGAAAACAAGCTGAAAAAGGCCTATTTGATGAGGTTGCAATGGCAGTTTTCTCTCAGAATCCGGATCTGACGAAAATCCAAGAAAAACTTGCAGATTGTTTAAATTTGGAACTAAAAAAAAAGAGTGAAGAAGGGAGAGCTGCTGAACTACGCAATAGATTGAAGAACGGGAGAAAAATCCTTGTGATATTGGATGACCTTTGGGGTGATCAGATCACACTGAAGAAAATCGGAATTCCAGATGATATAGATAATAGCAAGGGTTGCAAGATTTATATTGATGATTTGGTGAAGTATGGAGTGGGAACAGGGTTTCTTCGAAGCTCGGATACAATGAAAAAGAAAAGAGATAGAGCAAAAACGTTGGGTAATATCCTTAAGAAATCTAATTTATTGTTGGAAGGTAAAGATGAAAATTCCGTCAAAATGCATGACGTAATTCGGGATGTTGCTATTTCAATTGCATCAAAAGATTCGAATGTGTTTCTCGTAAAAGATGTTGTCAATGTTTGGCCCGAAAAAAATGATTATAGACGTTGCACAGCAATATCATTAAGGACTTCCCACAATGTTAGTCGGCTTCCGGATCAATTAGTTTGCCGAGAACTACGCACCCTAGTGTTGGGATGCAACACACCTGGTGGTTCACAATTACTAGAACTCCCTAGTAACTTTTTTAAATGGGTAGAAAATCTGGAAGTTTTGGATTTGTATAGAATAAATCTATTGCAATCATCACTTTCAAATCTGGTTAATCTTCGGATGTTGCGTCTGCACTACTGTAAGTTGGTGGATCTATCTTTCCTCAAGAATTTTAAAATCCTTGATATCCTAAGTATTGATGATGATTTCCAACATAAACTGATGGTTGATGAAGTAGTACAGTTAAATCATCTGCGTTCGTTGGATTTAAGAAAATGTAATTGTGAGATGGCTGAAATATTTCAGTCGGGCGTCCTATCACATCTATCCGGCCTGGAGGAATTGTACCTTCCGTTGAGATTTGACACATGGGGTGATGAAGGCAATGTAAGTATTGCAGAGCTACATTGTTTGAGTAGCTTAACCAGTTTACATATTCGTATACCAAAACATATCATCTTATTGCCCAAGAATGACCTTCCCAGCTTTCAATCGTTGACAACATTTCATATTTGGATCGGGGATTATGATGGGAGGTGCAATCATGAATACACGAAAACAAAGATCTTGGGACTCAAGAATGTTCCTTGGAAAATTGAGTTCAATGTTTTGATGAAGAATGTTGAAGTACTATTTTTGCTTAATTCGGAAGGTGCAAAGAAGGTGCTTCACCACATTGACGGAGAGTGGTTTTTAGACTTGGAGTCTCTTAAAGTTAAGAATTGTCATGACATGGAATATCTACTAGGAAAACCTCATACACCATGCCCGTTGGGTTCTTTTGGTAAACTCAGCATATTAGAAGTTGGAAAATGTAGATCAATCAAGTATCTCTTTTCTCCTTCCACCGCAAGATGTCTTTCAAATCTGCATAATCTCACAATTACAAATTGTGAGATGTTGGAAGAAATAGTTGGAGGTGATGAGGACGTCATGGATAATGTTTTTTTTGGTCAGTTAAAGAAATTGTGGTTAGTGAATTTGCCGAATATCAGAAGCATCTATTCCGATACGAAAAAGACATCAACTACAGAGTGCAACCCTTCCACCATTGAACAAGCTCTCTTTAATGAAAAGGTATGCTCTCTCTCTATATATATATATATATTCTATGATTCCTTGAAATTATTTGCAGACCTATTAATCCAATTGAGTTTTGAAAACCAAAATTAACAACAAAGATGAATTAATCATCTTGGGTTTCGACCTTACTTCCCCCGACAATTTTTTTCATAGGTTAAGCAAATGTATATATATTTATATACACACACACACTATTATTAAATGTGTGAAGAGTTTCAATGTTTCACTATTTATTTATTTATTAATATAAAAATACATTTATTAATTGATATAAAATGAAATAAAATAAAAGAGTTTCTATAAATAAAATGAATTAAAATAAAAGAGTTTCAGTGTTTCAGTATTTATTTATTAATATAAAAATATACTTATTAATTGATATAAAATGAATTAAAATAAAAGTGTTTTTATAAATAAAATGAATTATAGAATTTCAGTATTTATTTATTAATATATAAAAAATATTTAATAATTGATATAAAATAAAATGAGTATTTTAATATTTATTTATTAATATAAAAAATAATTAATAATTGATATAAATAAAATGAATTACAAATTGAATAGATAATTGTTTAATTGAAATTTGATGTTTCAAATCATTAAATAAATACCATTTAAAATTAAATATGTAATTGTTTAATTGAAATTCAATGAAGATGTTTCAAATCTTATAACAACTAAAACAAGTTACGTATTAAAATCAAATAGATAATTTTTTAATAAAATAATTTATCAAATAATAAAATTAATTATCAATTACCAATTAAAATTAAATAAGTAATTGTTTAATTAAAATTCAATTAAGATGTTTCAATTCATTTAAGATTAGGTAATTGTTTAATTGAAATTTTATCAACATGTTTTAAACCGTTAAATAAATTAACAATTAAAATTAAATAGGTAATTGTTTAATTGAAATTCAATCAAGATGTTTCAAATCATTTATAGGTAAAAGAACAAAATAATTTACCAAATAATAAAATAAGTTACCAATTAAAATAAATCCTATTGATGTTTCAAATCATTAAATAAATTACAAATTAAAATTAAATAAGTAATTGTTAATTAAAATTCAATCAAGATGTTTCATTTCTTATAACAACTTAAACAAGTTGCTTATATTCTTTGTTTTATTACAGGTGCATTATTCTTTGAATTGCATTAATCATGTTGATTTTTTTTAATTATGTTTTATTCTTTGAATTGCATTAATCATGCTAATTGAATTACATTATAATATTATAATTTTATAATTAAATTATTCTTATGATTTATTATAATAAATGGTGAGATACATTAGTTACATTTGTACGTGAAAAATTGAGATTTGGCGAACAGGTGATATAACACATGATGGTTCAAAATTCTTTGCTTTTAATTTATTTTGATTGATTGGTTTCGTAGCATGGTTCAAAGTTTTTTATTTTATTATAGGTACATTATTTTTTAAATTGCATTAATCATGTTGATTTTTTTTAAAAAAAAATTATGTTTTATTCTTTGAATCGTGTTTTTTTTTTATTTTTATTTTTGTATTTGTTTAATTATGTCATGTCACCATTTATTTTTAAAAAAATACCTTAATTTATTTTGATTGATTTCGCAGCATGGTTCAAATTCTTTATTTTATTATAGGTATATTATGTTTTCTTTCAACAAGTTATTAATCAATTATTTGAAAAAGTGAATTTATTTTGATAATTTTTATATAAATTTTTTAATTAAGTTTATAATATAACTTTTCATTACGATTGCACATGTGCTTTACTAGTGTGTGTATGACTCCAAGAATACATGCTGGCCGAAGAGGCGGCTTTGCAAAAAGAGGCCATACACACCCAAGCTGATATAGGCAGCCCAAAACACAAAAGGGCAAACCTTAAGACCAAAAAGTAAGAAAGCCCAATAACAGGCCCATCAGATAATCAGAAGTCCAGATAAAATTTTGCTTTGCTATTTAAACGTTTTGGGAAATGCTTATTATTATTATTATTATTATGATTTTTGTTTTTTTTGTTTCTCATGTAACTGGGGTTTGGATGGTAGATGAAGTAGATTGGAAATAAGATGGACTCTTCTTGGAAGATATTTAATGAGAGTAATTGAATTATTTATTTATATTTTGTGTGAACATAGAACCAAAAAATATATATGAAATATATATGTATTTATAGTAGACTGTAACTAAGAGAGACAAATATGGTTGTTAATGATATACCATTTTTTTTTTTATAGTTAAAATCGTATACGTACAAGTTCATTAGTTAACAAAATTTAATGTAATGAATCACAGATTAATTGTCCTGTCTTGGAGGTATTGGACATTCAAAAATTGAATAGCATTATAGCTATATGCGACAATCAATTACTCCCGGTTCAAGAAGCAAACACAAGTCATGAGATTACCATGTTCACGAAGTTGAAGATTTTGAGACTTGACGAGTTGCCAAGCTTGAAAAGTTTCTGCAAAAGTTGTGATTCTGAAAAAGAAGAAATATCAGAGGAAGGCATTTCCGAAATACAAGCTCTCTTCAACTGCAAGGTACGTATATATATCATGGAAAATAAAAAAACTAATTTCTACCCAAATTTCATGTTTGAAAGTTCTGAATATATATATATCACGTACCCCCTCACTTTGCTCCAACCTTCTATACATATGTACATATTTTTTTGTATATATATATACTTACATGGTAATTTTAAATAGTGCCCCTCCTCCCCCCCTCCTCAAATTTTCAAATTCTTTTAATTTCCTTTTTTTTTTAAAAAAATTACATATATCCCTTCTTCAAATATACAATATATTTTTCCTTTTCTAATTTTTGTTTCCTTTTTCAAAAAATTTCTTTTTTCACTTATGTATAATTATGTATTTTTCTATTTTTTTAAAACTTATTTCTTTTTATCGATGACATTGGTGATTGTATTTAATTAAAATATTATTAATTAATATTTTGATTCTTATATTGGTAACTATATATTTTTTACGGTATTTATTTAGCATATTATTTTACAACTATTATTATTATTTTTTTCTTATTTGGCCTTTTGATTTAAAAAATTATATTGTCGTATTTTTTTTTTTTTAATAAGTGCATTGTGCCCCCTCTGACATAAATTACTGGCTCCGCCCCTGTATATATATATATTTCATCTCTATTGTGGACCTATTAATCCGTTTAAATTTTGAAAACCAAATTAACAACAAAAATGGATAAACAATTTTGATACAAATTGAGGTAAACAATTTTATTAAAAGGTTAAGCAAATGCCTATATCATATTTATCTATATCTATACTTATTATTAAAAGTACAATATTGTGTTTCAATACATATTGTTTACTCCATTATTTTTTGCCCAATGGAAAGGCAACATGTGGCGAGTTCCAATGAGCTTGCCACACTAAATTGGTGCTTTAAATGTCCAAAGGAGGAAGCATAGTATGGAATTGCTGAAGGTTAATTTTGTGTTATCCACCAATAAGGAGGAAGTATGTGGCGAGTTCCAATAGAACTTACCACGCTGGATCGCAACTCTTATGAATTATTATTAGAAGCTATGTAATATTACGTAGTAATTAGACAAGTGGGTAAATATAATCCTACCATATGGGGTTTTCTATTTTAAAAGGAAAAGAGGTAAGTCCTATTAGGACTTGCCATCTTTAAAACAAGGACCCACCTCTTCATATATGGAATGAAGAGATTACATGGAAATACCATACTATATTTAACCTCATACACTTATCCAAGTCATATTCATCCAACCAATGGTTTATTAACACATCGCGAGTTCTACTGAGCTTGCCATGGTGCTAGCCACGATAGATCAATTCTTTTAAGAGTTGGTTTTATTGAAGGTTCATGGAAAATCTTATTTTTAAAGGATACCAATTAAATGGATATTTTTCATTTAATTATGAAATCAGGGTTGACTAAGCAAGACGTGGGACTAGATTTTCTCCTAAAAACTAGAAGGCTTCAACAACTACTTCTGACTAGATTAAACAACGTGGTTATTTACAAAGGAAGTGGAGTGATGTTTTACAGAAATGAAAAATATATTTCTATATATATATATATATATATATATATATATATATATATATATATATATGTAGCCCACGATAAATAAAGGAGTTGCTAAAGAAGCCACTACGCCATAAATTCTGAACCTGGAAGGAAATTCTCAAGAAGAGAAGTTATAAAAATTGAGGATGCCAATCCACGATGAGAAGAACATTGAAATTAAGGAGTCCATGGCATCATGAAGTCTAAAAACTAGAAAGGAAAGTCTGGTTGAGGGAGATTATTGAAATCAAGGAAATGTAGGTGCAGAAGAAAAGGGGATGATGTATATTTATGTATATATATAAATGTATATATATTCGTATCAGATACAACCCACGACGCTATGGAAAGAAATGACTCCTAAAATCATGGGATACTTGGCCAAATATAAACACGTCGGTTGAAAGTGGTGGAAATTCATATGAGAACTACCACTAACCGGGGGAAGTTATCAAGGATCATGGGTGACAAGGCTAAAGTTGATAAGATCATGTCTGAAGTTAAGGAAAGAAGTCGACAACATGAGGAAGAAAAACAGGAACGTGGGACACATAGAGGTTCATGAAGAAGACAAGTGGAAAACCCACTCCAAAACTACCCACGATTCATGATTATGGAAAACTAAGAAGACATGGCAAGAATTATGTTCGGAAGAAACACAAAGAAGGAAGAAGACAGAGAAAGATGGTTGTAAAACTGGGAATAACCACCAAAGACATGTGACATTTGGCAACTTCAGGCCAATCCACGTGGAAATCACTGAAGTTGCGACATCAAGCTGCAACATGCATAGAGGAGCTCTATAAATAGAATACCTAGAGCTAGTTTGCAAATCCTGTTCAAATCACACAGCAATACAGCACTTCAATTACTTTACATTCATGTATCTTTACATTCATGTAATGCACTTTCAATATATTTAATTCAAGTCCCGTACTTATCTTTCTTACTTTCCAGCATGTTACTTTGAAGTCTTGCACTTTCAATACCGCTTTCCTTTCTACTAGCCATAGAGTAATCCAGAAGTCCTTTTTCAAGGAAAAAAGAACCCTTGAAGGTGGTAATTCCAGTCCTTTGTACGATCGCCTGATCCTTGCAATCTCCTATTGGATAATTGTTCGGATATCCACTTTTAAACAACAGCAGTTCCTGGCACGCCCGACACTCACCCTCCTTTTCGCACTTGGAAAGGACCACGGTTTTTAGGAGTCGAACATCTTGGCAAGCCCGGTGGACATATCAACAGATTGTTCAATGTCCTGTGGAAGAAGGCAAGGCAAGTCTGTCCAAGACCCTGCCGAACTAGAAAAGATGCAAGCCAGTGAACTTCCAGTGGAAAGTTCATGATTTGCACCTGATGAAAATGATATGGTGGAAAATTTTGCTCAAACAATGGCAAATAGACCCATCATGGGCATTATCTGCATGGTGGCAATGCATTAAGATAGGTTTGCGCAAGACCAAGGAAAAGTCACTCAAGACTTAGCCAGAGTTGCTCAAAACCAATCTAAAGCTGTTCTTTCTCAAGAACGGAATCTAACAGAAATGGTGGACCAAATCTCTCATAAGTTTGAGTCCATGTTGGAACGGTCCCTTTGAGGTTTGACTCAAGGTTTGGCCCTTCGGTCAAATAACTCTGAAGGGTTTCAACAGTCGACCTTCCAAGCTAGCAAGCCAGCCATATTTGTTGAAGGTACTTCCTCTCAACAACATGCAAGGCCGTTCCCTCCAACTCAGTAGCAGGTGCAGTCCCTTCCAATGGCACAGACTTACATTCCAACTGCACCTATGACCACTCCAGTGGCACAGATGACTGTTCCACAAACGGCACCCATGCCAGCCATTCAGCAAGTCCAGAACCCTCAACCTATGGCTTTTCCACAACAGACTTGGCATGATTAGTCTGGCCAACCATGGCCATATCACATTCCTCAAGCACAACGGAATGTTCCACCTGTAAATATTCAGCTAGCCGCACCTATTCCTTTAAGCCACCAATGGTCATTCCTATGGCAATTGGGGGGCAACCTTTTCCAAGGAAGCCACTTTTTAACCAAGGAGGAAGGAACCGTGGCAGGAATAATTATACAGATGCCAACCCACTGCTAATGGTGGGTTTGGGGCATCAAGTGGCCAATCCACCTCAAGGTTGGCCTAACTCGAAGGGGTAGAAGGCCAACCTACAGAAAGCCCTATCCAGAGTTCATTGATGAAGTTGAATTTTCAAGGAATTTCAGAATTCCAGAGTTTGCAACGTTCAATGGAGAGGGCAAACAGTCCACATTGGAACATATCAGTTTTTTCACTATCCAATGTGGAGAAGCAATAGCCAATCCATGGCTGAAGGTACGCTTATTTCCAAACACATTGACTGGCTATGCTTTCAGGTAGTATTCCAACTTGCCAGCCAACTCCATCTAAAGTTGGCAGCAATTTGAGGATTCATTCCATACTAAGTTCTGTAGAGCTAAGCTTGAAGTGTCTATGGCAGACCTTTCCAGACTTCATCAACTATATAATTTGTCTTTCTAGATTCAGAAGGGCCAAGTATAAATGTAATTTATCTATGCCACCAGAAGAATATGTAAAGATGGCTGTAAATGGCCTAGAATTTGAACTTTGTAAGAAGTTTGAAGGAATACAATTCCATGATTTGTTCGACTTGGCCGGCAGAGTAGTGGCCAAGTATGAAGAGCTCCTTCACGAGGAGCAAGACAAGAAGAGCTCCTCCAAGGGCACTTACTATCGTGATCCTAGCTATGAGGTGTATACCACTGAAGTTGAAAGAGAGTTTGAGGTGAATATGGCTGAGCTCAACATAGAGAAGGCCTATACTTGTGAGGCTTTGGCAAAACCAAAATCAGCCTATGGCCAACTTGCAAGCCGCCTCTAGTTCCAAGTGAATGGGGCAGACACTTCCAGAAGCTACTCTTTTGATATCTCTAATGCTCCATCCAGTAGGAACGAAAAAAAATTGGACGGAAGGGAGAGAAGAAGAGAATGATGAGACATCCCTAAGAAAGATATTATGAACTTCTCTCACTTTGTTCAGTTGGATAGAAGAGAAGAGAAGAAGATAACAACCTATTTTGTTCATTTAGGAAAAGAGAGAAGAGAGAATTTCAAATTATTTTTACCCATCCCTATTTTTACTACTCATTTGACCCTTTATTATGTTATAAGTACAATTAATTTACTATAATTTGTCGTTAGAATCATATTTCATCATAAAAAAAATAATATAAAAAATAGGCCACTTGCGTTGAAAAAAAAAAAAAAAAAAAAAAAATCCATTAATCATAGAATGTCAATTATAAATTATTAAGAAAAAGATAGATTGAATTGATTTTAATAATTCTATACTCCATTAAAATGATTCTTGTAAATTATGAAGGGAGAGAAATTCAGAACAAAGGAAAAGGTTATGATAATTCTATACTATATTTCTCTTCAAATGCAGAAGAAATAGCTTGCTGAGAGCTACAATTGTTTCAGCCGGAGCAGCAGTATTGGAAACGTCCTTAGAAATTAGGTCTTTGATTCATTCCTTGGCAGCCACTTTAGAGAGAGAATAATTTAATCAAATACCTAATGCTCCAATTAAAATGTCCTTATTGGAAAGCACTTTGATTCATTCCATGGAATCGTCCTTACAATAATTCCTTGGCAGCCACTTTGATTCATACCTAGGAAATGTCCTTACCGAAATGCTCCAATTGAAGTAATTAATCTAATCCTCCCTGACATATATATATATATATAGATATCACATGAATTTGATCAGTTTATAAATATTGCCAATATCAATAAATTAATCATATTTATATGTGGATCCATGTATATATAGAGAGTGATAGCAAGCAAGAGTTTGTTATATGCGTGAAAGAGATCGGTTGAGAGAGTCAGAGTTCTTCTTGATAGGGTTTTGCTTAAGATGTGATTGTGGAGTTTATTAATATTTGTGAAGGAGGAGGGATGACTCATCCCTCCTCTTTTCTTTTCTCTCTCTGTCTCTTCCCTACCGAACAAAAGAACTTTGTTCCTTCCCTCATATTTTCCTTCCACCCTCCTTCCCTTTTTCCTACCGAACAGAGTATAAAGCCGAGTAAATTTTTGATTTGCTCATGGTTGACAAGCAACTGATTTTCACAGCAGGCCACAAGATACCAACAGCCTCAGAAATGGCCGAGAAAGAGTATTGCAAATTTCACAATTCATGGAGGCATTCCACTAATAATTGTGTAATTTTCCGCAATATTGTGTAGAAGGCAATTGAAGATGGCAGGTTGAAGTTTCTAAAAAAGACAGAAGTCATGGGTGTTGATGGAAATCCTTTCCCCAAGGTCGTTGCCACAAATGTTACTTCTTTAGCCTCAGAACACCTTAAGAAGAAGGTGGACTTAGCAGGTCCAGGGTTCAGTGGAAAACTAAAAATTCCTGACGATGCAACATCCATGGAGAAAACAGTGGCCGAGTTGAAAAAGTAACTCATTAGGCTCAGATTGCCTTAATCCAGTAAGGTTGTTGTCCCAAGTCTAAAATTCAGAATAGAGGATGCCATAGGGACTTTCCAAAAGAGGAGCAGAAGGAAAGGCTTTCCAACACTGACAGAGGATAGAAACGAAAGGTCCATGACCGATAAACTTTCCAAAAGGTAAAAAACTCAGTTACTGCGACCACTCTAGAGAAGGAAAGCCGAGTCTATACAGAAAGAAGGTCCGCAGCAAGGAAATCAGAATTCCTTCCAAGAAGCATGGAAAGGAATAGGCTTCCTTATGAGGCAAGTTTTCATCCTAGCAGGAAGAATGAAAACAGCAGTTGGTAAGGAAAAAATTCTGAAGGTGATAGGCATTCCAGGCCAAAATTGGCCTCGGAAGTGTGGGTCAGAAAGGGGAATGAGCATCTCCGTCCAAAAATGGTTAAGCCTCCCACCTTGCAAAATGATAAGTGGAAGAGGGTTAATCATCCCAAGTTTCCAGTTCATGATGATTCCTATTTGACCCGAACACAAAAACAAAGGCATAAAAAGAAAAGGGCTGACAGAAGGAAATTATGGGAGAAAGACCATGGTTGGACTAACTGGCCAAAGAAGATACCTAAACCATCAAGCTTATCAGAACTTCCAGCTAAATGAGGAGTTAGAGATCTTGATGATTTGCTAAATCTTGATTCAGAAGTTAAAAATTCCTTGTTGGCAGACGACCCTCCTACAAAAGATGGAACAGACATGAAAATCTCCAACAGTTCTAGCAGCAGCAAGAAGATCTATTTTGGGAGCCTTCCAGGTGAATTTACTTGCAATATGGTAGTGGTTCTCCCTTTATTTTTTGAGCCACAGCCAAATCAACCAACTTCAATGGAAGGAAATGTAGTAGATACAAGTCCTCCTATGGAAAGCCCTGGACAGTCTAGTTTTGGGCCATTCATAATGGAACCGAATAATGATATCCATATAGAAGAAGTTTTTCAGGATGAAGCTGAACATCTTCAAAAATTAAAAGGGGTTGTAGTTGAAAAAAAAAGCCCCACAGCTCTTAAGAAAATTGTCTTGGAAAAGCCATCATATGGCATGACTCAACAGCTCAAACCTTTATTTATCAAGGTATTGGTGGAAAAGAGGCCCCTATTCTGGTAGATAACGGTTCAATATTAAACGTTGTTCCAGTCAATGTCATGCACATGCTTGGAAAGTCGCCTGAAGACATTATTCCAACCGACGTATCCATTAGTGGATTTACGGGAGGAATAGTAAAGACACAAGGCATTCTACCGTTGGAATTAACGGTGGGAGATAGAACTTCAATCACAGCCTTCTTCGTCATTGAGTCCACAATAGCCTATAACTTGCTTTTAGGCCGCGAATGGATTCACCCAAACTTTTACATTCCATCTTCACTCCATCAAATGCTGATATTTTGGGATGGAGATGAGGTAAAAGTGGTGGAGACTGAAAACTTGTCATTTGTGGCAAGGGTCCACCATGCAGATGCCGAGCTATACAGTGAAGAATTCGTTCTAAACAGATTTATTGGAAAAGATAGCAAGGGCCGTCCAAGGAAGGCCATTGTGAGGAGAACCCTCACCGAAGAGGATATAAGGGAGCTTTTCCAAGGAACACCAAGGCCAACAATTCTACCCAAGGCTGGTGTCCAACACTACATTTCAAACAAAAGTTTTTATGGAAGAGAAACCTAATGAAGATAGAATACTTGGCCAGGCGGTTAATTGCTGCCTTGCCAGGTTGAAAGCATATCTAACTGAACTACGGCTAGAAAGGACTGCAGCTACCAGTATTTCATTTTCAACCAATGTTTTGGAGATTATGGAAGATACTGAAGACAAATTAGATGTTATCCAACTGATAGACTTAAAGGCAGCATCAATAAAGCTTGATGATCTTAGGGCCGAAGTGTAAGATTCCTTGTTAGAAGTCAATCTTAGAATGGAGCAAGACCCACGGCCTACCTACATCAGTAAGCTTCTGGAACCAACCTTTAGAGAAAAATTGATTTCCTTACTTTATGAATACAAGGATTGTTTTGCATGGACGTATGAGGAAATGTCAGGACTTTCCAGAGTTGATGAGCATAAGCTGCCAATCAAGGAAGGTTTCAAGCCTTTCAAGCAGCCTCCAAGAAAGATATCCCAATAAGTTGTTCTAAAGGTTAAAGAAGAGATAGAAAGGCTACACAAGGCTGGTTTTATAAGAACCGCAAGGTATGTTGACTGGATTTCCAATATAGTTCTAGTTATTAAGAAAAATAGCAAGCTAAAGATATGTGTGGATTTCCAGAATATTAATCTTGCAATTCCAAAAGATGAATACCCCATGCTTGTTACTGATCGACCAGTTAGTAGATTCTGCTGCTAAGAATGAAATTATTTCATTCATGGATGGAAATTTCGGGTACAACAAGATTTACATTGTAGAGGAAGATATTGCTAAGACAACCTTCAGATGTCCAGGATCCATTGGAACCTTTGAATGGGTCGCTAAGCCATTTGGGTTGAAGAATGCCGGAGCAACATATCAAAGGGCCATGAATGCCATTTTCCATGACATGATCGGCCATTTTTTGGAAGTCTACATTGTATGTAGTCATCAAATTCTCGGCCAAGGTTCAACATCTCCATAATCTAAAGATGGCTTTTGAAAGAATGAGGCAGCATAAGTTGAAGATGAATACCTTGAAGTGCGCCTTTGGAGTTTCAGCTAGAAACTTCCTGGGTTTCCTAGTCCATTAGAGAGGTATTGAGATTGACCAAAATAAAGTAAAGGCAATTATTGAAGCAAAGCTACCGGCCACTAAGAAAGAATTACAAAGATTTCTTGGCCAGGTTGGATATTTAAAGAGGTTCATTGCCAACCATGCTGGAAAGACTCATACTTTCTCTCCATTGCTGAAATTGAAAGGTGCTGTAGAATTCAAGTGGACAGAATAGCACCAGCAAGCCTTTGAAGGTTTGAAAAGCTACCTAGCCAACCCTCTAATGATGATGCCTCCAATCAAGAAGCGGCCTTAAGATTATACTTATTGGCCACTGATGAATCAATTGGAACCCTTCTGGCCCAGAATAATGAATGGGGAAAGGAGCAAGCCATCTTTTATCTAAGTAGGGTGTTTACTCTAGTGAAATGCAGGTACATTTCCATTGAAAAGTTATGCCTTTTCTTATATTATGCAGCTATGAAGTTGAGAACCTACATGTTGCCAGTGGCCGTGTATATTATTTCTCAGACAGATTTGATTAAGTACATGCTTTCGAGGCCTTTGATTACTGGATGTATTAGAAAGTGTTTATTGGCCTTAATGGAGTTTTTTTTTTAAGTATATTCCACAAAAGGCAGTTAAAGGAAGGGAGGTGGCAGAATTTCTAGCAGATTATCCTTTTGCTAAGATAGATTCAGAAGTATGTGATGTGGTGGATAATCTCTACCTTGACTATACACATTGGACTCTCATGTTTGAACGATGAAGCACTCATGATGGAGGAGGAGCTAGAATAGTCATCATTTCACATTTTCTTTCTTCTTGGATTTCAAGTGTACAAATAACCAAGCTGAGTATGAGGCACTAATTATTGGGCTAGAAATCCTGCTTGAGCTAAAGATGGATATGGTTCAGATTATTGGAGATTCCAACTTGATACTTAGCCAACTTTCTGAAGAATATAGATGTCTCAACTGGCATTTGAGACCTTTTCACTCTTTGGCCTTAGAATTACTATGCCAGTTTAATGATTTCCAATTCAAATATTCGCCAAGACATTTGAACACGGAGGCTGATGATCTAGCACAATTAGCTTCTCGAGTGAAAGTCCCACTGGGTGTAGAAGAGACTTTGATCACAATAAAAAAAATAAAAAAAAAAAAATAATAAAAAGGGACTTTCCCTTTTGTAGAGTCACAGCATGAGATGGTAGGTCACTTCCAGACTGACGAGCCAGAAAAGATCCTGCCAAAAAGACATAGAAGATTTTCAATGTTGATATAGATGGATTAGACTTGGAAGATTGGAGAACACCAATTATCCATTTCTTGCAGGATCCTAGTGCCAATGTGGACAAGAGAGTTTAGTTTATGACACCTTATTATATTTTGATTGATGGATATCTCTACAAAAAGAATAAAGAAGATGGACTCTTGCTAAGATGCCTTGGTTGGAATGAGTCCATGAGAATAATGGCAGAATCACACCTTGGAAAATGTGGAGCTCATCAGCTAGAATCAAGATGAGGTGGCATCTTAGAAGGTGCGACTATTATTGGAAAGGTATATTGAAAGATTGCATAGAGTTTGCAAAGACTTGTACGGCATGTCAAGAACTTGGCCCGGTCTAAAGAGTTCCAACTATCAACATATAGCCAGTAGTGAAAATATGACCATTCAAAGGGTGGGCTTTGGACTTTATTGGAAAGTTAACACCATAATCTGCAGATGGCCATACTCATATTGTGGTGGCAACAGATCATTTCACGAAGTGGGTGGAGGCCATTCCATTAAATACATGTGAACAGTCAACAGTGATTGATTTTATTAAGAAGCACATTACACATAGGTTTGGAATTCCAGAGACTCTCACCATTGATAGAGGTCTTTCCTTTGTTGGAAACAAAGTTCTTGATTATTGTGCTGAGTGTGGCGTCCAAGTGATCAGTTTCACTCCATATTTTGCCTAATCAAATAAACAGACAGAAGCTTCCAACAAAGTAATTCTTAACATCCTTGAAAAGATGATTGAGAATCATCCAAAGAAGTTGCATCACCTACTTTCTGAGGCTCTTTGGGCTTACAGAAATTCAAAAAGATCAAATACTGGCATCACACCATATATGCTTACATATGGACATGATGTTGTTCTTCCAGTGGAAATAACCATAAAGTCTACAAGGGTGGCTTTCCAAAACAAGCTTACTCTAATAGATTACAACCATATCATGTTGGTGGAATTAGAGACCTTGATGAAGTCCGTCTTAATACCTTAGACCATATTATTGCTCAAAAGAAGAAAGCCATGCGTGCATATAACAAGAAGGTTAAAGCAAAGACATTTGTTGAAGGAGACCTGGTATGGCAAGTTAGATTTTCCACTAGGAGTCAAAGACAAGGAATATGGAAAGTGGACCCCAAATTAGAATGGTCCTTACTTGGTAGAACGAGTCCTTGGAAAAGGGGCTTATAGATTGATGGATATAGATGGAGGATCCCACAAGCATCCTGTGAATGGTGTATACTTAAAAGAGTATCACCCTTCTATCTATGAAAATTGAAAATTCTCAATTATGCTACCAGTCACATAACTTGGTTGGCACCTTTTTTTCCAAGTAAATTGGAAACCTGGAAAGGAAACATAATGGCCATACTTTGACCATTTTTGATAGTTAAGTAAAAATTCATTTCAAAGAGAAAATGCTAAGCACTTGAAAGGGTACATTGGCTAGAACCATGAAGCTGACTTAGCTGAATTTTAAGGATCAGCTAATTTCCTAAGTATGGAACATTTCATAGAAAAGAGACTACATTACATGGTCCAGGTTTTATTCGTCTTGGATATTACTGATCTTGCTTGTATATACATGTTTTTCCATGTTAGTAAGTTCTTTTGTTTTCTGAATTCCTTTGTTATGGAAAGTCATTTTATGACTAAGCCTTATTGTTAATATATGTGACGGAATTTTCCAGTTTCAATGATTTAGAAATTTTCCATGCAAGAGGCACATACAAAAGAATTGAGAAATGAACATCACTTCTATTAGATACTTGATTTTATGACATGTTCCAAAATTGGCCGCTAAACCTAAAAGTTAGCCATGCAATAGATTTCAAAACTAACTTAATTATTTTCTACTAACAACCACAAGTTCTTTCCAAAAACAAACACATAAATATCTTGTAAAGAACCATATTACATGGCGGCAAGGACGCCTCCAAGTGCCATCTAAATTTTCCTTGCTTCTTCAAGATTAGCTAGTGCCTTGTTCTTTGTTTCTTTAAGTTGAGGAAATTCGTTTACCAGACTTTCCCATTCTTTCCTGTAAGGCTCAGACTCAGTGAGGATGGCACTAGCTGTTTGGTCCAACTCAAATTCATCATATTCTACTTGTTCTAACTCTTTTTGAATTTTGTTTAGCTCCTCAGTCAACATATTTTTCTTGGCTACAAACTCCTCAGCTCGTGCCTTGATTTCTGGGTAGGGTTCTAAAGCAAGATAAAAGCTTTCAAAGGCTTTGTCCCTAAGTTTAGCTTTTCTTTCATATTCTGAGAGAGAGGAAGAACTGGAACTCATATATGAAACAAGAAATTGAAGTTGATGCTACAAAATGGTTAAGGAAGTTTGAGTGTGATCAGGAAATCTAGGGTGTTTCTTCAGAGTAACTATAGTGCTGGCCAAGTCTTGATGGAAGGTTACAACTTTTTACACATCATAAGATAAGATAACAATTTTCTTTTGGCTGCTGTGATAGGGTACTCTGAAGGATCTGGAAGTATGAGTACATTGGCACTTGAAGTTGAAGTGCTTGAAGATTGAGTGGCCTTGATCACTTTGTATAGATCGGCCAATGCAAGAAGAGATCCTCTATGCATCGTGAAAGATGTTGATGTTGACAAAGAGAGGGTAGCCTGAAGGAAAGAAAAGTTTTGCTTATTAGACAGAGTAAGAAATGAGGCAAAGTTTAAAAGCATAAAGACTTGCCTCTGGGTTGGAAGGAGGAGGGCCTGTAGAAGTTCCACCAATACCAGAAGGAATAGATGTTCCAATAGTGGGAGTTGGAATGGGCAGACTTTTTCCACTTTGACCAGCCAGAATTTCCATAATAGAGGCTTGAATGTCTAAGTCCTTTCCATAGGCAACTTGTACATCTGGTTGAATGTTGGTAGAGCCCTATTGATCAAGTATAAAAGGGAATTATGAATACTTTAAGAAATTAAAAGGGTGAAGGAGATAGCAAATGAGACTTACCAAAACAATCTCCTTGGTTGGTTTTAACTTTTTCACTTTTGGAAAGTCTCTAGGCTATTTGAAGTCCTCGGCCTTTTCCAAGTCAATCTTCATTTTTTGCCTTTCCAGCAACTTTTCCAGAGGGGCTACACTTGGTGAGCGTTTTGCTAGAATGTTGAGTATGAGTTTGCCCTTTGGAAATATGATCATCATCGGAAGAATTTTCATCAGAGGAAGAAAGTTGGGGTTGAAACTCCTTCTTCACAATAGCCAGTCCCTACAAAGGAGATATTAGGGAATCCAGAAGTTGGAAAAGTTAAGTCTAGTTTTGTTGGAAATACCTGAGAGATTTTTTCTTTTCCATTTACCTTATACAAAACATCCTCTTCTTCTTCTTCCCCAACTTCTTCTTCTTTTCCATCATCACTAGAAGAAATACTTTCATGACTCACATCACTGCTTTCAGCCACACCCTTAACCTTGCTGGGTAAGACAACAGTTTTTTCTCCACCCTCGTCGTCATCACTTTCCTCAGGCATTTCTTCTTCTCCATCTGGAATTCAACAGTTTAAATTTCAGAGTATGGAAAGTTTACAGTAATATAAAAGAAAAGAGAAAGTTTGAAGTGAAACACTTTTATACCTAGAGACAAGGGTTTGAAGGAGGCTAAAATAGTGTCACAAATGGCCTTATGATTCTTATTCTAGTGGAAGAAATGTAGGCCGTCCACCGTATAGTAAACTCATTAGAGGACTAAGGCTTGTTAGTATGGCCTTGAAAGTTAAAAACCGACCGTTCCACTTCATAAGCCTTATCAATTGCTACAAATTTTGCAACATCCTATGATTCTTACCCGTTTATCAAAGTATCTATTTTGAGATTTATATGGTGGCAAGGGAATAAGCTGGGTGAACCCCATTTGCCTAACCAGTTGAGCCGGATCGTAGAATTCCACACCACAAAAGCTATTCCTTAGGTTAGGGTTGGTCGTGCTATAATAAAGGTCTCGAGCAAGTAAAAAGCTTGCCCAAATACTTTTCCACTCTCCAGAATGTTTTTTGGTGGAAACCCCCGGAGAATTAACTAACCATGATGGCATACGACCAAGGAAAGTAAAGGGATCGAAGAACTTGTCATCTCCAGTTTCACATTGGTTGTAAAAATACTTAAAGTTTTTAGCAAAGTTGAAAGTGAAAGGGGATGTTGTTGCCAAGGGATAGCATAGAAGGGTTTTTCGAGTCTGCATGGCAAGAGGGGAAGTTCTATCTTGGAAATATACCTTAAGCCACATCTAGAATAACCAGAAAGGGTCTTGAAATCTTGAGAATTTGGAAGCGAGGAGGTCATTCAGACCTTTGTACAAATGGGAGAGTAAGAGAAGAGCCAATGCCAAATCTCCATTCCTGGCTAAAGATATGGCAACTTGAACAAATTCCTTGGTGACTTGGCCGAATGGAATGCATAGCAAGTAACCAGAAAGTCAACAGATTAGGAAAGCTATGTGCTCGTCCTCTTCGACTGGCCAGTTTTCTTGTAGTGTTTGATGAAATGAAGGTGGGATGAAACAAATTTCTTATTGCCAGTGGTTTTGGTAGGAAAATGAAATTAGTCAACATAGAGAGTGGCACTAACATCATCTCCATGAGGTTTGAGGCCGGTAAAACAACAAATATCCCTTAGAGTAGGAGACATCATTCCACATTTCAGGTGGAGGGCATTTGTAGTTGTGGACCAGAAGAAAAGGGATGGAAAGAGGAGATTTGGATCAAGTATGATGGAGACCTTGCTGATTTGGATAATATCAAAGATTCCTTGTCTTCTTCATTGTGAGGAAATCTTTTCATCTTTGGAAAGACGATTCACCAAAGAAGTCCAAGAGGAATGATATGGTGGCCAATTCTTTATACTGAATGAGGGTTTTACTTTCTTTCCCTTCTTTAAAATAAGAGGGAACTCTGAATCAAAGGGAAGAGGGGATGTACTGGAAGGGTAGAACTTTGCCAACTCGGAAGGGGCCACACCTGCAAAGGCCAGTCCAAGTTCAACTGAAGAATCTTCAAAGGGAACCAAGGGAACGAGATGCAGCTTAGTAAGATTTAAGGATTGCAGAAGTAATTGGACTTGATGGCTTCGAGTTTTTGTTTTAGTATGAACTAAAGGGGCTGGAAGAGAGGAACTAGTGGTCTGTTTGGAAGGTTTCTTAACTTTGACAGGAGCCATGGTTCATAGCTTCCACAAAATTAGGGTTTGTGATTTTAGGGTTTGGTTGGAGGAGAAGAAAGTGGGAAAAAAGAGAAAGGTTTTGCGGTAATGGCAGGAAATATATATATATATATGCATATATATATATATATATAGAAGCAATGAAAGAGTTACGTTTATTGAGGTTTAGTAGTTGGGATTTTCAAAATTCAAAAGGGAGTAATGAAGATTAGGAAGTTTGATGGTTTAGGCCATAAATGGATAAGACTTATATTGGGATACAGATTGTTCCTTTTGAAAGTGGCGGCAGATGAAGATTGACATGGAGGAAATCGAGGAGCCAACAACATGTTGTATAAAAACTCTTCCTTTAATGATTACTATGAGTGTCCAATTCAATGACGACTTTAAAGGGGATTTGTTTGGAAAGTTCAAAATTTAAAAGGGAAGTAATGAGGTTTTTGGTTGTTAGCCATAAATGGATAAGATCTTTTTGGGATATGTTATACTTTTCAAATTGGCGGTGGAAAAAATTAATTAATGTGGAAGGAACCAAGGAGTTAGCCACATGAAAAGGTGGAAGTTATATAGCTATGATAGTTGCCTTAGAATTTAAGTGGGTCAAATGGCGGAATTTAAATCCCATGCCTTATCATCAAGTTGTTCCATAAAACATGGAATTTGAGGGGCATATGTTTACTCCATTATTTTTGCCCAATGGAAATGCGACTTATGGCGAGTTCCAATTAGCTTGCCACACTGAATTGGTGTTTTAAATGTCCAAAAGAGGAAGCATAGTGTGGAATTGGTGAAGGTTGATTTTGTGTTATCCACCAATAAGGAGGAAGTATGTGGCGAGTTCTAATAAAACTTACCACAATGGATTGTAACTCTTATGAATTATTATTAAAAGCTATGTAATATTACATAGTAATTAGACAAGTGGGTTAGTATAATCCTACCATGTGGGGTTTTTTATTTTAAAAGGAAAAGAGGTAAGTCCTATTAGGACTTGCCATCTTTAAAACAAGGATCCACCTCTTCCTATATGGAATGAATCGATTACATAGAAATACTATACTATATTCAACCTCATACACTTATCCAAGTCAAAGTTCATCCAACCAATGGTTTATTAACACATGACGAGTTCTACTGAGCTTGCCATGGTGCTAGCCACGATAGATCAATTCTTTTAAGAGTTGGTTTTATTGAAGGTTCATGGAAAATCTTATTTTTAAAGGATACCAATTAAATGGATATTTTCCATTTAATTATGAAATCATGGTTGACTAAGCAAGACATACGTGGGGCTGGATTTTCTCCTAAAAACTAGGAGGCTTCAACAACAACTTCTGACTAGATTAAACAACGTGGTTATTTACAAAGAAAGTGGAGTGATGTTTTCCAGAAATGAAGAATATATTTCTACATATATATACATATATATATATAGCCCACGATAAATAAAGGAGTTGCTGAAGGAAACCACGACGCCATAAATTTGAACCTGGAAGGAAATTCTCAAAAAAGGAAGTTATAGAAATTGAGGATGCCAATCCATGATGAGAAGGACGCTGAAATTAAGGGGTCCATGGCGTCATGAAGTCTAAAAACCAGAAAGGAAAGTCTGGTTAAGGGAGGTTACTGAAATCAAGGAAACGTGGGTGCAGAAGAAAAGGGGATGATGTATATTTATGCATATATATATGTATATAGATTCGTATCAGATACAACCCACGATGCTATGAAAAGAAAAGACTCCTAAAATCATGGGATACTTGGCCAAATATAAACACGTCGGTTGAAAGTGGTGGAAATTCATAGGGGAACTACCACTAACCGGGGGAAGTTATCAAGGATCATGGGTGACAAGGCTAAAGTTGATAAGATCGTGTCTGAAGTTAAGGAAAGAGTCGACAACATGAGGAAGAAAAACAGGAACGTGGGACACATGTAGGTTCATAAAGAAGACAAGTGGAAAACCCACTCCAAAACTACCCACGATTCAAGATTATGGAAGACTAAGAAGACATGGCTGGAATTATGTTCGGAACAAACACAAAGAAGGAAGAAGACAGAGAAAGATGGTTGTAAAACTGGGAATAACCACCAAGGACGTGGACATTTGGTAATTTCAGGCCAAGCCGCATGGAAATCACTGAGGTTGCCACATCAAACTGCAACATGCATGGAGGAGCTCTATAAATAAAACATTTAGAGCTAGTTTGCAAATCCTGTGCAAATCACATAGCAATACATCACTTCAATTACTTTACATTCATGTATCTTTACATTCATGTAATACACTTTCAATATATTTAATTCAAGTTCCGCACTTATCTTTCTTACTTTCCAGCACCTTACTTTGAAGTCATACACTTTCAATACCGCTTTCATTTCCACTAGCCATGAAGTAATCCAGAAGTCCTTTTTTAAGGCAAAAAGAACCCTCGAAGGTGGTAATTCTAGTCCTTCGTACAATCGCCTGATCCCTGCAATCTCCTACTAAATAATTATTTGGATATCTACTTTAGAACGATAGCAGTTCCTGGCACACCCAACACTCACCCTCCTTTCCTCACTTGGAAAGGACCATGGTTTTTAGGAGCCGAACACATATATTAATTATTTTTTAATTAAATTTTTTTTTTCATTTTTAACAGCAATATTATTATTGTTACCTAAAAAAATAAATTTTTTTTTTTCCAATTATTATATTAAATTAAAAGGAAATATAATTAGAGAATGAAATTTATAATATTTCAGTATATATATTAATTTATTTTTAAATTCGATTTCTTTTCAATTTTAACTAGTATGGAGTATATTATTGCTGTTAACTAAACAAATAAGTTTTTCCAACTACTATATTATATGAAAAGAAAATATAATTAAAAAAGGAAATACATAATATTAAAAAATCTAATTAGAGAAGTAAACACATTAATATATAATTTTTAAATCAATAAAAAGAAAGCTAATCAAAGAATAAAATATATAATATGTAGGGAAAACTACATTTCAGTAAGGTTAAAAGTACTAAATAACAAATTGGTTTATTTTAAAATTTTATTTTTTATTTTGGTTGACTTAAGCAAAATAATTAAATATACATATAAAATTATTATTCAAGTCCAAAATATCCTCCAAATACTTATTTTAGAATACCAAATTATTCTTCTTAAATTCAATAATTCCTTCACTCAAAAAATTTTAAAAAACCCACCAAATTTCCTTTTTTTTTTTTTTTTTTTTTGGAAAAGGAAAATGTTGATGTGTGTGTGTGTGTATATATATATGTAGATATATATAAATGTAAATAATTAGAGGACTATCAAAGATTCTTGAATCAGCATGTAAAAGAAAAATTAAAAAAATAACATAATCATCATCAAATGAAATAATTTTTTCCTGAATTTCTAAATGAGAGAATATTGTGTTGCTGCCAAATAAAATTCCCAATTAAATTGGAATCAGTCGACAAAGCCGATGATGATTTAATGTGGACTGTGGAGATTGGTCATGTATAGATTATATGGTCCCCAAATCCAACGGACGTGATCTATTTTGATCAAGCCTAACCCAAGGCTTGCCCTTATCACTCCATGTCCCCACCAAGCCCATGTTGATTTCACCTATGATCAATGGCCTCGATGTTGCCACCTAACACAACAAAAAACTGAGGCAAAGAACCCAACTCACAGATCTTCCTTGTCCCCTGCGATTCCATCCACCAAAGCTAATAAAGGCAGCCCAACAAGTAAAAACACAAAAGGGAGAACCATCAGATAAAATGTTGCTTTGTAAAAACGTTAGTTTTTATGGTAGGACGAAGTAGATTGGAAAAAAGATGGATTCTACTTGGAAGATGTTTAATAAAATTATTGTTGTAATTGATTTATTTATTTATATTTTGTGTAGCGTGTGAATTAGACATCTCTTTAATTATGGCTCAATTCCTGTTGTTTCCTGGTTAAAAAAAAAATTGTACAGAAATCTCAAGTTGTGATATGGTTGTTGATGATAAATAATATATGCATATGTAATGAACATAATTTAATGTAATGAATCACAGGTTACTCTTCCTGTTTTGGAGAAATTGTTCATTAGAAAATTAAATAGCATTACAGCTATATGGGACAAGCTATTACTCCCCGTCCAAGAAGCAAAAAATTCCTTTCAGTATCTCCAAATATTAAATGTAAGAGATTGTGAGAAGATGAAAAAGATAATCGGATTCGAAATAGGACAAGGAAAAGAAGCAGAAGCAAGTGATGAGATTGCCATGTTCACTCAGTTGAAGTTAATGGCACTTGAAGAGTTGCCAAGCTTGAAAAGTTTTTGCTACTGTGGTTCTGAAGTAGAAAAAACATCGGAAGAAGGCATTCCCCAAATACGAACTCTATTGAACTGCAAGGTACGTTCTTAAATAAACGAGCCAATTCCGAAAATTGTTAGGCTCAACTCTTTAAGCTCATAGACCATTCATGAAATGTAGGCTCATGCATGAGCGAAAGTGATCTTGAACACAGTGTGAAAATCAAGGCCGAACACTGAATATATCTTGGCTATTTTTATTAGACGAGGCGAGCCAAACAAAACCTGAACTATTTAAAATAATGAAGAGTCAAGCCTTGCATCTTTAATTTGGGAATGGATTTCAATAGTATTATCTTTATTTGATGGAAATATGTATATATGCATGGGCGTACTGAGTGACTTTTTCGCAGGTTGCATTTCCAATGTTGGAGAAACTGGTACTCTCTGATGGGAGCCTCTTTGAACATATTTGGAATTCTCAGATTCCAGCAAGCTCCTCTAGAAAACTAAGAGACTTGATGGTAACTCGGAGCAGCAAATTGTTAAATTTCCCTCCTAACCTGCTACAGAGGTTTGAGGCTGTTGAAGAACTCAGTATGTATGAGTGTAGTTCATTAGAAGGTGTAGTAACCTTCAACCGGGAAGGACTTAATGCCATAGTAAGACAGGGATTTCTGGTCTTCAACAACCTAACAGGTCTGGCAGTTGGTCGTTGCAACAGGGTGATATATTTGTTCTCTCTCTCAATAGCAACAACAGGTCTCGCCCAACTTCGGAGACTATATATTTATTCCTGTTGTTCGATTGAAGAAATAGTGAGAAATGAAGAAGAAGGAGCAAAAGATGCTATAGATAAAATTGGAATTCTGCTCCCTCGGTTAGAGTATCTGCGTCTCTACGATCTACCAAACCTGAGAAGCTTCTGTGAGCCAAATAATATTGCTTTTCAATTGCCATCCTTAATTCACATCTATGTTAAGGGGTATGACCAAATTTGGACCACATCAGGCACAAGAAAGCCAGTGACAAGTTTATTTGGTCATCATATTCACAAGACCCTTGAGCAAAAAATTAATCATGGTTTGCAGAGCAACAAATTAATCATGGAATGGCGACGGCCAAGAGGTAAATATGGAGTTGATAAAATTCTAATAAGAAATATGATAAAGACTATGTATTTTTATTAGTTGTATGAAAATTTGTCCTTGAATTTCTATAAGAAATTAATGACTCAGCTAATGCTTTCCATTTTGATATCAATTTCTAGATGATGAAACAAATGAAGATGAAGTTGAAGGAGAGAGCTCGGGGCAACAATTATAACACACCAAGTGTAAGTTCCTTTTTTCTCTTTCAATGCATTTTTTTATATAAATTTGTTGTTGGTGGCATAAGTTATGCGTAGTTTCTTAAATATTCATTTGTTTATTATCCCCCAAAAAATAAATAAAATACTTGTAACAAAGAAATGAGATTACAAAAGAGTTGGCATTACAATTGAAAAACACTTGATCAATTGTAATCCTAACTCTTTTATGGTCAATTAAAAGTTACACTATTTTGTGATCAATTATCAATTTTTAAGTTACTGATTTAAAAACTACGAAGGGCATAAAAATGATTTTGAGAATTTATGGAAAATCATGGGACACTTGACTCTAGTTTTTTAATTTTTTTAATTTTAATTTTTTTTACTTTTACATTGGCAAAAAATACACACATAACTCACACACCCACTTTATTCTTTGACTCTAGTATAACATTTGTAGTTAGTAAAACATTGTATAATATACCTAGAATACACATCCATATAATTTTGAAAAAAGAGAGAGAGAAACAAAGAGAAAATTCAAGTCAATCTCTGAATACCTTAAATAAAAATTTTACTTTATTGTGGAACCTCTACAAGCCCAGAATGTGTCGCAGATTAACATAATGAAAATTCATTTCAATTTTTAGTGAATCTTGATTGAATGATTAAATATCTTTTGTTGAACATAGTCAACTAAAACCCAGTTCTGACTTTTGAAACTAAGTGGATGGAACAAAAGAAACAAATGTTGTACAATACTTTAGAGAAACATGAGGTTGATTCACCGTTTTGCTGTAATATAAACTGTTGATGCGAAAATTCTCACGACTCGGAACGACAGCGTTTACCTACAAAACAAAGGAATTTCACCTCGAATGGCACCGGTGAGGTGCCAGCAGAGGACCCTCTGACGATCAAGTTAATACTTGTAATCGTATCACATAATAATTATGTATGTTCTCTTTAAGGGTTTTTTCTCGTACCTTTTTTAATGGCTTGGTGCCCTATTTATGGCTGTCGATTGAAACCAAATTGGTTCTACCGATATCGATGGTTGAGGTCTCCCTTATCATCCGCTTATGCGAGATCAGAAGAGATCCGTTTGTTGCCAGATTTGTCGAGGATATGATTTACTCCTTTGACTTTCTTAAATTGTGCCAAGGTTATCCTTACCCGGTTGAACCACGTCGTCTTTCCTTATCCTGGATAAGAAATGTAATCATTCTTATCCGATGAAAATCTTTATCTTTGATAACAAAATATGTCAAAAAGATCTGGCGGCTGGACAAGGTAGGTTAGGTTTATTTTTCTTTATCAGTTGCCTCCCATTCCCAAACTTGCTCGTCTAACTTTGGGAATGTAAACTTTATTTTATTTTTTGCCTTGGGCACTGTTCCCTTGGGAAGAGTGCCCGAGAGTACTATTCAAGTGAACAATTTTTTTTTTTTTTTTTGCCCTAGGCATAGTTCCCCCAGGAATAATGCCCGCGGGGGTACTGTTCATGTGAATAGTAATTTATTTATTTTTTTTTTTTCTTGGGGAATTTTTCACTTGGGTATTCTTCCCTTGAGTAATGATTCCTTGGGTACTATTTTTGGTACCCTTGGGTACTCTTCCCTTAGTTACTATTTCTGATACCCTTGGGTACTCTTCCCATGGGTAATCTTCCATTCAGTACTATTTTTAGTACCCTTAGGTACTCTTCCCATGGGTAATTGTGATACCCCCGGATTTCCGAACGCGGGTTGGCTAGGCCCACGCCCGATAATCCGAGGATATCAAATCAATTAGCAATAATCGAACACATAATACAATTAAGAAAACAGGAATAAATAAATTGCTGAAAAGAAACGAGAATAATAATCTAAAAACCTCAGAATAAAATTTTATTAATAAAGAATTATTCTGATATATCTAACTTCTCCACTTCTATTACAACTCGGGAATCCATCTAGTGGACCCCTAAAAATCTCACTAAACTCAAAAGACTGGAAATGAAACCCAAGTCTAAAACATGAAATAAAATCCTGGTCATCGGTGGAGTGAATGACTGTATCTGCTCAGCACGATCCAGCTCTAAGTCTGGAACTAACGAATACCTGTAAAAATAAGAGTGGGTCAGGCCCACATGCAAATTCTTCTCTAACTACAATCCAAACAGTGACTCGATACGCAGATACACCCTAGATATCTCAACAATAACTATCTAGTCCATACATATAGATATATCCACAATAAGGGACATTCACTGGACTACAGTAGGTATCTCAACCTGAATAGAAGGCAACATGCGAAAACGCATCCAAATGTGGGCATGAGTACCTAGACCTAACAGGGCATACCTCAACCTACTATAGCCAGCTACGCATCCACTGCATATACGCACCCTAACCAACGAGTCTGAGACTCAAGCTCATCTCGTGGTACCATAAACATATATTAAAAATCCATTCATATCCATCCATAGGAAATCCAATAAGTCGTTCAGCTTATTCAGCTGCACAAACTTAAATATAAGGAGAATTATGTTTTTCTAATTCGAACCTTTAATCCAAAATAGATAGGACTGAGTTATTTTGAATCAGTCTGTCCCTAGTATGCCACCGTCCCATACCGGTGCATACAATCCACAAAATCCATATAATTGATTGAACAGATAAAACTGTTCACCAATTAAAATCCATAAGATAGGAATGAGCGTTTTGAGCTAAACCATACCTAGTATGTCACCGTCCCATACCGGTGCATACAATCCTCTATATCCATGTAAATTACAACATATAAATAACAAGCAAGTAATTTATAGTCCAAAACCAATTATCTATGTCATTGCAGAATAGTTGATACAATGCCACAACAATTACAGTTCAAAACCATAATCCAATTAATTGTAGAATAATATATAAGATTCCACAATTAACATCTAACCCATGTAAATTACAACACATAATTAACAGTTTAGCAATTTTCAATCCAAAACCATCCCAAATACTTGCAGGAGACTATTTATAGTTTCAGCAATTTAAATCCAAGAGTTAAACCATGTATTTGCAGGAAACGGTTTAAAGGTTCAACGACTAGCATCTAAAGCATGCGTAGATCACATCTAATATATCAATGACTCTATCATGCATTACAAATAAGTTTTATAATCATATTATAGTCCAATCAATTGCTAAACTAATCTAGCCAATTTAGTTCCTTTTGTCCGATAATAGCGTACAAAATTGTATACTCGTATTCTGTTTCATCTTTTAGCACAGAGCCAAACACTATGCCACAAGTCCAATTGGTTAATTAAAATACTTCACCGTGCATATAAAATAAGTCTTAATAACTTACTAAATCCCATAACAATTGCTAAAATTTAATTAAGCAATTTATTTCTCTTCCATCCGTTAACAGCATAGAAAATTTCTTAATTTTATACTGTTTATCCCATTGACTTAGAGGTCAACTTTAATCAACTTAAGGTCTTAATTACACCCAAAATAAATTTCTTAATACCTCTGTGTAGACCCAGACCCATCCAAACAGTTCCCATGCTCCAACAGTTGCAAACAGATCGTAAAAAAAAAAAATTAGAAAACCACTATTTGAGAGCCTGCTCTAAATTCCAAGAGCAGGCTCTTTTAAGCCTGGAGCCGGCTCTATGGACTTTAGAGCCGGCTCAATGAGTTTGGGAGCAGGCTCCCACTTCCATGGAGCCGGCTCTCACCTCCTTTGAGAGCTTCCAGTCCCTGTTTGCTCCGTCCTCGTCCTTCTGCTTCTTCTCCGGCCTATGTCCACCCTTTAGTTGACTTCTAAAACTTATCCTAAGGTCTTATTAATACCAAAACAGACTCCCAATGGTTTTAGAACAACAATTTGAAATCAAATACAGAGATTTAACTAAGCAATTTACTAGCATGCTTAAAGAGCAAAACTAGAACAGATAAGAACGAATTTATTTCAGACCAATTTCTCAGACAACAGATGTTAAAATTTGACATATAATAATCATGCAAGATCCATTTAAGACTCAACAAATTCCCTAGAGTCTAAAATTATAACCGGACTAACAAGCTTTTCCAACAAAACTGAAAACAGATGTGTACGAATCCTGTAATAGATTCGATTACAACCTAAACAGATTATCAATATAACATACAATTAACATGTAAGTTTTAGTTTATAATTTATTTAACCCTAGAGACTACCTAGGTGCACAGAACATAAGCCAAAGAGAAGGAGAAAGTAGAAGAACTTGCCTGTAGCTTTGGTCTCAAAACTGTGTTGTCGTCTTCCTAATTTCTGGCAACCACTGACCACCTTCAAGCCTCCTACGGTTTTGGTTTAATCCACCACAACTCTCCCTTGGCCCTCTCTGTTCTCCTTCTAAGTTTTGTTCTGTTTTTCTCTTGCTTAGTTCTCTCTAAAATCTCCTCTGTATTTTCATTGTGCCGTGAATAGGGTTATCAAACCCTAGGGATGTATAAGTTATATATTTATAACCAACTCCAAATCCTAAGTCAATAAAAACCCTAAATGTAAATCCTAATTAATTATGTCGGCAAGCCCATAAAAATACTAAAACCCTAAAAGATAATTCATATACTTAATTTAATTAAACAGTTACGTCCATGCAAGAAACTAATTAATAATACAATTAAAGTAACCATAGCAACCAAAAAATACAATTAATTTAATTAAAATATATTTAACCAAATAAGGCAATTCAAATACAAAACTAACAGTTTAAAACAAATAAACCAATTAAACATTTAAGCAACTAGTCACATAAAAATACAATAAAGATAATTGAAATTCCAATTTTATCCTTTTTAAAACTAGGGGTATTACATTCTTCCCCCCTAACAAACGGAATTTCGTCCTCGGAATTCATGAAACCTTGAATTATTGATTATTTGTCGTTCCATTGTGGACTCTGCCTCTGTGTATAGGCTCCACCAAATTCCAAATCTTAAAGAAAATATTTAGGTCCGAAATAAAGGATACACAAAAACTATCCAACATGTAAGTTATATTTATATCATAGACTTACAAAACATCTATGCATCCACCCTAGTGTTTTAATAACACTATTCATGAAAACAATCGAATACCTAACAACTGACCTTCCTCGACAACACACCTTGCTTCCCATGCAAACCTCTTGGTGCCATCAAGATGAGAAATGAAGTAAACACTTCCAACTTCCCATAAAACCTAGGATATCTATCTCAAGTATCTCCTCTATGATCAAATAGACATTCGCGATCCAATCCCCCGCCGAGAGATATGAATCACAGTTACACCTCCGCTATCAGTGCAAATATAGAACTAATGCGAAGTCCAAAAGTGAACATTACGAGATTTAGGTCTAGCAGCAAACTTTCTCAAACCACCACTCTTAATCCGCATGGAATTAATAACTCTAATAAATGTCGATAATCTCGACCAACTATCTACTGCTAACTAGGCTTACTCCCTTTTCCTAACAGGTGTTACTCGTATAGATGTTTATATACATATCCCTTTCTAAACCTGTTCACTAGAACTGACATTTGATGTCCTATAACCGTCCGAGTGTATTGAGAAAATTTCTACAAATTTTTACATCTTAGTCACTCCGACAACGTTCACCGAATCAACAAATCCTCCCCGAGCACCTTATGCTCTTCTGAATAAAGTAATACCGCCTCCAGGGTCAGCTCCGATATTTGAATTCGACCCCCTTAATTTCCTTGGGAAAAGCAAGTGTCATTAGTACCTAAACTAAGACCCCAACTCCTAATACAAGAACTAACCGAAAGCTCCTATCGGTTGTTGCGAGCGTCCCCTTCCATGTTCCCTTCCACCAACCAGAACTTAACACAAAGTGCGAATCACCACGCTGATGCATCCAAGTCGTCTTGTAATCCCCTCTATTTATATGAGCTGATATTTCACTAGTTCGAAATAAACAAGACCTAAGCTGATTTAATTTAGAAATCAACCCTCAACTAAATCTGTAATGATGCTCCATCATTTCCACCTCAGTACAGAAAAATGACTGCAAAGATTTAGTTATCTCTGATGATCCATCTCGACCATCTAATTTTATTAGACGGGAAGAAAACCACGTTGTCCCTCCTCCTGACCCTCAAAAACTGCTCCAGACCGTGAGCGCATCATATTATCCGCCAGAATGAAGAAAGAACTAAGTGTTATGAACCTTAGTCCCAACATCCTCCTCCTAGTCCGTCTACCAGAAGTACCATTAGTCTGGTACCACCAGCTTCCGTCTGCACCCAATACTTAATTTGGAGCATCGTTAAAAACTAACCCTACAGTATGACCTTTTTCACGCACACCGTGCATCGCTTCCTGATGACAGGTGACCGGTCCCACCATCCTATCTCTGACACACCCTACCTTTGTAATATAAGTAGTGTCAATTTGACTCCTTGTCCTACTTCAAAAACTTATGAAACTTTTCCCATCCTCCATATAGTCATCAATGTCAAAGCAACAACTAATTGTTGCAAATGAGGACCCTAAAAAAAAAAAAAAATATTCCACATTTTATACAGTGTAGAAACTTTGGTTCTTCCTCCAAGTACATAACAACAACTACTCCAAATGACACCCTCAAAAAATCATGTCCAGATTTCGAATAGACGGATAAAGCTTTAATCAGTCCATTATCCGTTCTCGGCGTTATTCTAACAAGTGCCTACCAGCTCGAAATCCTCCGTCCGAACCATAGTGGCATTACAGTGATCTTTACCTACCACAACCTCACAAATCCCCTGAAACATTCACGACCGCCATTCTTATAGCGTTGCAAAAAAAACAAATCCCTACCTAGCGTAGAGCATATCCAACTACTCAGTGTAGATTATGTGACTCTTATTGGTAGTTAACTATCCCATCCCAAGTAACGTACCTTATTGACGCACATCCAAATCCAATAGATTGGCTAGGAGTTTGTGTCTCTACCCAATCATATGACCATTTATTTACAAATCCTAGCGTACATAGTGCTATTATCCATGCCATCAAAATAATAGTTGGTTGATCGCATACTTGTGTCCCCAACACTCCATACTCCCAATCCGGACAAATTAACAAAATGAAACACATAATATCAGAATGCAACACAAAATAACAAAATCAAACACATAGATACACACAATACAACAAAATAACCAAAATAAAATTTCTAATTAAAACATCCTCCATTCCAGAGAAGAAAACCTCATTTGAACTCAAGTTCACAAATTATGTCACAAAAGTTCATTTCGTAGTTTCGTTGGTAATCATCCAACCTTGAAACCTGTCTGTAACCATAGCTTTAAAAGCATCATTCTTTTGCCTAAGCAAATACCAAAGGCTTAACCCTCATCCTCCTTATACGTGGAATGCAACCCACTTATCGTGGCTTTACAAAGCAACTTAGAACGTCACAACCTAACCCCATACTCTCCAGACTGTGATATAAAATCACGTCTTCGTTCTGACAAGAACTCCATCCAATTCCCAAACTCTTAAAGAGTACTTTTCAATTAACTCTCAGAGACGATACGAAAATTCATCCATATGTAGAATGGTTCACACTAACACTGCCAGTATCATTCACTATACTACTGGTGAATGAGAGCACCCTCGTACGATCCTTCATCTTCAAGCTTCAATATCCCCTTTCTTGGAGACGCTGATATCTCCTCCCTTAGGATCCTCTTCAGAACCCTACTCTTCGTTTGTCTCTGTTTTGAAAACAACTGAAGTTGTGTTGGTCCCGATAAGTGGTGACCTAACACCTACACCTTAATCCGTTCTTGGCGTATACTTTCTAAGTAATGCCAACCTTGGAACAAAACCTTCGATCCTAGGTTCTGCTTCTGACAAAGAACTTGACATCATCCTACTTTACTCCGTTTGGTCCGTATCGCTTTTGCCCTGAACCCGATCCTCCTCCTAGTGTCAACCATTCCATAACTATGGAATATAATTAACATCAGCTCCTCCGACCGAACCGTAACAAGAGTACAACGAGTCCTAATATGGCTCTAACTTTTTAAGAGACGCAACGCAGAAGTCTTATAACGAAAACACTCCTAAGGACACTAGAACCTGGAGTGCTCTAATACCAACTATGATACCCCCGGATTTCTGGATGTGGGTTGGCCAGGCCCACGCCCGATAACTCGAGGATATCAAATCAATTAACAATAATCGAACACATAATACAATTAAGAAAACAGGAATAAATAAATTGCTAAAAACTAGAATAATAATCCAAAAACCTCAGAATAAAATTTTATTAATAAAGAATTATTCTGATATATCCAACTTCTCCACTTCTATTACAACTCGGGAATCCATCTAGTGGACCCCTAAAAATCTCACTAAACTCAAAAGACTGGAAATGAAACCCAAGTCTAAAACATGAAATAAAATCCTGGTCATCGGTGGAGTGAATGACTGTATCTGCTCAGCACGATCCAGCTCTAAGTCTGGAACTAACGAACACCTGTAAAAATAAGAGTGGGTCAGGCCCACATGCAAATTCTTCTTTAACTACAATCCAAACAGTGACTCGATACACCCTAGATATCTAAACAATAGCTATGTAGTCCATACATACAGACATATCCACAATAAGGGACATTCACTGGACTACAGTAGGGGTCTCAACCTGAATAGAAGGCAACATGCGAAAACGCATCCAAATGTGGGCATGAATACCTAGACCTAACAGGGTATACCTCAACCTATTATAGCCAGCTACGCATCCATTGCATATACGCACCCTAACCAACGAGTCTGAGACTCAAGCTCATCTCGTGGTACCATAAACATATATTAAAAATCCATTCATAGCCATCCATAGGAAATCCAATAAGTCGTTCAGTTTATTCAGCTGCACAAACTTAAATATAAGGAGAATTATGTTTTTATAATTCAAACCCTTAATCCAAAATAGGTAGGACTGAGTTATATTGAATCAGTCTGTCCCTAGTATGCCACCGTCCCATACCGGTGCATACAATCCACAAAATCCATATAATTGATTGAACAGATAAAACTGTTCACCAATTAAAATCCATAAGGTAGGAATGAGCGTTTTGAGCTAAACCATACCTAGTATATCACCGTCCCATACCGGTGCATACAATCCTCTATATCCATGTAAATTACAACATATAAATAACAAGCAAGTAATTTACAATCCAAAACTAATTATCCATGTCATTGCAGAATAGTTGATACAATGCCACAACAATTACAGTTCGAAACCATAATCCAATTAATTGTAGAACAATATATGAGATTCCACAATTAACATCCAACCCATGTAAATTACAACACATAATTAACAGTTTAGCAATTTACAATTCAAAACCATCCCAAATACTTGCAGGAGACTATTTATAGTTTCAGCAATTTAAATCCAAGAGTTAAACCATGTATTTGCAGGAAACGGTTTAAAGGTTCAACAACTAGCATCCAAAGCATGCGTAAATCACATCTAATATATCAATGACTCTATCATGCATTACAAATAAGTTTTATAATCATATTATAGTCCAATCAATTGCTAAACTAATCTAGCCAATTTAGTTCCTTTTGTCCGATAACCGCGTAATAAGTTGTATACTCGTATTCTGTTTCATCTTTTAGCACAGAGCCATACACTATGTCACAAGTCCAATTGGTTAATTAAAATACTTCACTGTGCATATAAAATAAGTTTTAATAACTTACTAAATCCCATAACAATTGCTGAAATTTAATTAAGCAATTTATTTCTCTTCCATCCATTAACAGCATAGAAAATTCCTTAATTTTATACTGTTTATCCCATTGACTTAGAGGTCAACTTTAATCAACTTAAGGTCTTGATTACACCCAAAATAAATTTCTTAATACCTCTGTGTAGACCCAGACCCATCCAAACAGTTCCCATGCTCCAACAGTTGCAAACAGATCGTAAAAAAAAAAAAAAAAATAGAAAACCACTATTTGAGAGCCTGCTCTAAATTCCAAGAGCAGGCTCTTTTAAGCCTGGAGCCGGCTCTATGGACTTTAGAGCCGGCTCAATGAGTCTGGGAGCAGGCTCCCACTTCCATGGAGCCGGCTCTCACCTCCTTTGAGAGCTTCCAGTCCCCGTTTGCTCCGTCCTCGTCCTTCTGCTTCTTCTCCGGCCTATGTCCACCCTTCAGTTGACTTTTAAAACTTATCCTAAGGTCTTATTAATACCAAAACAGACTCCCAATGGTTTTAGAACAACAATTTGAAATCAAATACAGAGATTTAACTAAACAATTTACTAGCATGCTTAAAGAGCAAAACTGGAACAGACAAGAACGAATTTATTTCAGACCAATTTCTCAGACAACAGATGTTAAAATTTGACATATAATAATCATGCAAGATCCATTTAAGACTCAACAAATTCCCTAGAGTCTAAAATTACAACCGGACTAACAAGCTTTTCCAACAAAACTGAAAACAGATATGTACGAATCCTGTAGTAGATTCGATTACAACCCAAACAAATTATCAATATAACATACAATTAACATGTAAGTTTTAGTTTATAATTTATTTAACCCTAGAGACTACCTAGGTGCACAGAACATAAGTCAAAGGGAAGGAGAAAGTAGAAGAACTTGTCTGTAGCTTTGGTCTTAAAACTATGTTGTCGTCTTCCTAATTTCCGGCAACCACTGACCACCTTCAAGCCTCCTACGGTTTTGGTTTAATCCACCACAACTCTCCCTTGGCCCTCTCTGTTCTCCTTCTAAATTTTGTTCTGTTTTTCTCTTGCTCTGTTCTCTCCAAACTCTCCTATGTATTTTCACTATGCCGTGAATAGGGTTATCAAACCCTAGGGACGTATAAGTTATATATTTATAACCAACTCCAAATCCTAAGTCAATAAAAACCCTAAACGTAAATCCTAATTAATTATGTCGGCAAGCCCATAAAAATACTAAAACCTTAAAAGATAATTCATATACTTAATTTAATTTAACAGTTACGTCCATGTAAGAAAATAATTTATAATACAATTAAAGTAACCATAGCAACCAAAAAATACAATTAATTTAATAAAATATATTTAACCAAATAAGGTAATTCAAATACAAAACTAACAGTTTAAAACAAATAAACCAATTAAACATTTAAGCAACTAGTCACATAAAAATACAATAAAGATAATTGAAATTCCAATTTTATCCTTTTTAAAACTAGGGGTATTACAGTAATCTTCCTTTGGATACTAAAAATAGTACCATTGGGTAATCTTCCCTTGGGTACTATTTTTAGTACCTTTGGGTATTCTTCCCTTGGGTAATCTTCCCTTGGTAAGGGAATAAATTGTACGAGCTTCACTTAGCTCATCACTCCTTTAATAAAGGAATTAAATTTTACGAGCTTTACTCAACTCGTCCCTTTAGTAAGGGAAGTAGGTTTTACAAGCTTCACTCAGCTCGTTCCTTTAGTAAGGGAATTATGTTTTACGAGCTTCACTCAGCTCGTCCTTTTAGTAAGGAAATTAGGTTTTACGAGCTTCACTCAGCTCATCCCTTTAGTAAGGGGTTTGTAATATATTCAAGCTTCACTCAGCATGCCTTATTGATAAGGGAAATAATAATGCAGGACACTTGTTATCATCCCTTGTAATATGAGGATATTGATTACGGGATTCATTCAGCCCGGGTCCTTATAATACAGGACACTCATTTACTGTCCCTTATAGTACGGGGACACTGATTACGGAATTCATTTGGCCCGGGTCCTTATAATAAAGGACACTCATTATCATCCCTTGTAATACGGGGATATTGCAACTTTTAGAAAGGGTTATTTTTTACGAGTTTCACCCAGTTCTCCCCTTTAATAAGGGAATGTTTTGCCCAAGCTTTATATGATTGCCCTTTAATAAGGGAGTCAAAGTTTTTCACTTTCGTAGACTTATCCTTTATGCTTGCCTTGATTTGTGGCTATAGTGGTAGTGACCCGTCAAATTTGAAGTGCATGTGACTAAGCTTGGTTCTAGGTTGAAATGACCATCATTGGTGCTTGATGGTTAAAAACCTCATGGGACCACCTTGGACACGGTGGACTCATTGATTATAGAAACTTCACTGGACTTAAAGTTCTTCCCGGTGTGTAGAGACTTACTAGGTTATGGTTTCTAAGGATCGGGCACCGGTCTTGGACGACTAGTTCCCCCGAGGGGTCGCTAAAGGAGAGAAGCTAGAAACTCGACTAGCTCGATGTACCAAGGTTGGTATGTCAATCTTCTAAACCTTGTCATCATATTTAGATCGACGATTGATATCGTGTGATCCACTATTCTCCCCCGATGGTGGGATCTTGGGTGATGACCCATTCTATAGACGTTTATACAGCGGACGAGGTGCCAGGTGCTATAACAATTTACAGTTGTCTAAAAATATTAGATTGTGTTAGAAATGATTACTAAAAATTAACCTGTAATGGATTATCAATCCAAAATTCTGCATAATCTAAAGTCGATAGGCAATTCCTGCAAAAGAAGGGAGGTAACGACTGTCGTTTGGTAGGTGGAGGCTTAGTGTCCAGTGACTGGCTTGATGCCTTGTGGATGGGGGCGTGGTACCCAACGGCTGACAGATGATGGCCTGGTGGCCAGTACCTCGTTGGGTCCATGATCGCCTTTAACTTAATAACCTCTTTTGGAATACAGACCTCATTAGACATGGGATCTTGAGGGACATTGGACCTCCTTGGACCTAAAGGCCTCGATACATTCTTGGGTATAGAAGGCCACCCTGATTGCACGAATGGACGGAGTAATGAGACTCCGTTGCTAGAGATATCCTCAGTGGTAGAGGCTTTACTAGTAGGTAAAAACTCCCTTGTTGGTAGTGATCTTCTTGATGGGTGAAGAGCTACTCATTTATGTAAGCGCAGAAGGACCAGGCCTTAGCCTTCAACGATCAGATCTTCGTAGTTGGCTGCTGCCAGATATGAGATAGAGTTTGGTCTTAGACGACCAAACCTCAGTAGTGAGGGGACCAAGCATCACTAGATGGAAAACACCACATTGGACTGCCTAGGTCGACGTGCCAAATTTTGATTATTGTCGTCGTACACTGGGTGGCATCACGCAACCCACCGTTTTGCCCCCAATATGATGGACGGGTAATCATGATGTAGAGACCCGTCCTTATATAAGAACATGGAAACCCGTTGTCAACTAATGACTTTGGGATGGTTTCCATGATCGGAAACTTTCGTCTTGCCGTCCGAGCCAAGTTGCATCAGGATTATTATTTCTTCAGAGAACTAATCGTTCCCATAGATGGCGCCAGCTGTTGATGCAAAAATCCTCGCAATTCGGAACGACAGCGTTTACCTACAAAACAAAGGGACGTCACCTCGAATGGCACCGGTGGGATATCAGCCGAGGACCCTCTGACGATCAAGTTAGTATTTGTAATCGTATCACATAATAATTATGTATATTCTCTTTATGAGTTTTTTCTCGTACCTCATTTAATGGCTTAGTGCCCTATTTATGGCTGTCGATTGGAACCAAATTGGTTCTGCCGATGTCGATGGTTGAGGTCTCCCTTATCATCCGCTTGTACGAGATCAAAGGAGATCCATTTGTTGTCAGATTTGTCGGGAATATGATTTACTCTTTTGACTTTCTCAAATTGTGCCAAGGTTATCCTTACCCTGTTGAACCACGTTGTCTTTCCTTATCCTGGATAAGAAATGTCATCATTCTTATCCAATGGAAATCTTTATCTTTGATAACAAAATATGTTGAAGAGATCTGGCGGCTGGTCAAGGTACGTTAGGTTTATTTTTCCCTATCATAAACCATGACACTGCACCCGGATACAATAATACAGGCGATAAGAACTTGAAAAAAAAAATGATATATATATATATATATATATATATATATATATATATATAGATATGTATAAAATTCAAAACATATAATTGTATCCATTTATAAGTTTAAAATAGTAATTTTGTTGCCTGCTATATATATATAAATTTATTATTACTAGCATTCTATTATAAGATATAACTTCTAAAAATTATTATTTAAATAAACTTCACTTGTGGTCCATCAAAAATACTAATAAAAATAATGATATCATATATGCTAATATATTTAGTTGTCATTCTTTAAATGACAAATTTTATAAAGTTATTAAAGCACTTCTTTATTTTGTTCCTAATAATCGCGTTTTATTAAAGTTTGCGAGATTTAGTTTAGTCAAAATAGTACTTTTTTTATTTATTAATCTTTTGTCGAGGTAAAAATGATACTTTTTCCCAAAATGAAATCAAAGTACTCCTTGTTTTTTTTTTTTTGGATTAATTTTTTTACTGCATTTTCTCTTTAATTACCAGTGCAGTTTTATATGTTACTTATTGTTTCCTCTACTCTATAGCTTTTCTTTCTCATATTAAATTTCCCTATGTTTATTTAGGTTTCATTTTTCTCGTATTTTGGATTGTATTTTCCACAAAATATATACTAAAACAAGTATCATAAAGAGAATGAAATACATATGACATACCACAATACAAGAAATACATGACCATGTTTGGGTTGACTATTTTTAAAAAAGCTCAATAGAAAAATGATAATTATATATATATATATATATATATATATATGTATATATATTTACAAATAAATACAATTATAGTGAACATTTCTTTTCTAATTTAAATTTTGAAACATTTTGTCATGATGACCAAAAGGGCACTCCTCGTAAATCAAATGTCAATATGCATTAGATACTTGCAAATGCTTTATAAACACATGCAAATTTTAAATATGTATATATATATATATATATATATATATATATATATATATATATATTTCAAACATGTGTATGATGCTTCCAATATAGATCTACATATTCCATAATTGTTAAACCCTTTCTAGTTCCTTACCGAAAAGAGTACTTATCATATAATTGGTAACAGTTAGGGTGCGTTAAGATTTGCTTAACCTTCCAAAAAATAGAGTAAAGAGTTGAAAATCAGTTGAAGTTCATTTTGCTCAATTCTACAATAGAATCAAGTTCTACCAGTTCTGCCCATTCTACATCTGGTATAATAGTATTCTGTTTTAAAACCAATAAATCTAAGTAGCTTGTTTGATAGGTACAAAAATTCTTAGAATTGGTTGAATTCTATCTTATTATTCTATTTGAAACACTTATGTTGCGTTTGGGAGTGGTGCTTTAAATTTGAGATTTTGAATTAAATTTCTTCCAGCTCCAAATCTTTTAAACTAAATTTTCACTAATTCCGAATCGAAGCCTCCAATTCCGTGCCCCAAAATATACTATTAGAATTTTCACAAATCACTTCAACTAAAATAATGTGCAAGGTGTACTCACAATACTCATTTAGCTGACGTAAGTGTTTTTCAACTAAGTTTGTACAACCTAAAATTTGTGATGATCAAACCATTATCGGCTTTTAAAATCGAGACCTAAAATAAAATAAAAAATTACAATTCAATACACAAATTTTGACTACAAAATTTGCCAACACACAATTAGATTTCCTACAAATATATCTAACTGGACTTCTTGTTATTGGAGGGAAAAAAACAAGAAAAAAATTTAACACGCAGTTGTATGTTCTTGTAGGTTCCGTTAATGTGCTTGGTGGTCAAGATAACAATAAATAAACATGCAGATAGAAATATAAAGTATTAGAAATCTAGTTTGATATTAGAGAAGGATAATGCAATAAATTTCTTTAGTCAGGACAAATGCAGTATGTAGTGTTGGGGTTATGAAGACTTTCACTTGGAAGGATTATAAGTAAGGTGACTTGGACTGGTTCATCATTTACGGACGGGTCCAGCTGCTCTAGATGATTTTGGCTACTGACCAAAAAAAAAAGGTCCAAATTAGTTTGTTACGTAGAATTTTGGCTACTAGACAAAATGGACCTGTCCAAAATGGCAATTTCATTAAGATGGACCGGTCCAACATGCCTGGTGCTCCTTTTTATGGGACTATACCAACCTTAATTAGACTTTAGGGGTGAGACATAAAGTGATTTGTGTGCAAAAGTGAGTAAAGCTTTTGTGAGAGACAATTAAGGGACAATTGTGTAAGAATTGTAAGTGCATTGATTGTTGAGAGATTTTGTGTCTACACAAGAGAGACAGAGCGTGATCAAGTTAAGAGTTTGAGAGGAAGATCTTCATTGTAATCTTTCATACTTTCATAGTGGAATTTGTCCGGTGCGTTTGGTGAACGTAATCCTAAATTTTGGATGAACCACGTATATCTTTTATTTATTCTTCAGACATCATTGTGTAGTTAGTTCACTTCCGTGCCAATATGTTAATCAACTATGTATTGTTGGTTTAATTCACATACTAGTTCAGTTTAGCGAGTTCTGATTTGATTGTGGCATTTATCATTATGCAAATGTAGTGATGCTCTTGATGGATGTGTTGAAGATGAAATGTTAGTTTAAGTGAAGAACTAGAAAGAGATTGATAGGTCCATTCTGTGAAACTTTCATATATATATATATATATAGAGAGAGAGAGAGAGTGTGTGTGAGTGACCGAGAGAAATGGATTATCACTTTCTGGATAAAGTTGCATTTTATCATGAACTTTTAATGTGTTGTAAACATTTTTTATTCTCAGCTACCACTTTGATGGTGTTGCTTTGATACCTAGTTTACTAAGATAGAGTAGAATTGTTATAAAGGGGAAAGGTACGTTATTAAGGCTTTCGCTTTTCATTTTTGGAACTCGATTGCTTACTCATGAGAGGGAAACTATTTTGGCTTTAGGTGTGCCCTCGGGAGTACACTTGTAATTTCTCAATGTGTGGGCGTGTTAGATCAAAATGAGAAAGAAGTAAATAATCCTCGTCTGACAGTTATAAGTGGTTGTGAGTGTATGTGCATATGGCTAACAAATGAATTCTTAGTGGTTTGTATCACTTCAATCTTAACGAAAGGACTCAATTAAACCTGAAGTGAGTTGATGTAAATTAAAATTATAAAAGCTAAGGATAGTAGGCCAAGGGCCAGAGATACAATGTATGAAAAAAAGGTGTGGTGATGCAGGACCTCCTCTTCATCATAAATGAATTTTATTTATAGTGTTGGAGAAATGAAGTCTACTATTGGATTGGCGTCACATGTTGTTGGAGTTGGTGGGCAAATAAACACAAATGTGATACACTCACATATATTCAACTGAATTAGTAAACACACAATTCAAAAACACTCACTTCTATAAAGCTGAATTCTTTATCTTATATTGCTCAATTGTTTGTGTGTTGAAATACACTTACATGACTCACCTATTTATATTAATTAATGGATACTTCTAGTACATAAATTTAATACATGCAATGAACCATACAATGAACCAAAATATTTCATATAAACCAAAATGTTCCATGTACTAGTAATTATTATGAGATTCTTTGCACCTTCCCAAGTATCACTTGGTTTTCTTAAATGAATCTAGACAAGTCTAGATTAATCTTCCAACATCCCCCCTTAAGCTAGACTTGTGCAACTCCAAGTTTCTCCTTCAATTTGATAAAACTTTTTAACTTCAATGCTTTTGTAAAAATGTTTGCAATCTGATCTTCGATTTTGCAGTGTTTGATGACAATTTCTCCATTTTTAACCAAATCTCTAATGAAGTGATACTTGATTCTAATATGCTTGATTCTGCCATGAAAAACTGGATTTTTGCTAAGTGCAATTGCTGAATTATTATCACCAAACAAAACATTATCTTTTACCTGAAAATACTTCAAATCTTCTAATACCCATTTCAACCATAGTGCTTGGTAACTAGCTGTGGACAAAGCAATATATTCAGCTTCTGTAGTTGAAAGTGCTACTACAGGTTGCTTCTTCGATGCCCAAGATACTGCACCTGAACTAATGTTAAAGACATAACCAGAAGTACTTTTGTGATCATCTCCACTACCTCCCCAATCACTATCACTATATCCGATCAGAGCTGAATTTTGACCCCTCTTGTAATGAATTCCATGATCAATTGTACCTCAAACATATCTCAGAATTCTCTTTCCAACATCCCAATAACTTTGTTTTGGTGCTGCCATGAACCTGCTTAGCATGCTAACTGAAAACATTAAATCTGGTCTTGTTGCGGTTAAGTATATAAAACTTCCCACAAGACTTTTATAGATAGTAGCATCAAAATCTTCACTCCCATCATTTTTGCTCAACTTCAAACCTACTTCCATGGGTGTTGTACTTGGTGAGGCTTTCTCCATTTTGAACTTTGCAAGCAAATCTTTTGCATATTTCTTTTGTGAAATTATGATCTTATCACTTTCTTACTTAACTTCGATTCGAAGAAAATAATGAAGAAGACCCATATCTGTCATCTCGAACTCATTCATCATCGACATCTTGAACTCAGCACACATCTTCTTATAACTGCTGGTGAAAATTAAGTCATCAACATATAAGCAAACTATTAAAATATTTCCACTTTTGTTTTCCTTGGTGTAGAAAGCATGTTCATAAGGACATCTCCTGAACCCATTCTTTATGAAGAAACTATCAAGGTGACTGTACCAAGCCCTTGGAGCTTGTTTTAAACCATATAAGGCCTTCTTCAAATGACACACCTTGCCTTCTTCACCTTACTTCACATAACCTGGTGGTTGCTCAACATAAACTTCTTCTTTGATGTAGCCATTTAAAAATGCTGATTTTACATCCATTTGATGTATTTTCCATCCTCTTTGAGCTGCTATTGCAAGAATTAATCGAAATGTCTCCAATCAAGTCACCGGAGCAAAAATTTCTTCATGATGCCATGCTTTGTTTGTAGCCTTTAACAACAAGTCTTGCCTTGTACTTGTCCACTTCTCCCTTCTCATTTAGCTTTGTTTTATAAACCCACTTCACACCAAGTGGTTTCTTATCTTTTGGAAGCTCGGTCAATTCCCATGTCTTATTCTTTTTATTGTATCAATTTCTTGGTCCATAACTTCTTCCAATTCTCATCTTTTGCAGCTTCTTTAAAATTTATTGCATCAGCAAACATTACAAAATTTATCAAGCCATCCCCATCAATTCTTCTTGCTGCTTCATAAATTTGCTGAATGTTTCTTGTTTTTGGAGGAGGAGATTCTTCATCACTTGATGATGATGAACTCGAGCTTGGAGAATCTGGTGTGTTTCAATATGCTAAACATCTTGATCTTCTTCTTTGCTTTCCATATCCACAACAGTTGAATTCTTTTCTTGAATGGTATTTTCCCATTTCCATGCTTCTTTTTCATTGAACTTCACATCTCGGCTAATGATTATCTTTTTTTGGTTAGGATTGTACAACCTATATGCCTTCGAGCTTTCACTGTAGCCAACAAAAACACACTTTTCAGATTTATCATCTAATTTACTTCTCTTCTCGTCAGGAATATGGGAGTAAGCAATACTGCAAAAAATTCTTAGATGACTAACAATTGGCTTTAAACCGCTCAAAGCTTCATAAGGAGTCATTCCTTGAACAACTTTTGTTGTAGCTCAATTTAGTAAATATACCACACATGATACTGCTTCACCCCAAAAAATCTTTGGCATCCCTTTTGCTGTCAACATACGTCGAGCCAACTCTACGATGGTTCTATTTTTCCTTTCGGCAACTCCATTTTATTGTGGAGTCCCTCGAACAGTTTTCTGATGTCGAATACCATGCTTGATCAAAAACTTCTTATAACTGATGTACTCCCCACCTCGATCAGATCGTATGGTTTTGATTTTGTAGCCACTTTTATTTTCGACAAAGGCTTTGAATGCTTTAAATCTTTCAAATGCTTCACCCTTTTCTTTCAGCAAATAAATCCATGTTTTCCTGCTATAATCAGCTATAAATGTCAGAAAGTAACGATTACCTCCCATTGACATAGTTCGCATTGGTCCACATAAATCTGTATATACTAACTCAAGTGGCTTTGAAGCTCTCCATGCCTTTCCAATGGGAAAAGGCTCTCGATGATGCTTTCGCAAAATGCAGGCTTCACAAACTCTTTCTTCTCTATTGATTCTTAGCAAACCTTTCACCATGTTCTTTTGACACATGTAAGATAATGAGTTGAAACTTGCATGCCCATATCTGTGATGCTATAGCCACGATTCTTGACGGTGGCAGTTCCTATGCGCTAAAATAATGTAGTGAATGTACGGTTCAAGAAAAGCCTTTTGGGTCAAGTTTAAATTTATAAAAACCACTACTACCACTACTACAACTACTACTAACGTAGCAAGGGTAAATAGGGATCGTCCTAAGGGATTAGAGGGGCACTAGTAATGGAAACAATGCTTAGGGTTAGTAAGTCGAGTGATCAAAGGTAAGTTGTTTGGTTGATTAAACTACAATTAAGATTAAACAAGCTCAATATAAAACAAGTAATTAAATGATAGAGAAAACAAGAGAGAGAGAGGTCTTGGGACTTAGAGATCACCACTAAGCATCACCTTTCTATACACTCAATTTATAATTAATGAGGGGGAAAACATATGTTGCAACAATAGTGAGTGTGTGTGGTTGTTTCAACAAGCATGGATGACCAATTAAAGATATATTGTCTAAACAACACAATGAATAGCACAATATATCAAACTAAGCCATTAATCCTTCCTTCAATCTCACAATCCAAACATATCACATGATTAGAGAAATATACTACTTGTATCCATAAGTGTGGAACATCAAACAACAAGTATGGATTGTCCTCCCATTTAACAACTAAGGTAACTATACTACATTTAAGCTAATGACATGAAATTAAACTAATTAAACTAAGGGAGAGGCAGAATCCATCAAGGAATGAGTATGAACCATCAAATAAATCACAAGAGCATTCTATTAAGCACTATGTCTTGACAATCTCTAGATCTATAGCATCAACACACATAGACATGCATCAACAACACAAGAGCTAGAGATAAACACATGAACATCTATTCTAGCATACATAGACATATGGATAGAATGAAATGATCAATTGGAAGAATTAAACCACACAAATCATTGAATAAATAAGATCTATGTATATAAAAATGTCAAAACATGTATTACAACACAAATCCCCTCAAAAATACATCAATTAAGGTAAAAAAAAAAAAAAAAAAAAAAAAAAAAAAAAAGGCATGCTTAGAGCTAACTCTAGCCCCAAGAGGATGTCTAGCCACTCATGGATAGTGTCCTCCAAACCTCAAGGGCTATCTCCGTGGTAGAAGTGCTCTTCTTTTTGAGGTAGATGGAAAACTTTCCAAGAATGTGTCTCTAGCCTCCTCTTCTCTTTTCTTTCTCTCTAAGAATGATATCTAATTTTGTATCTAAAAACTCCTTTGTAAAGGTGGCTCATAATCCTTATATAGGTAGCTCAAATGTCACACCCAACGGTCTAGGCTCGTACATAAGGGCTCCTCCAATGATTGCACCATGAGATAATTTTTAATGAGCTGGAAATTGATTTAATTCGCACTTGAGAGGGTTCGATCTATCGAACCTATTCTGAGATCGATCGAACTTAGCTGAGATCTATCAAACTTTGGCTGGATCGATGCTCCCATGGCGGCACCTTTTTGGATAAAGACAACTCTGAGATATTTTGGGAAAGAGACAAAAGTGGTAGGTGGGGTGGTACAACAGAATAAGATGGAATTTTTTCGATTGATCTGAGAATAGTTGGATCGATCGAACTATGTAGGATCTTTGGATAAGGACAAAAGAGCATGGATCCATCTTGGAGAGTCTAGATCAATGAACTTTCGATTGATCGAAGTCTTCTTGAGATCGATCGAACATGCTGAATTTCCAGACTTTGCTTCAATCTGCTTCCACTTTGCTCCTTTCTTCCATCCAGCTTGAGTTAGCTTCTTTTAAGCTCTTATTTGGCTAAATTAACTTATTTTGGGGATAAGCACCTAAAAAGGATAATAACACGAAATTAGTCTAAAACGGAAAAGTAAGATATATAAAGGTCCTAGAATACCTAATCTTAAGGGGTTTAAATGCGCACTTTTCAGCGCTCATCACACCCCCAAAATTAAATATTTTTAATCCCTTGCAATGAACTATAAAGTAAAGGAATGAAATGAATAGCTATACAAGTATGAACTAGAAAGCAATAAATGGATAACGCCACTTTCGTAGGGAACACGATTGCATTTAGCATATGTAACAAGCCTTTTAAATCCCTAGGTTACCCCTAGTGGACGCGTGAAGTCTCGTGAGGGTTTCCAGAAATGATACCCACAAATATTAAGCTCATTCTCACAAAAGAGGCACCAATATTGCAAACAAGCATTGGGAGAAAACTACCTCAAGTATGCAATTTTTCAACCATTTCCAAGCAATCTCCTAAAATTTCAACATCAAACAAGAAAGTATGGTCCTCCACACATCAAGAAAATGATCATGCAAATCAAAACAACACTAGAATCCTTTTTGAGTGGACCGGCATCAAGTGTGTTGTTATCTAAGCCAACTAAAGAAATGACCACATCCTTACCCTCAAACTAGCACACAAATCTAGTCCCGATCATCAAAACAAAGAGTGGACTTTTTATTAAAATTTTATTAATCTAGGTGCACTTATTCTTTTCACTTGATTTTTTTTTTTTTTTAACTATCCTAAGGATCAAAGATGGAAGCATGGTGCAATGTGTTAATCTACTAAGTTTTCTAGTGATCCATGAGGTCGAGCGTTAAGTTAATGACTCCTAAACCAGACGGCTTTATGGCACTAGGCGTTCAAATACCTCTATGGACTTACAAGCTCAAATCAACTAGGCTACAAATCAAAACAACCTCCATCTAATCATTTCCCACTTCTCACCTTTTGGGAGAAGTCCTCACTTTTTTATTACTTTTTTTTTTTTTTTTTTGAGTTCAATTATTAACCTAGAGTTTAAGCTCTCTACCTTTCGGCGCGAGAAATTCAATGCTTGACGAGGCTAGAATCCCGGCTACTCAATGAAAAGGGTTTATTATCGACCTTTATCAAAATGAAAGCTTTCAATACACTACTAGCCCAATTGGAATATAACCAATTCAATAATTAACAAAACATGTACCCTACAAATGAATGCTAGTGTGCACCTATGCTAGTGTAGAATTCTAGAGTGAATCTTAAAACAATCACAAAATCAAGATGATGTGGATCACAAGTGCAAACAAGATAATAATCTTTCGAAAAAAAATTACTCCTAAATGGCATTCACAAGGCATACAAGGAGTATTACACTCTCAAGTCAAGCAATTTTTAAATTTTAAGTAGTATAGTCCTCAAAAGATCAAAATCATAGCTAGTTATGAACCAATCATAGAAAATCTCTCAAATACACAAGTCATGCTTAAAATTTTGAATTGAAAGCAAATACTGCATTTAACACCATTACCGCCAAACTTAAATGGCACAATGTCCTTAATGTGCAAAGAGAACAAAAGAAAAAGTATACCAGTGTAGCTATGGCGAAGAATGGCCAGGACACAAGTATCCAAAGTGGGTGGTATAACCCCCCCAAACTTGGGATTAATTGTGGTCCTGAAAAGATGGCACTTGAATAAAACTCATTAGATAACAAAAGGGATAATATTAGTGCGCAGTGGACATGCAAGTGTAAATGGGATAGTTAAATGAAATAATGAGAGAGGAATAAGGATGGTCTTGAAAATTTGGGCAGCACTCTCTCTCACTAAAGTCACTGTGATGCACCTGATGGAGCCAATCACAGATAGATATATTAATACAAAGATATAACATCCAAAATATAACATGTATAGAAAAATAAAAATAATGTACATCACAATGTTTGGGCCAACAAACTGGTCGTAAAAATAATATAACAGTAGTAATGTATTACAGATATATGAAATGAAGGTATAGAAATAGAGAGATCAGGAATATCATGCTGAGGAGGTAGGACGGGCAGAGCACTTTCACAGATATCTCGGGATATGTCTCGCAGTACAACCATGACATCCATACAAAGAGATGAAATGTCAGCTCGGATAGAGACAGTGTCTGCACGGATAGAGACTACGGCATCCTCCAAAGCCTGGATGCGCTCTCCAAAGCCGGGTGTCTGTGCTGGAGCCTCAAGTACCACTAGATCAAGAGAATGATATATGTGCATCCTGAGCCTACTCTTGGGAATGTAATGGTGACCCTGTCGGAGAGTGATGTTATAGATCCTCTGTAGGATACTGCTCCAAGTCTATGTCTAGATGTATGGCAGGTGGATTGACTGCTGGGTCATCCGCTACTGCTGTGTCTACCTCTGCTGCTGCTGCTGCCATCTCTTCCTCTTCAGCTGCTATCACAGCATCCTCTAGTAGACTCTTGATAAGAGTATTGTAACTCTTGTTCCAATCCTTCTTGCCAAAGTGGCAAGCTCCTATCTCTGGGCGCTCATCTGAATGGAATGGATAGCGCTGATCTCGCAAGATCTGAGTAATAAGGTGGCCAAAGGGAAGGAACTTAGCCCGCTTGGGCTTGACCTTGCTGATGTAGTCCGTGTATAGCTTCATCATGACACTCCAATATAAGGCCGGCATAGATACCCAGTAGCCTATATAGAATGCATATAAAGCAGTCAAATAGTCGCCTCGGCTCTGAATCTTGTAGCCGGCAATAAACATGTTTCAGTACAAGACCGAATCGAAGAATCATAGATCATTGGGCAAATAGTTTCAAGTAGCAAATGTCTCGCCCTCATTGTAATGGCCTGTAAGTGCCACAGCCATGTCTGCATAAGAAGGCATCCTCTCCAGAATGGGATAATCGAGCTCAAGATCAAGAGGGCAGACATGCGGGCATCTGGAAGATCGGGCCAGCGTCTCCACTGTGATACTGATAGGATGGCCATCGACAGTAGTGCGCAGCTCCACCAGATTACTCGGGGTAGGCTGGAGGTTCTGGAAGAACATCCGAACAAGCCTAAGGTAAAGTGGGTATGTGACAGGGGCTAGAATGGCTGAAATGCCCCTCCAGTCAATGTCCTCGTAAACTGCCCGGGTCAGAATGTACCGGGAGAAGAAAGAGATATCGAAAACTGACTTATGCGCCACTGAAAAGCGTGAGTATCTCGGAAGAGGTCTGTCTAAGGCCTGGCCTGGCTGTGCATGAGGTGGAGATGGAGAAGGCGATGGTGTATGCTCAACCTCATCATAGGATGATGAAGATATAGAGGCTGAAGCCTGTAGTCTAGAGTCGGCTGATGGGGACTGAGCTGGATCTACCTTGAGATAATCCTCTAACTGCTCAGGCTACTCAGACTCAATAGACTGTTCTGGATCCTGGACATGGGAGGGCTCTGCCTGATGCTCTAGCTGCTGCTGAACATGAGAGGGCTCGCCTGGCCCCTCTATCTAGTGCCTAACTCACCACTCATATTGTCGTTTAGCGACAGTCTTAACTCGGGCCATGACCTGCAAAAGAGCGAAACACTTGCAAAATTAGTATTAGATAATAAAGATTTGAGGTACAGTATATAGAAACATATATGTCAAATAAGATAGACAACTCAGAATAAGAATCATGAATCTACACAAATGATGATAGAGCTAAATAAACAGTGACTTTAAGTGAAGCATGCTAAACAATATAAGTATGGAATGCATCCAATGTGAAAAACACATGCATTGGGCATGTATGAAATAGCATGAAATCATAAAAGAGAGTGTGTGAAGTGTGGAATGCAAATCTGTGAAGTTCGATCGATCATAAAAATGTGAGATCGATCTGAGATAAGTTCGATCGATCTTTGTGTGATCAATCGAAGAAAACTTCGATCGATCGAACTGCTACGGGAAATTCAAAAAGTCATAGATCTGTGACGTGGATGGCACGGGGGCACCCAAACAAGCTTATGGGGCCCTCTCACATAACAACACAACAAAAATTGGTCACTTGTTTGGCCCGTGACCCCCAAAATCAATTTGGAAATGAAATATATACAAAAATCTATACATATACATATACACGTATATACACATACCCAAAGCTTCAAAAATGGAAGGAAATCAAGCATGGCATCTCAAGATCTAAGATGGAAACATCAAAATCATGTAGATTGAGGCTTGAAAATGGAAATGAAACACAAACTTACCAAATCTAACGAGAGAAGTTGTCCGAAGGAGAGAGAGATGAGATATGAGATGAGGGAGAGAGATTTGAGGCTCGAGAAGCTCGCTGGAGATACGCCGGAGATGGGAGACGTTGGATTTGCAGCGGCGAGGGAGATGATCAAGGGTCTGAGATCGATCTTGAAATCGATCTAATGACCCTAGGGTTTTATTTTTAAAATCATTCCCTGACAAGTTCGATCGATCAAGAAAAATTTCCAATCGATTGAAGATAGATCGATCTGAAAAATGTTGAGATCGATCTACTCTCACTAAACGACAAAATTTTTTTGAAACATTTTTGAAAAGTTTGAATTTTTGGAAATTAAAAACTAAAGTTAAAAATATTTTGAATTTTTGGAAATAAAACAAAAGAAAATTGTTTTTGGGATTTTTTTTTTTTTTTTTTTTTTGAAAATTTTAAAATGAAAATAAAATAAAACAAATATTTGAAAATAAAAGTGAAAATTAAAATAAAATGAAAATCTTTTCGGAGTTTTTTTTTTTTTTTTTTTGAATAAAATAAACCAAACTAAACAAAAATATTTTTGTATTTTTGAAAATTTTGAAAACTCTCTCTTCTTTTTTTTTTTTTCTTTAATTTTAAATTTGAATTTAAAATGCAGTCAAAACAAAAGTCAACAAAGGGTACAGATCGATCAAGCTGAGATCGATCGAAAAGATACTTCGATCAATCGAACAGATGAAAACCTACAGACAACCTCGAACGATGCACAGAGAGGCCTTTTTATGGATCTAAAAAAAAATTCTAAGTGTGGAATGAAGATTGATCTTGGAATACTTAAATCGATCGAATGAAATTTTTAAATGATACACAGAGGGCTAATTTATGCAGAAAATATTCGCACGATGGAATAGAGAGGTGATTGGATGCAGGGAAAGGTGTTCGATCGATCGAACCTCTTTTGACATCGATCGAACAGGAACAAAATGAAAGTGCATGCATACTCGATCAAAATCCTAGCCATATGTATGAATTCCAAAACATATCTAGAAAACGCAAGAAATGAAAGATAAAATAGAAATGAGGGAGGAATAGGGTTGTAATCCCTATGAAGTATTTACTAGTCTTTAACATCTCTAGCAAGACGTTGGGCTCTTTTAGCCCAGATCAAACATCTTGTAATGCATCCCCTCCTTGTCGGGATGATAAGTACTTTAAATTCCACCCAACAAATGGTTCCCCAAAGAACTTGTTGGATTAGGTTCAAAGGAGATTGTTAGTCCTTTGTCAATGTGATCTTTAAGCTTCCATGCCCTCTCAAAGCAAGTTTTTAAAACATCATTCTTTGGATTCAAGGTCAAAGATATAAACTTTTAAAGTTTTGGTTTCAAGCAAAAACTCTATTCTTTCACATTCATTGTCTAGACATTTTTCTACAATATTTACTTCTTCATGCTTATCAAATGAATTTGGGATCGGATTGAAGATGTTCAACTTCACTTTCATATGCCCAAATGAGATTTTCGTTACCCCCGTCCTACAATTGATGTTGGCATTTGCGGTTACCAAGAAATGATGGTTAAGGATAACGGGAATTTGGCACTTGGGATTTGGAACCGATTCCGTGTCAATGACAACGAAATTGACCGGGAAGAAGAATTTATCAATTTTAATCAAAACATCCTCAATGATACCCTTAGGCTTTTTGATGGATCGGTCAGCAAGTTGTAAAACCACCGACGTCGGTTTTAAGTCTCCTAAGCCCAATTTGACATATACCTAGTATGGAAGAAGATTAACACTTGTTCTTAAGTCTAGAAGAGCCTGATTAATGACATGGTCACCAATGATGCAAGAAGTAGTAGGTGAACCGGGGTCCTTAAACTTTGGGAGAGTGTTATGTTGCAAAATTAAGCTCACTTGCTCGGTCAAGACCACTTTCCTAGGTGTTTGGCTCTTGTTCTTCCTTTTTTGGGTGTAAAGATGTTTTAAGAACTTGGCATAAGCCATAATTTGCTTAATTGCATCCAAAAGTGGAAGATTAATCTTCACTTGCCTAAACACATCTATGATTTCATTTGTCTTGGTCCTTTGTTTTTTCAAGAGAGATGGAGCATTTTAAGGCATTCGGAGATGGAGCTCTTGGCTCAAAATCTTTTTCAAAAATTTTCTTTAAAGAATCTTCAACACAAGAATTTTTAAAATCCTTTTTCAAAGCTTTGTTCAATTCATCTTTCAAATCAATTTTGAACTCACTTTTCAAATCACTTTCTACCACTTTCTCATTTGAATGATCATGCATATGCAATAAAGGAGGAATATGATGAGAAACGGGACGAGTGTCAACTTTTGGTTGCACCAATTCACTCTCTTCATTGGGAATACCTACTTGGTTGTCAATAGCCTTCCCACTTCTCAAGGTTGTCACCGCATTAACATATTCAATTGTGTGCCCTTCTGATGAGGAATGAGTCTCCACAACACATTGTTGCTTTGGTGGTGCATTCAAAGGCATTTTCCCTTTTTCTCTAGCATTTAAGTTACTAGCTATTTACTCGACTTGGGTTTCTAACTTAGCAATGGATTGAGAATAGGAATGAAGCAATTGAGTTTTCACCTCTAGAGTGCTTAGAGCGGTCAAAACTTTCTCTTCAAAGGCAGGACTCCTAAAGTTTCCTTGAAAATATGATGATTGGTTAGGGAAATGAGAATTAGAAAATTGATTGCCATATGATTGAAATGATGATGATTTAAAACCTTGGGAACCTTGGCCTTGCATTGGTAGCGGAACATATGTCCCTTGAAAACCACCTTAGGGAGGGTTTGAGCCTTCCCCTTGGCTTTTCCAAGAAAAGTTTGAATGGTTCCTCCAACTTGAATTGTAATGAGTGCCATAGGGATTGTTCCCTTGATTAACAAATGTAGCATTGACTTGCCCATGGGGCTCACTTTGCATATGTCCATGTGGACAATTGGAAGTAGAATGTAAAACACTTGAACAAGTCATGCAAGATTCATTAAATGCACGATGATGAATATGAGTAGGGGAGGAAGATACTTGATTCACCGAATTTTGGTTAATAAAAAATTGATCAAACCTTTGAGATAAGGATTTCATCTCGGCGGCTATGTCGTTGGAATGGTCAACTTAATATAAGCCAACATTCTTCCTTCCACCTAGGTTTCTACCATTTTTAGAAGATAAAGACCTATGCATTGAATTCTCACTCATGCTTTCATACGATTGTCACACATCATTTTCATGCTTGTTAAGATAAGAACCACCCATGGATGCATCAACCATACCCTTGTGATTATCCGGTAAACTTTCAAAGAAATATTGAACTAGTTGCTACTTAGGTATGTCATAATGAGGACATTTTCTAGGCAAATCATTAAACCTTTCCAATACCTCATGAAACATTTCCCCATCCCCTTGAGAAAATTCTCTAATTGAAGTTCTCATGGCATTGGTCTTAGAAACCGAATAGTACTTTTTCAAGAACTCTTGTTGCATTTTCGCCCCAAGAGGTTATCGAAAAAGGCCTAAAATTGTTGAACTAATATTTTGCCTTGTCTTTAAGGGTGAAAGGAAAAAGTTTAAGTCTTAAAACTTCTTCTGGCATATCCGTATATTTCACGGTAGAACACAGTTCAAGAAACTCATCCAAATGCTTATAAGGTTTTTCACTAGGAAGTCCATGATAATTTGGAAGCATTTGAATAGTTTGTGGTTTAATTTCATAGTGATGTGCTCTAAATGGGGGCAATTGAATGCAAGTGGGTGCATTGTATTCATTAAGCACATAATGGTCTCTTAATGCAATGGGAGGATTCACAATTGGTGGTGCTAAATGGACACCTTGATTAGCTTGAACCATGGGAGGTTGTGGAGCAAATATTGGCTGAGGCATTCCCAATGGAATTTGGCCTTGTTGTTGTGGGTGAATGAATAGTCTAGGCATACCTAATGGTACTTAAACAATTTCATGATGCACATTAGGGTAGAGGATGCCTTATTGGTCTAAGTGACCAAGGTCCTCCACATGGTCGTCATTCAAATCCTCCATTGGTGAAATGAAGTGATGAGAACTACCTCTTCCCCTAGGGTTACGAACAACCAATTCAAGATGCAAATTAAGAGGGACAAGAGTATGATTCAATGACCTACGACCATGTATACATTAGCAAAGCAAATAACAAGCAAATAACAATCACTTCACCCCCATAACAATTCAATCAAAAAATCTCCACATACAATGATCCTATGGCCCCATGCTTGAACAACATGCAAAGAAAAGTAAATTGCCTCTACGCGGGCTCATGATTTATCTAAGAATGCAAAAATATGCCTCCACGCGGGCCGACAATTTAACTAGAGATTGAGTTAGAAAGATCTCACAAAGGGTCCTTAAGCAACTTCAATTCATTTTCAATTTCCAAGCTTTGTAATGCTTTGCAATTTTTAGATTTTTAGCCTTTTTTATGCTTAGCTTAGCTCCTTGCTTCTCAATTCTCATTTGCTTAACCTCCTTGCTCAATTTCACCTAGCCAATAAGAACAAACACAATAAGTAACTAAAAATAAAATAAAGTAAAGACACGATCAAAAGAATATTAATTCTTAATTATTTCTAAAACACGGCGTTGCCAATTCAATCCCCGGCAACGGCACCAAAATTTGACGGTGGCCATTCCTATACGCCAAAATAATGTAGTGAATGTACGGTTCAAGAAAAGTCTTTTGGGTCAAATTTAAATTTATAAAAACCACTACTACCACTACTACTAATGTGGCAAGGGTGAATAGGGATCGTCCCAAGGGATTAGAGGGGCACTAGTAATGGAAACAATGCTTAGGTTTAGTAGGTCTAGTGATCAAAGGTAGGTTGTTTGGTTGATTAAACTACAATTAAGATTAAACAAGCTCAATATAGAACAAGTAATTAAAGGATAGAGAAAACAAGAAAGAGAGGTCTTGGGACTTAGAGGTCACCACTAAGCATCACTTTTCTATACACTCAATTCATAATTAATGAGGGGGAAAACATATGTTGCAACAATAGTGAGTGTATGTGGTTGCTTCAACAAGCATGGATGATCAATTAAGTATATATTGTCTAAACAACACAATGAATAGCACAATATATCAAACTAAGCCATTAATCCTTCCTTTAATCTCACAATCCAAATACATCACATGATTAGAGAAATATACTACTTGCATTTATAAGTATGGAACATCAAACAACAAGCATGGATTGTCCTCCCATTTAACAATTAAGGTAACTATACTACATCTAAGCTAATGGAATGAAAATTAAACTAATTAAACTAAGGGAGAGGCACAATCCATCAAGGAATGAGTATGAACCATCAAATAAACCACAAGAGTATTCTATTAAGCACTATGTTTTGACAATCTCTAGATCTATAGCATCAACACACATAGACATGCATCAACAACACAAGAGTTAGAGATAAACACATAAACATCTATTCTAGCATACATAGACATATGAATAGAATGAAATGATCAATTGGAAGAATTAAACCACACAAATCATTGAATAAACAAGATCTATGTATATAAAAATATCAAAACATGTATTACAACACAAATCCCCTCAAAAATACATAAATCAAGATAAAAAAAAGGCATGCTTAGAGCTAACTCTAGCCCCAAGAGGATGTCTAGCCACTCATGGATGGTGTCCTCCAACCCTCAAGGGCTATCTCCATGGTAGAAGTGCTCTTCTTCTTGAGGTAGATGGAAAACTTCCCAAGAATGTGTCTCTAGCCTCCTCTTCTCTTTTCTTTCTCTCTAAGAATGATATCTAATGTTGTATCTAAAAACTCCTTTATAAAAGTGGCTCATAATCCTTATATAGGTAGCTCAAATGTCACACCCAATGGTTTAGGCTCGTACACAAGGGCTCCTCCAATGATTGCACCATAAGATAACTTTTAATGAGCTGAAAATTGATTTAATTCGCACTTGAGAGGGTTCGATCGATCGAACTTGGCTGAGATCTATCAAACTTTGGCTGGATCGATCCTCCCATGGCGGCACCTTTTTGGATAAAGACAACTCTGAGATATTTTAGGAAAGAAACAAAAGTGGTAGGTGGGGTGGTACAACAGGATAAGATGGAATATTTTCGATCGATCTGAGAATGGTTGGATTGATCGAACTTTGTAGGATCTTTGGATAAGGACAAAAAAGCTTGGATCCATCTTGGAGAGTCTAGATCAATGAACTTTCGATCGATCGAAGTATTCTTGAGATCGATCGAACATGCTGAATTTCCACATTTTGCTTCAATTTGTTTCCACTTTGCTCCTTTCTTCCATCTAGCTTGAGTTAGCTTCTTTTAAGCTCTTATTTTGCTGAATTAACTTATTTTGGAGATAAGCACTTAAAAAGGACAATAACATGAAATTAGTCTAAAACGGGAAAGTAAGATCGATAAAGATCCTAGAATCCCCAAGCATAAAGGGTTTAAATGCGCACTTTTCAGCGCTCATCAATTCTTCATTCATCAAGGCACTAAAACTGACCATCTTCTCGTACATAAGCTTCAATGGAAACATTCTGTTTTGTGTCATTTGTACCTTTATAATCAGCCTTCCATTTTTGTCTTTGACCACACAAACATCATTGTTGAAGTGTACATCATTTCCCTTTTGCAGAATCTGTCCAACACTCAAAAGATTATATTTAAGACCTGGAGCATAATATACATCAGTAATCTTCTGCACTCCCTTCTTGCTTTTGACAAGAATGTCGCATTTTCCTCTGACAAAATGCCTTTTATTATCACTAGTTTTGACTTCACTTTGGATAGATTCATCCAAATTTACAAAGGCATTTTTATCTCCAGTAACGTGATTGCTACAACCACTGTCAATATACCATATATTTTCTGAAATTTCTTCTTGTGTATTGCAAGCCAACATGAAAATTCCTTCTTCCTTTTCTTCCTCCTTGTGTATGAATGTCGAACTATTGCTTGCTTCATTATCATTCTTTTTGAACCAGCAATCTGCTTGAAAATGCCCCAGTTTTCCATAATTGAAATATTGGAGATGATATGAGTCACCGCGACCTCTACCTTATCCTCTGCTTCGACCTCGACCTCGACCTCTTTTCATTCCTCTTCCTCTTCCTCTATGAGGAGGAAAATTAGCATTTTCCTTAGACTCAAAAATTCTTCCTTCATTATTTCTTCCTCTTCCTCGGCTATTTCGATCACTTTTTGTTCCTCTCCAACCTTCCTTAAAAGAAGTTTGAGCATGAAAAGCTTGTTCTAGAGGCGTTGAATCAAAATTCTTTAATCGAAGCTCATGAGATTGGAGTGATCCCATCAAGCTATTTACTGACAAAGTCGACAAATCTTTCGACTCTTCAATTGCTACAACGATGTGTTTGAATTTTCTAGGCATACTTTGGAGGATTTTTTCAACAATTCTTTGATCTTGAATATCTTCTCCATTCACCTTCAATTGGTTAGTGATCGAAAGAATACGATTAAATTACTCTTCTACACTTTCAGAATCTTTCATCTTAATCGTATCGAATTCAGCTCGAAGAGCTTGCAATCTCACCACTTTAACTTTATCTTCACCCTTATAAGTGGCCTGTAACGTATCCTACGCTTGCTTTGCTGAAATGGCTGTCAAGATTCTTTCAAAAATTCCTTCATCAATTGCTTGATAAATGAAGAACAATGCTTTCATGTCCTTCTTTCGATTCTCTTTCAACTCATTGAGTTGTGCTTGACTCAGCCCTGCTTAATTTGTCGGTTCTTTAAAACTGTTTTCAACAATTTCCCATAAATCTTGGGATCCATACAAAAACTTTCATTTGTAGACTCCACTGATTGTAATTCTTCCCACTAAACTTGGGAAGTTGGGGCTGCAACATGTTGTTAGATGCCATTTTTCTTTGCCGATCTTGTAACAAGGCTCTGATACCACTTTATTGGAGTTGGTGGGCAAATGAACACAAATGGGATACACTCGTATATATTCAACTGAATTAGTAAACACGCAATTCAAAAACACTCACTTCTATAAAGCTGAATTCTTTATCTTATATTACTCAATTGTTTGTGTGTTGAAATACACTTACATGACTCACCTATTTATACTACTCAATAGATACTTCTAATACATGAATTTAATACATTCAATGAACCATACAATGAACCAAAATATTTCATATAAACCAAAATGTTCCATGTACTAGCAATTATTATGAGATTCTTTGCACCTTCCCAAGTATCACTTGGTCTTCTAAGATAAATCTAAACAAGTCTAGATTAATCTTCCAACACATGTATGGTTGTGATGAAGTTGATGTGAAGAAATTACCATTGCATGTGATGTGCCATCCTCTATCTGACATGAATGTGACATGTTGGCTTCATCCAAGCTTGATGTGAAAGACAAAAGACATTTACCCGACTGTTAGGTACTCGAGAGCCCTTTTTTGGACTTGTCACTCCAGACTATATCTTTTAATTGAACAGTAATAGTTGCCTTACTCTCCTATTTGGTGTATGGTACACCCAACCAAGATAGCCAAGGCCATAAGAATTGTTAATTGGTCGCGTAGGCTACTGATGTGGCTTGGAGTAAGATCTAGCCCTATTTTTTCCACCTTTCGACAATCTTGAACCCCATTCTTCATAAAGTCATGTCTAGGTGGTCCAAATATCCAATTTGGGTGTAGACAAAAACACTATTTTTTATAATAGTAGAACTATTATTTGTCTCCAAATTACTTCAAGGAAATGAAGTCTAGACATGCATCAATCTACTTCTAAATTTTACTAAAGACATTTTTATAGAATTTATGAATACTAAAGATTTGCAAAATTAAATCCAACATAAAACACCAAATAAATTAAATATCTGTAAGATGGTATTTTTTGCATGAAGCCTACATCTATTTCCTTACTACAAGTTAAATTGTAAATATAGGTATACATGTTTATCAGTTAATTACTATAATGAGTCCAACAATAAGCATTGGTATACTATTCATTTTGAAAATCTTTGAAGAACTGGTACACTTATAGAGTGTATGCATTCGTATATCTTGTCTATGTTGGATGCAACATTCCTCGAATACTCATAGATGTGAGTCTAATACTTCATAAACTTGTTTATAATTTTAAAATAAATTTTATTTATTTATTTCTAGCACGTACATGATATGCCTCAAATACTTTAGTCACGTATTTGATACTCCTTAGATATTTTAAGACACATTGAATAAGTGTTGAATAGTAAAATGTAACTTTTCTAAGTATAATATTTTAGTGTTTTGATGGACATCTTCTATATGTGTATGTCAAATTTTATATATGATAAAAAACTAAATAGATGAATTACTACATTTATTTCTGCCATATGAGTTTCCATCTTGTTGATATTGGTTATATGTTCCATTTTTTTTTTTTCCTATTTGCCACAGGTGATTTGTCCGGTCATGCTTTGCTCCATCAACAGTGTGTTTTATGTCATGGAAGAATTCTTAGTGTTGCCATGCAAAGCTAAATTGTTTAACTACCGCTATTGTGCCAAGGTATAAGTGTGTGCCTAAATAAACAAATAAATTGAAGTTAGTATGTGTTTTAACTATCCCCTCCCCCCTTTCCCTCCCCCAAAAAAAAAAAAATGTCTTATGATTGTATGTATTAGTTTTCTCCTCTCCCAACCAAGAAAGAAAAAAAAAAAAAAAAAAAAAAAAAAAAATTCGTCAACATTTCTTAGTGTTCATTTCCATTCCAAGCATCTTTATTCCCTGTTGCTTACATACATTTTGTAGTGTATGTTTAAATACATTGGCTTTATTTTTTACCGTATTCTTTTTCTACTTCAGTGTGGATGAACACTCAATTATATTTATGGCTTAAAACCATTGAGCTGGTTGAAAAGTTAAGTGTATGTGTTTTCTTTTTAATATTGTCTATGACAGTAACTGATGAACTATTTTATATTATATTTCATTGATGATTTCATCCACCTTTACTAGAGTTTTTGGCATTTGTAAGAGCCCGATTAAGTTAAAGCAAAGCTCAGTGGCAATATTGTTCCCATGCAGCATTGAAGGCTAACTTCAATTGAAATCCCTTATGTGATGTAAGCTTTTCACAAGGAAAGTCCACATTGAATGGTCATGTTAATTATATCAAAACCCACACAGAATGACCATTTTATATAAAAATCCTACAAGAAATGAAAGTCCCTATAATTACTTTGAAACCGTAAAGATACGGTTTTGTCACAGTTTGAGGTCCTTTAGGACCTCCATATAGAAAGTAGCCTTTGTAGTAGAGGTACTGTAGGTCATTAAAGGACAATACTTGGCTTAACTGTGAGAGAATTAACTTTAAGAGGATAGAATTTAAATCAAAGGATTAGTGAGTATTAATAAAGTGGTTTGTAGAGATTGGTAGGAGCACTCCATATACATTTAAACAATGATATGAGGACCCCTAGTTGGTTGTAGAGAGTGATATTGTCACTCCTAGCAAACACTATAAAAGGAAAGCTTGTAGAGAAATCTTTAGGAATAGGTTGCTCTAATATATACATATACTCTCATATATATATCAATGATCTCTACCAAAGTTCTAGGGTTTAACTTGTTCATCTATTTGTTCCCACAACATGGTTGAGGGTTGTTCATCAAAGAGGTCATTCGTCAAGGAGGTCATAGGGAAGATTCTTGAAGGCAATGATTCCATTGAAGAAGGCTTAAAGCAAGGAGATTGTATAAACAAAGCTTAGAGCAATTATCTACCATTATTGTGGAGTGATATTGAGATTTACCCAAATCTCAAGGTGTAAAACTCTAGTGTTTCTATATAAGTATATATTTTTTCATCATCTCTATTCCAACAAATAGGTCTCTACACATGAACAAGTTCCTTACATACATGCTCCCAAATTTTAAAAAATTCCATTTCCCAACACCACCAAGCCTTCAGTTTCAAATTGGTTTAACCATGGCCTTTAGCAAAAGAAGTTGAGCCCTTGCATTGGTTTGGGAAAATTGTAACCAAGTCACGAGTTCAAATTTCTCCAGTTTACTCAAGCAATTTTGTGACACCTCCTAATTTCCACATATAAGTTGTCCAGACTTATATATGAAAATTAGAATATATCAATCACTTGATAATAGACAAGCATAAACTAAAAGATGCAATAAAGAAAGAAATAAAAGCGGATAGAAATACTACAATCAAATAAATCTCAACATCTTTAATCCTTAAAATTCAATTTATTACAACTCAGGAATCACGTAAAACAAAAACCCCTAAATGCAAAACCAAAAAATACCATCCATAATCTCAAGAAAGACTACAAGGAATAATAATGAGTTTCTACATTGAAATAACTGAAAGAATGAATGATCACAACAAGCTAAGAAGTGTTAATTCCTTAACCCTATAGCTGAAACTGTCTGGGAGCTGAAATCAACAAAATGTGGGTTAAACCCATAAGCAAGTCCTCTCTACTACAACCCAACAGAGAATCGATAAACATATCATCTCTAACCAAAACCAATCCCATAACAAGATACTCATAAACATGTGATCAACATATATAAGCATAAAATAATAAGCAACTCAATCATGCATTGGCAAATCAACTATGCCAATAAACCAAACCACCAACCTAGGCAACTCAACCATGCCTTGGCAAATCAATTATACTAATGGGTACTAATAAAGCTACGTTATTACTCAGTTCACAATGGTTCCATAATACATTCTACATTCACGATATGATTAGTTTATCCCTTCCCGTTACTGATTTCGGTGATGCTTAATACCTTACGCGAACTACTCTAAGGTTAAGCCTGGGGGTCAGTCTTTCTTTAAGGGCCTCCTGGCGGGGTTTGGGGTAACACTCCATAGACTAGAAAACACTAACAAAAAATTGTGCCAAAACTTCACTGTTTTGAAAAATTACCGAATTACAACATGCGAATCAGAAACATGATAACCTAAGTATTATTAATCAAAATAATAATAATACATGTGATTCTAAAGTTAAAGAAAGATGATGATGATCGGGATTGATTCTAAGTTCAAGAGGATCCAAAAATAAGTTTATGTAACCTAGGATCGATCTTAGGCCACCTAATATCGATCTTAGTGTACCCTAGAATCATTGCAAGTAATAATCGAGTTATATCCAGAAAAGATCAATCGCACACCTCCTAAGATCGATCATCAAAATGCTCATGCGATCGATTGTAAAACAGCCTAGCTAAGATTGATCACAAACCCCCCCTAACGCGATCGAGGCACACAAACTAGAAAACAGGTTTGCAAGCTACGGGTTCTCAATCCAGGTTATACAATTTCCTTTAAGTTTTGTAAAGCAGAGGCAACATCAATGGTCTAAAAAAAATCTAATCATGCAATAACAACTAATCTAAAGCAGCACGAGGAATCGAAGACAAAATCAATCAATAACAACGCATGATCTTCAGATTTATGAAACTTGAAAGTAGTAAAACATTTATAAATTAATCCACAATTCTCTAGTTCAATTATTCGTGATAAAAACAGTGATTAACCTACTAATTTACATTACAAAGTGGTGAAAGGATTATAGATTCAAAGCGGAAGAGAAGAGATGAACTTGCCTTAAGAAATCGTAGGGTTCCAATCTAAGGTCGTAGTGTTCTCCGGATTCCCTTCCACAAATTGGGAGCCTAGGGTTCGTCATTGGCCTCTCTATCTCTCGCTCGTTCTCGCTCTCTTTCCCTCTATCTGTCTCTATGCGTTATATGTATAATAATATAATCTGTATATTCTGAAATCTCGAATCGTAAAAATAAGGCTATACCATAATATAACATAAACTAGGACCTTACCACATAAGCCCACCAAAGCCCAAATAGACATTTAAGGCTGACCCAAATAACCCATGGTCCAGTAACGTAAATCCAATAAAATTAAATGCAATAATACAAATACCCCTAAATAATTTAATAAAATAATTAAAATACATAATTAATTAATAAATAAATGAAAACACACATAACAATTAGTAAATAAATTAATTAACCCATTTAATAAATCATTTAAAATCACGGGGTATTACAAAGTTGGCCTTTGGTATTTTGGTTCCAACTTGGGTTTTATAAGGAGTGGGTATTGTCATAATTTTAATTGATTTGCAAACCTAGACGAAGTCATTTCATTCTTTTGGTTCGCTTGAAGACTCAAAGGATGTCATTTGGTGATTTTGGTTCTTTTAAATATCCAAACGACGTCGTGTGGTCTTTTAAGGTTAAAATAGGCATTTCAAAATTACAATTTTAAGCTTTTAAATTAATATTCGTATGGCAAGGGTAATGTGCTACTATCATCGTTTCATACTGTAACTAATAGTTAGGTAAAGAAATTGCCTTAGATGATAATATTTGTTAATTAAGAGTGTTATTTGTTAGTTTAGAAGGTACAATGGGAGTTTTATAAATTTAGCCTTATATAAATTTACATGGGCATACTAATTTATCTCTAGATGCCATATCCACCACAAATCTTCCACCTAATAGTGACTTTAGTCCCACTTTTTTTGTTAACTTTTAACTTGCAAAATTATGAGAATTGCCGGAATAAAAAAAGAACAAAAATTGTTGCACAGCTCAAATTGCCCTTAACTCTCATGATTTGATATTTCTAGCGTCTCTGCAATTTAGGCATGATTAATGATACAGAGTCCGAGGGTTGAACACATCTTACTAAAATTATGACAATATAAAAAGACGTCATGATGACATCATTAATCACTCACATAAAACATTCAAACACATCAACTTTTTGGACTACTTATGGTTAGCTTATATACATATTTAGGTTTTTTATTTATTTATCTAAAAGTTAATGTATCAGCTGTCAATTTAATTGTATAGTTTACTTAAATTGGTCTGTATATTATGTACAACAAGATATATGAAAGTAATAATCTTTTCAGCAGTTTGTCAATTTGGAATCAGAATAAAAAGAAAGGAATTTTGCTGTTTTGGTTTTTCCTTTTGTAACCCTAATTCTAAAGACCTGTAACAGCGGTCATCTATCTTCTTTGTGGTAGTGCTGTTTGTTTGTCTTCAATACCTCTTAGCCATGATCCATGGCGGAACCACTGATTCTTCCTCTCTAACCGAGATTTCATCTGGTAGTAAGAAGTCCTCCGCGATGACTATTCATGAAATTTTTTCTCCCGTTCCTATTAAATTGGATGGTGGTATTATGCCTTTCCTTATATAATTCTTCTCTCTTTACAAATCTTATCTCTCTAGATTTATCTCCAATACATCCATGGCTTCCACCAATAATGGCTGACGGCTGTAACGAACTACCCACCGGGCCACCGGCAACCCAGTGTCCTTCTCCTTACCACCATCAATTACGACCATCAGTTTCGCATCCACCGCCACCACTTTTCCTCTTCCGCCTCATCGCCGGTGTTGCCATTGCCACACTTCCAATATCAGCTGTAAATAGTACTTTGCTTCTGATCAATTTTTCAAATTCGCGACAGATATGAAAATTAGAAGAGAAGAGACAAAAAGATTGTGACAACAATCAGGAATCAGGTTTCATCTTCTGTTATACAACTAATCTTGAGGGTTCTTTTAGAATTGAAATGGGAATGAAAATAGTTCTACAAATTTTCTGTCAAATTTCATTGGATGTGCTTTGTTGGTTTTTTTTATTTACTTCATTCTAATTTTTTTTTTTTTCCAAAGAGTGAGGATTATTCAAAAGTTTTATGGCAACCGGTGGTATACCAGAGATGGGTGAAAGAAAATTGTGGTGTCCGTAGAAGACGGGTTCCAATAGAAATTGGGAATAAAGGAAATGGGTAATATTGTCAACTAAAATTTAATTTAATAATTAAAAGGCTTTCAAAAAAATATACTCACCAAACACCTATTTTTTCATATAAAATTCATTTTACCAGAATTCCTTATAAAAGGCCTTATTCATCAAAGGACTTATGATGTTGAAAAGCTCCCCCCAAACACTATATATAAGGTTTTTTTTTTTTTTTTTTTTTTCTCATTATCTATATTCCAAAAAAAAAGTTCTGCCTCTGTTTTTTTAGTGTCCACTTCCATTCCAGGCTTCGACTTCTTCCCTGTTGCTTATATACGTTTTGCAATGTTTGCGGTACATTGGCTTTGCTTTTTACCGTGTTCCTTTTTGCTCAAGTGTGAATGAACATTCTGTATGTGTGTGTGTTTTTTTCTTTTGTAAATCTTAAAATATATTTCATAGATTATTTCATCCACCTTTACTAGACTTCATGGGTTTGTTAGAGCCCACACAAAATGACTATTTTACATAAAAATCATACATGAAATTTGTTACTTGTTAACTTTAAGAGGTTAGAATTTACATTAATTGCAGGGACGGACCTACATTGACATGAGGAGGGCAATTGGCCCTTCTGAATTTTTTTTTTTATTATTATTAATATACCCTACTAATTTGGTCTTTTTCAACTATATATCCCTAAAATATTACTATTGACCCCCTGAAATTATTAAGAGATTTCATTATTGCCCCCTTACCTTATTTGTGGGTCCGTCCCTGATTAAGAGAGTATTAATCAAAGGCTAAAAAGAAATTGTTTTGAATTCCAATATTTACAAATTAATTTGAATTCTCTAGTTCAGGTATAGTTAGTGAGTTTCCATACCAAGCTATGAGGACTTGGACAAGAGGATTATAGTGTTGCCTGTACGGATAAACTAGACTTTGGGGGTGTGGTTTGCTCTTTTTAATATCTAATTGTAAGTATAGTTTTAATTTCATTTAGGGTAAAGGACAATAAACCCCCATGAACTATCAATAAATAACACAAAATCCCCCTAAATTAAGTAGTGCTCCTGAACTATCTAAAACGTGCAATTTAAGGACAATTTTAAAATTCACCGTCACCAGAGATCACCGGATATGTTAGATTAATTCTCCAATGACTTAATTTGATATTTTTTTAGCACACATGGCCATCCTATTCAATAATTATATATGCTTTCATTTTCTGAATTCCAATTACTTCGTGTAACAGCTTAACCACTCGAGTAAGCGTGACTAGCACCATACAATGGTTTTATTAGCATTTGTTTGCTAAACAATTTACTTTCTCCGAACTTAAATTACACCACTTAATTTATGAATCTCTAAACTCCTTTTATCTTTCTTGATTGTCCTTAAATATACACTTATAAAATCGTCAAATTTTGTAGACCACCATTACAATATATAATCTCTAGTCGACCCAAATTTGAAGAACCGATGCAACAGTGTGTGTAAAATATATATATATATATATATATATATATATATATATATATATATAGATACATAAAGAGAGAGAGAAAGAACAGAGTATATAAATACACAAATGTATAGAGGGACAAGTGCAGAAAACACCCCTAGAATATATTTCGCGTAACACTTTTTTCCCTAGCTATTTGAAAACGTGTGCAAAAAACACGTCTAATCTTTTCACATTGTACAAAAATACCCCTCAATAAAACATCTGACATAAATTAGTGCTGTAATATTTGTTTTGCACTTTTAGGGCATGTTTGGTGTGGTGGAATGAATTGGAATGGAATGAGAATGGAGGTGGGAATGGAATGAGAATGGAATGGAATGAGAATAATGATTCTCATTCAACCGTTTGGTTGTAAATTTGAAATGTGTAAAAATGGAATCTCATTCTCATTCCTATGTTTGGTAAGAAAGTTAGAATATAATGAATTTATATTGTTTCTTTAAATTACATTTTATTATTAGTAAAAAAAATTAACTAAAAAAATTAATTTGCAAAAATAAAAGGAAAAGAGATAATAGAGAGAGAAAAATAAACGAGATAGAAAGAGGGTGAACAAACAGCATATATATATATATATATATATATATATATATATATATATATATATATATATATTATATTTTATGTAGTGTGTGTATGCGTGAATTATCTCTTTAAATTATTTTATTATTTTATTAATTCTTAGTGGGAATGGAATGGTCATTCCACCTCTCAAGAAGTGGAATGGGTATTCCACCTTTTTGATGGAATGGGCATTCCCAAGGAATGGCCATTCCACTTTTAATGTGACACACCAAATAAAAGAATGAAAACTAATGTATTCCATTCCACCTTCATTTGATTCCATTCACTCACACCAAACATAACCTTACTCTTCTGATAATGTCCAAGAGGGTATATATGCTACTAATCTCATAAGGGTGTTTAGGGATGGCAATAGGACAGATTGGGGCAGGTTTCTCATTCCTCATCCCCATCCCTGTTTAAATTTAACACCCCCAAAACCGCCTCATAACCGATTATTTTTTTACCCCTAATTCCCATAATCGCCCCCGCCCTGCCCAGCCCCGCCTTAGAAGATAAGAATGAGTAGGGTTTATTTAGAAGTGTATATATAATATAATATGATATATATATATATATATATATATATATATATATATATATATATATATATATATATATATAATATGTTAAATCAGTAACTACAATAACATGGTAGGAGTTAATAGGAGTAGTTCCATATATAATCGAGGTAGTTGTGGGGCAGGAGTACCTTCCCCCACCCCAAATTCAGCAGGTTTTTTTCCCAACCCCATTTAAATAAATAGTTCTCCAAACTCGCTTTAAACGGGGCCGGGGTGGGGCGATTCCCCACCGAGTTGGGGTAAATTGCCATTCCTAGATGTTATGTGCGTATTACTTTATATATATGCTTTTTTAATTTTTTTCTCTATATATATCTCTAAACTTTTTTTTTATATGTATATTTTGAGAATTTGTAAAATAATGATTTGAATTTTTTAAGATTTCAGTGTACTGTTTTCTATATTTTTTTTTTTTTCCTTTAATTCTTTTTTCGTACCAACAATGTTAAAATATATATATATATATATATATATATATATATATATAAGTGTGCACTGGTTTTCGAAGTTTGGAGCAGATTTCTTTTCTTTAATTTACACTTTATTTTTGTTTTTTATTTTCTATTTTTATTTTTATTTTTACTTGTCCATTGTCGACGTCCTTTAATAGTCTTTTTTTTTGTCATTTTACATAATTATTTATTTTATATATTTTATAAAATGGTTTAGTAAGAGTAAGTTAGTCAACTTAGGGTTTGAATTGATCAGAGGGACCTATTTGCACCAAATTGAAACTTTATGGATGTTTTTACACGTGAAGGACATCCTCCAATAATGCCATTTTCGGTAGTTGTAGAAGTAATCAAACATCTCCACCATCCATAGAAGATCCGAAGTTCTTCGGACCCAAGCTCACCTGACCCGACTCCTCCTCCTCCTCCTCCTCCTCCACAGCCCCAGAATTACATGTTTATTGTTCACCCTTGTTTTGGTTCGATTTGGTTATAACCGTTTTCATATTTTTCTTCATCATTTAATTTGGTAATCTTAAAATGTTAAAAAAAATGATAATAAAATAAAGTCAATATATAAAGTAAATAAATAAAAGTATTTGGTAACATTAGATTGTTTAAATTTTAACATTAGAGTATTTAATTTTTCAAATCTTTAAAAAAACAAAAATAATAGAATTGACGACTTATTCAACCTGATTTTCAAATCGATCGGTTGGTTAGAAACATAACCAATTCAAGTACGTTCAGTTTTTTTTTTTTTTTTTTTGTAACCGGCTATTATAAATTAGTCATACATTAAAAAAAAAAAAAAAAATTAATTTTAGGTTAGATTGTTGAACTTAAAAAATTAATTTTAGGTTAGAATGTTGAACTTGTTTATGTGTACGACGTAACTCTACTTAAATTCATAATTGTTTCCTTTTTTTTTTAAGATTTTTTCTTTTCAAAGGCAAGAGGTAAAAGAAAGGAAGACTTCTTATATTTTGATTTAAAAAACGAGCCAAAGTCACAACACCCAATAATTGCACCTTTACTGCTAAAATCACAAGATAAGCTTGCATGATTTTCATTCCTTGACAAAATAATATATCAAAACCCAGTCAGCAGTTCAAAAAAACAAGAGAGCATAAATTAACTAGGCACTAAACATCCACCACCATGTGGGCTTGGGCTTGGGCTTGGGCTGGGCTTATGTTTTCTTTTCTTTCCCAAATACCCACCAAACATACCCTGTACGGTTGTAACACCTCCTACACCACCGCATCCACCACCATGTGGGTTTGGGTTTGGACTTGGGCTTGGGCTGGGCTTATATTTTCTTTGTATCTTTGTAGCGTGGATTTTGCTTGGGCCACTCATGTGGACTTTTATATTATTTTCTTTTCTTGTGGCCCATTGTCTTCTGTATTGGCAGGGGGAATGTTCCCAGTATTTCTATAATGCTACGTTTGGTGTGCAGAAATAGAATAGAATGGAATGTTCATTCCAACTATTAATTTGTTTGGTATGCAATTTAAAGTGCAAATGACCATTCCATTGGAATGAAAATTCATTACACAATGTAAGTGCAGTTTTTTATACCCGAACACTTGAGAATAAATCAAAAGAAATTAAGAACAAGAGGGTGCAAGAGGGTGGAGACAATAGACAATTTTAACAAGAGAGAACAGTGTTTTTGGAATTCCATCCTCTTGTTCGGATGTAAAAACTGCACCCATGCACAATTAAAAACCTATAAATGGCCATGAAGCCATTCCCAAATAAATTTTTTCAAAAAACTAACCTTCCAAAAAATTTGTCATGTCCACCACCACCCCACCGCCAAAAAAACAAAAAAAAAAAAATTATGACAATTGATACCTGTGAGTGGAATATGTGGACCATATTATTTTGAAAAATTGGAATCCATGGCTGCATAAAGTAGCTTTATAAAGTTGACGGCAGACAATTGATATCTGTGAGTGGGATATGTGGACCATATTATTTTGACAATGTGAAACCCATGGCTCCATAAAGTAGCTTTATAAAGTTGATGGCAGATAGTTACAAATTCGAACCCATGGACCATACCTCTTTCATGAATTATTGATTGTGTACTATTTATTGGAGAAAAAAAATTACTGATTGTGTACTAAGCATTAACAAAAAAATAACTGATGGTGTAATAAGCATGAACAAAAACACACTAAAACATGCCCACCCAACACACCCTTATATACATAAACTTTCAGCCACCAGCATTCCTTGACCCTTTTTTATTGGTTGTGTATTAATAAGAATAACGAGATATTTGGTTTTTTTTTTTTTTTTAACTGAATTTACATAAAATAATTCTTAAAAACTATTAACCAATTTTATTTTTATACAATTTTCAAAAAACAAAAAATGTTAATTACAACCCATATAATTACTATAAAGGTCATACAAATCCCGTGGTGATTTTGTATTAGAAGAGTGCTAAGAGCATTTCTAATCGTATGTTAAAATATATTTTTGTGTAAAATATACACGGTTATGTATGATATATAAATTTTTTTTATTTCTAACAGTCTATTAAGATACACTGTCATGTCACTAATGTATAAAATTATTGTGTATTTCAAACAATCTTTTTATACAACCACACAGTATATTTTCTTTTTTCTCCCTCTTTCTTATTCCATTAATGAATCAACCTTATATTAAATAGGCTTGTAAAAATTATGTTAGGTCCAGGCATGACACTGGTTGGTTGTTATTGGGGCATATATTTTTACACAAAGGTATAAACACAACCGTTGGAGCTAAAAATAAATAATCAAATTTTTTTTTATGTAAATCTATTATGACAAATCTCCAACCGTTGTGTGTGTGTGTGTATATATATATATATATAAATCTGATGTGTCTTTATAGATTTACCAAAAAAAAAAAATTTGAATTATTTAATTTTAATTACAGCTATTGTTTTATACATTTTTTGTAAAAATGTATTCCCCAATAACAACTAATCAATATCATGTCTGGACCCACATAATTTTTACAAACCTACTTAATATATAATTGATTCCTTAATGGAATGAGAAAGAGGAAGCAAAAAGGAAATATACTGATGTGATTGTGTAAAAAGATTGTGTAAAATACATAATAATTTTACAAATTAGTGATATGGCAGTGTATCTTAACAAACTGCTGGAGATAAAAAAAAATTTACACATCGTATGTGGCGATGCATATTTTATACAAACGAGTATTTTAACAGAGTGCTGGGGATGCTCAGGCGTGGGCCTAACCTACTTTTTTTTTTTTTTTTCAGGTGTTCGTCAGTTCCAGGCATAGAGATTGTTCGTGCTAAGTAGAGACAGTTATTCATTCTTCTGATGACATTTATCCATCTAAGCCGTCTCGTGATCCATTCTATTCGTATGAACTAATGTCTTACTAGTTCGAAATAGATTAAATTAAGCTGAGCCGAAGGCTCCATTTCCAGATGCTTTAAAATGATCCATTTATCTTGAAAAACAAAAGACCAAAGCAAATGAAATAATTGAAATTTTAGACAAATGAAGATTAATCTTCCACTCATTTTATTATTATTATTAAATCCTGGAATAACACGTATATTATGTATTAATATAGGAGAGGACGATAATGTTTTTAGTGACTAGTTGCTCACTTGGTCTCTGAATTGATCACAATTACTATAATTGTAAGTTCATTTATCTTTATGGAAATTATATATATATATATATATATATATATATATAGTTTGGACATCCAAATTCCACCAAAATTTCTTTAGAGAATGTCCCATTTCATTTTAATTCTCAAAGGACTTAATTTGATTTTCTGAATTCTAGTTACTTCATATAACAACATAACCACTTGAGTAAGCATGACTATGCACAATGCAATGATTTTATTATCATTTGCTTGTTAAATAGTTTACTTTCTCCCAATTTAAATTACACCATTAAACTCATGAATTTCTAAACTCCTTTATCTTTCCTCATTGTCACCCAAATTTGAAGAAGTGATATAGCAAACGTTTGTAATAAATATATATATATAGATAGAGAGAGAGAGAGAGAGAGAGCAGAGTATATAAAATTACACACGCACAAATGTATAGACTACCTTGTAGACATTGGGATTGGGGGCCAGTAATGAAGGTACTTGTAGAAGAAATCGAACATCTCCACTATCCATAGAAGATCCGAAGCTATTCTGATCCAAGCTTACCTGACCCGACTCCTCCACTTCAGTCCAAGTACTACATGTTTATTGTTCACCCTTATTTTGGTTTTTATTAATTCTTGTAGAGGTTGATGACACAAAAGGCTTGCATGAAAGGTATTTATTTATTACTATCTCCGTCCCATATTAGTTGTCATCTTTAAAAATTTTGACTAACAATTTTTGTGAGTCAAAATTATCAAAGTAGACATCTAATATGGGATATAGATATTATATAACTATATAAAAGAAATATGACTAAAAATGATCTCAAATGACTGAAAAATAAAAAAGTAATAGTGAGTCCAAATTTTTGAATTGGACAACTAATATGGGACGAGGGAATATTGTTTTTCTTTTCGTTGCTTATAATCCTTCACTGCTCATCAACTTTGTTTAATCAATTATTATTATTATTTTTAATTTAAATTTGTTTCTTTGAGTAGATCACACACACATCACAATTATCAATTATGGAAAATTAGATATTCAACTTTTTAATTGAAAAATAGATGAAATGCCACTAAAGTTAAATTCTAAATATTTATTATTTTCTATATAATTATTGGAAGGAAATTAATTACTTGATAATATGAAGACCCAAGATTAATGAACAATCTGACATATGCAATAGTAAAATTAATTAACCCAAGACTGATTCAAGAATATAACGGTGAAAGAACAAGAATTGAACAAGACTTGGAATAGAATAAATAAATGTAAGCTTTCTTTCATCCATATGAGATCACATTATAATATATATATAATCATAGGAAGTTACCTAATCTTGTTTTCTTTTGAAAAATAAATGGACTTTATACAAGTTGTCATATAAAATTAAATTTATTTCTTTACTCATTGGGTCACATTAGTTGAATTGTCCCATCTTGACGAGTACTTAATATCCTAAATAACATTTAATTTTATACCACTTGTCCTATAAAAATTAATTTGTTCCATCTTAAGGACCTCAATTAACAATGATAAATTTATGGGGAAGAGAGTCTTTGGGTTCGCAATAGCTAAGAGTGATTATTCTACTTGGACTCAGATCAATGTCATCCATAAAACTGATATAGAATAATTATAGCCGTCAACCATCAGTTTCTGTTTTCTTTCTTTTCTAATATAATAATATTATTTTTAGCTGCAGTTCATTATCTTTAGTTTAATTCAATAAGTCTTGGAGAAATGGTTTATATCTAATAATGTTACAAACACAAATTATCTTTAGTTTTTTAAAAAATAAAAAATGCAGACCATAAACTCAAGCCAGACCCAAAATATTTTTATTTTATTTTTTATTTTTTGGAGCAGGTATGTTTACAATTACTAAAAATAAGACATATAAAATCAAATTATAAAAAAATGAGTGAGAGCATTTGCCCATGCTGGTTTTACCTTTGTTTATTTATTTTTTTTTTGTTCTTTCTTTTTATGCCACAATTGCAAAATACGACTTTAATGCCATTATATTTACATCGAGGGGTTAGCAAAATGCGTGTCACAAATGGGTGCAGATTTAATAGCTGAGAAATTAATAGGTAATCTTGAGATTATTGGTTTTGAGTCAATAATGTATGACACATAAATAATTGTGTCAGTATAATGAGTTTGTGGGTCACCATGTAATTAGTTCTAATAGTCAAATCTCGTGGCTCCACTACCTTAAAAAACACACCCCTTTTTTTTTTTTTTTTGACAACCCATCTTTCTTTTTCTTTTTATAAATTTTTTTTTCCTCCATACTGATTTTATTTTTTTTTATTTTTGTGATGGCAAGGAACGAACTCCCACAATGTTGTTGGGAGACTAGAATTATCCACCTTTCAATGCTAATACCTATGTGATAGAAAAATCTTTCTCCTACTCTTACTGATAGGATATAATAAGATTTGCCAATGAAAATTAGTGCATAGATTAAAAGATTTATGAGTGGGGTTTATGAAGGGAGAGTGAACTAGAGAACTAGTTGGAGGGAACCAAGATCTTAAACTACCAAAGTAAGTAGTAATAAATTTTATGAACCAAACAATAATTACACAAATTTAAATATTGATGGTTATGGCTAAGCATTCAATTTGTCAAATTAGTTTTTAGTTAATATTCTGACTCATTAGAGAAACCATCATTTAAGTGTTTAATTTGTATAGTTGATCATTTAAATATGTAGTTGGTGATTAACATGTTTCTCGAAAATTTAAGAATAATTAATTTAGTGTTCATTTTATAATTTTCATAACAATTCTGATTCCGTAACTCTTTGAGAGAAAAATGGTTTATACCTAACAAAGTTACAAACTCAAATTATCTAAAGTTTAGTTTTTTTTAAATAAAAAATGCAGACCATAAAAGTCATAAAAAATTAAGACCCAAAAGATTATTATTTTTTATTTTTTATTGAGAGCAGGTGTGTTTGCAATTACTAAAAATAATACATAAAAAATCAAATCATAAAAAATTGAGTGAGAGCATTTGCCCTGCAGTTTCTCTCTCTCTCTCTCTCTCTCTCTTTATGCAACATTTGCAAAATAGAATATAGTACGAGTTTTATTGCCATTATATTTACAATGTACAGCAGTTGCAAATGACTTTTTCTATGTCACATTTGCAATCTAGTTGGATGTTTTAATGACACTATATCTACTTTGTACATTAGTTGGAAATAGGTCCTTAAATACTTTACAAAAGTTGATGATACATGAACATTTTCCAAGTCATGTGTGAATATCATAGAATTGTCAATTGTTTGGTTAAGTGCTAACCAATTATACTTTCAAATGACCATAATTTATTTTTGCGTGAAATTGGCTGAATGTGAGTCACACGTAGGTGCGAGTCATAATCCAATCACTTTAAAAAGTATTTATTCATATATTTATTTTTACAACGGTTTGTTTTCATATTTTGGAATTTTTTATTTTTTATTTTTTTTTTTTATTTTTTTTTTTTTCAAATAGCACTTTGATTCATGTTCTGCTGTATTAATCAATACGCAACATATCGATCAGTTCGTAACCATTTTTCAAAGTTTCAATACCGTTACACACTTGGCTGATTTAATCAATTTACACCGATATTCGTCTGAATCTGTTACATCACGACCATGACCGATACCATGAATGCAAACCATGCTTCAATTCTTTTTTTTTTTTTTGGACTGAACAATTATTTTTTCCCTTCTTCTTTACACTGTGAATTTTTTTTTTTTAAACTTAAAAAAGAAAAAAAAAATTAATGAGCCCTTTGCCTTTTGATTTATTTATTTTAAATTTGTCAACAAATATATAAGAATATAGCTATTTTTTATAATCATTGGAAAATTAATCCAACGATTATAGAAATTCCAAACAAAAGAAGATTGTAAAAAAATGGTTATAGTTTTTGAGGAAAAAAAGTGGAGTGGTGTAAAAGTGTGTCTGCTGGGGAATAAAATGCATTATCTTTTCGTGTGTGTATATAAAAAATTTGGGTCGGTACGTCCATGGAGAAGTGAAGGATGAAAACGAAGGGTCATTGACTGGTAGGGAGAGCTAATAATACAATGAATTATTGAGAGCAAGATGATAGCATGACAGGTGGGGAAAAAAAATATTTAGATTATATATAATATAATCTAAATATTATATATATATATATATATAAGTAAAATTAGTGAATAAAATAGCAAAAAAAAATTGCCTCCACTAAAATCATAATAGATCTATGCTACAAGCACACACAAACCTTTATAACTATACACACATATATATAGTATGCAAGAACTGTTGGAATTTTTATATATATATTTAAATAATAAAATTATTTTATGATCCTATGTACTACGTTTTCTAAAATAGGATTGCAATGTGATTATTGATACTTGATGGATTGGGTTGTACTTTTTAATTTGGTGGTCTAATTGGGAGTATGGTTTTTTATACCGTTGGATTGTGGTTTTCCAACTTATTTAGTGTAATTTAATTCTAACCATTGATATCTAAGTTTTCATGATAGGAAGGGAAACTTAGATATGCTTGTTTGTATAGAAGCCGTCCCCCCCTGTTGTTGTTATATATAGGGGTTTTAAAACCCTTATTCAGTCCTATCGTATCGACAACTTTCAGAAGGGGGTAAAACGCTCTATTTTCAGATCTCTCAAAGGGCGATAAGGAATTATCAAAAGTATCAAAAAGTTTAATTTTCTAATCAGGTATGATATTAAAACCTCTCTTTAATTTATGATCAATTTTGATTTTTTACATGTTATTTATTTTTTAAACTCAACAATTAGTATCAGAGCAAGGTTAGGGTTTGTAGAAATCAAAATATGTAATTGATTTATATTTTTTAAATAAATAAAGTAGTGCACAAATTGCTATCAGTTTGTTTCGTGATCAAATTGCATGCACGCCAAATGAGAGTTTTGTATGAATTTGTTATGCAATTTAATCACTTTGTCTTTAATCAGTAAACGAGATTTTGTTTTACATGAATTGTTATGCAATTAAGCTGTTTGTCTCCTTTATAAGTTTACACGCCGAACGAGGAATAAAACAACAATTAATGAATTTGCTCAACTCCCCAGAATCTGACTCTATAGAACATGAATATACTTGACGCTCTGAGACAGAACAATTAAATTGGACTGTGTTATATCCTTGTTGAAGAGAAATTATCTAAAAGTTCAAGCTCTATTTATCACTACTACTTGAATTGGACTACTAATTGTACAAAGCCAATTCATATTGATGAAACTTATTTAGACATCATAATCAATGAGTATATTAGATTGTTTCATGTCAATAGAAGTTATATGCTTCAGTTCCAAAGGGAATTCAAGGCATAACAGATTTGCTAAAATTCTGTTTACTTCATATATTTGGAGGATGTGGTGGAATAGGAATCAGGTAAGTTTTGGTGTATTAAAATAATATTTTATAATTACATACATCAATCTTGTAATATATATATATATATATATATATATATATATATATATGATTGTAGGGTATGAAAACAAAACTATTGAGATGTAAACTCTAGGTCACAGTTTTGTCTTTTCTTAAAAACTAAGTATTATAAAATTATTTAATAACTTGCTAATTTAATGCTTCTTGCGTGCAATTGTATATGTACAATTACAATTGCATTTTACTATTGAAATTTATTATTTTATTATATTAATTTCAATTGTAAAATTCAAAAGTTTTGATTAATTTTGAATTATATGTACTTGGATATACTTGGATATGCTGGTATGATGTATATATATCAAGGTTGTTTTTTTTAAAACTAAAGTACAGTGATATTGAGAATTTTAATTCATGTTATATTACATGTATCAGTGACCTTTGAGTGTGACACGAGGTTGTGTGCCTATTTAGTCACATTGAGTAATTAATGATACTTGTTCAATTTTAAATTGAAAACTTATAGGAGCTTGAGTGCCATAAGTAAGTATTATTAACCTAATTAACTTAAAGATTCAAAGTACTTTAAATTATTTGTCGGATATATAATATACATGCATCACGGTTTAGTTATTTTATTTTTATTAAAGTATATATAGAATTGAGATTTTTAAATCTTAATTGATGTGCATGTTATTATTATATTATTCACTGTAATTTCTTAAAATGTATGAGAAGGCTTTATTTTATTTGTATTAAAGCCATTTATATTACAGTGAAATTAAATGTTCCATAATTTTGGGTTTGGCTTATGTGCACTAAATAAATATGAACATAAATAAAATAGAACATCTACAGTTTAGGTCTTTCCTCGGGGTTTAGGATGATCGGTAAAGTGACCATTTCAAAGGTAATAACTAAAGTAGGTGATGCTTGCCAAAAGGTGACACGCTCACGGAAGCTATTATTTTTTTTTTTTTTAATTTTTTTTAAAACATTGGTCTTATTGAGGTCTCACAGTGCATTTACTTACATGAAGGCATTAGTTCTGCCAAAAGGTGATCAATGTCTTAGTGTGGGATAAGTGAGTAGAATATTTGAGAGTGTTTGGATTATAACTAAATAACCCTCTTGCCAAAAGGTAGTGGAAGTGTTTAGCAATAATTCAAGTATAATCAAATAGATCTATGTGCGATTTGATCGTAGGTTTGGGGGTAAAATAAAATCTAAAATTCTGCCAAAAGGTGATTTTTAGATGGCATTTTATTTGTTCCCGCAGGGTGGATGGTTTTGCACATAGTAAAACACTCTGATAAATTCGGCTTAAAACCCCAAGCACGAATTAAAGTTATAATCCCTAAAGTTGAGATATATTACTATATGTTGTTTATGTGATGTTATTCAATATAACATTTATCCAGGTTACAGACGCTTCCGCAATTTAAAGATATCTTATAAGGATTAAACCATTAAATGGTTAAAATTATACTGCCTAGAAGACAGGTTTTGATATTATATTGGATTTCTTGGACTACGTGTCTGTTGTTTTAGAAAGAAACCCATATGCCCAGTGCATTGTTTTCTTATGTAGAAAAGTTGTTGCATTTTTTTAAGTGAACTACAGGTAATACCATGCCATTAGATTAATTTATACTTCTATTGGTGATACTATTCAGGGTGGTATTCTAGTTTTGATACTGCCAAGAAGCTTCTTGATTTGATCAAGAAAGAGTTAATGGGTATTAAGAAGTAACTACAATACTATTATCTAACATGGATTATGTTAGTGAGATATGATGGTAATGGTTCAGTGAGGGAGTACATCTATAAGATGTGCAAGATGGTTAATGATCTAAGGTAGTAGAGAATCATATTTGCTAATAAGTTAATTAGTCCACATGGTGATCTATTCTCTGCTTAGGATTTTTCAGCTTTTCAAGGTGAATTATAATTCACAAGAAGTTAAATATGGCATTAACCAGCTGTTAGCATTTTGTGTTATTGAATGGAAACGACTCAAGGGTGTTAAAATTGAGTCAGCTTATCTTACGATGATAGTAAGAATAGTTTCATGAAGAAACTAGGCGGCAAGAAAGTGAATAGGCTAAATAGAATAAAAACATTGATCATGAAATGATAAATGTTGATCCTGTAGAAATAAAAGGACATCAAAAGAAAAGGTTATTGTGGTGAAAAGAAAACAAAGTAAGAAAGAAAATTGCCATATTAATATTTGAGCCTAACTTGGTAAAAATATAGGTATAAACATAGTGGATGGATTAGGGTGTGATCTTACTTGCTTCTTGTTTTTCAATTGACTCGATACCATCCGAATAAAATCGTGTTTTGGTCAGAGAGGATTCATCTATGTTATGCATAGGATATTGGGGAATGTCTCTCAAAAGAGATTTGAACGCTTGGTCAAGGATGAGATTATTAGGCCACAAATTTTATGCGTTGGTTGTGTCAAAGGACAAATGCTAAGAAACGCAATTTTGAGGCTAGTCGGTCATTTGGTTTTTAGACTATATTTATACCGACATTTATGATCCATTTCTTATTGTAGCTCGTTTGCAGCAAAGGTATTTCATTGTCTTCATTGATTAGTTCTCAAGGTATGATTGTGTACTTAATCCACCAGAAGTCCGAAGCACTTAATGTGTATAAAATCTACTAGACTAAAGTTGAAAGTAGTTGGTATAAAAATTATGGTTTTAAGATCAGACTAAGGTAGTGAGTTTTAATAGGAAAATGATAAGGAGGGTGTAAATAGTAGTATTTTCAATACATACTTAAAGAGTAGGGCATTGTGCCACAATACACTATTTCTAGTTTTCCTGAACAAAATAAAGTTGCAGAAAATAGAAAGTGTAGGGATATCTTATAGAGACATAGTTATATAATGCAGATATTAAAGAGCTTAATACTCATATTACCAATGATAATTTTACTAGACATCTTGAAAGATTAAAGAATTTGAGATTTTACTGTCCTGTAGACCTATGGAGATTATTGGAATATGTCATGCATATTTAATGAGAGTGGTGAATCCAGTGTGAGTTTAAAATATTGTAGTTTCTTTTTGCAGAAAGGTATTTTCAGCATCTATTCTATTTATTCCAGGCTTCATTCCACTTTCTTTAGTGGTTTCAGTTAAAGCTCATATTCCTACTCTTTCAGTTATTTCTCCTTTGCAGACCTTTCTTTCAGTTTCCAATCTAGTTCCTAAGCCAGTTTAGCTTAGGAGCTTTTCTAGAGCTTGGAAGTATGCTGTAGTTGGTAATTTTGAGATGTTTGGTGGATATAAGACAAAAATTGATGGCCAAGTGCTTAAACAAAAGTTAAATGTTGATTTCTTTGAGATTTTCTCCAGCTTAATTAAAGGACTTTTTAAGAGTCATTCTTTCATTATCACTCATTTATGGATTAAGTAAGTTTTAAAGCAGTAGTATCCAAAATTTTGATACAGTGGTTACTAATTGTAAGTTCAAAGAGAATGTTATGGATAAATGCATATACCTCAAGTTCAGTGGGAGTCATTTTGTTTTCCTTGTCCTATATGTTGATGATATTTTGCAAGGTAGCAATGACATTCATGTGATACATGATATTAAGAATTTTATGTAAAGTTTTGACATGAAGGACATGGGTATGCAAAGTATGTCATTGGCTTTAGAATCCACATAGATCATGCTACTGAAATATTTGGACTTTCTCAAAAGGCTTATATTAATTAAGTATATGAAAAATTTTAACGGTGACCAAGCGTAGTAAGCCCATTGACATAAAGTTCATTTTTAAGCATGAGAAAGTTAAGGTTTAAGTGACTTTAAGATTTTCCCATATGATTACAGAAAGATTGTTACATGTCCTCTCACTAAAGGTGTTCAACCAAAGATAATAAAGTATTTATAAAGCACGTGATTCGGATAGGTGTTCGAGAGTCATTATGTTATGATGTCCAGTATTTCTTTTATATATGCTACATTGCAGTTAGTTTCTTTACGCCTTGTGGTGACAGTTATTTTTCCTCCAATTTACGCCTTATGGTGATAGTTATTTGCATCCAAAATAAAGTTATGATGCATAATTATTATTATTTTGATATATATGGTTTATGTACGTGCCATTATGTTTGCCTGAAGTGATATTTCACTCATGAGGTTGTTTGGGTTAGATGTGAGATTGGCACCACATCGATAAATCCAAAATAATTATTAAAGGTTGTCTGAGAGTGATAATTCACTTATACGGTTGTTTGGGCTAGATATGAGATTGACGCCATATCGGTAAATCCAAATATAAGATTTGTCTGGGAGTGGTATTTCACCCATGAGATTGTTTGGATTAGATGTGAGATTGACACCACATTGGTAAATCCAAACATAAATATTAAATTTTGCTTATGGGAATTTTTTTATACTCCATGAGGATAGCTTGGGCTAGATATGGGATTGGCTCCATATTGGTAAACCCTCACACTGAACAGAAGGTTGGCGGTTTGCTGTAATATGTTCAGGTGACATACCGCGATGGTATGAAGTAGGATGGATAGCTTGGGTTAGATATGGGACTTGCTCCATATCGGTAAACCCTCACACTGAACAGAAGGTTGGCGGTTTGCTATAATATGTTCAGGTGACATACCGTGATAGTATGAAGCAGGACGGATAGTGAGATATGCGTTTAGACCCCATGCAGTTTGCACATCTCATGAAATACAGTAAAACCACTATATTTGCTTGAATCCTAGATGGAATCAGTTTTGAGACCATGGAACTGTTTAGACTAATATATTACTTGTCTACGCATTCATGATTCACTATTGAGGAAATTTATGGAGGAGAGTGTTCTAAAGTTTCAATCCATCAATTTCGATAATTGTGTTTTTTAAATAAAAATGAGTGGCGACTCGACTTTTATAAAGTGTGTTGCAATCCATAATGTCATTTTATAAAGCTTAGAGTGCATGGACCAAGTGGGAGATTGTTGGAATTTTTATATATATATTTAAATAATAAAATTATTTTATGGTCCTATGTACTACGTTTTTTAAAATAGGATTGCAATGTGATTATTGATACTTGATAGGTTGGGTTGTACTTTCCAATTTGGTGGTCTAATTGGGAGTATGGTTTTTATACCGTTGGATTGTGGTTTTCCAACTTATTTGGTGTGATTTAATTCTAACCATTGATATCTAAATTTCCATAATAGGAAGGAAGACTTAGATATGCTTGTTTGTAGAGAAGTCGTCCCCCCTGTTGTTGTTATATATAGGGGTTTTAAAACCCTTATTCAGTCCTATCGTATCGACAACTTTTAGAAGGGGGTAAAGCGCTCTATTTTCAGATCTCTCAAAGGGCGATAAGGAATTATCAAAAGTATCAAAAAGTTTAATTTTCTAATCAGGTATGATATTAAAACATCTCTTTAATTTATGATCAATTTTGATTTCTACGTGTTATTTATTTTTTAAACCCAACAAGAACTGCTTAAAAGAAAAAATATATATTTTTGTTAAATGCTTTTGTAAGTTTTATATATATATATATATATATATATATATATATATAACATTCTTAAAATTCATATTGACCATTAGGTGTTTAAAAATGTCTAAAATAATGCATGAGATATTTTTGTGGCATAATGTAATAAAATTCATCGTAGCAAAGCCCTGAGCATGTATTCCATTGTCAGTAATTGATAGAGAGAGACTGAAATAGCATCCAAGAAAAAGAGTTGTGGAAATCAAAAATTACATATTGGTTGTCAGTAATCAATTTCTTCTACTGAATCTATAGGGTGACAATTGACATGTGAGTCCTTATTGAGAGTAATCAATAATTTATTATTATTATTATTTTTATTTGTGGTGACAAAAAACTCCAACCATGTTATTGAGAGAGACTAGGACCATCTACTTTCAATACTTATGTTATATTGATAGCATAGTATTATAAACTAATTAATTAATAATTTCAAATTGATTATCGATAAATGATAGGGGCTGAAATAGCATCTAAGAAAAAGAGTGAGACCCCTAGTTATCAATGAGAAAAAGTAAAAAGAAAATTTCAAATCTGGACATGGTTCCTGTGTTATGAGAATTGTGGGTTGTAGTATTAATCCTTTCTGTATACTGTTTATATGCATGTAGGGCCGTTGCCTGGTTCAAGGGAGAGAGTGGAATAGAGAGATCCAAAGAGTTTAAATAAAGAGAGGAACTTGGGAAAGAGAACAGATGGTATTTTGGGATTTTTATAAAATATTTGGTCAAAATTTATGATTGGGGGTAATTGGCTCAAAAGATGAATACTAAATGAAGTTACACTAAGAGTGTTTTTCTACGGGTGTTTTTTGTACATTTTTTTATATAATGTCCTCGTATAAATTATAAAATTTATAAAGTTTAAACAAAATCAATCAATTTTATATCTTCAATTAGCCGTCTACAAAGGAAAAAAAAAACTTACTCGTCCACATGTATTTTTTTTTTTTTGAGCAATGCTTAGGTCTTCATTCTCACTAGTGATATGAACCAATAATAAATATACATATCATTTTTAGTTGCTAAATTTAATATGGTGTATAAATATTCACTTACCAAATCACAGAGATGGTGATTTATTATTGGTTCACATCACTAGTGAGAATGGTGTAAATTTTCACTAATGAAGACTTTAAGTATTGTTCTTTTTTTATTTTTATCATTGCAAATGCACAAAGCCAAGTCATAAATGATGGTCCACATGTATTGAACCTGGGGATCTTCACCAGTGCCATTAACATCCGTGGTTTACTTAATTAATTATTTAGATTTTTTATTTTTTATTTTTTTCCAAAGGTAATTAATTATATAAGTTGCAAGATGAAAGGAAAGACAGATTGGTTTCAAGTTTTTTATTTTTTATTTTTGTATCTTTTATATCTATTTATATAAGTTGCAAGATGAAATGAAAGACAGAGTCACAGATTGGTTTCAAGTTTTTTATTTTTATTATTATTTTTTTTAATCTTTTATATCCTTTTTGCCATTTATTAGCGGTGATATGCAATTATATAGTGTGTGTGTGTGTTTTTTTTTTTTTCCTTATATTTTTGTTGCCTCCATTCGTTTTGGTCTACTGACTCCAAACAATCTATTTTTTTCCACTTCAAAAGTTTGGTAAGGAGGAAAGAAAGAAATTGAGGAAAAATTACTTCTATAATTACCTAACTGTCTCAAAAAAATTTTCTTCTAAAAATCACTGATATTGTGATTTCTTGAAAAAGTTTTATGAATTTATAACAATGCCATTTCTTTTATGGTAAGTTCATATTATTCAAACCATAAAATAAAATGATAATTTTCTATATTGCTAAATAAATACACAATGAAGAATTTACTCATTTCATTTGCTTCACTTTCTTTTATGATAATTTTCTTCCAATCTAACCATTTTATTTTTGCTTTAATTAATTCTTGATTTTAGGATGGTTTAGAGACTCTTTTATGTCAATGGAGATTGGGATACAAGTAGTTTTCTAGACCGGGCGGGGACGGGGTGTGTAATACCCCTAATTTTAAAAAAAGATATTCCTGATATTTAATGGTATTTAATTTATTATTTAAGTGCATTTTATTTGATTATGTGTCATTATTTTTTTATTAGGTGCTTAATTGTTTTCTTTTGTGGTGATTTAATTTATTTCTTTTGTGGTGATTTAATTTATTTAAATGATATTTATTTTTAGTTATTTGATTGGAATTACTTGTTAGTATTTTAATTATTTTAGTGGCATTAATGGTTTAAGTGTAATTGGTTTAGTTATTTGATTGGAATTACTTGTTAGTATTTTAATTATTTAATTGGCATTAATAGTTTAAGTGTAATTGGTTTAATTATTTAATGTGTGTCTTATTTTATGTGTGTCTTATTTGGTTTAATTGGGTTTACTAATTATTATTTTGTTCAATTAGATTATTTGTTAAGTATTTAATGGTGAATAGGGTAATTAGGTAAATACATCTAACTAGTGTTTTAATTACAGCATAAATTAGGGTTTTATATTATAGCCGTCGTGGGTTTCTACGTTAATTGGATGGGCCGGTTAGGATTGTGAGTTGGACTTAAATGAACCTAGGGTTTAGGAAAACTCTATAAGTATAAGGTAGACGTCTGTGTAGGGGTTTTTTTTAAACAAAGTACACGTTTTGTGGAAGTGAAGAAGGAAAAACGCAGTTTTTTCATTCTGCCCAGATTTCATCAAACATTCGATCCCGCTTCGTCCGTGGTCCGATCGAGCTGAATTTTGGAGGAAAGGTTCATCACTTAGTGATACACAATCTGAACGGTGGAGATCAGAGTTTGACCTCGGGAACAGTGATTTGTACTCATGAACAGTAACTGGGTCGCACATGATTTTTCCATTCTGCCCAGATTTCATCAAACATCCGATCCCGCTTCATCCGTGGTCCGATCGAGCTGAAATTTGGAGGAAAGGTTCATGACTCAGTGACGCACAATCTGAACGGTGAAGATCAGAGTTTGACCTCGTGAACAGTGATTCGTACTCATGAACAGTAACCGGGTTGCACAGGTTTTTTCCATTCTGCCCTGATTTCATCAAACATCCGATCCGTCTTCGTCCGTGGTCCGATCGAGCTGAAATTTGGAGGATAGGTTCATGACTCAGTGTCGCACAATCTGAACGGTGGAGATCAGATTTTGAGTTCGGGAATAGTGTTTCGTACCCGTAAACAGTAACCGGGTTTTGGAACTCGCCGGGATTTTTTTAAGAAGACGATGTTGAAACTTTGAACAAAAGTTTCTGAGGCAAGATTCTATCCTTATTCTTTCCCTTAGGCTTCATACTCTTTGCACTCTTAAATGATTTTAGGATTAATGAAGATTAAACCAAACTAAAATGATATCTGTTTTGCTATTAAACTGGTGGTTACAGTAGTGTTGTATGCTTGTTCAACCTAGACTAAGCATGTTTGTGGATGCATTGTGGTTCTGTGGTTCACGTTTATCCTTACCACTGCTAGTATAAATTATTGAAAGGATGGATCTAGATGATAGCTATCTTAACTTCTGTAATAGCAACTGTTGGAACTTAAATACTAAGAGGATTTGAGTTTAACACTAGATCGGTTTTGTGGAACACTATAATTTGAGCATGTCTACATATATACTGTGAATATTGTTTTGATGCTTACATTATCACAGTTAGTATCAACTGTGGAGGTTAGGATTTTGTGATACATACCCTACATATCTGTATATCATTTGTAAGGTGTTAAATGGAAGTTTTAATTAATTCTGTCTTTATATCAGACTAAAGGGAACAACTTAAATTGGGCATGTATATGTTGTTGTTGTAACCCTGTTTATCAATGTTTATTTTATCACTGCTAACATTGAATGTTGGATGTTGGAATTTAGTTGATATATACTTGATTTATTGGTATTATTGACTACTGGAGGATTGGAAAGTAGGCACCGGTATGGGACGGTGGCATACTAAGGATGGGTTTGGTTTTTAAAACAATACCATTACCCACCTACTTGGAATAAGGATGGGATTAACTAAAAGTTAAGTCCCGTGGATTTGTATTGTCATGGCAACTACTTGTTGAGCGGCAATACCAGGGATTTTGGATGGATTTTATATATGTACTGTTATGGTGCCTCGGTATGAGCTTGAGCCTCAGGACCGATGGATAGGGAGCGTATATGCATCGGGATGTGTAGCTGGCTACGATGGTTGGAGGTGTACCCTGTTTAGGTATAGGTACATATGCCCACTTCGTGTGCGTTTTAGCATGTTACCTCTATTCAGGTTGAAACCGGCCTGTAGTCCAGTGAGAGTCCTTTAGTGTGACTATATATATATAATTACGGACTATTAGCTATTGTTGAATTGTTTAGGATGTGCATGCGTATCGGGCCTCTGTTTGGATTGTAGTAGTATAGAACTTGCGCGTGGACCTGACTCACTTCTATTTTTCAGGTACACGACAGTTCCAGGCTTAGACGTGTTCGTGCTGAGCAGAGGTCTCTATTCACTCTTCCGACGATGTAGGGCTCTCTCTATAGTTTTATTTCTGGACGTTTATTACAGTTGTTCTATCTTCCGTTTGGATGTTTAATAGGGGTCTACTAGAGATAGATTCCCAAGTTGTAAACTGATGGAGTTTTGGAGTTTGGGTTTGATGGATTTTAATAATTATAATATTTTGCGGATTCTATTTTTAGTTCCTTCCAGCTTTAATTTCATTTCTTAATTTATTTTGTATTCCGTGTTCATTATAAAATATTAATTGTTTGATATTCCCTCGGGTTTGGGCCTGGGCCTGATCAACCCGTGTCTCAGATCCGAGGGGTATCTCAGGGTGACAGGGATAGGGTAAACACATCCTGCCTGGCCGGTTTATATTGCAAGTTTACAAAAATACCTTTAGATATATAAATATATATATTTATATATAACATGTGGAAATAATTTAAAATTTAGCAGACAATCTTTTATTTTTACGCAGGTATGAGGGCGGGGATGGGGGTGAAAAAATTCACCGATATGATATGAATTGGTACCATTAATATTGTATTTGGGAGTATTGAATTGGTACTTTGGATATGATATTGTAATGAGTTTAGTTAAAAATTTGTACTAATAACGTGTTTGGGTGTATGAAATTGGAGGTTTATAATTAGAATTGACGAACTTGAAAAAAATAATGAATTTAATTTTTGGAGTTGTTTTTCTCCAAAAATAATGAATTTAATTTTTGGAGTTGTTTTTCTCCAATTTTAATTACAAGGCTTAAATTCCATGCGACCGATTATAACTTAAATTTTCTCCAATTTCAAATTTAAGGTGCTGGTGTCACCAAACATTAACCAGAGATGGCTCAATATAATTTAAGGTCTTAGGCAAAAATTATAAAAGTAATATCTTAATATGTTAACAATCTTTATTTAAATCGACTCAAAAATTCTAATAAAATTCCTCAATCTCATCAAAATTCAAATACTTCAATATACACTCAGGATCATAAATAAAAAAATAAAAAATAAAAATATTATTTTATTGATACAGAATCCAATTTCTCAAATAATATGCAAAATCTCTAAATAAATAAATTAAATTCTCAACACCAACTCTTCCACTAAGCCCGAAACTAGCCATTCATGTTCATCTCAGTACCTGAAACTGGAAGGGAGTGAGACGGAAAAATCCTAATAAAAAAACCATAACAAGAATTTCAAAATTTTTTATAAAAATTAACTTCACAAAATAATAGATGTATCTTTGAACAAAAATATATATATACAATTTGAATAAAATAATTATTAATAAAATATTTGAAATAAAATTATCCATGTTCTCTTTCTTTCCACTTCACACCACACACAAAATATATATATATATATATATATATATATATATATATATATATATATATATATATAATATGCAACAAATCAAATAAACTCATTAATTAATAAATATCTCTATAATAGGACCCGCCAATCACATTATTACTATCTTGACCACTAATTTAGTCCACTGCTCACTTCTTCTTCTTTTTTATTTTTATTTTTATATATATTTTTTTATCTCAGTCTCACATTGCACATATCTATATCCATACTATTATTAAATGTGCAAAGTGTTTCAGTATTTATTTATTTATACAAAAAATATTTATTAATTGATATAAAAATAGTTTTTGTAAAAATAGTTTCTATAAAACTTTAAAAATTACCTAATAAAATCAATCACATTCTATATAAAACTCTTATTTTTAGTTATTTTTTATGGATAATTAAAGTTTCTATAAAACTATAAAAATTACCTAATAAAATCAATCACATTCTATATAAAACTCTTATTTTTAGTTATTTTTTTATAGATTATCACAAACCCAATTATGATTATGTCATTATCATAAAAGGACACATGTCATCATCCTATTCATCCAAGAAGCCTATAAATATAGGCATGGAAGAAGGAGAAAGGGGTACAGAAATTGATAATTCTAGAAATCAAGAATTCCAGAATAAAATACAAAAGCTTTGCCAAAGAGTTTCAGAATTTATTTATTTATATAAAAAATATTTATTAATTGAGTTGAATTTCAAAGTAAAATACAAAAGCTCTGTCAAGAGTTTTCAGTATTCATTTTTTATATAAAAAAATATTTATTAATTGATATAAAAAGAGTTTTTATCTTTATTATTATTAGATGTATAAAGAGTTTCATTATTTATTTATATAAAAAAATATTTATTAAATGATATGAAAAGAGTTTTTACTAAAACCAAAAAAAAAAAAAAAATCTATAAAGCAATACAATCTACATAATAAAATTTAAATTAACCTATTTATCTATCTATTATTATCCATTTTTAATAAAAGAAAATTTAATTAGACAAGATTTATTAATATAAAAAATATTTATCAATTGATATATAAAATAAAATAATTTTTATAAAACTCTACCACAAATATTGTGAGTATCTTAATAAAATTAAAACTAATTAGACAAGTATATATTTAAAGAAAATAAAATAATTTCAATAAAACTCTATTACAAATTACATATTTTATTATCAATAAAACTCTATCAACAAAAATATATTTAAAGAATTTATATAAAATTCTAACACAAATTACCAATTTATCATGAGTTTTTTAATAAAAAGAAACCTAATTAGACAAGTATTATGAATATATAAAAATTATTTATTAACGGATACAAAATGAGGTTTTTAAAGAGTTTTTAAAACACAAATTACTTATTTATCTATTTAATTTGAGTTTTTTTTACTAAAAGTAAATTTAATTAGACAAGAATTATTAAAATAAAAAATATTTATTAATTGATATAAAAAGAGTTTTTAAAAGAGTTTATATTAAACTCTAACACAAATTACCTATTTATTTATTTATTACAAGTTTTTTAATAAAGGAAAATCTAAATTACCTAATAAAACCAATCACATTCTATATAAAACTCTTATTTTTAGTTTTTTTTTATGAATAACTATAATTTTTATAAAAATCTAAAAATTACCTAATAAAATCAATCATATTCTATATAAAACTCTTATTTTTAGTTATTTTTTATGAATAATTATTACAATATAACTGGCCCGACCCAATTATGATTATGTCATTATCAGAAAAGAACACATGTCATTATCCTATTCATCCAAGAAACCTATAAATAGAGGCAAGGAGGAAGGAGGAAGGGGTACAGAAATTGAGAATTCTAGAAATTTAGAATTTCACAGTAAAATAAAGAAGTTTTGCCAAAGAGTTTCAGTATGTTATTTATTTATATAAAAAAATATTTATTAATTGATATAAAAAGAGTTGAATTACAGAGTAAAATACAGAAACTCTGTCAAAGAGTTTTATTTATTAATTGATATAAAAAGAGTTTTTATCTATACTATTGTTAGATGTGTAAAGAGTTTCAGTATTTATTTATTTATGTAAAAAAATATTTATTAAATAATATGATAAAACACTAAAATCTACATAATAAAATTTAAATTAACCTATTTATCTATTTATTATTATCAATTTTTTAATAAAATAAATCTAATTGAACAAGAATTATTAAAATAAAAAATATTTATTAATTGATATATAAAAGAAAATAATTTTTATATAACTCTACTATGAGTTTCTTAAGAAAATTAAATCCAATTAGACAAGTATATATTTAAAGAAAATAAAATAATTTCTATAAAATTCTATTACAAATTACCTAGTTTATTTTTCATAAAACTCTATCAACAGAGTTTCTATAAAACTCTAATACAAATTACCTGTTTATCTATTTATTATGAGTTTTTTAATAAAAAGAAACCTAATTAAACAGGTATTATTAATATAAAAAATTATTTATTAACTAATACAAAAAGAGGTTTTAAAAGAGTTTTTAAAAAATTATAACACAAATTACCTATTTATCTATTTATTATTAGTTTTTTTTAATCAAACTAAATGTAATTAGACAATAATTATTAAAATAAAAATTATATATTAATTGATATAAAAAGAGTTTTTAAAAGAGTTTATATTAAACTCTAACACAAATTACCTATTTGTTTATTATAAGTTTTTTAATAAAAGAAAATCTAAGTAGACAAGAATTATTAATATAAAAATATTTTCAATTGATATAAAAAATAAAATAATTTTTCTAAAATTCTACCACAAATTACCTTTTATTATGAGTTTTTTTTTTTTTTTTAATAAAAGCTAATCTAATTAGATAGGAATTATTAAAATATAAAAATATTTATTAATTTATGTAAAAAGAGTTTAAAAATATTTTCTATAATACTCTAACACGTATACAAATTACAAATTTTTAGTAAAAGAAAATCTAATTTTCAGAGTAAAATACAAAGTTCTACCAAAGTGTTTCAGTATTTATTTAATTATATAAAAAAATATTTATTAATTAATATAAAAAAAGATTTTGTCTATACTACTATTAAATGTAAAGAGTTTCAGTATTTAAGTATCTATTTATAAAAATATATATTTATTAATTGATATGAAAAGTATTTTAAAAATAAAAAATAAAAACACTCTATCAGACTCCAAAATCTATCTAATAAAATTTAAATTAACCTATTTATTATTATGAATTTTATAATAAAAGAAAATTGAATTAGACAAGAATTATTAATATAAAAAATACTTATTAATTGATATATAAAATAAAATAATTTTTCTAACACTCTATCATAAATTAACTTTTATTATGAGTTTCTTAATAAAATTTAATTTAATTAGACAAGGATATATTTAAAGAAAATAAAATATTAAATGTGCAAAGAGTTTCAGTATTTATTTATTTATATATAAAATATTTATTAATTGATATGAAAAAAGTTTTATAAAAAAAATAAATAAAAGAAAAAAAAAAGTATATAAAACTCTAAAATCTACCTAATAAATTTCAAATTAACCTATTTATCTATTTATTATTATATATTTTTTAATGAAAGAAAATATAAAGTTTCAGTATTTATTTATATATTTAAAAAATATTTATTAAATGTGGAATGAGTTTCAGTATTTCAGTATTTATTTATTTATATAAAAAAATATTTATTAATTGATATGAAAAGAGTTTTTATAGAAAAAAAACTTCTATAAAACTCTAAAATCTACCTAATAAAATTCATATTAACCTATTTATTATTATGAATTTTTTAATAAAAGAAAACCTAATTTTCTGAGTAAAATACAAAAGTTGTGCAAAGGTGTTTAAATATTTATTTATTTATATAAAAAAATATTTATTAATTGACATAAATTTTTTTTTTTTTTATCTATAGTATTATTACATGTGCAAAGAGTTTCAGTATTTAACTATCTATTTTTATAAAAAATTATTTATTAACTGATATGCAAAGAGTTTTTATAAATAAAAAAAAATGTCAATCAAACTCTAAAATCTATCTAATAAAATTTAAGTTAATCTATTTATTTATTTATTATTATGAATTTTTTAATAAAAGAAAATGTAATTAGAATAGAATTATTAATATAAAAAATATTTATTAATTGATATATAAAATAAAATAATTTTTCTAAAACTCTACCATAAATTAACTTTTATTATGAGTTTCTTGACAAAATTAAATTTAATTAAACAAGGATATATTTAAAGAAAATAAAATAATTTTTATAAAACTCTATCACAAATCACAAATTTTATTTTCAATGAAACTCTATCACAATAGACAAAGATATAATATTTAAAGAGTTTCTATAAAATTTTAACTCAAATTTTCTATTTATATATTTATTAAGTGTTTTTTTTTTTTTTTTAATAAAAGGAGATCTAATTAGACAAGTATTATTAATATAAATAATTATTTATTAAAAGAGTTTTTAAAGAGTTTCTATAAAATTATATCACAAATTACCTATTTATCTATTTATTATGACTTTTTTTAATAAAAGAAAATCTAATTAGACAAGCATTATTAAGATAAAAAAATATTTATTAACTAATATAAAAAGAGGTTTGAAAAGAGTTTCTATAAACTTTAACACAAATTACTTATTTATTATGAGTTTTTTAATAAAAGGAAATTTAATTAGACAAGAATTATTAATATAAAAAAATATTTATTAATTGATACAAAAATTGTTTTTTAAAAAGTTTCTATTAAACTGTAGCACAAATTACCTATTTGCTTATTTATTATAAATAGATTTACAGAAAATATAATAATTTCTATAAAACTCTATCACAAATTATCTATTTTATTTTCTTTAAAACTCTATCACATATAACTTGTTTTTATCTATTTATTGTGAGTTTTTTGATGAAAGAAATCTAATTAGACAACGATATATTTAAAGAAAATAAAATATATTTTTAAAAGTGTTTATATAAATTCTAATAAAAATTACCTATTTATGTATTTATTATGAATTTTTTAATAAAATATAATATAACTAGACAAGAATTATTAATATAAAAAATATTTAATAATTGGTATAAAAATAAAATAATTTTTCTAAAACTCTACGACAAATTATCTTTTATTATGAGTTTTTTAATAAAAAAAATATAATTAGACAAGGATATATATGTTTAAAGAAAATAAATAATTTATATAAAATTGTACCACAAATTACCTATTTTATTTGCAATGAAACTCTATCACATTAGATAAGGATATATTTAAAATAGTTTTTATAAAACTCTAACAAAAATTACCAAAATTTAACACAAATTAAGTATTTTATTTTCTTTAAAACTCTATCACATATAACCTGTATTCATCTATTTATTATAAGTTTTCTAATAAAATAAAATCTAATTAAATAAGGATATATTTAAAGAAAAAAAAATAATTTCTATAACTTTATCACATTAGACAAGAATATATTTAAAGAAAATATATAATAATATAATAATACATATAAATAAAATATAAATGTTAAAAAATTTAAACATTTCAGTATTTATTTTTTAATATAAAAAATATTCATTAATTAATACAAAAGAGAACTCTATCACGTATAAGTATATAACCCTTGTATTTATCTATTTTTTATGAGTTTTTTAATAAAAGAAAATCTAATTTTACAAAGATATATCTTAATAAAATAAAATAATTTCTATAAAATTCTACCTCAAACTACATATTTAAAGAAAATAAAATATAACCTAGGGTCTTCCAAAAACCACAAATTCCATATAATAAATTTTTATATCAATTTCAATCTATTGTATAATTAGTATAATTGAATTTCTATTTTAAAATTTAATTAAAAATTAATATAATTGAATTTCTATTATAAATTAAAAATTATACTAAATTTCAAATTATCTAATAAAATTCAAATTACAAATTACATAATAAAATTCAAATTATCTAAAAAAATTTGTTACTTTGAAAAACTCAAATATTTCACTATTAAAATAAAAAATTATTATTTAATAAAAAATAAAATATACATATTTCAGTATTAATATAAAAACATAAAAAATTTATTAATTTACGAAACTTAAACTCTATCACCAATTTCAAAATATTTCAGTATTTAATTATTAATATAAAATAAATTTTTATTAATCAATATGAAGACAAAATTTTTATAAGTTACAAAATATTCACCACGTGCATCGCACGTGCCTTTCCTATATATATATATATATATATATATATATGGGGATAACTTTGTGATAAACATCAAACCACTTTAGTCAAATGAAACACAGAGGGCAAAAAGTAACCAACCGACCGTGAACAAAATAAAAATAAAATCAAGTCCTAAAAATCGGGTTGTCACAGAAACTCTTTGACAATAGGGGCGGCTCACACATTGGATTATAATTTGAATCAGGTGAATACATTTTTTTTTTTTTTTTTTTTCACTATTGTATAATTTTTGATTATTTTAAATAATTTAAAATTTGATTATTTTAAATTATTAGTTAAAAATATATTCAATAAAATCGTGGAAGAAGAAGGGGAGGAGGAAAAAAAAAACAATAGACAAGGATAAAATTAAGAATTTTGATACAAAGTGAAATTTTAGAATGAATCAAACATTAAATAGCTATGATTGGTTCAAGGAGTCTAATAATATTGGAAAATGAAAAAGTCTAATAATATACAATATTGCTAAATAATAATAATAATATACAATAAAAAAGTAATAATTTAAGGACTCTTACTAATAGCTACGATTGGTTGCAGTCTAATGATAAAAAAAATAAAAATGTAGATGTCACACATATCTCCTCTTTATTAACTGTCAAGCATAGTGAACAACAAAAATGCTTATGTATCTTTTTAAAAAGTTACTAAATTACTCTTTTAAGTTTAGAATATTTAAGTTTAAAATTTAAAAAATTATTTTGGTACAAAAAAAAAAAATATGACCTTTACTTTGGTATAGAGAAAGTACAACCTAGTTACACAAGGGACATTTAGTGTATATTGACTAAACTTCGAAAAGGTTATTTCAATTACATTCGTGGTTTTTTTGTTGGTAAAACCTTTGTTGCTTACATTTGTTTTTCATTTACGTCTCATTCTCTTCTCGCCATCTCCAAGCTCGCAAAATCTGCTCTATCACCATATTCTACTTGAAAATACCCCCTTGCCATTTCTTCCGATCTTCCTCGGTTTTCTCTTAAATCTGAATTTGCATCTCTGTTCTTTTGCAATTACCTTCACTTCTCTCTAGCTTGTTTCTCACTCAGAAAATCCAACTTGGTGTGTCTGTTATTGCTGGATTTGAAACGCTTACTAGCTCCGTCCAACAAAATCCATAAGCTAGAGGTATTATCTTTTCTATTGCTTTCTTAATTTCAAAAACAATATTTGCTGCAATTTGTTTCGTAATATCTTTTGTATTTCTTGCTTATAAAAAAAAAAAAAAAAAAAAAAAAAAAAAAAAAAAAAAAAAAAACTTTTGTACTGCATCATCTCCTTCGATTTCTGTCTCTATTTGTGAACTCAAACCTCTCTATCTGCGTACTCTCACCCTCTTGCAAAATTTGAGTAAGCTTTTTCTCAATTGTTTTGTAATATCTTTTGTATTGCTTCCTTTAGAAAAAAAAAAAAAAAAAAAAAAAAAAAACGGCATCATCTCCTTCAAAAAAAAAAATTTCCTTCCTTTTATGTTTGCTTCTAATCTTTCTTGAATTTGGCGCACTCTGTCTGTCTGTGAACTCAAACCTCTCAATCTGCAATTACCGAAAAAAAAAAGAAAGAAAAACCTCTCAATCTGCAATATCTATTACTCTCGAGGTCTCACCCTCTTGACTTTTCTGGAAAATTTGAGTAAGCATTATTGCTCTTGAGAATCTTCACTTTTCTGTACTTTCCTTTCTCCTGTTTCTCAATTAAAATCAGACTTCCTGTGTTAGAACTCTTCATTATATCATTTCCACCCCCCAAAAAAGAAAAAAAAGGGTAGATAGCCAGTGGGTTGAAAATGGATGTTGTTGATACTATTGTGGGAAAAATGTTAGAGCCAATGATAGAGCTTTTGTTCACATCCACTCGGCGTCAAATTGGTTATGTGTTTCACTACAAACACAACATCAAGAGTTTTGAAGTTGAAGTTGAGAATCTCAGAGCTTGTATGAAGAGGGTCCAAGACGATGTCGAAATGGCCAAGGACAATGGGATGGTAGTGGAGGAAGATGTTTCGAAGTGGCTTGAGAAAGTAGAGAGGTCGTTGATCACGTTTGAAGAAGTGAAGAAGTTATTGCAAGACAGACAGAACCTCTGTTGTCTTGATGTTTGCTCGAGGCATCAGCTAGGTAGGGAAGGAAAAAAGAAGAGTTTGGTTGTTACTGGCCTAAAAGATGAAGGTAAGTTTGAGACACATGCACGTACTCCTCATCTCACTGGTATTTGGAATGTCTCCTCCACAAATTTTGAGCAATTTGAATCCAGAAATTCAGTTTTTAACAAGATCATGGAGGCGATGAAAGATGACAGTAATTACAAATTTGGAATATATGGAATGCCTGGTGTTGGAAAGACTACAATGGTGGAAGAAGTTGGAAAACAAGCTGAAAAAGGCAGTTTTCTCTCAGAATCCGGATCTGACGAAAATCCAAGAAAAACTTGCAGATTGTTTAAATTTGGAACTAAAAAAAAAGAGTGAAGAAGGGAGAGCTGCTGAACTACGCAATAGATTGAAGAACGGGAGAAAAATCCTTGTGATATTGGATGACCTTTGGGGTGATCAGATCACACTGAAGAAAATCGGAATTCCAGATGATATAGATAATAGCCAGGGTTGCAAGATTTATATTGATGATTTGGTAAAGTATGGAGTGGAAACAGGGTTTCTTCGAGGCTCGGATACAATGAAAAAGAAAAGAGATAGAGCAAAAACGTTGGTTAATATCTTCAAGAATTCTAATTTATTGTTGGAAGGTAAAGATAAAAATTCAGTCAAAATGCATGACGTAATTCGAGATGTTGCTATTTCAATTGCATCAAAAGATCCGAATGTGTTTTTCGTAAAAGATGCTATCAATGTTTGGCTCGAAAAAGATGATTATAGATGTTGCACAACAATATCATTAAGGACTTCCCACAATGTTACTCGGCTTCTGGATCAATTAGTTTGCTGAGAACTACGCACCCTAGTGTTGGGATGCAACACATCTGGTGGATCACAATTACTAGAACTCCCTAGTAACTTTTTTGAATGGGTAGAAAATCTTGAAGTTTTGAATTTGTATAGAATAAATCTATTACAATCATCACTTTCAAATTTGGTTAATCTTCGGATGTTGCGTCTGCACTACTATAAGTTGGTGGATCTATCTTTCCTCAAGAATTTTAAAATCCTTGATATTCTAAGTATTGATGAGGATTTCCAACATAAACTGATGGTTGATGAAGTAGGACAGTTATATCGTCGGCATTAGTTGGATTTGAGAAAATGTAATTGTGAGATGGCTGAAATATTTCAGTCGGCCATCCTATCACATCTATCCGGCCTAGAGGAATTGTACCTTTCGTTGAGATTTGAAATATTTCAGTCGGCCATCCTATCACATCTATCCGGTCATCTTATTGCCTAAGAATGACCTTCCCAGCTTTCAATCGTTGACAACATTTCATATTTGGATTGGGGATGATGATTGGAGGTGCAATCGTAAATACACGGAAACAAAGATCTTGGGACTCAAGAATGTTCCTTGGAAAATTGAGTTCAATGTTTTGATGAAGAATGTTAGAAGTACTATTTTTGCTTAATTCGGAAGGCGCAAAGAAGGTGCTTCACAACATAGACAGAGACTGGTTTTTAGACTTGGAGTCTCATAAAGTTGAGAATTGTGATGACGTGGAATATCTACTAGGAAAACCTCATACACCATGCCCATTGGGTTCTTTTGGTAAACTCAGCATACTAGAAGTTGGCGAATGTAGATCAATCAAGTATCTCTTTTCTCCTTCCACCGCAAGAGGTCTTTCAAATCTGCAGGAGCTCAAAATTAGCAATTGTGAAATGTTGGAAGAAATAGTTGGAGGTGATGAGGACGTCATGGATAAAGTTTTTTTTGGTCAGTTAAAAAAATTGTGGTTAGTGAATTTGGCGAATCTCAGAAGCATCTATTCCAATATGAAAAAGACATTAACTACAGAGTGCAACCCTTCCACCGTTGAACAAGCTCTATTTAATGAAAAGGTATGCTCACTCTCTCTCTCTCTCTCTCTATATATATATATTCTGTGATTTCTTGAAATTATTTGTAGACATATTAATCCAATTGAGTTTTGAAAACCAAAATTAACAACAAAGATGAATTAACAATCTTTGGTTAGGACCTTACTTTCCCGGACAAATTTTTTTTAGAGGTTAAGCAAATGTATATATATATATATCTATGTGTAAATAGTTTCAATATTGCAGTGTTTCAGTATTTATTTATTAATATAAAAATATATTTATTAATTGATATAAAATGAATTAAAAGAAAAGAGTTTCTATAAATAAAATGAATTAAAAGAAAAGAGTTTCTATAAATAAAATGAATTAAAATAAAGGAGTTTTTATGAAAGAGTTTCAGTATTTATTTATTAATATAAAAATATATTTGATATAAAATGAATTAAAATAAAAGAGTTTTTATAAATAAAATGAATTAAAATAAAATATTTTCTATGAATTACAAAATTTCAGTATTTATTTATTAAAAGTTACTTATATTCTTTGTTTTATTAAAAGTACATTATTATTATTTAATTGGTAATCACACACACTTGTCTCTCCTGAGACTTGAACTCCTGACCTTCATTTAGAAAGTAAGAGATTGATACCGCTAGGCCACTGACCCTTTGGTTGGAACATTATCCTTTGAATTGCATTAATTATGTTAATTTTTTTTTTCTTTAATTATGTTTTATTCTTTGAATTGAATTAATCATGCTAATTGAATTACATTATAATATTATAATAAAATTATTCGTATGTTTTATTATAATGCTGTGGTGAGATACATTAGTTACATTTATATACGAAAAATTGAGATCTAGCGAACAGGTGATATAACGCATGATAGTTCAAAATTCTTTATTTTTAATTTATTTTGATTGATCAGTTTCACAGCATGGTTCAAAGTTCTTTGTTTTATTATAGTCACATTATTCTTTGAATTGCATTAATCATGTTGAGTTTTCTTTTTTGTTTAATTATGTTTTATTCTTTGAATTGCATTAATCAAGTTAATTTTTTATTTTTTATTTTTGTGTTTGTTTAATTATGTCATGTCATCATTTATTTTTGAAAAAATATCTTTTACTTTATTTTGATTGATCTGTTTCGCAACATGGTTCAAATTCTTTATTTTTATTACAGGTACATTATGTTTTCTTTTAACAAGTTATTGATCAATTATTTGAAAAGTAAATTTATTTTGATAATTTTTATATAATTTTTTAAAATTATAATTATAATATAACTTTTCATCACGGTCGCATGTGCGTTTTACTAGTGCGTGTGTGTGTGGGTGGGGACGGCAAGAATACGTGCTGGCCATAGAGGTGGCTTTGCAAAAAGAGGCCATACACACCCAAGCTGATAAAGGCAGCCCAAAACACAAAAGGGAGAACCTTAAGACCGAAAAGAAAGAAAGCCCAGTAACAGGCCCATCAGATAATCAAGAGTCCAGAAAAAATTTTGCTTTGCTATTTAAATGTTTTGGGAAATGATTATTATTATTATTATTATTATGATTTTTTTTTTTTTAAAGCCCTCGCTGCCTTAATCTAACTGTGGGGTTTGGATGGTAGACGAAGTATATTGAAAATAAGATGGACTCTACTTGGAAGATATTTAATGAGAGTAATTGAATTATTTATTGAAAGATATTTAATGAGAGTAATTGAATTATTTATTTATATTTTTGTGTGAAATTAACTACAAAAATGGATAAACAATTTTGATACAAATTAAGGTAAACAATTTTTTTAAAAGGTTAAGCAAATGCCTATATCATATCTATCTATATCTATACTTATTATTAAAAGTACATTATTGTGTTTTAGGACATATATTAATTAATTTTTAATTAATTTTTTTTTTTCAATTTTAAACGCTATATTATTATTGTTAACTAAAAATAATAATTTTTTTTTTCAATTATTATATTTTTATTAAGAGGAAATATAATTAGAGAATGAAATTTATAATATTTCAGTATATATATATATATATATATATATATATATATTAATTTATTTTTAAATTCGATTTCTTTTCAATTTTAACTAGTATGGAGTATATTATATTGTTGTTAACTAAACAATAAATTTTTCCAACTACTATATTATATGAAAAGAAAATATAATTAAAGAAGAAAATATATAATATTAAAAAATCTAATAAGAGAAGTAAACACATTAATATATAAAATTCAATAAAAAGAAAGCTAATCAAAGAAGAAAATATATAATATGTAGGGAAAACTACATTTAAGTAAAGGTTAAAAGTACTAAATAACAAATTGGTTTATTTTAAAATTTTATTTTTTATTTTGGTTGAATTAAGCAAAATAGTTACATATACATATAAAACTATTATTCAGGTCCAAGATATGATATCCTTCAAACACTTATTTTAAAATACCAAATTATTCTTCTTAAATTCGATAATTCCTTCACTCAAAAAATTTTTAGAAACCCACCAAATTCTTTTTTTTTTTTGGAAAAGGAAAATGTTGATGTGTATATATGTAGATATATATAAATGTAAATAATTAGAGGACTATCAAAGATTCTTGAATCAGCATGTAAAAGAAAATTAAAAAATAATATAACCATCATCAAATGAAATAATTTTTTCCTGAATTTCTAAATGAGAGAATATTGTGTTGCTGACAAATAAAATACCCAATTAAATTGGAATCAGTCGACAAAGCCGATGATGCTTTAATGTGGACTGTGGGGATTGGTCAAGGATAGATCATATGGTCCCCAAATCCAACGGACATGATCTATTTTGATCAAGCCTAACCCAAGGCTTGCCCTTACCACTCCATGTCCCCACCAAGCCCATGTTGATTTCACCTATGATCAATGGACTCGATGTTGCCACCTAACACAACAAAAAACTGAGGCAAAGAACCCAACTCACAGATCTTCCTTGTCCTCTGTAATTCCATCCACCAAAAGGCAGCCCAAAAACACAAAAGGGAGAACCATCAGATAAAATGTTGCTTTGTAAAAACGTTAGTTTTTATGGTAGACGAAGTGGATTGGAAAAAGAGATGGATTCTACTTGGAAGATATTTAATAAAACTATTGTTGTAATTGATTTATTTATTTATTTATATTTTGTGTAGTGTGTGAATTAGACATCTCTTTAATTATGGCTCAATTCCTATTGTTTCCTCGTAAAAAAAAACACTGTATTGAAATCTCAAGTTGTGCTATGGTTGTTGATGACAAATAGTAGAGTATCTTCTTTTTAAAAGAATGTCGGAATTGATCTATGTGTTCAAAAATATTATCGTGAATTGGATTGAAAAGACCTAGAAGGAAAACGATATGTGCATATGTAATGAACAAAATTTAATGTAATGAACCACAGGTTACTCTTCCCGTTTTGGAGAAATTGACCATTAGAAAATTAAATAGCATTACAATTATATGGGACAAACAATTACTCTCAATCCAAGAAGCAGACACAAGTCATGTGATTGTCATGTTCACTAAGTTAAAGATTTTGATTCTTGATGAGTTGTCAAGCTTGAAAAGTTTATGCAATAGTTGTGATTATGAAGAAGAAGAAATATCGGAGGAAGGCATTTCCGAAATACAAGCTCTCTTCAATGGCAAGGTATGTATATATATAATGAAAAATAAAAAACTTTTACTCAGATTTCATGTTTGAAAGTTCTGAATATATATATATATTTCATCTCTATTGTCGAGCTATTAATCCGTTTAAATTTTGAAAACCAAAATTAACAACAAAAATGGATAAACAATTTTGATACAAATTGAGGTAAACAATTTTTTTAAAAGGTTAAGCAAATGCCTATATCATATCTATCTATATTTATACTTATTATTAAAAGTACAATCTTGTGCTTTAGTACATATATTAATTGTTTTTAATTAATTTCTTTTTTCAATTTTAACTGCTATATTATTATTGTTAACTAAAAAAATAATTTTTTTCAATTATTATATTATATTAAAAGGAAAAATAATTAGAGAATGAAATTTATAATATTTCAGTATATATATTTATTTATTTTTAAATTCTATTTCTTTTCAATTTTAACTAGTACGGAGTATATTATTTTTGTTAACTAAACAAATAACTTTTTCCAACTACTATATTATTTGAAAAGAAAATATAATTAAAGAAGAAAATATATAATATTAAAAAATCTAATTAGAGAAGTAAACACATTAATATCTAATTTTTAATTCAATAAAAAGAAAGCTAATCAAAAAAAGAAAATATATAATATGTAGGGAAAACTACATTTAAGTAAGGTTAAAAGTACTAAATAACAAATTTATTTTTTATTTTGGTTGAATTAAGCAAAATGATTACATATACATATAAAACTATTATTCAGGTCCAAAATATCCTCCTAATACTTATTTTAAAATACCAAATTCATTTTTTTTTTTTGGGAAAAGGAAAATGTTGATGTGTGTATATAAGTAGATATATATAAATATAAATATAAATAATTAGAGGATCAAAGATTCTTGAATCAGCATGTAAAAGAAAAAGAAAAAATAATATAATCATCATCAAATGAAATAATTTTTTCCTGAATTTCTAAATGCGAGAATATTGTGTTGCTGCCAAATAAAATACCCAATTAAATTGGAATCAGTCGACAAAGCCGATGATACTTTAATGTGGACTGTGGAGATTGGTCATGTATAGATCATATGGTCCCCAAATCCAACGGACATGATTTATTTTGATCCAGCCTAACCCAAGGCTTGCCCTTACCACTCCATGTCCCCACCAAGCCCATGTTGATTTCACCTATGATCAATGGCCTCGATGTTGCCACCTAACACAACAAAAAACTGAGGCAAAGACCAACTCACAGATGTTCCTTGTCTGCAATTCCATCCACCAAAGCTAAATAAAGGCATACCTTCCGAAAAAAAACAAAGCTAATAAAGGCAGCCCAAAAACACAAAAGGGAGAACCATCGGATAAAATGTTGCTTTCTAAAAACGTTAGTTTTTACTTGGAAGATATTTAATAAAACTATTGTTGTAATTGATTTATTTATTTATATTTTGTGTAGTGTGTGAATTAGACATTTCTTAATTATGGCTCAATTCCTATTGTTTCCTGGTAAAAAAAAAAAAAACTGTACAGAAATCTCAAGTTGTGCTATGGTTGTTGATGATAAAAAGTAGAGCATCTCTTGGGATGGCAAATGGGCGGGTTGAGTTTGGGTTGTATTAAAAATGGACGAGTCAACATAGGACATGATCCATATTCAACTCGTTCAGAACGGATTAAAAATAAGCCGATTGAAATGAGTAGGGTCAACCCGTTATGACCCGTGAATTTATTAATTATTATTTTTAATTATTATTTTTTTAAAAATTTTTTTATTAAATGTTAACATGATTTAACATATATTATATATTTGATTATTCACTATGTGTGTCTTAAGAAAACGCAACTTAATTAATTCAAAAATAAAATAAAACTTTAACTGTAGAGGTAATATGCATTTATATTGAGAGGTAGAACACATTACATTAGTAATTATAAAATAATTTAAAAGTATTTCTTTTTAAATTATAAAATAAGCTAGACGACAAAATCAGTCAACTGTTCCAGAAATATACTGCAGAGCTCATATATGAACCAGATACAAAATTACAAATCAGTCCAACCATTTCAGATATATATTAAAATCAAATCAGTAAAAAATTAAAAGAGTAATCCTATTAAGTGCGTTCTCTTGGTGTATCGATTAGCTCTTCTTTTAGGTTAGAAAATTTTAGAGATAAGTGCAAATAGGAAAGTGAACATTAAAAAAAATAAATAAAATAACGTTTTCTTACCCTTGAAAAAAAAAAATCATAATATTGTGCAATTTGCAAATTTTTATTTTTTTAATACATTGAGTTGGTGCAGATTGGAGCAGTTTTCACAGCAATTAAAAAAGAAAGATAATATCACAAAAATAAGAGGATTAAATATAGGGATAAACATAAAAATATAAAAGGTTATTGAAAGAAAGACATTAAGAAGAAAACAATAAAACAACGTGGTTTTTTTATTTTTATTTTTTATCCGCAAACATCAAGAAGAAAAAAAAGAATGGTGATTAGTTTGAATGTTTAGTTTTGAAATTTATCAAATACAACAATACATTGAAATTTTATGATCTTGGATATAGTGATTCATAAAAATTTTTAAATTATTTTGCATTTTTAAATTATTTAATTATTTTTTTACTATTTTTTTCGGAAGGTTTTAAAATTTTTTATTTTAATTATTTAAAATTATTTTTTAATTATTTGTTTTTTTAAGAAGAAGTTTCTAGAGAGAGAAACTTAAATAGAAGGGATTGATAAAAGACAAATTTAGAGAGAGAGGATTGTGAGTGAGAGAATTTTAGAGAAAGAAATGAGTTGAGTACAATATAAAATAGATTTATAGATGTATGTTGTGTGTTTATTATGTGATGGGTGAAATATGGGTTGAATATGGTCAACCCATCTTGACCCTCAAATTAAGTGGTTAAAAATTACACAACCTTTCTTGACCCTCAAATTAAATATTGTTCACCCATAATCATTAAAAAAATGAGCGGATATGGGCGGATTGATGGTTCTTGACTCATTTTGCCACCCCTAGTACTATCTTCTTTCTTAAAGAATGTCGGAATTGATCTATGTGTTCAAAACTATTATTGTGAATTGGGTTGAAAAGACCTAGAAGGGAAACAATATATGCATATGTAATAAACAAAATTTAATGTAATGAACCACATGTTACTCTTCCTGTCTTCGAGAAATTGTTCATTGCAAAATTAAATAGCATTACAGCTATATGATACAAGCAATCACTCCCCGTCCAAGAAGTGGAAAATTCCTTTCAGTATCTCCAAGAATTAGTTGTAAGAGATTGTGAGAAGCTGAAAAAGATAATCGGATTCGAAATAGGACAACGAAAAGAAGCAGGAGCAAGTGATGAGATTGCCGCGTTCACTCGGTTGAAGTTAATGTCACTTGAAGAGTTGCCAAGCTCGAAAAGTTTTTGCTACTGTGGTTCTGAAGTAGAAGAATCATCGGAAGGAGGCATTCGCCAAATACAAACTCTATTCAACCGCAAGGTACGTTCTTAAATAAACGAGCCAATTCCGAAAATTGTTAAGCTCAACTCTTTAAGCTCATGGAACGTTCATGAAACGTAGGCACGAGCCAAAGTGATCTTGAACACAGTGCGAAAATCAAGGCCGAACACTGAATATATCTTGGCTGTTTTTATTAGACGAGGCGAGCCAAACCAAACCCGAGGTATTTAAAATAATGAAGAGTCAAGCCTTGCATCTTTAATTTGGGAATGGATTTCAATAGTGTTATCTTTATTTGATGGAAATATGTATATATGCATGGGCGTACTGAGTGATTTTTCTGCGGGTTGCATTTCCAATGTTGGAGAAACTGATACTCTCTGATGGGAGCCTCTTTGAACAAATTTGGAATTCTCAGCTTCCAGCAAGCTCCTCTACAAAACTAAGAGACATAAACTAAGAGGTAACTCGGAGCAGCAAATTATTACATTTTCCTCCTAACCTCCTACAGAGGTTTGAGGCTGTTGAAGAACTCAAAATGTATTATTGTTATTCATTAGAAGCTGTAGTAGCCTTCAACCGTGAAAGACTTAATGGCATAGTAAGACAGGGATTTATGGTCTTCAACAACCAAACAGGTCTAAAAGTTGGTTTTTGCAACAGTGTGAGATATTTATTCTCACTCTCAATTGCAACAACAAGTCTCACCCAATTCACAATAATTGGTCATCATATTCACAAGTCCCATGAGCAACAAATTAATCATGGTTTGCAGAGCAACAAATTAATCATGGAATGGCAACGGCCAAGAGGTAAATATGGAGTTGATAAAATTCTAATAAGAAATATGATAAAGACTATCAGTTTTATTTTCTGAGGATAGTAGTAGTCAACTATGTATTTTTATTATTTGTATGAAAATTTGTCCTTGAATTTCTATAAGGAATGACTCAGCTAATGCTTTCCATTTTGATATCAATTGCTAGATGATGAAACAAATGAGGATGAAGTTGAAGGAGAGAGCTCAGGGCAACAATTATAACAAACCAAGTGTAAGTTCCTTTTTTCTCTTTCAATGCTTTTTTTATATAATTTTGTTGTTGGTGGCATAAGTTATGGGTAGTTTCTTAAATATTCATTTGTTTATTATCCCCCAAAACATAAATAAAATAATTGTAACAAAGAAATGAGATTACAAAAGAGTTGGCATTACAATTGAAAAACACTTGATCAATTGTATTCGAAACTCTTTTATGTTCTATATTTGGAGACTTCATTAATTCCGTTTGTTTCGACGAAAAATATTTTTTTTTTTTTTTTTTTCGGGTAAAATATTTTTTTATTTTTACTTTGTCAGTATTTGACAAAGGTTTACGTCGAGGTTGAGGTCGAGTCCATTGGGTGGGGCATGTAAAATAACTTGCCGAAAATTTATGGATAAATTATTTTTGTTAAATTTTAATATATTTTTTCTTCGTAAATATTTTACGATAACCAAACACCAAAAAATAAAAAAATATTTTCTAAAAAATATTTTACGCCCAAACAAACGGAACCAAAAGTTACACTATTTTGAAATCAATTATCAATTTTTAAGTTACTGATTCAAAAACTACGAAAGGCATAAAAATCATTATGAGAATTTATGAAAAATCATGGGACACTTGACTCAGGTGTTTTTTTTGTTTTGTTCTTTTTTTTATTATAATTTTATTGACAAGAAATAAACAAATAACTCTTTGTTCTTTGGCTCTAGTATAGCATTTGTAGTTAGTAAAACATTGTACAATATACCTAGAATACACATCCATATAATTTTGAAAAGAGAGAGAGAGAAAACACACAGAAAATTCAAGTCAATCTCTGAATACCTCAAATAAAATGTTACTTTATTGTGGAACCTCTACAAGCCCAAAATGTGTCGCAGATTAACATAATGAAAATTCATTTCAATTTTTAGTGAATCTTGGATTGAATGATTAAATATGTTTTGTTGAACATAGTTAACTAGAACTCAATTCTGACTTTTGAAACTAAGTGGATGGAACAAAAGAAACAAATGTTGTACAATACTTTAGAGAAACATGAAATTGATTCACCCTTTTGCTGTAATATAAACCATGACACTGCACCCAGATACAATAGTACAGGCGATAAGAACTTGAAAAAAAAAAAATGATAATATATATATATAATTGTACTCATATAGATATGTATAAAATTCAAAACATATAATTGTATCCATTTATAAGTTTAAAATAGTAATTTTGTTGCCTGCTATATATATATAAATTTATTATTACTAGCATTCTATTATAAGGTATAACTTCTAAAAATTATTATTTAAATAAACTCCACTTGTGGTCCATCAAAAATACCAATAAAAATAATGATATCATATATGCTAATATATTTAGTTGTCATTTCTCTAAATGACAAATTTTATAAAGTTATTAAAGCACTTCTTTATTTTGTTCTTAATACTCCATTTTATTCAAATTTGCGAGATTTTGTTTAGTCAAAATAGTATTTTTTATTTATTAATCTTTGGTCGAGGTAATAATGATACTTTTTCCCAAAATGTAATCAAAGTACTCTTTTTTTTAATTAATTTTTTACTGTATTTTCTCTTTAATTACCGCTACAGTTTTACATGTTACTTATTGTTTCCTCTACTCTATGGCTTTTCTTTCTCATATTAAATTTTCCTCTGTTTATTTAGGTTTCATTTTTCTCATATTTTGGAATATATTTTCCGCAAAATATATACTAAAACAAATATCATAAAGAGAATGAAATACGTATGACATACCACAATAAGAGAAAAACACGACCATGTTTGGGTTTACTATTTTTAAAAAAGGTCAATAGAAAAATGATAATTGTATATATATATATAGAAAAATGATAATTATATATATATATATATATATATATATATATATATATATGTATTTACAAATTAATACTATTATGGTGAACATTTCTTTTCTAATTTAATTTTTGAAACATTTTGTCATGATGACCAAATAAAAAGAACTACGATGGACGAATACTTATACAAAATTGTACTGCGACGCAAATCTAATGTCAGTATGCATTAGATACTTGCAAATAAACACATGCAAATTTTAAATATATATATATATAAACACACACATATATTTCAAACATGTGTATGATGATATAGATCTACATATTCCATAATTGTTAATTCCTTTCTAATACAAAGTTTCCTTACCAAAAAAGGTACTTATCATATAATTTGTAACAGGACATGGGTGCGTTAAGATTTGCTTAACCGTCCAAAAAAAATAGAGTAGAGAGTTGAAAATCAATTGAAGTTCATTTTGCTCAATTCTACAGTAGAATTAAGTTCTACCGGTTCTGCCCATTCTACATCCGGTAGAACAGCATTCTGTTTTAAAACCAATAAATCTAAGTAGCTTGTTTGATTGGTACAAAAATTCATAGAATTGGTTGAATCCTATTCTATTTGAAAAACACTTGTGTTTGGGAGCGTGCTTTGAATTTGAGATTTTGAATTCAATTTCTTCCAACCCCAAATCTTTTAAACTAAATTTCACTAATTCCGAATCCAAGCCTCCAATTCCGTGCCCCCAAAATATAGTAATAGAATTTTCACAAATTACTTTAACTAAAATAATGTGCAAGGTGTACTCACAAGACTCATTTACTTGACGTAAGTGTTGTTCAACTAAATTTTGTACAGCCTAAAATTTGTGATGATCAAACCATTATCCGCTTTTAAAATTGAGACCTAAAAAAAGATATAAAAAAAATTACAATTCAATACACAAATTTTGACTTCAAAATTTGCCAACACACAATTAGATTTCCTACAAATATATCTAACTGGACTTCTTGTTATTCAAGGGGAAAAAACGAGAAAAAAATTTAGCATACAGTTGTATGTTCTTGTAGGTTCCGTTAATGTGCTTGGTGGTCAAGACAACAATAAATAAACATGCAGATAGAAATATAAAGTATTAGAAATCTAGATTGATATTAAAGTAGGATAATGTAATAAATTTCTTTAGTCAGGACTAATGCAGTATGTAGTGCTGAGGTTATGAAGACTTTCGCTTGGAAGGACTATAAGTTAGGTGACTTGGACTAGTTCATGATTTACGGACGGGTCCAGCTGCTGTTGCTCTAGATGATTTTGGCTACCGAACAAAACAGACGGGTCCAAATTAGTTTGTTGCGGAGAATTTTGGCTACTAGACAAAATGGACTGGTCCAAATGGCAATTTCATTAAGATGGACCGGTCCAACATGCCTAGTGCTCCTTTTTATGGGACTATTTATACCAACCTTAATTAGATTATAGGAGGTGAGACATAAAGTGATTTGTGTGCAAAAGTGAGTGAAGCTTTTGTGAGAGACAATTAAGGGACAATTGTGTAAGAATTGTAAGTGCCTTAATTGTTGAGAAATTTTGTGTCTGCACAAGAGAGAGAGAACGATCAAGTTGAGAGTTTAAGAGGAAGATCTTCATTGTAATCCTTCATACTTTCATAGTGGAATTTGTCCAGTGCATTCCGTGAACGTAACCCTAAATTTTTGATGAAACACGTATATCTTTTATTTATTCTTCGGACATCATTGTGTAGTTAGTTCACTTCCGTGCCAACATGTTAATCAACCATGTATTATTGGTTTAATTCATATACTAGTTCAGTTTAACGAGTTCTGATTTGATTGTGGCATTTATCGTTAGGCAAATGTAGTGATGCTCTTGATGGATGTGTTGGAGATGAAATGTTAGTTTAAGTGAAGAACTAGAAAGAGATCGATAGGTCCATTATGTGAAAATTTCATATATATATATATATATATATATATAGAGAGAGAGAGAGAGAGAGAGAAATGGGTTATCACTTTCTAGATAAAGTTGCATTTTATCATGAACTTTTAATTTGTCGTAACATGTTTTTTTTCTCAGCTACCACTTCTATGGTGTTGTTTTGATACCCAGTTTACTGAGATAAAGTAGAATTGTTATAAAGGGGAAAGGTAGTACATTATTAAGGCTTTTGCTTTTCATTTTTGGAATTCGGTTGCTTACTCATGAGGAGGAAACTGTTTTGGCTTTAGGTGTGCTCTCAAGAGTACACTTGTAATTTCTCAATGTGTGGGCGTGTTAGATCAAAATGAGAAAGAAGCAAATAACCTCGTCTGACAGTTATAAGTGGTCTTAGTGGTTTGTATCACTTCAATCTTAACGAAAGGACTCCATTCAACCTGAAGTGAGGTGATGTAAATGAAAACTGTAAAAGCAAAAGATAGTAGGCCTAGGGCCGGAGATACAATAGACGAAAAAAAAGGTGTGGTGGTGCAGGACCTCCTCTTCATCATAAATGAATTTTATTTAGTGTTGGAGAAATGAGGACCACTATTGGATTGGCGCCACATGTATGGTTGTGATGAAGTTAATGTGAAGAAACTACCATTGCATGTGATGTGCCATCCTCTATCTGACATGAATATGACATGTTGGCTTCACCCACGCTTGATGTGAAAGACAAAAGACATTTACCTGACGGTTAGGTACTCGAGGGCCTTTTTTTGGACTTGTCACTCTAGACTATATCTTTTGATTGAACAGTAATAGTTGTCTTACTCTCTTATTTGGTGTATGGTACACCCAACCAAGATAGCCAAGGCCGTAAGAATTGTTAATTGGTCACGTCAGCTACTAAAGTGGCTTGGAGTAAGATCTAGCCTGTTTTTTCACCATTCAACAATTTTGAACCCCATTCTTCATAAAGTAATGTCTAGGTGGTCCAAATATCCAATTTGGGTGCAGACAAAAACATTATTTTTTATACTAGTACAACTATTATTTCTCTCCAAATTAATTCAAGGAAACGAAGTCTAGACATGCATCAATCTACTTCTAAATTTTACTAAAGACATTTCTAGAGAATTTATGAATGCTAAAGATTTGCAAAATTAAATCCAACATAAAACACCAAATAAATTAAATATCTGTAAGATGGTATTTTTTTTGCATGGAGCCTACATTTATTTCCTTACTACAAGTTAAATTGTAAACACAAGTATACATGTTTATCAGTTAATTACTATTCATTTTGAAAATCTTTTTGAAAATCTTTGAAAAACCGGTACACTTATAGAGCGTATGAATTCGTATATCGTGTGAGTCTAATACTTCATAAACTTGTTTATAATTTTAAAATAAATTTTATTTATTTATTTATTTCTAGCACGTACATGATATGCCTCAAATACTTTAGTCGCGTGTTTGATACTTCTTAGATATTTTAAGACACATTTAATAAGTGTTGAACAGTAAAATGTAACTTTTCTAAGTATAATATTTTAGTATTTTGATGGACGTTTTCTATATGTGCATGTCCAATTTTATATATGATAAGAAACTAAATAGATGAATTACTACATTTATTTCTACTATATGAGTTTTCATCTTATAGATATTGGCTATATGTTCCATTTTTTTTTTCATGTTTGCCACAGGTGATTTGTTCGGTCACGCTTTGCTCCATCAACAATGTGCTTTAAGTCATGGAAGAATTCTTAGTGTTGCCATGCAGAGCTAAATTGTTTAACTGACCGCTATTGTGCCAAGGTATAAGCGTGTGCCTAAATAAACAAATAAATTCAAGTTAGTATGTGTTTTAACTATCCTCACTTAAAAAAAACAAAAAAAAAAAAAAAAAAAAAAAAAAAATCTTGTAATTGTGTGTATTAGTTTTCTCCTCTCCCCACCAAGAAAAAGGAAAAAAAAAAAAAAAAAAAAAAAAGAAAAAAAGTTCTTCAACATTTCTTAGTGTCCATTTCCATTCCAAACATCTTTATTTCATGTTGCTTACATACATTTTGTAATGTATGTTTAAATACATTGGCTTTACTTTCTACCGTATTCTATTTTTTTGCTTCAGTGTGGATGAACACTCAATTATATTTGTAGCTTAAAACCATTAAGCTAGTTGAAAAGTTAAGTGTATGTGTTTTCTTTTTAATATTGTCTAACGGTAACTAATAAGCTATTTTATATTATATTTCATTAATGATTTCATCCACCTTTACTAGAGTTTTTAGTTTTTGTGAGAGCCCGATTAAGTTGAAGCAAAGCTCAGTGGCATTGTTCCCACGCAGCATTAAAGGCTAACTTCAATTGAAATCCCTTGTGTGATATAAGCTTTTCACAAGGAAAGTCTACATTGAATGGTCACGTTAAATATATCAAAACCCACATAGAATGACCATTTTATATAAAAATCCTACATGAAACGAAGGTCCCCATAGTTACTTGAGAATTAACTTTAAGAGGTTAGAATTTAAATCAAGGGATTAGTGAGTATTAATAAAGTGGTTTGCAGAGATTGGTAGGAGCACTCCATGTACATTAAAACAATGATATGAGGACCCCTAGTTGGTTGTAGAGAGTGATAATGTCACTCCTAGGAAACACTATAAAAGGAAAGCTTGTAGAGAAATCTTTAAGAATAGGTTGCTCTAACATATACATATACTCTCATATATGCATCAATGATCTCTACCAAAGTTCTAGAGTTTCACTTGTTCATCTATTTGTTCCCACAACATGGTTGAGGGTTGTTCATCAAAGAGGTCATTCGTCAAGGAGGTCATAGGGAAGATTCTTGAAGGCAATGATTCCATTGAAGAAGGCTTGAAGCAAGGATATTATAGAGACAAAGCTTGGAGCAATTATTTACCATTATTGTGGAGTGATATTGAAATTTACCCAAATCTCAAGGTGTAAAACTCTAATGTTTCTATATAAATATATATTTTTTCATCATCTCTATTCCAACAAATAGGTCTCTACACATGAACAAGTTCCTTATATACATGCTTCCAAATTTTAAAAAATTCCCTTTCCCAACACCACCAAGCCTTCAGCTTCAAATTGGTTTAACCATAGCCTTTAGCAAGGGACGTTGGGCCCTTGCATTGTTCTAGGAAAATTGTAACCAAGTCACCAGTTCAAATTTCTCCAGTTTACTCAAGCAGTTTTGTGACACCCCCTAATTTCCACATATAAGTTGGCAAGACTTATATATGAAAATTAGAATATATCAATCACTTAGTAATAAACAAGCATAGACTACAAGATGCAATAAAGAAAGAAACAAAAGCGAATGGAAATACTAGAATCAAATAAATCTTAACATTTATAATCCTTAAAATTCCATTTATTACAACTCAGAAATCACGTAAAATAAAAACCCCTCAATGCAAAACCAAAAAATACTATCCATAATCTCAAGAAAGACTATAAGGAATAATAATGAGCCCCTACATTGAAATAACTGAAAGAATGAATGATCACAACAAGCTAAGAGATGTTAATTCCTCAATCCTATGGCTGAAACTGTTTGGGAGCTGAAATCAACAAAATGTGAGTTAAACCTATGAGCAAGTCCTCTCTACTATAACCCAACAGAGAATCGATAAACATATCATCTCTAACCAAAACCAACTATAACAAGATACTCATAAACATGTGATCAGCATATAAAAGCATAAAATAATAGGCAACTCAACCAGGCAAATCAACTATGCCAATAAACCAGACCACCAACCTAGGCAACTCAACCATGCCTTGTCAAATCAACTATACTAATGGGTACTAATGAAGCTACGTTAATACTCAGTTCACAGTGGTTCCATAATACATTCCACATTCACGATATGATTAATATCATTTATAGTACAAATAAGATGGAATTAGTTTATCCATTCCCATTACTGATTTCGGTGATGCTTAATACCTTAACTCGAATTACTCTAAAGTCGAGCCTGGGGGTCAGTCTTTCTTTGAGCGCCCCCTGGCGGGGTTTGGGGTTACACTCCATAGACTAGAAAACACTAACAAAACGTTGTGCCAAAACTTCACTGTTTCGAAAAATTACCGAATTACAACATACAAACCAGAAACATGATAACCTAAGTATTATTAATCAAAATAATAATAATACATGTGATTCTAAAGTTAAAGAAAGATGATGATGCTCGGGATTGATTCTAAGTTCAAAAGGTTCCAAAAATAAGTTTATGCAACCTAGGATCGATCTTAGGCCACCTAATATCGATCTTAGTGTACCCCAGATCATTGCAAGTAATAATCGAGTTATGTCCAGAAAAGATCAATCGCACACCTCTTAAGATCGATCAAAATCCTTGTGCGATCAATTGTCAAACAGCCTAGCTAAGATTGATCACAAACTCCCTGCAATAGATCGTATGCGAACCAAAAAACAGGTTTGTAAACTGCGAGTTCTCAATCCAGGTTATACAATTTCCTTTTAAATTTTGTAAAGCAAAGGTAACATCAATGGCCTAAAAAAAATCTAATCATGCAATAACAACTAATCTAAAGCAGTGCGAGGAATCGAAGACAAAATCAATCAATAACAACACATGATCTTCAGATTTATGAAACTTGAAAGTAGTAAAACATTTATAAATTAATCCACAATTCTCTAGTTCAATTATTCATGATAAAAACAGTGATTAACCTACTAATTTACATTACAAGGAGGTGAAAGGATTATAGATTCAAAGGGGAAGAGAAGAGATGAACTTGCCTTAAGAAATCGTAGGGTTCCAATCTTAGGTCGTAGTGTTCTTCGGATTCCCTTCCACAAATCTGGAGCCTAGGGTTCGTCATTGGCCTTTCTATCTCTCGCTCGTTCTCGCTCTCGTTCTCTCTCTCTATCTCTATGGGTTTGTTTGGTTAGCATCAACTAGCTAGAAAGGAAAAAAAAGGGGAAATTTTTAAATTGTTTTGTAGTTTGGTTAGCGTGAAAAGGAAAGTTTTCAGGAAAGTGATATTCCCGTAACTGGTTCATTTTCTTCAAAATGTTTCCTCTATAAAACACGCGAAAATTTCAATTTCCCATAAAAATTGTATCATTATATGTTTGTTTTCAATTATACCCTTTCAGTTATTTCTCTTCCTTCTTTTTCAGACTCACAAAAGGAGCGGACTTTTTTTTTATAAATTAGGACTCCTAATTATATTACAACTTTCTAACTCTTTAAATTAAGACTCCTAATTAAGTTACAATTTTCTGAATCTTTAAATTAGGACACCCTTTCTCTCTCTCTGTGTATATATATATATATGCACACACATATATTTTTATTCATAAAACAATTATTTATATTTTTTTATTATGCTTGTTGCAAGATGTGTATTACTTAGTATTGAATTCATAAGGATAGTTTTGGCATATAAATCATTTTCTTTTCACTTTCTTGCTAACCAAACTAATTAAACAACATTTTCCCACAAAAGTTTTACAAAAAAAAAAATCATGCTAACTAAATGCATGATAGAAACATAATTTTCTTTTTTTTTTTCACTTCACTTTCTTTTCCTTTTAATTTCTACCATCAATTTCTGGCTAACCAAACGAACCCTATATGTTATATGTATAATAATATAATCTATATATTCTGAAATCTCGAATCGTAAAAATAAGGTTAAACCAAAATATAACATAAACTAGAACCTTACCACACAAGCCCACCAAAGCCCAAATAGAAATCTAAGGCTGACCCAAATAACCTATGGTCCAGTAACGTAAATCCAACCCAAAGTAAATAAATAAAATTAAATGCAATAATACAAATACCAATAAATAATTTAATTAATTAATTAAAATATATAAATAATTAATCAATAAATTAAAACACACATAACAATTAGTAAATAAATTAATTAACCCATTTAATAAATCATTTAAAATCATGGGGTATTATAAAGTTGGCCTTTGGTATTTAGGTTCCAACTTGGGTTTTATAAGAAGTGAGTATTGTCATAATTTTAATTGATTTGCAAATCTAAACAAAGTCATTTTATTCTTTTGGCTCGCTTGAAGACTCAAAGGATGTCATTTGGTGATTTTGGTTCTTTTGAATATCCAAACGACGTCGTGTGATCTTTTAAGGTTAAAATAGGCATTTCCAAATTACAATTTTAAGCTTTTAAATTAATATTCGTATGACAAGGGTAATGTGCCACTATCATCATTTCATACTGTAACTAATAGTTAGGTAAAGAAATTGCCTTAGATGATCATATTTGTTAATTAAGGGTGTTATTTGTTAGTTTAGAAGATACAATGGGAGTTTTATAAATTTAACCTTATATAAATTTACATGGGAATACTAATTTCTCTCTAGATGTCATATCCACCTCAAACTTTCCACCTAATACTGACTTTAGTCCCACTTTCTTTGCAAACTTTTCACTTGCAAAATTATGAGAACTGCCAGAATAAAAAAGAACAAAAATTGCTACACGACTCAAATTGCCCTCGACTCTCATGATTTTTGGTATATGAATTTCACAAATGGCATGAAGTGATATTTCTAGTGTCCCTACAATGTAGGCATGAGTAATGATACAGAGTCCGAGAGTCGGACACATCCTACTAAAATTATGGCAATACGGAATAACGTCATGATGACATCATTGCTCACTCACATAAAACATTCGAACACATCAAACTTTTGCACTAGTTATAGTTAGCGTGTACAGCTGTATAAATATCTACATATTTAGGTTTTTTTCCTTATTTATCTAGAAGTTAATGTATTAGCTATCAATTTAATTGTATAGTTGACTTACCTTAAATACGTCTGTGTATTCTGTATAAATACACTTGAGATATATGAAAGTAATAATCTTTTCAACCATTTGTCAATTTGGTATCAGAGTAAAAAGAATGGAATTTTTACTGTTTTCTTTTTCCTTTTGTAACCCTAATCTAAAGACCTATAATAGCCGTCATCTACTTCTTTATGTTGCTGTTGCTTGTCTTCAATACCTCTTAGCCACGATTGATGGCAGAACCACTTATTCTTCCTCTAACCGAGAATTCATCTGACAACAAGAAGTCTTCCACGATGACTATTCACGAAACTTCTTCTCCCATTCCTATTAAATTGAATAGTGCTAATTATCGTATTTGGTCTCAGATTTTGGAGATGCATATTACTGGTAGAAAGAAAAATAGGTATATCATAGGGAGAAAGGTTGCACTTGCAGATGATGATCCAAGCTATGACGAATGAGAGGCTGAAGATGCCCTAGTCAAGTCTTGGCTTATCAATTCCATGACGATTAATCTGATGTCCCATTTTGTGCAGTGTCGAACGACCAAGGAGGTTTGGGATGTGGTTAAGAGAAGTTATATTGATGTCTCTAATTCTTCACAGGTTTATGAACTGATGAAGAAGTCCTTTTAATTGCGTCAGGATGGTCGGCCTCTTATAGAGTACTACAATGAGTTAAACTCAATCTTCAAGGAACTTGATTATCGAAAACCAAATGATATGATTTGTGCAACTGATAATGAGAAACAGAGGAAACATATTACTCATACTTATCGAGCTCGTTGAAAAACAATGCATCGGTGTAATGGGCTTCAAAAGTGGCAAAATAACGGTTCAAACAAGGCACTGTGACAACCTTATTGTTCCAAATGCCCTTGAAGTATTGGTGGTAAGTGGATGGCACAATTCCAAAATGGTGCATCCATGTGCGCCCCAACAAGATGTGGTAGGAGGTGTCGCTGTCAATGACATGGACTTTGGTGGAGGCTTGGAACTGGTTAACTGCAAGGTCAATGTTGACATAACCTATTGTGCGGCGAAGATCATTTTCAAATCCTGCCACCTCGATTGGCTCTTTGACCAAACGATCCTCTAGAATGACTGCATTGCGAAAGGTGGATAGAGATATGACATTGATGGATGAGCCATTGTCGAGGAACACACACTTGAACTCCACCCCCTTGAGTCCCTTGGCTTTGTTTGTCTGTGTCTGTGAAGGAGAGAACCTTTTTCGCTCCAGCTGGCGTAGACTTGGCTGTGGTTGCAACGGGGCATACGTTCACCTCTAAACTAGATGGCTCTGCATTGTGGCCTGGGTTGGTCTACTTGAGCTCATCATAGCAAGAAATGACTAATGCCCGATGGTTGGGGTATGGATATCTACAAACATCCTTGGGGATCCTTATTTTTAAATAATAATTATGGGATTCCCCAGTTGGATTCTTGAATTATGGGATTCCCGAGTTGTAAAAATAAGGGCTTTTGAAGAACAAGTCATATCGGGCCTCAACATCAAGTGATTTTCAAGAAGAGATGGCCTAAATATTCAATAGATACATTCAGCAATGTAAAAAGAAGAAAGTAGACTCATTGGGCCAAGCCCAAAACCAAACAAAGAAGTGGCACTTTTAAGCCCAAGGATTACATTACGTCAAGACGCCAACTCCATGCACAAATCTTGTGTCCGGACGCCTTCGAGGCAAACAATTGCAAAGTTCAAAAGAAATTCACTCCAGTAGCAAATCAAATCCGCGTCCGGATGCAGGACCGCAGAAGGACGCCGAATGCCGCAGCTGCACAATGACACTCCTCTGCGCGCGTGCAACAAGGCGCACTCTGAGTCCGGATGCCAACCTACGGACGGCAATGTTGTCCCCCTCTCTCTTGGTCAAAGTTTGTTCCCTTTTATTAAGGAATTTAAAATACTATGGGCTAGGGTGTTTGGCAGCCCATTTTAGGATTAATAGGGGGGAAAGGCTTATATTGATCATCATTGAATTATTAGTGAATTATATTACAAAGAGAGAGGGGATTTTTAGGGTTCATGCTGAGTTTTGCATCCATGAGGTTGGAGTGGAATTCATCTTCTTCTTCTTTTTTAATCCGTGAAGCTGCTACCATGTCCATTAGGAACTAACTCCCTTCCTAGGGAGTTGATGTATCCTAGACCAAGTAAACATGTTATAATTGTCTTTTCAATTTGGAGATTTGTGATACCCCTCGATTTCGGAACACGGGTTTATCAAGTCCGCACGTAAGACCAAGGGATATCAAAATAATTTAAGTATTTAAACAAACACAGATTACAAATTGAAATAAAAGAATAAATAATTCGACGAAGAAAAACTAATAAATAATAATTCCATTAAATAATATTTCTCCAAATGTTACAACTCAATAATCCCATAATTCAAGGACCCCTTAACCAACTTCCACTGTCCAGAAATCCATAAATAAAAACTAATGTCAAATGAATTAATAATATCCTACTTTGAAATAAAATAGAAAGAATGAATAAATCCTCCAGCTGCGGATCCTCAACGTTGAGATTTGGACCTCTATAACTTGAAAGATAAAAATAAGTGGGTTAAACCCATGAACAAGTTCTCTCTACCAACCCTTTGAAAACCAATAAGCAGATCATCTCTGATCAAAATCAAACCTAATAAAGTTTTATATTTAATATATAATGATACAGATTTACATAAATAATTACATGTAATACACTAATTCCATCCATTAATACGTTCATTGAATTTCCAAACCCATTAATCAATGATTAAATCCTAATCATACCTAAACCAATCCACAAACTTATTTTTTTAAAAAAAGAAACTCATTTAAACTTAATCCCATCCTAGACAGTTATTTAATCATTTAAACAATAAATTATAAATAAAGGAATATTATAATTAATCCAAAATCCAAATATGATTTTAATTATTTAAATCACATATCCAATATCTACGCTTTGACAAATCATCGATATCTCCACTAATATTATTTTATTAATATTTATAAAATAATACACTAATCTATAAGTACTAGATTAATCTAATTTAAGAATATTTAATCATAATCTACTCTATACATACAATAACCATAGATGAAATTTTAATCATCTAACACATAGTAACCATGCTATTATAAATATATTTATTTATATATATTGGCAATTCAACCATGCCTCCACAAGTCTTTTTATTCATACATTGGTAATTCAACCATGGCATTATAAATATATCTATTTATATATTGGCAACTCAACTATGCCTCCTTAAGTATATATATTTATACTTTTAACTTAGCAACTCATCCATACTTCCTATTTATATTTTTTTCATACAAATACTTAGGCAATATACTTACGCCTATAACAACTCATTCATGCCCACAATTCAACCATGTACTAACTTTAAACTTAACGATGAACTAAATCACACATAGACATCTCGTGCATTTCATAAGTATAACATTACTTTAATAACTAGCCTATCCAGATATACCAAATAAGAATAATTAATATTAATCATCTTAAATGATATATATACATACACATATATTATATAATATATAAATATGTATAATAACATCCAGAATAATCCTTGATTATTAAAATCATATATATACATACACACACACACACACACACACATCCCTCCATACTTATCCTAACCAATTAAACCATATATACATATATAAGAATAATTATATATATATATATATATATACTTCATTCCATAACAATATATTAATTTAATTATATTTACGCAATTTAAATACTACTAAATATCTTCGTAACACTCTATAACTCTCAGAACACCAATAACACATCCTCTAATGGTTGATTTCAGCATTAATAAGCTTGAAACCAATTCTAGAACATCTTTGGACTTCACAGGACCTTTCCAGGACTCTAAACACCTCCTCACGCGCCTCTATACGCTCCTAGACACCCGGCACGCACTTCCACACCTTTTTTCACGCGCGCATGCACCCTTACATGAGCTGGAAAGTGAGCAAACGCTTACACGCGCTGCCACGCGCACTAGTTGTTTCTCTTGCTGATGCGGCGCGCTTTCATTGGCCGGTTACACTGCTATATCGTACGCGCACTGCACCGAATCAATCTGCCTCCTGAATGGCCCAAATCCGTGTGCACCATAGCTTACGTACGCCGTGCCGCACCAAATCAGTTCGTACGATCAACACCATTATATTGCTCAGATTTGCATGCCCACCTTTATGCTATACTTTGCATCGTACTGGATTGCTCGCCCTCTTAATGTGCCGATTACAGAAGCCTCATTTATATATATATATATATCACAATATATTTTACCCAAAAATTATAAAAGAAATAATTCTAAATAAATTCTAAAAATATAGAAAAATATCATAAAAATTTCAGAAATTCCAAAAAATAAAGAAACCCTAATTAACCCTTTTGGGTCACATATCCACCTATAGATTGAGTTTAAAATATATATATACCACCTATATGTATCAATTAAAATCCAATAATCCAAAAATCAAATATAATAATTTTTACTTTTAATTATTCCGATCTAATAATGATTTTTAAGCAAATAAAATTAATCTAAATACTGATACTCAAGGTGAAATCTTTATGAGTTCTAAGAGAAAAGTTAGAGAAGAACTCGCCTGAAGGTTTCGAAACGAAACCAACGCTTCAAACTTTGATTGTCTCTTCCCATTCCGGCATCCTCTTTCTCTGATCTGGCCTTCTCTTTGTCAGCCTTCTCCTCTTCTCTTTCTTTGCCTTTCTTATTTTTCTAACGTGTAAAAATTTTAATCCTAAAGTCTTATGTGTTATACACAATAAATCCAAATTCTATTACTACTAGGACTATGAATTAAAGTAATAATCATAATCCTTAAATAATATATTATATATATATACACACACACACACACCTTCCATAATTAATTATTAGTTAAATAATTCATATATACCTATATATATCAATTATATATATATATATATATATATATATATATATATATATATATATATATATAATTATATATATATTTATAATTATCCACACATGATCATTTAAATAATCACATAATCATGGGTCTTTATTAATTAACCCAACAAAACTTCATTAAAGTCCAAGACCACATCCATTGGTCCCACTTCTCTTAAGCCCAAATCCAATAAATTTAAATAAATCAAATAATTGAATAAACACTTAAATTAAAATAATTAATTACATGAAACACATAAACAAAATAAGAAATTACAACCAAATCACACCTTACCAATAAAATCGACACACTAATAATTCAATCAATAATTAAACACACACACAACAATCACCATATCAATCACGAAATATAATTTAATAAGACAATTAATCTAAGCACTCAACAAATCATATAAAAATAAAATAAAATCAATTACCCAATTGAATCAAATAAATCATTTAAAAATGAAATAAAAATAATTAATCCTTATAAATAATTTCTTTAAAATATAGGGGTATTACAGGATTCATTTTGTATATATGTGATTTCATAAATTAGAAGTTGTTTACATTAAATTGATGTACTTTTACATTGAATTAATGTATGTGTTCTTCATTTGCATATATAATTATGTTGATATGCATATCTTGTCTTAGAAATCATATTGGTACAATTATATACTTGATATTCCTATAGTGACAATGGGAATGAATTTATGAAATAGTTATATTGGCATGTTAATTGAGAATTTGTACAGATTATACTTAAGGAAGATGGACCACGTTACACCTTTAGGTTAATTTATGTTAGGTAGATGGTCTATATCAACTAAAGATAATTTATGATAGATAATTGAATTTCATGTGCTTCAACATATAATTGAAGGACCTTGATAGGCCATGCCTAGGGAAGATGGTTCATACCACAACTTAGTTTAGGTGGATGAACCGTTCCAGCTAAAGATGGGTTATGCTTAGTTCTGAAATGTTATGAATTTCTGGAAGATGTTGTGGTTATTTTATACTTCTACACATCATTTTATATACGTAGTTGTTTATCTCCAAGTTAAATGCAAGTTAGCATGTTTATGAGGTTTTGGTGAAGTCAATTCCTTAACCTTTTCTCTAAAGTTTAATTCATTTAAATCCATTTTATTTACTATTTTTATGCAATTTCAATTCATAATTTTAAATGACAAACAAATCAAAAAATCATCTCTTCTATCAAATTTAAAGTAATTTTACAACTTTAGTTGCCATAAACTAGCATTCATTGTGGTTCAACAAACCCTTTATAATAGCATTATTCTACAATGGTATGTGCTATTGCAAATGGTAATTTTAATTGGTAAAAAAATTACTCGCATCAGAGGGTATTTTTAACTTCCTCAATACGGATAGGGAATGGAGGTAGCTCTTCTCATGTGGGCTTTGGCTGAGGGGTCTTGTCGAATCGTTTATGTAGGCGTTTTTCAAGGGCAGCTGTGGGTGCTGGCCTTCGATTGGAAACCTTAGGAGCTTCAAACTTTGGGGTCTCGTACTTTGTAGTTTCATACTTAGCAGGAGAGGTAGGTCTGAGATCTTTAAGATTTCTTGTTGCGATTTTGAGCTCGTCAAAGCTTACAATCCAGAGATTGACCAAATAGAGCTTGTAAACCTGCAGCATGCCTTGAATGAAAATGTCGACGATGTTCATTTCATTGCTGCTCTTAAAACACTTGTCAACCCGGTCGTTGAATTGGTTAATGAAAGTGAGAACATCCTCGCTGTCCTCCTGTGCTTCCTTGTTGAGAGAGAGAGTGTGGTAACACATTCTTCAGCCTGAAAGAACTTTGTGAGGAACCGGTCCTTTAACTGCTCCTAAGTGCTGATGGAGTCTAGCTCAAGGTTGAAGTACCATCGGTAGGCGCGATCAGTGAGGGACTTAAAGAATTCCTTCAGCCGAACTAAGTGGTTATCGCCAAAATAACCTAGGGCCTCAACGAAGCGCATGAAATGCTCTCATGGATCACTAGTTTTGCCATTGAAATGTAAGAATTTTGGAACCAAATACCCTTACGGGTATGAGGTATGTGCTATAGCTCAAGGGTAAGGGGGCTTACTGCCAAATTTGAAAGCCCGGGAGGTTAGAGTGCTCTTCTTGAAAAGGTCCCACACTTCAGAGTGTGTAAACACCTCCTTTAGGGTCGAGTATAAATGAAAGGGAATAGTAAGGTGTGCCCTAAGGTTAGCTTGGGCGTAGATGGGTAGGGAGTAGAACATTGGCTCCTTGCCATGAGATGGGAGGGTGTGAGGAGCGCTAAGGGTTCCTTGTAGTGCTGGGTTATAGGGTTCTGGTGTGGGCTATGAAAGTTAGTGTGCGTTATGAACCCGGTCCATCGGTGACTACATGATAGTCAGCTGCTCGCACTATAAGGGTAAGCTCGTATGGCTAGAGTAACAGTTGCAAGTGTCATCTGGTTGGCCGGAGCCAGCTCTATCTCAGTTGCAGCTCTGTCAAGAGTATGGAGGGCCTTTTCAAATTTCTCTATTCAAGTCATCAGTTGGTGGTTGATGCTCTGCATTGCCTCTAAAATGGCATCTGTGTAGGACCTGTGCCTTGACCTTACTGACGAATAAGATTTGGCATTGTTAGCTCTGGGGTCAGTAGCTCTGGCACTGTTAGCTTTGGTGCTGGTAGCTCCAACGACAGATACCTCTGCCTGTACTGGTGGAAGGTGGACTTCATCTGGATTCATCTTCTTACTAGGATATTCCCCAGTGGAGTAGTTAAATGTATATATATACCTGTTTTTCGATGATGGTTGAATAGTTAAAGTATCTGGGATATATTACTAAAACAATATGACGAATACAGAAGAGTGGAATTAGGGAGAGAAAACCAGTCCAATCTGAGAATTGGAGTGATGGTAGAGAAGACGAAGTCTAAAGTATTTATGGTATGAGCCTCTAATCCTCTGTCCTTGTCTTGCCCTTGTCACCTATTTTATATAGCCCTTAGGTCATTTAGGTGGTATTTGTTGGGCCTCCAGGTTAGATAAGTCAAGGCCCATGTCCATTTATGGGTCATGTTGCCCTAATCGCTATCCTTCTAGTTCTGCTGCTAAGTGTACATTTTTCCTTAAATGACCCAAATAAGGCTAGCTGTAAAGGTAGTTGTACTTACTCCAATAGGTCTTTTGATTTTATCCTCAAATTGGGTCTTGCCTTAACAAGACTTGGCTAATTTTTCATCCTCCATTCCAAAGTCCCTTCTGTATTCCCTCTTGCCTCGAAGAATCCTACCATCACTCTTTGTTGTTCATTTTACTTGGGAGAATGTGGTCCGGTCAGATCGGGGTTTTGGCCCATCGATTAACAGTTTGTGGCTAAGTCAGATCAAGGTTTTGGGCCCGTTGATTGACAGTTTGTGGCTAGGTCAGATCAAGGTTCAAGGCCTGTCGATTGGCAGTTTGTGGCTAGGCCAGATCAAGGTTCAAGGCCCGTCGATCGGTAGTTTGTGGCAAGGTCGGATCAAGGTTCAATGTCCGTCGATCGGTAGTTTGTGGCTAGGTCGGATCAAGGTTTAAGGCCTGTCGATCAGTAGTTTGTGGCTAGGTCGGATCGAGATTCAAGGCTCGTCGATCAGCAATTTGTGGCTTGGTTGAATTGAGGTTCAAGGCCCGTCGGTAGGCAATTTGTGGCTTGGTCAGATCGAGGTTCAAGACCCGTCGATCAACAATTTATGGCTTAGTCGGATCGAGGTTGAAGGCCCGTCGGTTGACAGTTTGTGGTGGTCGGATCGAGATTCAAGGCCCGTCGATCGACAGGTTGTGGTTTGGTCCGATCGAGGTTGAAAGCCCGTCGGTTGACAGTTTGTGGTGGTCGGATCGAAGTTCAAGGCCCGTCAGTCGACAGTTTGTAGCTTGGTCGGATCGAGGTTTAAGGCCCGTCAATCGACAGTTTGTGGTTTGGTCGGATCGAGGTTCAAGGCCCGTCAGTCGACAGTTTATGGCTTGGTCGGATCGAGGTTCAAGGCCCGTCGGTCAACAGTTTGTGGTTTGGTCGGACAAAGTTCAAAGCCCCATCGATCGATAGTTTGTGGATTGGTTGGATCAAGGTTCAAGGCCCATCAATCGACAGTTACTTTTGCTGAGATAGATTCCTTACCTCAACCAAGTGTTGGTCATTTTGTTATTTTGCTTGAAGTTAGCACTGGTATAGGGTTAGCTTGATTTGACTCTTGATGACGTGGCCTGACCCACATCCACAACCTTTAAATACTAAGCCAGATGAGGTTAATTTAACAATATATATGTCGAGTTTGTATTTGGATCTACTTTTGATTCATTCTCAATGCTCAATTACACAATATATAGTAGTTCCAAATAGTATAGCTGAGCATTGATAAAGAATCGAAAGTAGATCCAAATACAAACTCAATGTCTCAATGTAGATCCAAATACAAACTCAATGTTCTCTTTCAAGGATATTTCTCCGCCTTTTGTCTTTCTTTTCTATATAAAATACAAGTGCGCCTTCAAAGTTTATTGAATTTGTTTTTTAAATTCAAATCTAGTAAAGAGAAAAAGTAATCTACAATTATTGTTATATTACAAAATATCAATAAAAATACTATTTATACACTAAATAATCTCTTTTATCAGCTGTCAGCATTATCTCCCCTCCATATATATTTTTCTTTCTTTTATCTCAATTTTTAGTTTCTTGTATTACAATATTTTATACTCGGTAAATTTTTATTTTATATTACATGCATGTATATAAAGTAATTCCTTAGATGATAATCTCAAATGCGAGAATGCTCGGATCGATGACATCAAAACGGCAAGAACCTTCTTGGGTTCTACTGCTATAAGACAGGAGGCTGCTTTGCTTCCAAAAGGTAGGGGTCCCTCATGTAATAAATCGTTTGTGTGGGCCCCGCGTTATTGGCTTCAAAGAGCAAGAGCATCCATCTGAGGCTTCTAGGGCCAATGAGTGTTGGAAGCAAACATAAGAAATATGACAAAAAGAAAAGACACATTGCAAGGAGGATATGTAAGGAAATGACAAACCTCATAAAACAGACAGGGAAATGACTTTACTTTCCTACTGCTATTTTTATAATTTGAATTCAAAGTCTTCACTGCCCGCTTTTTTCCAATTATACTTTATTTATCATTTGAAAAATGATAAGAAAAGCCCTTCAATTTAGTAATGTACAATTTTTTAATTTATAATATTATATGTACCTTTTATATAACATTAATTTTTTTTAAAAAAAATTTATTTACTTTCTTTACTACTTTTTTTTTTTCCTTTCTTTTTGTTTTTTCCGGAAGTCCTCTCAAAGAAAGTAATTTATTCAATACTAATTTTTTATTTGTGACAATCAAATTTTTTTTTTTTTTTTTTATCATCTTCCTTTTGTACTTTTTATTGTTATCATTTTTTTGGGATATTGACAACAGAGGTAATTTCTTCAATAAATATATTTTTTGGATTTTTTTTTTTCATGCCAAAAGAGATAATTTTTTAAATTGTTGCTTTTTATTTTTTTGATCAGGTCAAAAGAGACAATTTATTCAAAAAATTTATTCAATTTTTATTTTATTTTATTTGTGTTGTCAACTGTTGATGCCAAAAATCTACACGCTCCGGAGTTTATGACAATTCCTGCAAGACAAGAGAAGTGATGACCGGCGTGGTGCCGGCCGGGTGCACTCCGACGGTCAAGTTAGTACTCGACGATTCAATATCCGATAAGGATTCAATATGAAATTTATGACGTACCTTTTTAGGTTGACTGATCATTTTTTTTATAGAAGCATTAATGGTAGTAGTTTTTCAAGTGAAATTCTCCCTGATCCAAGATGATATCGTTCCCTTCTTACAGGAATGATAACTCTGGTTACATGTGGTATTACGATTCCATGGAGATTTTGGGTAAGATAAATCCCTTAGCCTTATCTTATTTCTCTTTTGACTTTGAGCTGCCTATTATTTTTATCCTTATCAGTTGTCTTTCATTCTCGTGCTTGCTTGTCAAGTATCGAGAATGTCAAAAGTGTTTTTTTGAGTGACGTCTCTTTGGCATAAATCAATCTCTTTTTTAGGTTAACCCTTGTTGGGCAACCTTTTTTGGTTGATCTCTTAAGATTTGTCCGAATTTCATGAGTTGAGGGAGTAGGCTTTCTTTAAGCTGAATGAGCTTACCTTTTAAAAAAAAAGAAGTATATTTACGAGCTTTACTCAACTCGTCCTTTAAAAAGGAAAATATATTTTACGAGTTTCACTCAGCTCGCCCTTTAAAAAGGAAAGTATATTTTACAAGTTGATTTCAACCCCTTTTAATACGGAGGACAACAATTACGAGCTTTATTCAGCTCGGGCCCTTATAGTACGGGGCGCTTTTATATCAATCCCTTATAATATGGGGATGGTAATTACGAGTTTCATTCAACTCGCCCTTTAAAAAGGAAAATATATTTTGCGAGCTTCACTCAGCTCGCCCTTTAAAAAGGAAAGTATATTTTACAAGTTGATTTCGACCCCTTTTAATACGAAGGACAACAATTACGAGCTTTATTCAGCTCGGGCTCTTAGTACGGGGCACTTTTATATCAATCCCTTATAACACGGGGATGGTAATTACGAGTTTCATTCAACTCGCCCTTTAAAAAGGAAAATATATTTTGCGAGCTTCACTCAGCTCGCCCTTTAAAAAGGGAAGTATATTTTACAAGTTGATTTCGACCCCTTTTAATACGGAGGACAACAATTACGAGCTTTATTCAGTTCGAGCCCTTATAGTACGGGGCGCTTTTATATGAATCCCTTATAATACGGGGAATGGCAATTACTAGTTTCATGAATTTATCCTTTTAATATAAGAGGTTCATCCTCGTGATTAACTGATTTTTCAAAATTTCGTGAGCTCGTATCTTTAATAAGAGAGGTTAACTTTCTGCCCCCATTCCCAAGCTTGCCTCTCACGTACACGGAACACTAATGTTCTCTTTCTATTTGCAAAGTTAGCAAAGCAAAAATAAAAGAACAGATGTCCAGTTTGAACGGATAATATATATACATATTTATATATATCAGAATAGGTACAATTAAGACAAAAACTTATCATTGAGCATCATAGGACCAAAATCATCAATGGAGCTAACGATTGTTCTCTAGAATAAGAAACTTTTTTTTTTTTTTTTTTAAAACCCTGTGAACAGTACCCGCAGGTACTATTCATGTGAATGGTACTTACAAAATAATATTTTTTTTCTACACCCTGTGAACAGTACCCGCGGGTACTATTCATGTGAATAGTACTCACAAAATATATTTTTTTTTCTACACCCTGTGAACAGTACCCACAATTTTTTTTTTTTTTTTTTTTTTTTTTTTTTTTTTTTTGTGAACAATACCCTCAAAGCGTAGTATTTTATCGGAGGGTCCCCAGGTGAACTACATCATTATGTAGGTGAACAACTATATTTTGCAAACAATTGGAAACACATAAAAAAATTGTTTCTCTTTAAATCATGTGAGGAAGTGTACACATATATTTTGATATACGCGTAATGCATGAAACTTACCCGGTTAACAGCGATGATGAAACAACTGCTAGCGGTCGGGCGGGACTTTCTAGCAATTTTATCGGATTGAGCAACTGTACCCTTACTTTTGGCCATGCAATCCATGAACTGTTCTCTTTCTTTTAGAGAAAGCCAGATTGTAAAGGGACTGAATTGCTTTTAAGTTTTGTCGTAGATTTCCCTTGTACGAACCATAATTTGTTGGGACTAATATACTTTCCCACAGACGGCGCCAACTGTTGATGTCAAAAATCTACACGCTCCGGAGTCTAGCGCCAACTGTTGATGCCAAAAATCTACACGCTCTGGAGTCTGTGACAATTCCTACAAGACAAGAGAAGTGATGACCGGCGTGGTGCCGGCCGGGTGCACTCCGACGGTCAAGTTAGTACTCGACGATTCAATATCCGATAAGGATTCAATATGAAATTTATGGCGTACCTTTTTAGGTTGACTGATCCTTTCTTTTATAGAAGCATTAATGGTAGTAGTTTTTCAAGCGAGATTCTCCCTGATCCAAGATGATATCGTTCCCTTCTTACAGGAATGGTAACTCTGGTTACATGTGGTATTATGATTCCATGGAGATTTTGGGTAAGATAAATCCCTTAGCCTTATCTTATTTCTCTTTTGACGCCTATTATTTTTATTCTTATCATCAACAAATATTTAAAATATTAAAGATTGGAGATAAGGAAAGAAAATATGAAAGAACAGTTATATTATTTAAAAAGTAATAACTATTTACTTGTAAAGTTAATGTTAGAATTGTCATTTTATTTAAGATTGTAGTGCAAATGTTAAAAAGTAGAGTAAAAATATCATCTCCCTTTCTTGTATTAAAATATGGACAATATTTAGATCATCATTGATGAGAATTTACAACATACTCACCGTTACCAATAATAAATTGATACGTCTTATTTTAATTATCAAATCATAAATAATAATCAAATTATTATTTTATAAATTTTCATTGGCTTCGTCCTATTTTCTTTCTAAAATCGTGATAGGGAGTCTATCAAACAAATTATTTTGACGTGGGTAAAGGTTAATGTGAAGACCACCGTCGTTCTAATCAAATTTTTTTTTTTTTTTGTTGCAACAGTAATAAGAATGCCAGATTATAAATCTAAGTGTATTCAATTCGTATGACGACATGTACTATCACATAGTTGACATCCTTATACTTTACTGGATCACAACTATTGCAAATTTTTTAAAAAAAAATTTTATTTTGGGAAAGAAATTGGTATTTACACTAGAAAATATGGCTCGAGTTTGAAGAATTTTTTTTTATCACGACTCTTTGATGACCATTTTGTGCAAAAGGTCATAATAGATTCTGCGAATTCAGATAGTCCGAAGTTGAAATGGTTGTGGGCGCTACCATCGTTCTATTTCACGTGTGGATCCTTCAGATTCAAAGAGATATAAGATCTATTTAGTTTAATTTTTTTAAATAATTCTCAAGAAATCATAAAACACTTTAAATTTAATTTTTTTTCAAAAATTGTCCACCAAACAAATTTGTGTAGAACGTTTTGATTTTCAGTTCAGAAATCCTAAAAATATCAAAAATGCATTTAAATATTAAATAAAATGTGAGCTGAATATGCATTTACAGTGGCAATGTATTCAAAATGTACTCTTATTATAGTATTTTTCTTTATTTCTGTTAAAAAAAATTTTAAAAAAAATGTATTTTTCTTTATTTTTGTGGAGAGGAAAATAAGATTTAATCTACCTTATATAATAGTTATATTGATACTGATGTTGCCTTATCAAGGGTAAATTAGAGATTCAATCTACTCTTTAAAAGGTAACATTAGTATATTCATTTATTTTTCAAACTTAGAATTCAGATAAATGCATTAGAATTAAAAGGTTTAGAAATTAATAGGATTAAAACTGAATATGAAACGCAATCTAATAAAGAGCTAAATATTAATAACATAGAGGGTTATCAAAAGTTAATATTTGGATCATTAGTAGAAAATTGGAACAAATTGGACAAAACTAATACAAACCACAAGTATTTTATGCAAAAAAAAAAAAAGAAGAAGAAGAAAGAAAGAAAGAATAACAAACAAATCTAAAGAATTTTTTTTTTTTTTTCTTATTTAAAACAGTTACTAGGCCAACTATTTTATATGATGGGGCAGGGTATGGGTTAAAAAAGAAAAAGAAAAGAAACAAATTAATAAAGTCATGCAGCGAAAATGAAGATATTAAAAAGGACAACATAAGATATTCGAAGAGGCAAAGTTCCTAATTAGAAAAAGAAGTAGTTTTTATTGGTAACAAAATAACAGAAATTATCAAAGGGTCTCCAGTCCAGCAGCATGCATATCCATCCTCAAAGATGATGATAAGGGCTTGAGAGCTCGGACATGAGAAATTATTCATTAAAATCGTTGCAACGATGACGTGGTGTAATAGACGACTACAAACACATTTTACCAAAGTAAAGTGGACTTACAATAAAATCAAAAAGCTCATATATGCACTCTGGTTGAGTATTTGTAGTCTTACGTTATACATCATAACAGTGTTTCAACGGTTGCAAAGAATAATTTTTCAAGAAGACGTGGGCAAAAGTGTGTGTTTGTTTTAATATTAAAAAGAAAAAATAGACTTAGGTGGTATGGACATATATATATATATATATATATATATATATATATATATATAAAGAAAGTTGAAAGATAGAGATGTTTATTAAAATTAATAGAAGTTATTTAAAATAATTTTAAATTTTCAAATATTATAAAAGATATGAGATGTATTTAAAAAAAAGTTGAAAAATAAAATTTATGCGGCAAATCTGATTTATATAAATTAAGGAAGAATGAAAATGGTGAGGATGATTGAAAATTCTTCTCCAACCAAATGCTGCAGCTTCATGAGGGCATGTAATACGTCATCCCAAACACTCATACAAAGAACATGAACGTTATTCTAGTTAAAAACAGGGGCAAAATTGTCCACATTCAATTTCAAAGATTTTGACCTGCCGTCCTCGTCGTTGGGTTGGCGGTTTCTTCTCCCATATATATTATAAATTGATTGAAATTAGAGCAGCGTTTTCGTTGTTTCCTTCCACTTTCTCTCTCCTCTGAAATTCTCTTTCTTTAAATTTTTCTCTTTCTCTCTCTACATTTTGAGAAAACGCAGATTCAGATTCAGATTCAGATCTGTTCTCGTCGTCTGTTCTCGTCTCAACACCACACAGAGATTGAGAACTCAATTCGATGGCGGTTGTCTCACCTCTCGCCAAATACAAGCTGGTCTTCTTGGGCGATCAATCCGTAGGCAAAACCAGCATAATCACTCGCTTCATGTACGACAAATTCGATACCACATATCAGGTAATTTCTCGTGTTTTTCTTTTTTTCCTTTTCATTTCTGTCCATTTTGTGAAAATTTTGACGTAATTCTCGTCAGATTTGGTGTCTTGAGGTGTGTGTTCGTTTTTCAATGAGATTTGATCAGATTATTACGTTTATATTCAGGAATTAGGGTTTGAGATAAGAATTTGATAATGTTACGAAGAAATTCACGTGGATCAATACTGTTTTTTTCTTGAATTTGGTTGTGTGTTCGCGAGAACTTGCTTGTCTTGTATTTGAAGATGCTTCTCCTTGAAGAGAGTCAATTTATCTGTTTTTATGTAATTATGTGATTAATTATTAGATTAGTGTGTTTTGGAAAATTTTGGCTGTGTTGCAAATACTAGCTTTTGATGGATCTGAATTTTTAAGCTGTTTTGTGTCATTTTCAAATTTTATTGGCAAAAACTTAAACCTAATTATGTTAAATTATAGTTGAATCTGAGTATACTTCTACCATATTTGGAGTCAGAAACAGAACTTTAAATATTAGAATTACAGTTTTACTTTCTTTCCTTCTTGGCTGGTCATTTGAAGAACTAGAGGAGGTGATGAGGAATATAGTAATTCATAGTGTTATACATATAAATAGGAGAGAAAAAAAGGCAACAATGAAGGTTGTGGGCGATTCTGACGGTAGCCAATGCCGGCAACTGTGGTGGCCTTGGACCTGGTGAATGTTCTTCTTGCTTCTTCCCCTGTTTTCCTCCTTTTCACCTTCAATTTCAAAAAGTAGTCAGGTTTTGGGAGTTGGTGGTAGGTTTTCTGGCTGCTAGGTTTATTGGGAAGTGTGCAAGTTTTAAAAAAGATTTAAGGGACTTTCGTACATAAATCTTGATTCATCACATTGAGACAAGTTTTATACAAAAATAAAATATGATATATCATTTAATTAATAGATTGAATACTTACATCAAAGTTTGAGTAATCCTTATATCTCTCCTTTGAGTAACACACCGGTGCTAGATGTCTTCTCCTTCTCCATCTTCTTGGTAATTGTTGATGATGGATTCTGCGCAACCCGAATTTGATCTGACTTCCTGAACAGAGAGAAGAAAAAGTAATTCTACAAGCACCGGTGTGTTACTGGTGGAGTAGGCTCCGACGAACAAGTCAGTATGCGAAGTAATCTATTAGGAGAAATCAAGAACTTCAGTTAGGGTTTTTTGCGTACCTCAAAACGTTGATTAGCCCACCTTCTTTATAGGGCTTAGGTCAGAATGTCACGTAGAGTTACCTTATCGTAGATTTAATCCTTATCGTAATCTATAGATTCTAACTCAATCTTATGAGATAGTGCATTGATTTAGCAATCTTCCCTTAATCATGGATATTTAAATTATACATCCATCAGTTGCCCCCCGTTTCGGAGGATTGCTTATCAAACCACCAGAACGTTAATTCCAAAATATTACATAATAATATATAGTTAGAATTGTAAAGCCTTGTCCATTAGCCTGACCTATATTGCCACTTCGCGAATACAGTCGGGGGTCGTAGTGCCACATTGGCAGCTCGTATATGTGGCAAGCTCGTATATTGGCAAGCTCGTATATTCGTCGTATATTGGCAAGCTCGTATATTCGTCGTATATTGGCAAGCTCGTATATTTATCGTAGTGCCACATTGGCAGCTCGTATATGTGGCAAGCTGCCATGCTGGCAGCCTACCGTTATCTGGCAAGCTGCCATGCTGGTAGTACCGTTATTTGGCAAGCTGCCATGCTGGCAGCCTACCGTTATATGGCAAGCTGCCATACTGGCAGCCTACCGTTATTTGGCAAGCTGTCATGCTGGCATGCTGGCAGCCTATAGTTATTTGGCAAGCTGTCTTGCTGGCAGCCTACCGTTATGTGGCAAGCTGCCATGCTGGCAGCCTACCGTTATTTGGCAAGCTACCACGCTAGCAGCCTAACAGTTATTTGGCAAGCTGCCACGTTGGCAGCCTACTATTATTTGTTGTTGCAATTAGTTTCCATTTATATTTGTAGGGTTCATGAGTAGGATGGACAGTTATGTTTTGCTATTTCGATTGTCGCATTATGTAATTTAATACTTCATCCTATTAACATCTTTAGTCGGCTCGTCCCTTTAATAAGGAAAGTAGATTAAGACGAGTTTCACACAGCTCGTAATAAGGTAAGTAGATGAATACGAGCTTCACTCAGCTCACCCTTTTACAGGGGAAGTAGATTACTATGAGTTTCACCTAGCTCACCCTTTAACAGGGGAAGTAGATTACTATGAGCTTCACCCAAATCACCCTTTAACAAGGGAAGTAGATTATTATGAGCGTCACCCAATTCACCCTTTAACATGGGAAGTAGATTACTATGAGCTTCACCCAACTCACTCTTTAGAAGGGAAGTAGATTACTATGAGCGTCACCCAGCTGACCCTTTAACATGGGAAGTAGATTATTATGAGCTTCACCCAGCTCACCCTTTAACAAGGGAAGTAGATTACTATGTTGTCACCCAGCTCACCCTTTAATAAGGGAAGTAGATTACTATGAGCTTCACCCAGCTCACCCTTTAACATGAATATTGATAATATTTCTTCAGATGCTCAACATTCCATGGGTGTGGTAGTGGCTTTCCCTCTAAGTCCTCCAACCAGTATGTTCCTGGTTGCTGACATCGCGTAACTTTGTAAGGCCCTTCCCATTTGGGACCCAGTTTCCCTAATGTTGAATCCTTGGTTGCTTGAGTTGCTTTGCGAAGTACTAAATATCCTACTGAGAACCTCCTAGGCTTGACCCAAGCATTGTAATACTTGGAAACCTTCTATTGATAGGCAGTCATCCTAATCTAGGCTTGGTCTCTCATTTCTTCGGTCAGGTCTAAGTTTGCTTCCAACTCCTTTCATTCTGCTTGGGCTCGTAGTACTCCGTCCTAAAGCTTGTTAGGCCAATCTCTACAGGGACTACTGCCTCACTTCCAAACGCTAAAAGAAAAAGGGTTTCCCCTGTGGGAGTCCTTACAGTAGTACGGTAAGCCCATAGTACACTCGGCAGTTGCTCAGAGGCCATAGTCCCTTTGAAGCATCGAGTCGAGTCTTGATTATCTGAAGGATTGTTCTGTTAGTAACTTCGGCCTGTCCATTCGCCTGGGGATGTCCTGGCAATGAGAAATGAATTTGAATCCCGAGCTTGGAACAAAATTTTTTAAAGTGAGAGTTGTCGAACTGTTTTGTATTGTCAGTGACAATCACTCTAGGAATCCCAAATCTGTAAACTATTGACTTCCACATGAAGTTCTTTATATTATTCTCTGTAATCTTGGCCAGAGGCTCAACTTCTACCCATTTAGTGAAGTAATCAATCATAACAATGGCATACTTAATCTGCCCTTGCCCTTGACGAGAGGGCCAATTAAGTCCATTCCCCATTGAGCAAATGGCTATGGTCCTGACATGGGAGTCAACTCCTCTGATGGTTATCTCAGGATGTTGGCAAATCGTTGACACTTGTCGCACTCTTTAATGAAGTCAAGTGCATCTTTCTGCATAGTAGGCCAATAGTATCCTTATCGGATGGCCTTGTTGGCAAGTGACCTACCCCCAGCATGGTTTCCACAATTTCATAGGTAGATCTCCCTCAAAATATAGTCAGCTTCCTCGCTAGAAACGCATCGTAATTACTGCATAGAGAAGTTTCTCTTATAAAGTACCCCTTTGATAAGCGTATACCTAGCCACCAGCATCTTAACCTTTCGAGCTTCTGCTCGATCTGTTGGTAGCACCCCATCCTTGGTATATCTGATGATAGGATCTGCCCATTCCATACTCAATATCACTTGTTGCACTTCAATTTGTCTTTCATGAGATGTAAATGGTTCGTCCAAATATTCCAGTGGTATAGTCTTATTGATCTCAGGTTCCAATGCAGTAGCTAGTCGGGCTAAGGTGTCTGTTTTCCCGTTCTCTTCTCGTAGTATTTGATGAATTGAGAATCTGAAAGTGATTCTTTAATTCCTCCACCTTCTGTAGGCAACTCTTCATCTTCTCGTCCCTTGCCTCATAGTCCGCTCGAACTTGTCCAACGACCAGCTAAGAGTTGGTGTACACCTTTAATTGCTCAACCCCTAGGGCATTTGCCACATTTAATCCTGCTATCAAGGCTTCGTATTCTGCCTCATTATTGGTTGCTTTGAAACCAAACCGAAGTATGTACTATATACTTTCTCCCTCTGGGGAGACAAGAATAAGCCCAGCTCCACTAGCCTGAACATTAGATGACCCATCCACGAATAAGTTCTAGACTACTTCTGGGCCTATCTACTCGCTTGAACCTGGTAGGCTCAGCTAAGAAATCAGCCAACACCTGGGCCTTTACTGCTATTCTTGGCTTGTACTGAATGTCAAACTCTCCTAACTCTACTGACCACTTCATCAGTCGACCAGAGCTCTCTGGCTTGTGTAGGACCCGTCGGAGGGGTTGATCTGTTAGCACCACTATCATATACGCTTGAAAGTATGGTCTAAGTTTCCTGGCGGACACAATTAAAGCAAAAGCTTGCTATTCCATCCTTGGATATCTTTCCTCTACACCCTTTGAATGCTCTGCTCACGAAGTACACTGGCCTTTAGACCCCTTCTTCTTCTCGTATCAGAGCTGAACTGACAGCTGTCGTGGAGACCGCAAGGTATATGTATAGTTCCTCTCCCAGTATGGTTCGAGACAGTAGTGGGGGAGAACTAAGGTATTGCTTTAGTTCTTTGAATGCCAGTTCACACTCTGGGGTCCATTTAAAAGCCTTCCTTAGCACACGAAAGAAAGGTAGGCACCTATACTCACTTTCTTCTCTGGCTCACCATCACCAAGGATGACTTCTTCTAACTCCTCTGTAGGTTCCGCTCTATGAAAGTCTTGCCTATCTCTGCCTTCCAACTCTTCAATCATAAGTGCCTCTTGTGATTTTGTTTTTCTGAGAGAGGCGACATAACATTTTCGAGCCATTGTTTAGTCCCCTTTTAGCTCTCCCATACCATATCGATTGGGAAATGCATCAGGACATGGTAAGTGGAAGTGATTGTTTTTATGGCATTCAATGTTGTCCTCCCCAGGATAATGTTGTATGATGATGGGCAGTCCACCACTAGAAAGTCTAACATTACAGTGACCTGCTTTGGATTGGCTCCTGCAGTGACTGGAAGGGTAACTGCCCCCAGTGGATATACTTTGTCACCTGAAAATCCCACCAGTAGTGACTTCATGGGTCGGAGCTTCTCTCGGCCGATTTTTAATTTGTCGTACACCTCGAGAAATAGTATGTCAGCCGAGCTACCATTGTCTATCAGTATTCGTCACACAGTGAAATTAGCGACGACCATGGAAACTACCAGAAGGTCATCATGGGGCTGGTGAATTCCCTTATCATCTTCTTCGGAAAAGGTTATAACCGGCTCTTCAACTTGCAGTAATTTCGTTGGAGGACTTGTCACTCCAACTTCATTCACCTCTGAAAAATTCTGAATTCTCCTGGCATGTGCCCTCCGAGCCGAACTCGTTTCTCTACCACCAGCGAAGCCACCCGATATAACTTTGATCTCACCCATTGGTTAGTGTTGAGGAAGGCGATCATCTCGGCCCTCTCGGGTTGGGTTGGAGCCTTCTTTTCCATTTCCAGTCGTGAATTTGCGTAAATGACCCTTACGAACAAGGTTCTCGATCTGGTTTTTAAGGTCGAAACAATCTTTTGTGTTATGTCCATGGTCCCAGTGGAACTTACAGTATTTATCTCGAGACCTTTTTGCTGGATCAGCTTTTAGCTTTGGCGGCCATTTCAATGACGCGTCATCTTAAATCTGCAGAAAGACCTGCTCTACTGATGTATTTAAGGGGTGTAGTTATTATACCTGCCTGGGCTCACTGGACGGCGAGACGATCTGTCAGCCTGGGTGTTTAAGAATTTCTTATACTTCGATTCCCTTTCCTTCCTAGTGCTAGGTGCTGGCCTCTTTTTATCCGACCTCTTATCTTCACCATCCTTGCTTTTTCGTGCAGTCATAGCATCCTCAGCGTTTATGTACTTTCGTGCTCTAACCATTAACTCTGTCATGCTCGTAAGGGCTTCTTTTAACAGGGAAAACAGGAACTTAGAGGTCTGTAGTCCTCCCATAAAGGCTGTGAGGGCAACTTTGTCATCCACCTCTTCTACCTGCGGCATTTCAGTGTTAAAGCGACTTATATAACCACGAAGAGGCTCTCCCTTCTGCTACTTCATATTTAATAAATGTGTTGTTGGTCTCCTATGCTTCTATCCAGCGATGAAGTGTCCTATGAATTGTTTGCTCAACTCTTCAAAGTTTTCAATGGAGCCTGGTTTTAATTTATTGAACCAGGGACGAGCCCAACCCTTTAGTGTGGTAGGGAAAGCCCTGCACATAATCTCGTCTGGTACGGCTTGCAAATACATAAGAGCTTTGTAGGTCTCCAAATGGTCGAGAGGATCTCGTGTCCCATCGAAGCTCTCAAGAGTTGGCATCTTGAATTTGCTAGGTAGAGGACAACTCATAACAGCTGGGCTAAAAGCTAGGTTGGTCTTCTGTACCATATCGTTCACTGCGGCCTGGCCCTTCCCTTTCATCGCTTGCATGACGTCTTCAACCCTAGCTTTCAGATCCTCCATCTCTTGATCGAAATAAGTGACGTCCTCCGTCTTGTCACCAACATAACTAGAAGTATCTCCACGGAGCCTGGTGGTATTCCGCTCAGGAGACCAATGGTGATGGCTCCTCTGTTAACCCCTTATTTGACTAAACTCAACATCGTTGTTAACCCTAAGGGAATCATTGTTTGGTACTTCACTGTTTCTCTCCTCGTTGGGGGCGGCTAAGCGTTGCAAAATCGTCGCATTTTGCTGGACTAACTAGTTCATTCCTTCATGTAAGGTTTGAACCTGTTGTTCCAACGCTGCGACGCATTCCTGATCGTTTGGGATGATGGGGGTTTGCCTCGTTAAGTCCCCTTGAACAGAAGTTTGCAACGCTTCATCCTCGCTAGCAGCCAGACCAGATCGCAATCGAACCATGCTTTGTTTAGAGAACTAAAATCGTTCCCACATACGGCGCCAACTGTTGATGATGGATTCTATGCAACCCGGATCTGATCTGACTTCCTGAACAGAGAGAAGAAAAAGTGATCCTACAAGCACCGGTGTGTTACCGGTCGAGTAGGCTCCGACGAACAAGTCAGTATGCGAACTAATCTCTTAGGAGAAATCAAGAACTTCAGTTAGGGTTTTTTGCGTACCTCAAAACGTTGATTAGCCCGCCTTCTTTATAGGGCTTAGGTCAGGATGTCACGTAGAGTTACCTTATCGTAGATTTAATCCTTATCATAATCTTTAATCCTTATCGTAATCTGTAGAACCTATCTTAATCTTATGAGATCGTGCGTTAATTTAGCAATCTTTATTTAATCATGGATATTTAAATTATACATCCATCAGTAATAGTTTTGCCTTTAGGAATTACCCATAAGCCTCCGTGAATGACCTTGGAAAACTAGACTTATGGGAGCCTCTATTAGACGAGAACACTAACCTAAAATTCTAGAGAGAGAAAAATATATTCATTTTTCTTTCAAAAGTCTCACCTAAAATATACATGGACCATGTATATATAGGCAACATAAAGATAAGAAAAGGAAACAATAAATCGTTCTCAATCTCTAATTCACATGTCTCAAATCTAATAAGATTCCAATATCAAATTGGGTTATGAGTGAGAATCCTTTGGACTTATTATTTTATTGGCTACAATGAATTAATAATTGACCCGATCCATGGACCCAATTCAATTAATTCATAAATTAATTTCTACTCCACGAAAAGAAATTAATTGAACTCCAATAAAATATTAAATAATCTCTAAGTCAATGTTTCACTTTGACCCTCTATGCATAATTAGTTATCGGATAAATAAAGCCATCAATCCGACTACTCAATTAATATATTTATTTTAGTACCTTTGATTATTTCCGGCTTGATCACAATAAAACATTTGTTTGACAAAAATAATAATTTAAATAAATAAATATATAATAAATCATTTTGTCTAAAAACACACGAAGGCCTTCGAATTTACTTTGTGATCAACTATAATCAATACAAAATAAATACAAGTAGCAATAATACAAATATTAAAAATATAACCTTCTAACTATTAATTACAAAATTACCCAAAGTATTGGTCTAAGGATTCCGAAGATTTCGCCGAACAAATCAAAGTAATTACTAATTAATAAAAGAGTCTATACTTCTCTCATGCTTAAGAGTAAAATGCTATGATGGTGATAGGGAGCAATTGCATACGGCAGCTCTCGCAATATATCTCAACCTAACGCGGATCCAGTTCAAATCTTAGTTAATAATGAGTTCATCCATAATTACTGACTATGAACAATTTATGATTACTATTTATATTCATGTATTGATCGCCATCACATACATATATAAATATTTCTTGTAATTAAGTGGACACTATCAATTCCATAATGAATCAAAACATAATATATTGAATTCACCAATTATATAAATCATAAATATTTCAGATATGTCAGGAACATATATCATTCTAATCCAAATAGGAATTTGCTATGCCAGGGCATATAAATCCCAATAGCTCCCACTTGTCCTCATAGCCAATTTGAATTGCATTTAACTCCAATGTTATCTAGGTGACGATCAAAACTATTGATCGATGACACCTTTGTTAATGGATCAACAAAGTTGTGTTTCAATACAATGTTCTAACCACGAGTACATTTTTTTGCCGGGCAATATCATATAGGACATGATACTTCCTCTCAGTGTACCTTGTTCCTCTATGGAACCTTGGGTTATTGGTTTGGACTACTTCTGCACTATTATCGCAATATAACCCGATAGGCAGGCTAATATGCTCCACAACTTCTAAATCAGTGAGATCAAACCAAAAGGCTTCCTTTGCTGCCTTTAAGGCTGCAATGTATTCCACCTTCAGGTTTGAGTCAGCAGTTGAAATCTACTTAACAATCTACTTACTGATTTTCCTTCCATTGAACGAACATACACTAAATCATGGACCTTATAGTATCTATACTTGATTTAAAATCAGAATCAGCAAACCTGACTGGGACCATATCATCACATCCATAAATGAGCATGAGATCACTGGTTTTCCTAAGGTACTCTATGATATTTTTCACAACAAACCAGTTATCAAGTCCAGGATTGGACTGATATCTACTGACTATCCCTATTATTTAGCGGATGTCCTGTTTGGTATAAACCATGGCATATATGAGACTCCCATATGCCGAAGCATATTATTTCAGTCTCATTTGCTCAATCTCCTCTGCTAGTCTTGAAAAACTACTTACTAGAGAGAGCAATTCATGTCAATAACGCAAGAACTCATTCTTTGAGTATTGCATACCAAATTTAGTCAAAATTTTATCAATGTAGGATTATTAAGATAAGCCTATTTTTCTTTTAACTTGATCTTGCAAAAGCTTGATCCTAGGAATATAGCTTACATCTTGAAGATCTATCATTTCAAAATAATTGAACTACTACCTCTTTAATGATGATAAAGCTTCAACGTCATTATAAATGAGTAGGATATCAACAATATATAGAATTAGAAAAATAATGACATTACCCTGTACACATATGGTTCATTCACTAAGAAATCTTCTGGTATCCTTTTGTAAATTAACTTGCCTTCCATAGGTATCACCCTACTAGAAAGTTCTACAAGATCCCAGATTTTATTAGAATACATAGATTCTAACTCTGATTTCATAGTAACTTACCAAAACAATTTGTATCCATATCGGTTCACGCTTCCGTGTCCAGAGATGTCCAGAAAGGTCTCACCTAAAAAATAAAAACATGATTCTGTCGGATTGGATGATAATCCTCCCACTACATCAATATACCGATGCAGAAATCTGTGTACTAAATGATGCCGACGCATTAATAGTGAATTTATATATAATTCTTAATCTCTATAATAAGTGTGTTCATTTGTGGTACAACTGATACTTATACCAAATTCTCTAACATTATGCCGCTAGGTATGTGATTCATAATATGATCCTCCTATAAACAATAAGTGTACATAATTAACTTTTAACATTGAGATCATAAAATAATCCATCCCAGTACCTTTAGAGTAATCATCAAATCAAGCATGCCTATGATCTGCTTCCAACTTACTTGTCTATATCAAGTGCACATGTGCAAGACTACCCCATATGTGCATGTGATTCAAACTAAGATTTAGTAAAAAAATACAGCTCAAAAGATATCCTTAAGACATATTAAGATGGAATGCAGTTCATAATGTGCATTGATATCGTCAAGGCTAAACTCTAAAATGAAAGAGATAATGTAGCATAACTGGTCATAAATCTAACTATGTTAAGCAGAATTATGTTATTCCTATTTGACACCTCAATTGATTGAGCGTCAATTGCGAAAAACTGGTACACTACACTCTCATTGACCATATAGTCTTTGCATTATCCCAAGAAATACTCATATCCATGATCAGATCGAAATGTTTTGATAAGTTTACCTAATATGTGCTCCACGTCAGTCCTGTCACTCTCGGAATATACCAAAAGTTTAAAACTTGTGTCACATCAAGTAAATGTATCCAAAACTGAGTAGTTTTGTTTGGATGTTCATAAGACCACACATGTCTGTGTGTACCTACTCCAATTGTTCTTTATGTCTATTTTATTTGGCTGATTAAAGCCCTTAAAGTTATCTATCATTCAATACAAGATTCATAAGTTGGTTTAGGCTCCCCTGCCTCACTGAGTAATAAACCTTCTTTGACCAATATTTGAATCGCATTTTAACTGATTATAATCTAATAATAGACACTAAAAATACAATGAGTTAGAAGTAACAAATATTCTCTTAACATTCAATCTAGAAGATGCAACATTAGTTTTTACATCATGCAAATATTAAGAGCTTGCGGTTATAGTATATTAACCATCTTTTAATGCAGCAATCGCACATCTATTTAATTTTATAAAATCAGTTTTATCAAAAGTAACAATACAGTTTTTATAAACTAAAAGTGAAATAAGAATGAGATTGCGTCTAACATCTATGCATATAGATAGTTATCTAATACTAATATCCTCATACTCTCTAATTTCAGAAATAATACTCCCACTGATTTAGTTACAACTTTGGCATTAGGTCAAAAGACAAATATATATGTATATATCCATATCATCAAGACTTCTGGATTCTTGAAATCCTTGCAAATTGCAAACATGTTTAGTGACTCCAGAATCTATCCATCAGGAATTAATAGATACAACCACATAACATGGCTCAATGATTAAGTATACATTTTTCTATGCCACGTCGTTGCTTAGACAGTTTGTCCTTGAGTGTCTTAGTTGGCTGTAAAAGAAACAGTTTCCTTCGCCCTCAACATACACTGCCTTATTCCCTTAACCTTTTGGATACCCATATTTTGTGTTAGCCTAGTCCTATTATCATCCTTCTTCTTTCTTTTGCCCTTCCACTTGGGCCTAGAAGAAGATGGTATAGACTAGGTTAGATTGATAGGAACGCCCATACTTTTGTTTATTCCTTTATATGTTACAAATTCTATAAGAATATCAGCGAGTGTGAACTCAAACTGGTTCTTATTTAGTTCACTTTAAAAGAGTTGAACGAGTTTGGTAACAAGGCAATAATTATGTCAACTTGAAACTTAACACCCAAGTCAGCCCCATTGACCTCCAGTTCAATTTTTAAATAATAAATAATCATTTTCCAAAATTTAATCTTTTAGTAGAGTTTCTTAGGCTATCTCAATGGTATTCAAGTCTGACACAGTACTAAAGCATACATTCTATCTAATCTCACCAAAACATCTCATTGACATTTAATACGATGTTTGAAAAAAAAAAAAAAAAATAATGCAAATATTAACTTTAGAGCGTATTCGAGATAAACTCTAGAAATGTAGCACCGAACCATATTATTTGCCTTATTTCACTTACTAAAAGAATTAAAGTTATCTTGGGTATCTTAAAGTAAAAAGGAATTAGGTATGGGAGTAGTAAATACATTTTGTACCCTTACGTTGTGAGTAAAATACCTAAGTTCCTTTTTCAGTTTGTATAAATGAGGTCCAATTACATTGAATATGTAAGCAAGCAGATAAAAATGGATTAAACATAAATAATCTGAATATAAATGCATTAATACAATACATAAGGTGAATTATTTAACATTATCATGCATATTTAAAATTAAAATGAGTTTGTCAACCACATAATATAATAAAACTCAATAGAATAAGAGTTCATTATCACTATTGGTGAACAATCCCTATTAATTAATGTGGGTCCCTCAACTTCGTAGCATAATAAATTACACAATCAATATGTCAATAACTTATCCTGATAGAGGAGTTCATTATTACTATTGCTGAGATTCATTTGCTATTAGGTGAGCACTTCCATTAAAATATCTGTGGGTCCCTTAACCACTGCGCATGAATAATCGGATAACCAATACGCCAATAACTTATTCGGTTGACGAAGTTCATTATTGCTATTGGCAGGCAAATCCTATCATTTCCATATCTCTTAAGACAATGCCTTGTCTATATATATGAAATGATTCCCGATTCTGTTTAGCCTTTTTAAAATCACCTAGTGTAGACCACTTCGTTGGGGAGCTAACACTATTGATATTAAATTGAGTGTATAATGTTATTAATGCTCCAATGAAAAATAAAACACTAAATATATTGTCATTATAATCTAAACTTTTTAAATCATGCATGAGGCCTTATTTTTAAAGATCTAATTATAATGAACATTTAAGATTTTTATTTTCATGAGACAACCATTCTTGTAATTTTTAGACTCTTCAAATTATACGTGGTGCCTTATTTTTGAATATCTAATTATAATGGTTATAATAACGAAGGCCATGGGGTAATGTATAAAAATTCCCGCTCCCACTCAATTTTTAATTATTTATAATTAGGGTTTTCAATTCATGATTTAATGCATGCAAAATGCCTTGATTTTAATCCAATTAAATTTAGAAAATATTTGAACTTTTAAATGATCCACTAATATTTAATTTGAGGCACACTTTAAAAATAATTTACAAAAATAATTTTTCGTTTCCCAATAAATGTCCTCTAATTAATTAGTAATCAAATCAAATTAATTTTCATAATTTAATTAATATAAATCAAGTCATTTAGATAAAAAAAATATGGATCCAATGCATGAACAATAATAATTAGCAATTAATTATTCCATGCATAACATAAATAATTAAACAACAGACAAAAACAAATAAAATAGCCAATGGAATCAGCTTTTAACATTTAAATACTATTCTTGCTATACGGGCGTCCACCAACGGCTTGAAAACACCTGTAGGGAGTTGGAACGCGCTAGGGAAGCAAAACAGCCCTTGGAACGCGCCCGGAGGACCCCATACGCATTGGCAAGCGCCTGGGGAGTGCAGCAACGCGTGGCACGCGTTGGCACGCGCCTGGGAGGCGCTGCAGTGCGTGGCACGCGCAGGCATGCACCTCCACACGCCTGCACGCCCATGGAAAAAGATGGCTTGGTCTGGCGCGTGCTCCTCACACGTCAGCAAGCTTGTTGACTCTGGCACGTGCTCCTCACACGCCAGATGCATAATAGGTGCGCTGCACCTAATCCGGGCCCTAGATCCAATGGATATGGATCCGGGCGCATGGTACTACGATGTACTACGCTGCACCGGATTATACAATCCTCCTCCGGCGCTGCCCTCGCCGCCGGCAACGCTCCGGCTGTCGGAAAATCGCCGATAATTCTAGAAAAATTAAAAAACAATTCCAGAATATTAAATTAGGCTCAAAAAATTTCAGAAAAATTCTAAAAAATTCCTGAAGCCTAATTTAACCCTCTTGGACCTTCTTGAAGCTTCATAGCATCCTTGATGAAGATTGCATGGCTTTAAAAAAATATTTACACTTGAAATACAATGGAAAAAATTAAATTACATCATTGAACTTTCAAATGGCTAATTTAAAGCTTTAATTACATTAATCCAAAGATAAAATTACATTAAACCTATAAGTTTTATCCATGGCCCATAAAAACATCATCATCCATTCACAATTATGCATACATCATCATCATGTATTAATATATATCAACATATTAAATCATACATCAACATACATCAATAAATAAATAAATATATATATATATATGTATATATGCATATATAATTTGGATCCATGAATGATGATTTTGATAAAAACATGATCTCTAGTAATGAATCAAACCATGCTCTGATACCACTGTTGGAAAACGTGCAAGTTTTAAAAACTTTTTGAGGGATTTTCATACATAAATCTTGATTCATCACATAGAGACAAGTTTTATGCAAAAATAAATTATGATGTATCATTCAATTAATAGATTGAATACTTACATCAAGTTTTGAGTAAACCTTATATCTCTCCTCTAAAGTGAATGTTCTCACTTATTGTAGATCTCTTTGCCAGATGCCTTCTCCTTCTCCATCTTCTTGGTAATAGTTTTGCCTTTAGGAATCACCCATAACCCTCCATGAATAACCTTGAAAAACTAGGCTTGTGGGAGCCTCCATTAAATATAAGCACTAACCCTAAAATTCTAAAGAGAGAAAAATATATTCTTTTTCTTCCAAAAGTCTTACCTAAAATATAAATGGACCATGTATATATAGGCAACATAAAAATAAGAAAATGAAACAAAAAATCCTTCTCAATCTCTAATTCACGTCTCAAATCTAATAGAATTCCAATATCAAATTGGGTTATGAGTGAGAATCCTTTGGGCTTATTATTTTATTGGCTACAATGAATTAATAATTAGCCCGATCCATGGACCCAATTCAATTAATTCATAAATTAATTTCTACTCCACTAAAAGAAATTAATTGAACTCCAATTAAATAATAAATAACCTTTAAATCAATGTTGCACTTTGACCCCTCTATGCATAATTAGTTATCGGATAAATAAAGCCATCAATCCGACTACTTAATTAATATATTTATTTAGTACCTTTGATTATTTCCGGCTTAATCACAATAAAACATTTGTTTGACAAAAATAATAATTTAAATAAATAATTATATAATAAATCATTTTGCCTAAAAGTACACGAAGGCCTTCGAATTTACTTTGTGATCAATCATAATCAATACAAAATAAGTAGAAGTAGCAACGATACAAATATTGAAAATATAACCCTCCTACTATTAATTACATAATTACCCAAAGTGCCAGTCTAAGAATTCCGAAAATTCCGCCGAACAAATCAAAGTAATTACTAATTAATAAAAGAGTCTATACTTCTCTCATACTTAAGAGTCAAATGCCATGAAGGTGATAGGGAGCAATTACATATGACGGCTCTCGCAATATATCTCAACTTAACGCGGATCCAGTTCAAGTCTTAGTTAATAATGAGTTCATTCATAATTACCGACTATGAACAATTTATGATTATTATTTATATTCATTTATTGATCGCCATCACATACATATATAATATTTCTCGTAATCAAGTGAACACTATCAATTCTATAATGAATCGAAACATAATACATTGAATTCACCAATTATATAAATCATAAATATTTCAGATATGTCAGGAACATATGTCATTCTAATCCAAATAAGAATTTGCTATGCCAAGGCATATAAATCCCAACAAGGTTCTTATAGCAGCTTTTTTTTTTTTGAATCGGGAGATATTGTATCCAGCAAAAAGGCAAAGTTGTACACAAAGAAATATGGGAGATTTACAAAGTTAAGGGGTTTTGGTGAAAATTTTAGTTTCTGCAGTTATTTCTGCTAGGGACTAGATAATGTTTCCTGCCTTTTGGCACAAAGAACAATATTTAAAACTAAAATTATGGGATTTGTAAATTTTTTTTTTCCTAGTTGGTACACACACTTATCTCTTCTGAGACTTGAACATCTGACCTCCCTTTGGGAGGTAAGAGGCTAATACCTCTAAGCCACTGACCCGTTGGTGGGATTTGTAAAATTGCATCTACCAATTCCTGCCACAAGAACATATTCTCATTAATACTGGATCAGGGAATAAAAAGAACTGAATTTTTATTTAAATTAACCCTTGACATAGCAATCTTTTGAATACGTATAGTTGGCAAGATCTTGATGTAGAATATAAACAATTTTAGATGTTAAAGCTTCATGAAAGTAGCTAATACATAGATGATATGCAGAATGGGTTTTACTTCTTTATTTTTGGAATTTTTGTACCTATCAGATCATGTGCACACTCTTGGACTTGTGGAATATAGAGATGGCAGGCATGGATTGCGTAATGTATTGGTCTATTGCCTACCATTATTTGGCAACATATTCTGCATCTTGCACTGCCCTTTCTCTTGCATGTTGATCTTTCTATGATATGGTTTTTCTAAATTTGTTAATTCAAGTTAAACACTAAAACTTTCAAATTAATTTGAAGCTTAATTTGGCTTATATTTATGCAATTTGAATTGCAGGCTACCATTGGAATTGATTTTCTTTCGAAGACAATGTACCTAGAAGATCGAACAGTTCGGTTGCAGCTTTGGTACGACATCTTCCATTCCTTCTAGTCTAAATAAGTTGATTTTTCACCCATGGGCTTCCTCATGTACATTTTGAAGTAGAAATTTTATAAAACAATTTGACGAATGTATCTTAAAATTTAGTAAAGCAGTTATTACAATTTATAAGAAAACCTTTTAGTGTTTTCTGCTGTATTTTAATAAATATATATATATCCTCCTCTAAAAGATAAAAATAGTCCACAGTTTTGTTCTTTTTTCATTGTAAGCTTGATAATGCCTTAAAAAGTTGTGATGAACATTGGGCTTGTGGATTATCTGGTTGCTTTTTGCAAAACTATTTTTTTCTTTATTAGTTAACTTGCTCAGATATATGTTAAGTGTTTGTTATCCTCTGTTCATGTAATATCTATTATGCAATATTTGACATTTTTAAATTTACAGGGATACTGCCGGGCAAGAGAGATTTAGGAGTCTTATTCCAAGCTACATTAGAGATTCTTCTGTTGCGGTGATCGTCTATGATGTTTCAAGTGAGTAGTAATCAATCTTACAGTATGGCATCTTGGTCAAATTATTTCAATTTAGATTTTTGCCAATTTTCATGTCAGTATGAATACATTATGCACGAAATAAGGGAAGAATTTTTTTTTTTTTTTTTTTTTTTTTTACCGTGGTATTATTTTTGTTCATCAAGACTGATTTTGAAGAGAGAATGGACAAACATTTTGCATAATTCTTTTATGTCTTTAGATTTTTCTCTTATATTTGAGTAGAATAAGCTGTATTAACATGTGCAAGCTCGTGCTAGCATGTTTTTTTTACATGCACAACATGCATGCACGATATGATACATACATGGTACTCACATGCATATATAAAGTTTTCATGTAATTCGAGTCTTAATATATAATTTCACATTTTATGAAACGTCCATATGTAGTCTCTTTTTTTTCCCTCGATTTATGCCATCCATTAAAACCTGTAGTTTTCAATTGTCACCATGCAGATCGACAATCATTTTTGAACACTTCCAAGTGGATTGAGGAAGTACGTACAGAACGAGGCAGTGATGTCATCATTGTTCTTGTTGGGAATAAGACTGATCTCGTCGAAAAAAGGTGGGGGGAATTAACTGATAAATTACATATTTTCTTGTTTGAGAATGGCAATTTTTAGCACGTACCAGTTACCTATGACTTATGTATGCCTCTGTATTTTATCACCAAATATGATGGTTTTGTCTTAGCTTTCTGTATTGGATCGCATTGGGATGCATACTTTGCCATTGTCATGAGTACTGCGTATAGTTTCTATTTGTTCCCCTTTTGGGCAGCTTAAAACTTTGAAACTCAATATTTTCCTTCTTTTCCTCGAGCTATTTCCCTTATTTCTTGGCAGTGTTGGGCCTTCACCCCCCACCCCCAAAAAAAATAAAAGTAAAAAAGTAGTTTAAGCATTTTGCTATTGATCAAGCAAATCAGGTTCTTTAAGAGTTTTGTTTTTATTATAAATAGGAAGGGACGCATCACAATTCACCAATTATTTATAAATACCTGAATATCGTATCGAATTTTTTTATTTCGAGATTTATTCTGAATTTCTGATGCCGCCGTTCTGGTGATCAAACAGACAAGTTTCAATTGAAGAAGGAGATGGCAAGGCTCGTGAGTCCGGAGTCATGTTCATCGAAACCAGTGCAAAGGCAGGATTCAATATCAAGGTGGAGACCTCGAGTCCTTTATACTTCTTTTTTCTCGTTAGATGCCAGTAGTAATTACTAATTCCTTTGGTAGGCTATTTCCGAGAGATGTAGTTAATAAGTTTGTAATGATGATCTTATATGACTCACATAATGATCTCCTCCTATTCTGATGCAAAATGCTTGCTCTTTGCTAATCTAAAATTGCAGCCTCTGTTCCGGAAGATTGCTGCTGCCTTGCCGGGAATGGAAACCCTTTCCTCCACGAAACAGGAAGACATGGTTGATGTGAATTTGAAACCTGCCATCCATACATCCCAAACAGAGCAGCAGGGAGGAGGTTGCGCGTGCTAGAGAATGTATTTTAGGAGGAAGAAAAAGATAGGAAAGCATTTGAATCACCGGACACCAAATGAAAATCCTGCAAATGTGATGTTGCAATTTGTTAATTCCAGTGTCAGATAAGATCGCGGCAGTTTTGATGCTTTTTCTTTAGTGTACCAACGCGCTACTCAAGTCACCAGAGAGGAGATGGCGGCAATGGTCTGCTTTAAGATACTGAGATTGGTAGTTCATAGAAGTGTTCTGGTATTGTTGTTACTATTACTATTTTTTTAATTTTTTTTGGTTTTCTCACTTTATAATTTTCTTTTTTTTGAAAATTACTTTTATTTTCTTTATGAGTTCTTTTTTATATGTTTGTATTTGATTTCTAAACTCTATTCAGGAAGTTATTTGCAATAGAAGATGACACTTAATGTAGGAACAGAGATGATTTATAGGCAGCGCGAGTTTGTTATCCATTGTCAGTTAATTCAATTCGTATATGAGCTATTTTAATTTCATTAGAGCCAACTATGAGTTTGAAATTGGATTGTCTACATAACCATACCTTGTGTTGTGTAGAACATGAAAACAGAATCATGTGGCAGAAAACCCTTAATTTTACTAGTTTGATAGAGTTTTAGGTTTGCATCAGATTCAGAGCATTACACACACAGACAACTCTATCTCATGTTTTAATTCCAAACATCCCGCCGCGCGCGGGGATAGTTCAAGCAAAATATGTGCAAAATTGTAAGGCTCTAACTCTCAAACTCCCTTTGGGGAGGAGGAGCGATCATACCATTTGGACTAATGCTCGTTACTACGAATCTTATTTACTTTGATTTCTGGCTTCATGGTCCTATAACTCTGATTTGGCAGCTATATTTCTCAGGAAGGCATGCTCAAATACTTGTCTGCAAAATTTCCCAAGTTCTGCTATCAATAAGATTATTTTTGGTTCCGTGAAAATTGAAGCTTTTTGAATCACATTGCCAATGAAATTCAAACTATTCTGCATCATTTCGTCATAATAAGTAATGAAAATCGAACTATAGTAGCCATGGAATAGTGGTATGCTAGGAAGCATCAACTAGAATTACGATCGTGATTCCAACTTATGTACAGTGAACAAGAAAGAAACCCAAAGAATTTAACAAAATTAAAGGGGAAGAAAATTTAACAGCAATGCTAAAAAAAAAAAAAAAACTCCTCCCGCAAAAGATCGGGGAAGGGAATCTTATTAGACATGAACAGGCTCATCACCGATAAAAGTTAAATCTTATTAGACATGAACAGACCCATCTCCAATCTGTCTAACTCTCAATGTGAGGTAAATTAATACAATTGTTCCGATACTGGACCTGGAAAAAATATATATATGTTACAAGTCAATAATTGGAAATCAGTTAAAGAAAACAGTAACTGAATTTAACAACTTCTCAAGGTAAACTGAAATCTTGCATTCGAATTCAAAAAATTACCATTCATAATTGCCAGCAAGAATTTTTACGAACTTGATATTGATAATCAACGAGTCTAAAAATTCATTTCGGGAATATGTTTGCAGTAAGAATTATAAACATGAAACAATAGCCCTAGAAAAAGGCATGCAAAAAAGTGGCAAAGCATTTATGTTTACATGCAGCATCAAGATTTCAGTTAGAGCAGCTTAATCACGCGGGGGCATACTTTACTTCAACTAGCGAGTTTAAGGTTCTATTCATCTTGGTGCACTGGGCATGGTATCCCATCCTTTATGGGGGGTTGTTAGCCTTTAATGGGCAGTTCAAATACTTACTTGGCATGTCTTTTTGCTGGAATTATAGTGGTACCATCCAGTTAGAAGCGAGAAAAAGTGTTTAGCAAGAAAGAGGACAAATTTTGCTTTTACCATATTAAAATTTTAATCAAATCAGTAATGATAGGCTTCATGAACAAATTTCCAACAAAAACCAGAAGTTAAAAAAAATGTCAACAGCAGCATAATTTCGATTAAAAAAAATGTTGAAATCAAGAAATCTATCCCTGCTATTTGGGTTAGGTACAAGAATCCTTCACGATTTTCCTTCATGTGGGTATTGTGTTCAGTTAAATTTTAGGATATAATTTCTTTTCAGTATAACTTCTTACTAGTGTGCCAGATTGGGCACCTTTGCATACCTAGGTGCAGTTGCACTCTTACTGGTTTTCCCTCCCGTGGCTTGTTACTAACGCTCAAGTAGTAAGAATCTGTTAATTCTCAAAAACCCTCTTTATTCTGGTACAAAATTTTAAATTATTCAACATTATGTATCAGAAAGTATGACGTCTAAAAGTTTATTCTTAAATATTTCGATTCTAATTGGACTAGCACGTAATGTAACAGATTGCATATCATATGCCATGAATATACTCCCCCTCTCTTCCCACTACTTCCTCATTGATTCATCTAAACAACAAAATGCTTACTCATGGGCGCCTTTTGGTCAAGCATATATACAATTCAAGGTTATTACATCGCGGCTATTAAAATATATAGTGCCTTACCTATTCTTATCCTGAAATAAGCAGCTAAATGAAGTCTTAAGTAAACAATTTATGACTAATTTGACCTCATTTAATAAAGCCAAATCATCAATAAGGTACATGCACCGCACTATATCTTCTCGATAAGCATTGGATAGTTCATTCCTAATATCATGTAAGATGGAGGCTCAATGCTAACCTTAGATGTAAGAACAGAACATGGGTTATTCATTCATCGCTCCAATTATTTTCAGGCTAGTTAAAGCTCCACCAAAACGAGCGTGCACGTGTGCCACAAAACTCAAGGATGCAGACAATTAAAAAGATCAAGAGGCAGATCATGCAATAACTGGTCAGGTTACATTAAGATTCTAATGACAATTGACATTCCATAATTCCAATAGATAACTGGTAAGATAAGTAAAATGCATGACATGATGGTACAGAGCTTACAAGACTGAGGACACGAGAACAACTTTTCTCGAATTGAATGAGGCAGAGCGCTTATATTTCCTCAATCTGTTATTAGGCGTATCATGAATTCTTTCAGTCGTTGCTCCATCTGTTAAATCAAACAAGTGACATTTTACAAGTAGATTATCAGATAAGGGACAGTTTGTAAACAATTATTAGCATTTCAAGATAAACCAATACATGTTTCTTATATAACAGGAAGAAGTAGACTGATCTCCAAGTTGAACAAATTTTCAGTTCAAAAATCCAAAATATGTGTTGTACAAACTATTTGCGAGTCATTGTTTTGGGTAAAAAAGACGAGAAAGGAAGAAGAGTTATACAATGGATCATGACCAATGGTTTACGTGTTCTTGTAAGAACATCTAGATTTGTGATAAAATAGAAGTATGCTTTTAGCAATGCATGTAATGACCTCCATCCTCTTTCTTGGTGGTATCATGAACTCTCTCAGTCGTTGCTCCATCTGTTAAATCAAATGAGTGACATTTTACAAGTAGATTTTCAGATAAGGGACAGGTCACAGTTGTAAACAATTCTTAGCATTCCATGATAAACCAATACACATTTCTTATATAACAGGAAGAAGTAGACTGATCTCCAAGCTGAACAATTTATCAGTTCAAAAATCCGAAATATGTGTCGTACAACTATTTGCGAGTCATTTTTCGGGTACAAAAATACGAGAAAGGAAGAAGAGTTATGCAAGAGAAGAAGTTTATGCACAAAAAACATATCAATATTCAGGCCAATTGGATTAGCCAAGCCCTGCATGTGGATCATGCACAATGACTTCCGTGTTCTTTTAAGAACATCTAGATTCATGATAAACTAAAAGTATGCTTTTAGCAATACATGTAATGACATCCAGCCTCTTTCTTGGTGGTATCACGCCATCCCCGTTATTCCAAAAGCTGGGATTTCAACTTTCAAACCCAGCCATTTTTTCCAGTTGAAGACTTCTAGTGTGCATGTTATAATTTTAGGCTTGATTATTGGACCCATAAGCATACATGTGGTAGACTAATTCAAGAGTTTCCATACTCAATTTTCCTTATCACGACTTCTGTTCTTATTTCAGTTTCTTGTCAGAAAATGCCCAAATGTCAGCTTGACCTGACAGAGCATTCCGTACTTTAGAATGATTATTTGATTAGAAAGAAAAGTTAAGTTGGTGCTTACACATAATATACAGGAAGCCATAGAGAGGCCATATAGCATAGAAATGGACTCCAGAAAAATTGCAGAAAGGAAAGAAAAAAAAAGGCAAAAAAGAGCAAAAATAATATTGCTAGAAGATGCTAATATACCTTTAGTAATGAACTTGGGTAACATAGGACTGTATTTCATTAGAAGTTGCATAACTTTCTCTCCCATCTGTAAGCTAATCTGTCTCTGCAAATGCTGTTAACTCATCGAATTTAAATCACACAATATTGGAAAAATTATAAACAGAGGAAACAAAACGAACTTACCATTAATGGACCCTCAGTCTTCAACTTCTCTGTAGCTTCGTCTTTGGGTTTAGGTGTCTCTAGATTTTTCTTATCAATATCTATATTCACAATGCATGGTGAATGAGCATCTGCATTTTCCATCTTTAGATCGTTGTTTTGGCAATTCATTTGCGCGTCCAAGCACAACTGACTTTTAAATGGATTGGGAACTTCTAAGAGGGTTACGAAAGCCAACTGTGATTCACATTGCGTATTGGTCGTGCCCTCGTCAGGCAAAACTGAAATGCTATAGGCATCTTGGCTCTGCACAAAAGGGAAATATAGGCTCTTCTCAGATAATGTTTTTAGATTATTATTTTACCAACAAACGCCCAACAATTTAGAAGGAAACAAATACGAAAAGCAGGTTTGGGAGAAGGTCAGCGAATAAGTATCTAGATATTAATCCACAAGAAAATATTTGAAAATTACTTAAAATGAACAAGAATAATTAGGAGATAAATGACTTCTATCAGAGCTTATATTCAAAAGAATGGTAGACAACAAATACTTTAACATAATGCATACCAAAAATCTTAAAATTCAATGGTACTCTATTCATTCATCAAGAAAGAAAAAGAAATGGGCTAAATAGATATGTCAATTTAATTGCTGATTTTCTTTCCTGTAAAACAATTAAAGAAGCCTCAATACAGCAATATCATGCTGCTACAGAACGATTTTTTTTTTTTTTTTTTTTTTGATAATTACATGCTGCTACAGAACGATTTAAACTGTTGGTATAACTTGTTAAAGTTGATTTAAAAACAAAATCCACTCCAAGCTGTGCCAGTGCATGTGCTTTATGTGTGTCTCTGTGTATGTCTCATGCAAGCAATTCTGCATCTCAAAGAGAGAGGAAATTCTGGAGTTACTTAACTCAAACATGAATTTGCAAGTATTAACTAGTAAAATATCAGAAGGTGAGAATCTAATGGAATAACTGAATCCCAAAACAGGAAATTCCGACATATAAGGGTAAGAGCAATTGATTTGTGAGACCAATGATGAAAACCAAAATGATGAAAAGCCCCGTTTACATAGAGAAACTTGTCGTTTCAATGGGAGTGACATTAGGAGCTTAAAACACAATTCATGGCAAGATCACCAGTGCATGGTCAAAAATTTCTTAGAACTTGAATCTCAAGAGACACTGTTACTCGACGGAGACTGAAACTTGAGGGTCCTTCATGTGCCTTAAAGAACAAAAAGTTGGTTTCTGGTGTACATCTCACCAAGGCAGCAATCCATGTTTCAAAAATATGTCATCCTTGTTCTCTACCATTTTTGGAGTTCAAATTTTCTATTCACCACCACATAAACAAGTAATATAGAACATTCAAGCTATTTCACGCATCAAACTCATACTTGAACTGAAACGAGAACATCAAATAAGTAGTGACGGGGTAGGGGTATTAAATAAGGTAGTACTTAGTCTGCTGACTGAATCCGCAATGTTCCACAGAAGAATTTACATGTGAATTGTGAAAAGGGGCATAACCAGATTCCAGAAAATCTATCAAACATTCTCATGCAACCGGGTTATTGAATCATGTAACTGATTTCAGTGCACTACAATCATCTTCAGAAACTAGTGGTTGAATTAATAAGGCCTCTGCTAATGGAACTGAAAGTGTGTGACAGGTAGATTGCAACTTCCTTCTGCAATGTCCTGCAGGTACGGTTTCGCCTACTAGTATATATGTGTCAACCCATTGCATAAACTAGCCTTTGATAAGCAAAATAATCGATATGATTCAACATACACTATATATACCAAATCATGGTTATGCAAAGACAGAAAATAGCAAGTAGCAATAGTCCCAACCCTTTGTCTAGAATTCAAAGAAGCTATCCCAAGTGTTTCTTTTTTTTTTTTTTTTTGTCCCGATAGGTACACATGCCCCTATTGGGGCTTGAACACTCAACGGGGAGGAGGAGGACATACCACTCAAGCCAAGGCTTTGGTGGTAAGCCATCCGAAGTTGAAGTTGACTATACCCTGATTTTGCAGTCAACAATCAACTAGTTCCAATTCACGGTCCCAGATATTCAAAAGGACCACATATAAAGCACCATGATCTAAAGTTGAAGTTGACTATTCCATGATTTTACAGTCAAGAATCAACTAGTTCTAATTCATGGTCCCAGATGGATCAAAAGGACCACGTATACAGCAGAGCACCATGTAGTGGAGTTGCAGTATATATCTCACAGTCTTGCTCAAATGTTTCTTCATATGCTTATGTTCATATATCTTAATAGGGAGTACAGAGATTCAACACCACAAAGGCAACAGTATTAGGATCGACAAGGGCCTATAAATCCAATGGAGTTCGATCGCAATGCAATGAATACCTTCCATTATAAAGTGGCACTCACATTGAGTTCAATCATTAACCATTAGGCTCCATTTTTTCGGACGAAATTAGCTGGTTAAAAGATTTTCAGGGGAAAATACACAATTTATCTTTTCATTGTTTGTTTCAACAGAATATAATTTCCTGAAAATGTTGGAATAGTTTTCTTTTTCTTTTCTTTTTTCCCCAAGCTCCATTGATCTAAACAAATTTTACCCTCGAAAGACTGGGGAAGAATCATTTATCTCCTTTCATTTAACTCACACCACACAATTATAAATTATAAATGCTTTACAAGACAACTTTTGTTCGTCCAAAATTATAAAGGTGGGGATTGAGTTTTCTCATTTTTCTTGGAAAATTTACCCAAAAAGAACCGTTGTTTGGCGGAAATATTTTCCATGGAAACAAACGGACCTATTAGGTGTTGAAAGCCACGATTTACAACTAGACTAGCACAAATTGTAAAGCAGAGACGAGAAAAAACCAGTAATAGAACAGCAATAAGATCAATCACCATAATAATGCGAACAGATTAATAGAAAGTGAGAGCTACACTCCAAAGAGAACAATAATGAATCAAAATTAAGGGCTCGAAATGCAGCAAAAACTAGAGAATCAGAGCTGAAATAGTTGCAAAATTGACAGTGATTGGATAGAGAGAAAATGAGAAATCTGACCTCGCAGGTATTGACCGCCATTTGAGAGATGGCTAAGAGAGAGAGTGTGTTTAGAAGTAGAGATTGATTTCTTCAGGAGTCAGATTCGGAGAGAGAGAGAGAGAGGTCTAGTTTCTGTTATGCATTTTTGAATCAGATGTATAGACTTGTTCAATGTAGAGAGAGAAAGAGAGAGATAGAGGAGAGGAGAGAGAGAGAGAGGCGCCTGGAGTGGGATACGAAGGTTTCATCGGAAGGAGGTTGTTTTCTAACTGGCACGATTTGCCAGGGAAGCTCTCTGATAACGACATTCATGACTGCGACAAAACTCCTCTCTTTCTTTCGGACCAAATTACCCTTCACTTTCTAAACTATGACTATCACTTCATTTTTTTTTTTTTTCTCCTTTTTTTTTTTCAAGATACAAATATTTTTATTATTGTTATTATGTTTTTTTAAGAGTAACCATTAGGAAACATAATATATTTTTTACATTGATTTTTCTTTTCAAACAAAAAATATTTTGATAAATTTTTATAGAGAAATATCACCCAACCATGAGTGTCTTACACACACAACTCCACCACATATGTTGTGGTGTAGGACTCATGAATTTGTGCGACATCCAACTAGTTTGAAGTCTATGTAACAATACACATTCTAGAAAGGATAGGGTAACGATTCTTTAAGTTTCGTTTGGGAGGTTGAGAATTTGAATTCTATGGAACCATTTCGAGAAGCCTAACAAAACATTACAAATGATATATGAAGGGGGAAAAAAAATCCTCTTCATTTAATCTCTCACTGGATTGGTCCAGTGAGGGATAAAAAAGCTAACTTGGTACTTGAGTTAAATTCATATTTATCAAGCTATCAATTTATACATACAACGTTCGTATAAAACATATATTGCGATATCTAATAAATTAAATTTTCACTTTATGAGTCCCACAATTTATACATGTATAAAACATATTGGGAAAATGATAATTTTGGCGACATCTATCTAACAACTTAAAACCGACATAAATAAAAAATATTAACTTGGTAAGTAACATAATACCACGTAATAATCATAAATATTCTCTCTTGTTCGCACGATCTCCTATGTTGCTGTCATAGTTCATTTGAAATCATTGGCCGTAACCACAGCGACTTGGTGATAGAGATCTATCTCTGTGAGCGAAATTATCCCAAAATCTCATAGATATATTCCAATTTCTCTCTCATTGAAAAAAAATCAATTAACGTTTTAAAGCAATTAGGACTATAAAACTAAACATTTTTTTTTTTGTTTTCTTCACCTTATCGGAGATTAGTTTCAATTCCAAATTTGGCCTTGCATCCTCACCTGCCAGTGATCTCTCCTGCAAGTGCTCAACGTTTTCTCCAACACCATTGTCTAGCCCTAATCCTCGCCATCGAATTCGACACCAACGAGAGCCCAAACAATCACATCAAAATCAACTTGAACAACATCGAATCGAAAGAGGTCCCTAGATTGAATTTGGGTAATACATATGTATTTTTTTATTATTATTTCTTTCTAGATGAATATACATGCATGATGAGCGCTGAAAAGTGCGTATTTAAACCCCTTAAGCTTGAGTGTTCTAGGACATTTATCTATCTTTTTTTATTTTAGTACTTATTTGTGTTTTTGTCTATTTCAGGTCAATAATGTTAAAATGGGCTAAAAATGGTTTCTTAAGGCCTTTTTGGAGTCAAACTAAGTCTTAGTGATGATCCGGAGCAAAAAGAGGCTGATTTGGAGCAAAAAGAGATTGATGCTGAAAATCTGCCAAGTTGGATCGATCCAACTTTTTCTGAGATTGATCGCTTTTTATGAGATCGATCAAAGTTGGATTAATCGAAAATCAAAGTTAGATCGAGCAAACTTTTCTCTGATCGATTGAAATTTTGCTGGCAGTGAGCTGTCTTATTCCCGTGCGCGCCCAAAAGTCCACCTACCACATAGTACGGGATTAGATATTTTTGGAGCTATATTCCTGACTTAGTAACTAAGAAAAGAACTTTCTATATAAAGGGAAGTGACACATTTTGTAAAGAAGCTTTTTATCTTTTTTATTTTTATATTGTATTTTTTATTTTTCTATCTAGCAAAGTTAGAGATTAGGGTTAGAAGAAAAGGGGGAAGTGGAGGCACATCTCAAGATCCATTTCTAGACCACTCTTTATCTCCATCTCTAGAGCTTCAAAGAAGAAGAAGATGGAGTCATATTTGGAGCTTGATTCCATGACTACATCCACCTCCTCCATGATTGGCTAGATCTATACTTAGGGCTTGGATGAGCCCTAAGTCTTGTGTAATCCAAACCTTTGTATTTCTATTTTTGGGGATTTATATATATTGTTGTGATTAGTGTTCTGGCCTTGTGAATTTAATGAATCTTGGTATATTTCTATGATTTCTATGGTTTAATTCTTCTTATTAATTCTCTAGTTTATTTACATGTCTATGTGTGATTAAATTATGAATTATGTCTCACATGATTCATATGGTTTAATTCTTCCTATTGATTATCTATTTTAATTACATGTTGTCTTATGTGTGATTATTTGAGAATTGATCTATACACTGGTTTTTCTATATTAATTGCATGTCGATGTGTGGTTGATTGAAAATCTAGTGATGGCTAAGCATGGGTTTTCATTGAATAGATTTGTCAATTAATTTGATGGTTTATACTTATACTTGAGAGGTTGTTCTATAATTTAATTCATGCTTGTAGGTAGGTAGACAATCTATGCTTGTTTAGATATTCCATGACTTATTATCGCAAGTTCCATGATTCTCTAGATTGATGTATGCTACAATTGTTGCTACTTAGTTGGGTCATGCTTAAAATTGATGGGTTGTGCTACACTTAGTTTAAGTAGACAATTCATACATAAATTAGATGGTTCATGCTTAATATTGCAATTGGTAGTCGCATTTTGTTCATAACAATGTATTCCCCATAAATGGAAAATAAGTGGTTAATTACACGAGCTTAGTGGTGATTCCAACACCTTAAATCCTCTCTTCATATCTCTTAAATCCCTATCTCTAATTAGTTTTATTTCACTTTCATTTTAATTAATTGTTTTCTAGTTTAATCAATTAATCTCTATCTTTTGCAATCTTGTAATACGCTAGAGTTGAAGTTAAATTCCAACACGTATAATCCCTTAGGACGATTCCTACTCACTCTTGCTACTTTAGTAGTAGTATTGGTAATGGTTTTTATAAATTTAAACTTGACCCAAAAGGCTTTTCTTGAACCGCACATTCACTACATTATTTTGGCGTATATCAAGCAGCCTCGTCATTGCACAATTAGAGTTTGTTGTGATTGGAACAGAGATGATGCATGATTTCTTTGGTGGTGGAAAAAAAAAAATACAGTTGGCCCACACAATGATATACACGTTGGTGTCGTATTTTTGTAATTTTTAACTAGTCGGGGAAAATAGCACTACTCAACATATATATATTGTAATATTTAATGAATTTAATTTTCACTTTTTGGGTCCCACTGGACAAAATAAGTGGCATAAAAGTTGAAAATTAAACTTCTCACAAAGAAAAAAACCAAAAAGTCAAATTTGTATCCAAACGAAATGAAAACTTCACCTCATCAAAATTAAGTTTATAAGAAGCAAAATTAGACCAAACATAAAGCAAATCCAGAACACATTATTACATAAAGTGATGCTTTTTGATTAACGAGCTCTTTCTTCAAAGAAACAAAATCAGACCTATTTCGGAAAGAATATTCTAGCCATTTGGCAATGGTAAGTGATAGGATGTTATTTTTATTTTTTTGTAATTTTTTTCAAAATGAGAAAACAACTATTATCTTATTTAGGTGACTTTGGTTATCCAAAGAATTTGAAATTTGGGTTATTAGGTCCGATGAACATAAAAAATCTTATAAATCCAAATTTTTGAATGTATTTTACATTTCTTTTTTAGGGTTTCGTTATTTCTTAGGGATGTTCAAATTTCAATCAACTGGGACTCATGAGGTGAAAGTCAATTTATTAAATAATAGATATGTTGTATATGGAAGTTGTATATTAACTAAAAATTTAGTAACTATAAATTTACGGGACGGATCCTCTCCAAGAAAAATTTGACTCATTGGATATACTAAAGGTTACGGCACTTTTATAAAAATATGTAACTATGTTAAATTACAAAATTACCCACATTAAAATATATATATATATATATATATATATATATATATACAAATTATATACGATTCAACTCTCTTTTTTACTGATTTTTTATTTTTCATTTTTGTTAATTCCAATTAAAATTAATTATGATCCTTCAACTTGTATTTATATCCGATTTAGAAAATTAAATTATAGTTGTCCAATAATATATATTTAAGAGTTTGAACAGTTTTGTTGATTGCCATCACCAAGCATTGGAATTATTAATTGATTTGAAGGCTTCAAGCTTGAAAAGTTTTGTTGATTGAAGGTTTGAAGCATTTGTTTGCCACTTTTCAACAAATTCTAGTGAACCCAATTCGAGCGCATGGACGCCAGAGACACCATCGCCGAGACTCGAACCGTATATAATATGTAGATATATATATATATATATATATAGGAGAGAGAAGGAAGAGAGGAGAAAGAGAAAAAAAAAAAAAAAAAAGTTTTTTTTAGTGTGATTGAACCTGTAATTTAACATAGTTAGATATTTTAAGAAAGTGCGTAACTTTTAGTACATCCGTGAGTCAAAAAAGTTGTTGATGTGGCGTCTTAATAGTTGTAGGATTAATACCTGTAGATGCTTGGAGAGAATTTTTCTTGGAGATGATCCGTTCCCATTAATTTAACTCAATCGCCAAGTCAGCTTTTTTCACCTGTCAATAGACCAATCCAGTGAGAGAGAGTAACTGGAGAGAATTTTTTTCAACTTAAAGAGGCCTACCACTGACACAATTAAGAATAAGAAAATTAAAATTAAAAAATCTCTTTATGTTTTAGATATATTTTTTAGAATTAATTGTTTGGAATTTTAAATTAAAGTGAGTCAAATTTACGATGTTATGTATATCTAGTGATTCTTTATTTAAGAAGAGAAATGTATTTGATGAATTGAATTGTATTAAATGCCTTAGACACTATTGTTATAATTAAAACAAGGAGGAATGTATTTGATAAATTGAATTGTAGTATAATAACTATTGTTAGAATTAAAACTAAAAATGACCTTTCTCCAAACTTTTTTAAAGAGAATTTAATACTCAATGCTTTGAAAAGGTAAAAACTCCATTATTCAACTCTTAACTTTTCAAACCCTACAATTAAGATAATGTCATAATGTCACTATTATTAAATCTTTAAATGTACAACCTTTAAATTCTTCTTCAACTCTATCTTTGAACCCCTAAACTCCGTATGCTTTTAAGACTTCTTTAAATCTATACTTTATAAATTATGCAAAAGCCGGGCAAAATAATAATAATAACTCAAAAGGTCAACCCCTTTTTAAACAAAAAAATTAAGGCTCCATTTTTTTTTTCGGTTTTGTCATTGACAAAAAATTCACACACACTGCTCACTTAAATTGAACGAGTTAAAATGAATAGATTCATATTCAATTAATTAAGAACTAGCGTAATTCAAATTAGATTTTATTAATGAATAAAGTGTACTAAAAAAAAGTATGCGCATATAAAATATTTGTAAATTGCCCCCTTACATTTGTCGATTGTCAATTTTCACAAATATATATATATATATATAAAAATTCCAAAATACTCTTAAAAACTGAAATAATTATTATTTTTTAATTATTTTGTCTTAAAGACATTCTATGTATTTCAGTCTTCAAATTGACAAATGGTCCTTATTTACTCAATTTGAAAACTCTAGGGTTTTTTTGAACAAGATGTGGGTATTTGCACATTCAATATAACATGGTTTATATATATATATATATATATATATAATTTTTTGGCACTTTACCCTTTTTAATTTAGATTTAATTTTAAGCAATATGCATCAAATGCTTTGAGAGGAAAATATAGGAATACAATTTTAGATTTAAGTTTAAGCAATAACGATTTTCAAAGCAACATTGTTAAATAATTTCCGTCATAAAGTTTTAAAATCTTTTTTTATATTTTGTTTATGGTTAGGTAAATATACACGTACAAATCCATAAATGTCCATAATGGGCTCAAACCCATCAAAATTGTTGTTGTACAAAGGAATTATTAATATTATTATTTTTCATATAATAAAGATTTGATCTAAAACATATTAATAAAATTCAAATGTAAAAAGTGATGGAATTTGAAGGAAGTGGAGGGTTATTTGAGTATAAGAGAGTGAGGAATCTTCGTTGGAATTGTACGAGACTTGTCCGGTTGTCTCATAGCTGCATGTGAATTCAAATGTCCGGTTGTCTCTTTTTCATACTACTATATGAAAATGAGAGGTAGTCACGGGTTGTCTAGTGTTCACATACCCCTGCGACCCGCTTTGAGTTTGCTGAATTCGTCCCGTAGGGAGGAAAGTAGGGAGGTAAATGAAAGACAAAAAGGAACAAATAAACTTTATTCGTTTGCTAAAGAGGAGATGAGGAGAGAAGAAAAAATAGGATGAATGAATCATTTTTTTTCCTTCGTAAATTTTTTTCAATTCAAATATGGAAGGAAGACACAAGAAAGAGTTCATTACACCTTTAATACTTCGTTATCTGTGTTATTAACCAATTGTACTATATTACATAAGTAAAAGTGATTTATTTTAATGGATCGTATCACTACATGATAATATTTAATAAGTTAGTGATACTATATCATAACTACAACTAGGGGTGTTCAAATAATGCACTAATCCATCAAACCGATCTGAACCAATCCGATCCGTGTGATTCGGTTCGGTTTTTTGATCTAATGGTTCGATGATGGTTTTAAAAATTAGCAATTTGCAATGAGCAGTTCGGTTAACGAATTGAATCTTGAAAAAACCGAACCAATCCGTTAACCGATCCGATCCGTGAATTATATTATATAATATATATATATAATTATATGTATACTGTAATATATTATTTCTATTTATTTATTTTTTATTCATTACTTGCTTTTAAATTTTAGCCCTACATAAGCGTATCTAATCCTAGGTTTTCTACTCCCAGCCTCTAACTCTCTGTCTCTTTGCATGTTTATCGACTCTCTCTCTTTGTTCCTCATCTCCAGAAGAAACCATATTATTAATTTATTACCCTAACATCTGAAAAATTCTTGCAAATCTCCATCACTCACTTTCTTACTGTTTTTTTTTAGATTAAATGTGTTACAACACACTATTTTGACATATTTATTGTTTGGCTAAGCCATAATTAAAATAGTAAAATATAATTATATATTGGGCTGGGCATAACTACAATATAATTATATTGGGTTATTTGAAAAAGTTCAATCCGTGGAAACCGAACCAAACCAATCCGTTAATTCACTGTTCGGTTCGGTTCAGATTGATAGTCCCCATGGATCGGTTCGGTTTCAGATTTAGCCAATCCGTGAGGACCAGATTAGTTTGAAATTTACCCAAAACCGAGCCGATCCGATCCGTGATCAGCCCTGACTACAACCGTCTCGATTAAATTTTTCTCGAAAGACACAAAACAATGTATTATTTCACTCTATTCTCTTCCATCCAATAAAAAAATAAAATAAAAAATAAAAAAGAAAAGAAGAGAAGTACGCAGTCTATTGCCTAGGAATGTTTCATTTGTCTCTTATTCTTTCATTTCTATCCAATTTTTTTCTATCCTACCAAACAGAGCATACGAATCTCCCTAGGCAAATTGTAAATTTGAATGTCCTCTAGGACTACAATTTGAACAGGTTAGAGGTATAGCTCGAACCCAATTCCACTTATTGAATATTTAAAACTAATTCAAAATTAGCTCGACTTTCAATCTTAACTATTCAACTTGAGCTCAATCATCCTTCTGTTTTTAAACTTGATTTTGTAACTTGTGCTGAATTTCAGATTAAAAAGTCACCAATCTCCACCCTGAAGAGTTAGTTTCAGTTTAAATTACTACTAAACACAAAACTCTAAAAACTTATTGCAAACTTTTAATAAATTACAAATAAATTTTTAAAAATTAATTCTCCATAGTGTTAACATATAATAAATTAAGATTAATAAAAAAAAAACAAGGAAGTTGAAAAAAAAAGTTGACCGTAATTTTAATATTATATATAATGTATTTAAAATAATATTAAAATTTGGGTTCGGGTTGATAGCACCTCAACTCAGGTACAATTCTAATTAAGTTCAGGTTGAGATTTTTTCAATTTAGACCCAACCTTAATTGTAAAAATGATTGTTGAAACTCACAAAAAATCAGGTTAAGCTTGGATTGGATTCGGACTGCACAATCCAAGTAACACCCCTACTCCTTTCTCACGAAGTTCAAAAATACTTGAATTTAAATAATATGCATAGTTTGTGAGTGAAAATGTATATTCAAAATTTACCTTGCAGGCTCGTTTAGTTCACGTGATTGGAATAATTACTCCTTTTCAAAAGAAGAAAAAAATAGTTTTACTCGAAGAAAAACATATTTACTAAAAAAGCGAAAAAAAAAATAAAAATAAAAATAAAAATACTAAAATTTTAAGTTTAAATCATAATAAAATTAAATGTTTCATTGAAATTTTCTTGACAATGCAATAATTTCCACTAAAACAATTAATATGTAGAACTGTATTGGTCTCTCCTACTTAGACGACATTTTCAAATCAATGTAGTACAATTATATAACAAAACTTCTTGTCATATATATTTCCTATGTTTGTGACCCTACCCTACAACCTAATCTGGCATGAAAAATTAGAGTCCTATGAATGGTGCAATGAATGTAACAGATTTGAATAGTAAGAATGATGGTGATACATTGATACAGTCTTCGAAACGACGACAATTTAGAAGCGTTTATAAACCTAAAAATGTAGTCTTGAGATTATGAATAATCAATCATTCGATGTCAAATTAAAGGTGAAGTATTCTCAATTACGAAGACCACGTCTAGTGATAACTTTTTGAGCCTCTCGCGTTGGATGAATTATTAGATATTTTTAGACTTGGGCTATTTAAGTGAGTCGGGTTGCTTAAAATTCATATTCAGATTTCTTTATAAGTTTACTTTTCTTAATTCGATAGTTTTGATTTGATTGAACTACACGAATCAAGAACTATCTAATTCAGATTGACTCGACAATATTATACAGACAAAATCTTCGATTAAACCTTTTGCTGCTTTGCATTACAATAATGCATCCTACATATGCAAGGGGCTCAGCCGCTCCGCTACAGTCTCATATGCTCAAGTATTAATTCTCCGGAGGTAAACTTATTTATTTATTTTTATTTTTATTATTATTATTATTTATTATTATAGAGATAAGAGATTGAAAAGTCTCACTTATTTAATAGAAATAGCATCCATGTAGCCCAGGTGGTGGGCGCGCCTCAGGTTGGGTGTTGAGGATACCAAAGGCGGCATGGGCCGGATCTAACCCACATGATGAAGAATGGGCCAGGCAAATGGCCTGGGCCCAAATCAAGTTATCGTGAGGCAAGCCCAATGCCGAAGAGTGAAGCTGAAGGCCTGAAAGACGAATGGATCCATGGATACAAAAGCCTCGATGACGAGCCCAATGGAGGAAGTTAGTTAGGGATCTTCTAGAACATTGTAAACAATCTATAAATAGGTGAAAAATGAAGGAAAGAGGAGATCGAAATATTGGAAGTGTAATGAAATTCTGTCAATTTAGATAGAGAAAATTTCTTGCATCTTCAATGGCGCCGTCCGTCGGAATCGATGAGAATTCATTGTTGTTTCACTCAAATTGTTTTGATCTAGTAGTGTAGCGCGTGAAGACGAAGCCTGATCGTTGAAGGCAAAATCAAGGTTGATGAAATCGTGATCGGAGAAGTTGGCATTCGATCTACGCAATTCTGATTTGTGCTTGTTTTGGAGAGCTGTGCAGTCGAAAGTTGCTGAGATTGCTGAATTTGGCAGATTCGTCGCCGGAGCAACTCAGATCTGGTTAATCGCGATCGAAATTCAGCTGAGATAGAATCCAGATCTAGAGTGTCTGTATTAGCAAAGCTCAGATCTAATCAGAAATTCGCGGTTAATGACTTTGCTATGATCCGGAATGATGATCGGAGGACAGAGTTCGAATCCAGTAGAGAATGGCCAGCAGATGAAGCTTGATGAACTGATGAACATGATCGAGGCTCTGAGAAAAGAGAATGCAGAGTTGAGAGCTGGAATGGAACGCCGAGAGGTTCCGGTTGCGCCGCGACCGCCTCCGGTGGGTGAAAGAGGCGTGCGACCTGATGAAGCACATCAAGGCGAGCAAGAGGGAGATAACCAAGTCGATCTCCACCGCGAGGAGGTTAGGATGGAGAATTTACCGCCAAACGCTCGTTGAGCTGAGGATCGAGAAGGATCTGTACATCTCGATCCACATCGTGAGCATATCCGGCGGGAAGAAAATACAACTTTCAATCCGCATCAGGAAAGGCATAATCGTGAACAGGATATAGAGTTTGATTCTCACAAGATTAACTCGCCGTGGCAGAAAGAGTTCACTGAGGAAAGGTCGTTCGATCCACCTTATCGGCCTTCAATGGCCACATATGATTATAGGAGTTCGGAAAGAAGATCTATAGATCAAAGAGTCGTCACGAGGTTTGAAAGAGAGAATGAGGCCCTCCTTTCGGCAACGCGGATGGTTGATTCGCTGTTTACTGATGAGATCCTGAATGCTCCAAGCCCGAGGAAGTTTTCTATGCCTGTTTTCATTCTGTTCGATGGAACGACCGATTCGATTGATCATGTATACCACATTCAGTTGAAGATGGCACTGAACACATAGAATGATCCTTTGATGTGCAAATGTTTTCCTACAAGCTTAGCCGAACCGGCACTCAACTAGTTCAAGAACCTGCCAAGGGGCTCAGTGGACAGTTTTCGTAGTTTGTGTGATCGGTTAATAAGCCAGTACTATGGGAATAAACGCCCAGCAAAAGATATCTCTAGTTTGTTCACCATGAAACAGCATGACGATGAACGCCTCCAAGCTTTTCTTACCAAGTTTAACCTAACCAAGAGCATGGTGATAGAGTGCCATCCTTCCACAGCAGTTCAAGCGTTTAAGTTAGCTATGACCCGAGGGACACCGTTCTATACCAGTTTGGTGGTGAACACGCCGAAGACAATAGACGAGCTAAATGAGAGAGTTGATGGTTTCGTGCGCCTGGAAGAGGAAGAAGCAGCTAATGTTAGGAAGACATCTATCATCTCCACAGAAGAGAAGTCCAAAGCGAAGATACGGCAGAAGCAAGTTCCTACGCAGCATCAAACCTCCTGGAAGGCAAAGAAGAGACCTAGGGAGGATGATTTGGTTACTCCACTCAAAGTTACGCTGCGAAGGACTACCCTTATTTTTTAGCAAGTGTTTGGCATTCGGCTCGTGGTGCCAGTTGCCACTTACTTTGCTTAAGTGCCTGGCGCTCGACTAGAATGCCACTTGCCACTTGCCACTTGGCTTTTTCATTATTTTTTAGCAAGTGTTTGGCGTTCGGCTCATGGTGCCTGTTGTCACTTACTAAAAGTAATGAAAAAGACAAGTGGTTGGTGTTATTAGCTGAAGGCCACACACTTGTGTTAAAAAAAAAAAAATTATTATTAAGTACTACCAAGTGATGCAGAGATTCAGATCAAATGTAGTCAAAAATTATCCTTTCATTCATTATAAGTTGAAAGATTACAAAGAGATACATAAGATGGGTACAATCAAGTTCTGTCTATCTCCTCGTTCACCTGTTCACCCTCGGCAGCCTCCCAAGGACGGTTAGCATTCCCCTCCCCATAATTGGTCACGACATCCCTGTGAGGGGGGGAGTCAAGCTAAATCACCACTTCATTCTGCTGAGTTCCACCTTCAGTGGTAGTCACAAGGGGAACCACAGTAGAGAGAGGAGGTATATCTAAAGGCTGAGCGGGAGGAGGAACAGGGATAACTCCAGATGAGGCAATCCCATCACATCCTTCAAAAATGTGTTCGGCAGGAGTAGGGTCTGGATCAGCATAGACTCCTGGAGGATTAATTCCCAGCTCCTTGTCAACATCATCCTGGCCTGTGCCTGAGATTGTCTAACCCTCAGTTAGAAAGCGATCGTTGAAACCTTCTCGATATCATTCGGCATGCCTGAGGGCCCCAATGCGGGAGAAACGACTGTGCAGAGCCATCATCCCTCCATTGCCGATGACACCGAGCAGGGCATTACGCTCATCCAGAGCCCTCTTTTCAAAGGCCATGCGCTCTGCTTGTTCATCATGAAGCAGGCACTGAAGATTGTCTCTTTCGGCCTTGAGCACTTCGCGCTCGGTCTGCCAAACGCTCTTCCCGATTTGAAAGGCGTCTTTTTAGTCTTGAAGGGAGTTTGTTTCCTTTTTCAGACCATCCCTTTCCTTCCCAACCTTGTCCAGTTGCACCATTAATTCAACATTCTTGGTGATAATAATGTTATTCTCCTTAGTGGATGCTTCAAGGCTGCTGGCGAACTTACGCGCTTTGGCGTTGGCAGCCTCAACATGCTTTTGCATGTCCATCATGCCAAAAAGAGTTTGTAAAACAATACATGAGTACTAATTAAGCCGAACGCATGTCTAGAGAAATTATAATGTAAAGGCATTTCAAATGCAATAAGTAGGAGGGTAGGGAATTACCTTCATGGCTGCAAGGGGAAAACGGCTGAAGACCTCCTTCTGAGACAGAGATTTGGCGACCTCAATGTCTTTAGGAGACCACAAGTTCTTATAATAGGCCATGGCTGTTGGGCCTTCCCTGAACATGGTTTCGCTCGGCTTCACTACCGAGCAGTCAGCTCAGACTAATTTGGGGGTCCAAGGAGCCTCACCAGAGAAGGAGCCGGTTGCAGTGCTGGACCCGGAAGGAGCAGTTGGCCTAACCGGAGGAGGGATAAGCAAACCTGGCCCGGAGGTTCGAATCCTCCTTGTTAGAGGAATATCGTCAGGGCTGCCTTCGCTCTCAGGTTGAGGCCTTTTTCCCCGTTCTTTATCCTGAACGGATGCAATGGGGGCAATGGTACTCCGAGCTTGAGGGGCGGAGTTCTAGTTGACAGGTCGAGCGGTGACGATCGGGCGAACAGTCACCACGTTCGGGGTAGTGCTGGATGTGGTAGCAGATAAAGATGCCAAAGCTGGAGAAGAAGAAGCCGCGGAAGCAACATTGACCCTGGGAGGATCCTTCCTCCTGTTGAAGGATGGAATCTGAAGCTGGCTCATTGTGGTGCCGAGGAGAGATATATCACTTAAATTCTCGGATATGAGGAGTTCCAAATAGGAAGAGATGTCGTTCAAAACGTAGTCCTTCAGGTAATTGGTCCTATCCCTACAAATGTTATAACTAAGTTTGTTCTCCTGCGGGATACCCAAAGAATTGCAAAGAAATGAACAGAATTGAGGAATGCAAATTTCACAAGGGCAGTCTATCTTATAAGTTTTGAATTTCTTATACGAAGACATGGAGCATTCACCGAAGGCGGTAGGGATAGGGTAGTCCTTGGCAGCTAAAGCAAACCAAGCACCCCGAACGCCAACAAAACCCTTCTTCTAACCCTTTTCAGAATTAAGCTTGTCTGTACAGATGGATTTCTTTTCAAGAGGGTAAAGATGGTAATATGCATCCTCCAGCCTGATTTTGCTGACCTTGTAACAGAGGAGAAGATCAACCAAGTCAATATCTAGGCCTCTGTCATGATTTAGAAACAACAAAACGGACAGAACCCTAAAAAAATTGGGGTTAACTTGAAGAGGAGAAAGTTTCAACCTATTAAACACATAGCAAAAGAAAGGGTGAAGAGGGAATCTAATAATGTTGAGATGATGAAGGGAAAACAAGACTTCACCGGGAAGAAGACCGGCACCAGTTCTGACATTAACATCTTTGGCACATTCTCTAAGGTGAATATCGGAAGGGAGATGGAGCTTCATACGCAGAATATCCAAGTCTATAGGCATGATGCTGACGATTATGATCCTTGGGGAAAATGTGCAAATACTTTAAGAAGAAGAAGAAACAGAACTAACCTTAAAAAAATGAAGATCAGCAAGGGATGTTGCAAAAGAATTGAGAGAGAAGAACCTTTCACTGGATTCGCCGGAGAATATTTGGCTTGACTAGAAAAATCTGAGTTGCCTTGAGAGAACAAACTGAAATCAATTGATAGTGATTTGTGGGGGGTACGACAAGGGAAGATGTGGATACGAATGAGTGGTATATAAAGGGGAAATAGACCGCTAACCGAGACGTCAGGGAGTTAAGAAGATTCAAATTTCAAAGACATTAATTCCGAGGCTGACCGCTCGATGCCCCACGTAATCGTCTCGAGCCATCGAATCATTATTAGCTGTCAAGTCATCATTAGGTCTATTGATAATCACACCTTAATTAATAAGGGAGTGATTATAAGGGCAGATGAGGATACCAAAGGCGGCATAGGCCGGATCTAACCCACATGATGAAGAATGGGCCAGGTAAATGGCCTGGGCCCAAATCAAGCTATCGTAAGGCAAGCCCAATGCTGAAGAGTGAAGCTGAAGGCCTAAAAGACAAATGGATCCATGGATACAAAAGCCTCGATGATGAGCCCAATGGAGGAAGTTACTTAAGGATCTTCTAAAACATTGTAAACAATCTATAAATAGGTGAAAAATGAAGGAAAGAGGGGATCAAAATATTGGAAGTGTAATGAAACTCTGTCAATTTAGAGAGAGAAAATTTCTTGTATCTTCAGGTGTGAGTGCCAGTATTCGAGCCATCCATCCTTCCAACTCCTCTAACCCCTCTAACTTCTAACATTGCCAGGACAAATAAAAAAATAAAATAATAATAATAATAAATAATAATAGAAATAGTATCCATGTTGGTTGTTGGCCAATAACGGTGTTTATTTGGAAAGGCCCATTAAAACTTTGGGAACACAATGATGGACCCACCTGTTGGGCTTAAGCCTTGTACACATGGTGATGCTTTGGATAGATTGTTTCAAAAGTAATGGACATTGATATCTTTTACTTAATTTTGAGAATGTCCTCACTTCACCAAATACAAAATTTCAAGAGATATTTTCATGCCTTTTTTTTATTTTCAAAATGAAGCTTTTTACAAGTCTGAACAAAATGGGCCCACAGTGACCTGAAAGTTTTGTGTATTATAAAGAACAAACAAATACTATTATTCAAAGTGTTTTTAAATTTGAAGAGTCATATTCTAATATTTACATTTTAAATTTTAGAATAATTTCTAAATTTATCATGCTCAGCATAGCTTTGCTTTAGGCTTCACTTTTTTCGTTGTATAGTGAACATCATTCTTTTAATGAATAGAATGATAAAATTACTCTTGAAAACTGTGTGCAACGATACTTTTTTTTTGTGATAATATTAGAGGGTGCTTGAGCTAGTGCGTGTATGTAAGTTTCCTCATTTTTGGTGTGTCAGGACTATAGGATCATAGTTGGTTCAATTTGTAACTAAACTGGCTTTGAGGCCAAACTATACACAGCTAAGCAAATATTTTTGGTGCTGCTGACGTGGACTGTAGTCTTAACATTATCTGACTTCAGCGATTGTGCAGAGCAGAAATAAGCCTCTCATTGGTCCTTATAACTTTAGCCCTAAACAAGGCTCTACTGACTTAATAAGAACAAAATTTGTATTTTTGTTTGATTCTGTGAGGGAGAGAAAGAAACTTACAATGATTCAAAGAAAGGTAACTCTTTGGTCATTAACTAATGATCACAGGGTGGTGGTCGAATTTCTTCAAAGCAATATTTTTAGTCGGTTCGGAATGCTAAGAGCAGTAATTAGTGATGGTGGAAAACATTTCTGCAACCACTTCCTTCGAGCATTATTTCATAAATACTCCATCTCTCACAAGGTAGCTACTCCTTACCACCCTCAAACAAGTGGCAAAGTGGAGATTTCGAATCGCGAGATCAAACACATCCTTGAGAAGACTGTTTGGCCGGATCAAAAGGATTGGTCGTTACGCCTTACTGATGCTTTATGAGTGTATCGCATTGCATTTAAGACACCAATTGGGATGTCGCCATACCGCTTGATCTACGAGAAAGCATGTCACTTACCAGTGGAATTGGAGTATAAAGCTTTTAGGGCCGTGAGAAATTTGAACTTTGACATGCGCCAAGCTGGGGCCAAGAGGAGATTGCAGCTAAGTGAATTGGAAAAACTTCACAATGATGTTTATAAAAGCGCAAGAATTTACAAAGCCAAAACCAAAACGTTTCATGATAAGCACATTGTAAGGAAATTTTTCAAGCCAGGTAGTAAGGTTTGGTTGTTCAACTCCAAGCTAAAGCTATTTCTTGGAAAATTGCGCTCAAGATGGGATGGTCCGTATACAGTTCAAACGGTAACCCCTTACAAGCTATCACCATTTTGGACCTGAAGAAAGGAAGAACACTTCAAGTAAATGGTCAGAGGCTTAAATTGTGTATTAAATAGTCCATGCCTCAGGAAGGTGTTGAATTCGTCAATTTGATAGATCCCATCTACTCGACCTAATCATCTAGGTTCCATGTCGCCTACATACGTTAACTGTATGAGTTGTAGATAGGATTTCATTTGTGTATTTTTAGTTTTATTTGATTTAATCTTTTTCATGTGCTTTGTAGGTTAGAAGAATTTAATTTGTTTCTTGTAGATTTTCAGGTTATTTTTGCAGGATACTAGCTTTATAGGGATGCATTGCCCGTGATTGAATGTGCTAGTGAACACTTTTAGCAAGTGAGTAGAGATAAATGAAGAAAATAAGAGAACCAACAAAAATTCAATGAGGTACTGGGGCTGGGCGATTGATCGCCCCATAGCGACCATACCCACCCTCGGCCGAGGGTGGGGCGACCGAATGAAGCGGCTACAGGGGTAGGCAATCGATCGCCAGGTCTATATACAGGCGCGGGCAGCTTCATTTTTGGGAAATTTTCTTCTCTTTCTCCAACTCTACCTCCTCTCACATCTCTTATATATATATATACGCCTTTACATATACATATCTTCTTTCAATCTTTACCATTTCCATCTACCAATTTATTTCTTCCTAAACCCATTAAACTTCCTTCCACATAAACCCACTTCCCTACCCCCATTGGAATTCATCTCCTGCCATGCCGCCGCCACTTCTTCAGGAATCGACCCAAATAAAGTGCTTCCACTAGCCGCCCAAGACCAAATCCATCTCCTGCCATGCCGTCGCCACTTCTTCGGGACTCCGTGGATGAGAGGTGGCATAGACGGCCTCTTACTTTGGAACTCCGTTTTGATGTGGCCACGTTATTTGGGTTAATTCCGAAAACCCAATGGTCTATTGCTGACTTGCGGCGCCGACAGGTTGATTATCTTTTCAAGCCGGCAAGCACACTTGTCTACCCCCGGTTGGTTAAGGTATTCCACCAAAATATTCATCCCAAGCCTAATGAACGAGGAGTACTACTTTCCTATATTGATGGTGTTGGGAAACGTGCTAGTTTTAAAAACTTTTCGAGGGATTTTGATTCATAGATCTTGATTCATCACATAAAGACAGTTTTATGCAAAAATAAAAATATGATGTATCATTCAATTAATGGATTGAATACTTACATCAAAGGTCTGAGTAAACCTTTAAATCTTTCCTCTAAAGTAAATGTTCTCACTTATTGTAAATCCCTTAGTAAGATGCCTTCTCATTGGATCTCCATCTTCTTGGTAATTGTTTTGCCTTTAGAAATCACTCATAAGCCTCCATGAATGACCTTGGAAAACTAGGCTTGTGGGAGCCTCCATTAGATAAGAACATAAACCCTAATTTTCTAGAGAGAGAAAATATATTCCTTTTCTTTTCCTAAAAATCACACCAAAAATATACATAAACCATGTATATTTATAAGCAACATAAAGATAAAGAAAATGAAACAACAAATCATTCTCAATCTCTAATTCACATATCTCAAATCTAATATGATTCCAATATCAAGTTGGGTTATGAGTGAGAATCCATTGGGCCTATTATTTTATTGGCTACAATGAATTAATAATTGGCCCGGTCCATGGACCCAATTCAATTAATTCATAAATTAATTTCTACTCCACTAAAAGAAATTAATTAAACTCCAATTAAATAATAAATAACCTCTAAATCAATATTGCACTTTGACCCCTCTATGCATAATTAGTTATCGGATAAATAAAACCATCAATCCGACTACTTAATTAATATATATATTTTGGTACCATTGATTATTTCTAGCTTGATCACAATAAAACATTTGTTTGACAAAAATAATAATTTAAATAAATAAATATATAATAAATCATTTTGTCTAAAAACTCACAAAGGCCTTCGAATTTACTTTGTGATCAACCATTATCAATATAAAATAAATACAAGTAGCAATGATGAAAATATTGAAAATATAACCCTCTAACTATTAATTACATAACTACCCAAAGTGTCGGTCTAAGGATCCCGAAGAATCCGCCGAACAAATCAAAGTAATTATTAATTAATAAAAGAGTTTATACTTTTCTCATGCTTAAGAGTTAAATGCCATGACAGTGATATGGAGCAATTGCATACGACGGCTCTCGCAATATATCTCAACCTAACGCGGATCCAGTTCAAGTCTTAATTAATTATGAGTCCATCCATAATTACCGACTATAAACCATTTATGATTACTATTTATATTCATGTATTGATCACCATCACATGCATATATAAATATCTCTTGTAATCAAGTGGACACTATCAATTCTATAATGAATCGAAACATAATACATTGAATTCACCAATTGTATAAAATATAAATATTTCAGAAACGTCAGGCACTTATGTCACTATAATCCAAATGGGAATTTTCTATGCCAGGACATATAAATCCCAACAGCTCCCACTTGCCCTCATAGCCAATTCGGATTGCATCTAACTCCAATGTTATCCAGGTGACGATCAACACTTTTGATCATAACACCTTTGTTAACGGATCAACAAAGTTGTATTCCAATGCAATGTTATAGCCACGAGTACATTTCCACGCCGGACAATATCATGTAGAACATGACACTTTCCTCTCAGTATACCTTGTTCCTATATGGAACCTTGGGTCATTGGTTTGGACTACTTCTGCACTATTATCGCAATATAGCTCGATAGGCAAGTTAATATGCTCCACAACCTCTAAATCAGTGAGATCAAACCAAAATGTTTCCTTTGCTGCCTTTAAGGCTGCAATGTACTCCACCTTCAGATTTGAGTCAGCAGTTGAAATCTGCTTAACAATCTACTAACTGATTTCTCCTCCATTGAGTGACCATACACTAAGTCATGAACCTCATAGTATCTACTTCTGATTGGAAAACAGAACTATCATACCTGACTGGAACCACATCATCACATTCATAAATAAGTATGAGATCATTGGTTCTCCTTAAGTACAATGATATTTTTCACAACAGACCAGTTACCAAGTTCAGGATTGGACTGATATCTTCCAACTATCCCTATAATGTAGCGGATGTCCTGTTTGGTATAGACCATGGCATATATGAGACTCCCATATGCCAAAGCATATAGTTCCAGTCTTATTTGCTCAATCTGCTTTGTCAGTCTTGTAAAACTACCTACTGGAGAAAGCAATCCATGTCAATCAAGTAAGAACTCATTCTTTGAGTTTTACATACCAAACCTGGTCAAAACTTTATCAATGTAGGATTATTAAGATAAGCCTATTATCCTTTTAACCTGATCTTGCAAAAGTTTGATTCTAGGAATATAGCTTACATCTTGAAGATCCTTCATTTCAAAGTAATTGAACAATTACCTATTTATTGATAACAAAACTTACACGTCATTATAAATGAGTATGATGTCATTAATATATAGAATTAGGAAAAATAATGACATTCCCTTATACACTCATGATTTAATTACTAAGAAATCTTCTAGTATCTTTTTGTAGATTAACTTGCCTTCCATAAGTATCACCCTACTAGAAAGTTCTACAAGATCCCAACTTTTATTAGAATACATAGATTCCAACTCTGATTTTATAGCAACTCGCCAAAAATGATCTGCATCCATATCGGTTCACGCTTCCGTGTAGCTTATTGGGTCCAACTCATGTTTAACAGGGATGTCTATAACGGTCTCACCTAAAAAAATATGATTCTGTCGGATTGGATGATAATCTTCCCACTACTATAATATACCGATGCAAGAATCTGTGTACTAGATGATACTGACGCATCAACAGGGAATTCATATATTATTCTCAATCTCTATAATAAGTGTGTTCATATGTGGTACATTTGGTACTCATACCATATTCTCTAACCTTATGCTACTAGGTATGTAATTCACAATATAATCCTCCTATAGATAAACAGTGAGTGTAAACAATCAACTTTTATCGTTGAGATCATAAAATAATCCATCCTAGTGCATTTAGAGTAGCTATCAAATCTATCATGCATATGATCTGTTTCCAACTTACTTGTTTATATCAAGCGCACATGTGCAAGATTACCCCATATGTGCATGTGATTCAAACTAAGATTTAGTCAAAAACACAGCTCAAATGGTATCCTTGAGACAGACTAAGATGTAATGCAGTTTATAATGCACATCGATATTATTAACGCTAAACTTTTAAATGAAAGAGATAATGTAGCATAACTATTCATAGATCTAACCATGTTAAGCGAAATTCTGTTATTCCTATTTGACACCTCAATCCATTGAGCGTCAATTGCGAAAAACTGGTACACAACACCCTCATTGACCATATAGTCTTTGCACTATCCCAAGAAATACTCATATACACGATCAGATCGAAGTGTTTTGATAAGTTTACCTAATTTGTGCTCTACATCAGTCTTGACCCTCTTGGAATATACCAAAAGTATAAGACTTGTGTCGCAACAGGTAAATTTATCCAAAACGTGAGTAATCTTGCTTGGATGTTCATAAGACCACACGTGTCCGTGTGTACCGACTCCAATTGTTCTTTACGTCTATTTCATTTGGCTGATTAAGCCCTTAGAGTTATCTATCATTCAAAACAGGATTCACAAGTTTGGTTTAGGCTCCTCTACCTCACTAGGTAATAAACCTTCTTTGACCAATCTTTGAATCTCATTTTGATTAATTACAACCCAAAAATAGACACCAAAAAAATATAATGAGTCAAGAATAACAAATTTTCTCTTGACACTCAATTTAGAAGATGCAACATTAGTTTCTACATTCTGCAAATCTTAAGAGTTTGTGATTATAATATATTAACCATCTTTCAATGCACCAGAAGCAATCGCATATCTATTCAATTTTATAAAACCAGTTTTACAAAATAACAACACAGTTTTTATAAACCACAAGTGAAACAAAAATTAGATTGCGTCTAACTTTTGTGCATAAAGATAGTTCTTTAATACTAATATCCTCATACTCTCTAATTTCAGATGTAATACTCCCACTGACTTAAGTACAACCTTGGCATCAAGTCAAAAGATAAATATATATCCATATCATCAAGGCTTCTGGATTCCTGAAATCCTTATAATGAATTGCAAACATGTTTAGTGGCTCCAGAATCTATCCATCAGGAATTAATAGATGCAACCACATAACATGGCTCAATGATTAAATATATATTTTCCTATGCCACGTCATTACTTAGATAGCTCGTCCTTTAGTGTCTTAGTTAGCGACAAAAGAAACAGTTTTCTTCGCCTTCAACATACACTGCCTTATTCCCTTTAACCTTTTTGAATACCCATGTTTTGTGCTAGCCTAGTCCTATTATCATCCTTCTTCTTTGCTTTACCCTTCCACTTGGGCCTAGAAGAAAATGGTGTAGACTAGGTTAGATTTATAGAAACGCCCATATTATTAATTATTCCTTCATCTGTTACCAATTCTATAAGAATATCAGTAAGTGTGAACTCAAACTGATTCCTTATTTAGTTTACTCTGAAAGAGCCAAACCAGTTTGGTAACAAGGCAAGAATCATATCAATTTGAAACTTACCATTCAAGTCAGCCCTATTGACCTCCAGTTTAATTTTTTAATAATAAACAATCATTTTCAAAATACAATTTCATACTGGAGTTCCTTAGGCTATCTTGATGGTGTTCAAGTCTGACATAATACGTAGGCATACGCCCTATCTAATCTCACTTAAATATCTCATTAAGTATCTTAAAGTAAATGAATTAGGTATAGGAGTATTAAATACATTTTGTACCCTTACGTTGTGAATAAAATATTTAAGTTCATTTTCCAGTCATTATAAATGAGGTCCACATACATTGAGTATGTTAGCAAGCAGATAAAATGGATTAGACATAATTAATCTGAATATAAATGCATTCATACAATATGTAAGGTAAATTATTAATACTATCATGCATATTTAAAATTAAAATGAGTTTGTTAACCACAAAATATAATAAATCTCAATTGAATAAGAGATCATTATCATTATTGGTGAACAATCCATTTTAATTAATGCGGGTCCCTCAACTCTTTAGTATAATAAATCAACCAATCAATATGTCAATAACTTATCCTATTGGAGGAGTTCATTATTACTATTGTTGAGATTCCTTTGCTATTAGGCGAGCACTTCCATTAAAATAGTATATGGGTCCCTTAACCACTGCATGAAAAATCGGATAACCAATACGCCAATAACTTATTCGGTTGGCGAAATTCATTATTGCTATTGGCGGGCAAATCCCATCATCTCCATATCTCTTAAGACAATGCATTTTCTATCTATATGAAATGATTCCCGATTATATTTAGCCTTTCTAAAATCACCTAGTGTAGACCACTCCGTTGGGAAGCTAACACTATTGATTTTAGATTGAGTGTATAACGTTATTAAAGCTCTAATGAAAAATAAAATATTAAATATCTTGTCATTATAATCTAGACTCTTTAAATCATGCGTAGGGCCTTATTTTTAAAGATCTAATTACAATGAACATTTAATATTATTATTTTCATAAGATAATCATTCTTGTAATATTAAGACTCTTCAAATCATGCGTGGGGCCTTATTTTTGAAGATCTAATTACAATGATGTTAATAACGAAGGCCATGGGACAATGTATAAAAATCCCCGCTCCCACGCAATTTTTAACAATATATAACTAGGGTTTTCTATTCATGATTTAATACATGCAAAATGCCTTGATTTTAATCCAATTAAATTTAGAAAATATATGGATTTTAAATGATTCGCTAATATTTAATTTGAGGCAAAAATAATTTACAAAAATAATTTTTCATTTCCAATAAATGCCCTCAAATTAATTAGCAATCAAATCCAATTTATCTTTATAATTTAATTAATATAAATCAAGCCATTTAGATAAAAATCATGGATCCAATGCATGAACAATCATAATCAGTATTAAATTATTCCATGCATCACATAAATAATCAAACCACAGACAGAAGCAATTTAAATGGTCAATGGATTCAGCTTTTCATATTTAAATATTATTCTTGTTGTACAAACGTCCTTTAACAGTCTGTAAACACCCATAGGAAGCTTGTACGCGTTAGGAGAAGTAAAACGCTGCTTGAAACGAGCCCTGAGGACCTTCTTGAAGCTTCATAGCATTCTTTGATGAATATTACATGGCTTTAATAAATACTTACAATTTGAAATACAATCGAAAAAAAATTAAATTACATCATTGAATTTTCAAACGGCTAAATCAAAGCCTTAATTACATTCATCCAAAGACAAAATTACATTCAATATACCTATAAGCTTCATCCATGGCCCAAACACACATCATCATCCATTCACAATTATACATACATCATCATGTATCAATATATATCAATATATTAATTCATACATCAATATACATTAATAAATAAATATATGCGTATCAAAATTAGATCCATGAATGATGAATTTTGATAAAAACAAGATCTCCAGTAATGAATCAAACCATGCTCTGATACCACTATTGGGAAACGTGCTAGTTTTAAAAACTTTTCGAGAGATTTTGATTCATAGATCTTGATTCATCACATAAAGACAAGTTTTATACAAAAATAAAAATATGATGTGTTATTCAATTAATGGATTGAATACTTACATCAAAGGTCTGAGTAAACCTTTAAATCTTTCCTCTAAAGTGAATGTTCTCACTTATTGTAGATCCCTTAGCAAGATGCCTTCTCCTTGGATCTCCATCTTCTTGGTAATTGTTTTGCCTTTAGGAATCACTCATAAGCCTCCATGAATGACCTTGGAAAACTAGGCTTGTGGGAGCCTCCATTAGATGAGAACATAAACCCTAATTTTCTAGAGAGAGAAAATATATTCCTTTTCTTTTCCTAAAAATCACATAAAAAATATACATAGACCATGTATATTTATAGGCAACATAAAGATAAAGAAAAGGAAACAACAAATTATTCTCAATCTCTAATTCACATGTCTCAAATCTAATATGATTCCAATATCAAGTTGGGCTATGAGTGAGAATCCATTGGGCCTATTATTTTATTGGCTATATTGAATTAATAATTGGCCCGGTCCATGGACCCAATTCAATTAATTCATAAATTAATTTCTACTCCACTAAAAGAAATTAATTGAACTCCAATTAAATAATAAATAACCTCTAAGTCAATATTGCACTTTGACCCCTCTATGCATAATTAGTTATCGGATAAATAAACTCATCAATCCGACTACTTAATTAATATATTTATTTTGGTACCATTGATTATTTCTGGCTCGATCACAATAAAACGTTTATTTGACAAAAATAATAATTTAAATAAATAAATATATAATAAATCATTTTGTCTAAAAACACACGAAGGCTTTCGAATTTACTTTGTGATCAACCATTACCAATACAAAATAAATACAAGTAGTAATGATGCAAATATTGAAAATATAACCCTCTAACTATTAATTACATAACTATCCAAAGTGTCGGTCTAAGGATCCCGAAAAATCCGCCGAACAAATCAAAGTAATTATTAATTAATAAAAGAGTTTATACTTTTCTCATGCTTAAGAGTCAAATGCCATGACAGTGATAGGGAGCAATTGCATACGACGGCTCTCGCAATATATCTCAACCTAACGCGGATCCAGTTCAAGTTTTAATTAATTATGAGTTCATCTATAATTACCGACTATGAACTATTTATGATTACTATTTATATTCATGTATTGATCGCCATCACATGCATATATAAATATCTCTTGTAATTAAGTGGACACTATCAATTCTATAATGAATCGAAACATAATACATTGAATTCACCAATTGTATAAAACATAAATATTTCAGAAACGTCAGGAACTTATGTCACTATAATCCAAATGGGAATTTGTTATGCCAGGGCATATAAATCCCAACAGACGGTACTATGATTCGAGTTGATCCATTAACTATTGCTGCCGCTATGGGATGTCCACACCAATATCCTACCAACTTGGAGTCGGTTTTCACTCATCTGCTAGCTGATTTTACTACTATTCTGATGATCAAATGACTTTGTGCTAGCATTTTTTCCGACCCAAAAAATAATTCAACATCCAAATCAGCTGTTCCACCTCATCTATGGTTCACTCATTCAGTTCTTGCCCATAATGTGTGTCCCATTAGTCATAGGTTCGAGCGTCGGCAAGAATTCTTGCGTGTTTTGTATGCCATACATTTTGGACATTGGGTGTCTTTTCCGGCAATTATCTAGGGGTAGATTAAAAAATTCTTATGATGGCATGATTAAGAAAAATCCAGATAATAACAAGTACTGGGGTTTTCCTTTCCCATTTTTTATTTTTCAATTTATCTCTTCTCAGGGGTATGAAGTTACAGAGGACGAGATGTCTTATTCTCGGAACATTTGCTATGGTGAGAACGAATGGACTCGTAGTCGGTCTCACATGGAAATTAAGGTAGTTGCTACCCTTGGAGAGTTGGCTCGAAAAATTGTAAAGGGAGAACATATTTTACCTGTTAATCCAAATCAGTTGGTTGCCAGAAAAATAATGGAGGATGATCCATATGATGCCGCTGATGACATGCACCCATTATTTGGTGGGTGAGGTGACTCAACTCAGGGCTGAAGTTCAAGAGATTCGTCAGGATCAGAGGACGATGATGGATATGATGCGGGCTCTCATGATCCACAACGGGCTTAATCCCATTGCTCCACTCCTTCCTAAATATCCTGCTCAGGTGCTAGGTTTCTTTTTCTTTGCTTTTTATTATTTTTCTTTAGTTTTCTTTCTTTTCGATTTTGTTGGTGTTTTATTTTGATTTTTGTCCAATGATGACATTGTTCGATTCAAGTTTTGGGGCATAGAGAGTCTTGTTTAAAAAAAAAAAAAAAATTTAATTCAATTCTTTCTTTGACATATTGATTTTAATTCAAGTATTTAAGAATTGTCGAAGGGATTAAGACACTTAAATAATTTTTTAATTATTTTCTGAGATAGTCCTGAATTCATATGTTTTACCTTATGTGGGTTCCATTATATAGTATGATAGGAGTTCTAGTATTTATCAGTCCCTAATGGATTTCACATGCACAGTTGCATACTATAATTTTATTTATGGGTATTTGTATTTTTAGTTGAATTCTGATGACTTGATGGATATGAATTAGTGAACTTTGAAAGTTATTACTATGACATAAAAAATAAAAATAAAAATATATAAATACTTTCATAGAGTAATTGGGTCTCATGCCTCAGTAAGCATAGATTGTTCACATGAAGAAGTGGGGGGTAAGGATAAAGAAAAAAAAAAAAAAAAAAAACCAATTGTATCATGTCATATAAGTAAAAATGTTTTATTTTAGTTGTTCATATTACTACATGACACTATTTAATAAGTTGGTGATGCTATATCATCACTACAAATGTCTCAATTAAGTTTTTCTCGAAAGACACGAAGACTGACAATCCAATTATAAATATTTTTAAATTACAAAACTTTCTTTATTATTATCACTCTCTCTTCCCTTCTTTCCTAACAAAGAAAATAATGTATTATCTCATTCTATTATCTTCCGTTCAATCAAAAACAAAAAAGAAGAAGAAGTAAATGTCTCATTCGTCTCTTATTCTCTCATTTCTATCCAATTTTCTTCTATCCTACCAAACGGAGCATAAGAATCTCCCTAGGCAAATTGTAAATTTGAGTGTCCTCTAGGGCTACAATTTGAACAGATTGGAGGTATAACTAGAATCCAATTCGACTTATTGAATGTTTAAAACTAATTCAAAACTAGCTCGCTTTTCAATCTTAACTATTCAATCTGAGCTCAATCATCCTTTTATTTTTAAACTTGATTTTGTAACTTGGGCTAAAATTTCAGATTAAAAAGTCACCAATCTCCACACTGAAGAGTTAGTTTCAGATTAAATTACTACTAAACACAAAACTCTAAAAACTTATTGCAAACTTTTAATAAATTACAAATAAATTTAAAAAAAAATAATTCTCCATAGTGTTAACATAAATAATAAATTAAGATTAATAAAAAAAAAAGAAGTTGAATAAAAAAGGTGACCATAATTTAAATATTATCTATAATGTATTTAAAATAATATTAAAATTCGGGTTTGGGTTGGGCTTGGGTTGATAACAATCCAAGTACAACTCTAATTAAGTCCAGGTTGAGATTTTTCAATTTAGACCCGTCCTTAATTGTAAAAATATTTGTTGTTGAAGCTCGCAAAAAATTAGGCTAAGCTCGGATTTGATTCGGGTTGCACAACCCAAGTTACAACCCTATTCCTTTCTCACGAAACTCAAAAATACTTGAATTTAAATAATATGCATAATTTGTGAATGAAAATGTATATTCAAAGTTTACCTTGCAGGCTCGTTTAGTTCACAAGGTGGGAAGAGTTACTCTTTTTTAGAAGAAGAAGAAATAGTTTTACCCGAAGAAAACTATATTTACTAAAAGAACAAAAAAGAAAATAGTAACTAAATAGGAATAGACGACTATTTCAAATCAATGTAGTACAATAATATAACAAAACTTCTTGTCATATGTATATATCCTATGATTGTGACCCTACAACTTAATCTAGCATGAAAAATTAGAGTCCTATAAATGGTGCAATGAATGCAACATATTTGAATTATAAGAGAATGATGGTGATACATTCATCGAACGGCGAGGATTTAAAAGTGTTTATAAACCCTATAAATGTAGTTTTGAGATTATGGATAATCAATCATTTGATGTCAAATTAAAGGTGAAGTATTCTCAATTATGAAGAGCACATCAAGTGATGACGTTTTGAGGGCACATCTAGTGATGACTTTTTGAGTCCCTTGGAGTGATTATTAGATATTTTTAGACCTGGGTTATTTAAGTGAGTTGGGTCACTTAAGATTCATGTTCAGATTTTTTTATTAGTTCACTTTTCTTAATTCGATAATTTTGATTTGATTGAATCACATGCGTCAAGAACTATCTTAACTCAGATTGGTTTGACAAATTATATTATTGTAGGACAATGGACAATGCTATACGGGCGAAGTATTCGGTTAAAGACTTTGCATTATAAGAATGCAGCACACAGATGCAAGGGCTGTTGAAGTCTCTTGTGCCCAAGTATTATTCTGCTGAGGCAAATTTTTTTATTTTGTTTTATTTATTATTATTATTATTTTTTTTATAGAGATAAGAGATCGAAAAGTCTCACTTATTTAATAGAAATAGTATCCATGTTGGTTGTTGGCAAATGACGGTGTTTATTTGGAAAGGCCCATTAAAACTTTGGGAACGCAATGATGGACCCACCTTTTGGGCTTAAGCCTTGTACACATGGTGAAGTTTTGGATAGACTGTTTCAAAAGTAAGGGACATTGACATCTTTTACTTAATTTTGAGAATCCTCACTTCACCAAATATTTCAACAAATACAAAATTTCAAGAGATATTTTCATGCCTTTTTTATTATTTTTAAAAGTAAGCTTTTTACAAGTCCATTGACCTGAAAGTTTTATTACTTATACCGAACAAACAAATATTATTCAAAGTGTTTTTAAATTTGAAGAGTCATATTCTGATATTTACATTTTAAATTTTTAAATAATTTCTAAATTTATCATCCTCAGCATAGCTTTGCTTTAGTCTTCACTTTTTCCTCCTATGGTGAACTTCATTCTTTTAATGAATGGAATGATAAAATTACTCTTGAAAACTAGTGTGCAAATATACTCTATTTTTTTTTTTTTTTTGGAGCTAATATCAGAGCGTGCTCAGGCTAGTGGGTGTACGTGAGTTTCCTCATTTGCAGGCATGTCAGGACCATAGGATGATAGTCGGTTTGATTTGTAATTAAGCTGGCCTAGAGGCCGAACTATACAAAACCAAGCAAATATTCCTGGTGATATTGCCACGTGGATAATAATCTTAATCTTAATCTTAATCTTATCTGACTTCAACGATTGTGTAGAGTAGAAATAAGTGTTTCGTTGGTCCTTATAACTTTGTCCCTAAACAAGACTCTACTACTTGGCAAGAACCATTTTTGCATTTTTGTTTGATTGTGTGAGGGAGAGAGAACCTTACAATGATTCAAAGAAAGGTAACTCTTTTCGCGTTGAAGATTGGTTACAAGACTTGATCGCTTTACATGGCTTTGGTCCCAAGTACAATCTACCCTTAACCCAAGCAATAAATGCTATCCTAAATCTGGAATGAAAGTTGTGCTGAAAGCAACAAAGTGCAAGTTTCAAATAAAATAGGGAAAATTACATATAAATGGAGTCAAAGTTTCATATTTACTTAGAGACTGAGTCAAAGTTCCATATTTCTCTAAAATGGATTGCTGAGGTGGCACATGGTTTTTTACTGTTTAAAAAATTGTGGTGTCTAAAATGCCCTTCCCTAATAAAAAAATAGTACCTTCAGTTCAAAAAAGTAGTACCTTCAATTAAAAAAAGTAGTACCTTCGGAGAAAAAATAGTACCTTCGCGAGTGTTTAAAAAACATGGTACCTGGACGCCAAAAAGTAGTACCTTCAGTTCAAAAAAGTAGTACCTTCGAAGAAAAAGTAGTACCTTCGCAGAAGGGTATTTTAGGTATCACAATTTCTAAACAGTAAAAAACCATGTGCCACCTCAGCAATCCATTTTAGAAAAATATAGAATTTTGACTCAGCCTCTAAGTAAATATGGAACTTTAACTCCATTTATATGTAATTTTTCCAATAAAATAAGTGTGAAAGACTATGGTGCAGGACCTTTTCTTAAACATAAATGAGTTTTATTTATAGCTGAGGCCGAGCAATATTAGTCATTAGATTAGATCTTGTATGAATGGTTAAGATGGACTCTAGATGCAAGCTATCATGAGCACGTGCAGAGAGGAAAGTTGAGCTTTGAGCACGAGAGAGGAAAGTTGAGCTTTGATAGGATATTTTGATTGTCGCATTTAATGCAAAGTATAAAACGCCACCTTCGACTTGACAACTTGTCGCCAACTCTATTGCCCTTTTATTTTAGGCATTTGATTACTTCGCTAACTGAACATTTACTTTCCTCACTTTTGCATGCTTGAATGCTGTAATGGACAAAATCAATGGTTCATCGGCCTGACCCTTCTTCGGCCATGAGTTCAGTTCTTATATCTTCAACTCTGGGACTCAACTCCTCTAAGCCCAATGCTCCTTACATATTGTGAGTATGCATGTTAGAGACAATATTGTGACGTTGTTTTGATTTTTTAAATAATAAATAAATAAAAAAACCCTTTTTGAAGGGCAATTATCTTAATTTTTTTTTCTTAAAAATAAAATAAAATAGCTAAAGTATAGAATTTTGGTTCTTGACCTTGTCTCTATTAAAAATAATGGATGGAACATTAAACACTGTAGCATCAATTGAGTGCATGATGGTTGGTGAATTTGTTGTTGATAATCCTCAACTTTAACTTTATTAGAATAATGCTTTTGTACCGAGTCGTGGTTACACATGGATAAAAACACACACACACACACACAGATGGGCAAGCAATCAAATTGAGTATAAAACATGATTTTTTTTTTTAGCAATTAAAAGGTGAAGGATGGGGCCGGCCCTGGCCCAAGGCGACCAAGGCGGTCTTGGGCCTCAGATTTTAGAGGGCCTCAAATTTTGAGGCCCATAGGGGATTAAAAAAAAAAAAAAGTTAGGGCAAGTTTCAGACGACACAATCTGCTTCGACACTCCGCAGGGCTATCGCCTCAGATGACAAGGTATGTTCATCCTCTTTCTCTCTTCTCTTTCCTTTTGCATGAATCGATCTTTTATATATGTTTCTTTCTTTCGCTCATCTCATCATTTGATTTGTTCTAACTTTGGTTCATTTGATTCGGGCCTTCACCTTTGTTCCAATTGTGAAAAGTAGCTAGGGTTTTGTGTGTGTGTGTGTGTGTGTGTGTCACTGTGTGTGATGGCTATCAAAAGCTGAATGAATATATTATGGTTCTCTTAGTATTTTAATAAATGTGTGCCTTTCTACATGTGTCTTCCATGGCGATCGAGTCCATAATCTATGGCAGCTACTTTTTTTTTTTCCTCATAATTTTTTGCATTTTCACATTCAATCCCACAAAAATTAAGGATCCCTTCTAGTGGGTTGAGGTAATAATTAACTTTTTCCATCTCTAAATTATGCTCATACTTAAAAGTGCCAAATTATGGGTTTTTTTATTTTTATTTTTGTTTTTATGTGAAGATACATACCACCATTATTGATGTTATTTGAAGTTGGCTCAGCTAGAATTTCAGTTAATACTACTGTCAAAGCACTTGCCTTCAGAATGTACAAACACATGGAAATCAAGAGCAGGCTTTAACAAACCAAAAGTTAATGGTTTTTTCTATTAATTTGCACAGGTCTTCTGTACCAATGATCAATCAATCACTGCGGGAAATCGGCTCCCAAAAAAAACACACACACAAAGTGTAGTATAGTTAATATAAAGAGTGAAAGACAAAACTATATATGATAGTGGATGCCAGGTATAACCTAAAAGTCCCCCTACTTCAGTACTACAAGTTCAGCCTCCTATATATATATAGTCACCTCATCTCCACATATTTTTGTTATCTGTAATCATCAAATTTTAGTAGCTATATAAACAATGAATGTAAAAGAAGCTGCAGTTTTCTGTTCTCTAGTAAACTGTTCTCTTCATTTTTTATTTTGTACCTGTGAAAATTTCGCACTCTTTAATTGATAAATTTATTGTTATTAGTTAGCTGTCTTATGCACACTACACATGCGCAAAATTATTTATTGGTGGTGATAAAAATTTATAGTTCTTAGTTAGTTGTCTTAAGCACACTGTACAGACGCACAATTATTTATTGGTGGTGATAGATTTATACTTATTAGTTAGTTGTCTTATGCACACTATACAGGCACACAATTATTTGTTAGTGGTGATAAATTTATAGTTATTAGTTAGTAGTCTTGTGCACAATGCATAGGGGCACAATTATATTAGCTATAGAATTTGAAAACATCATGTTAAAATTTCGCACTCTTATAATTCTTTTTTGCATGTGTGAAGCTCAAGGGCCTCACATTTGAAAGTTCGCCTAGGGCCTCTCAAAATATTTGGAATCTCAGGGCCGGCCCTGAGTGAACCAGAAGAGTTTTTGGCGACAGAGTGAGAGAATGTCGAAGAAGAACAACTTAGCTCTCACAAGGAAAGCGCACGAATTCGACCTCAGAAGTAAAAATCTTTCAAACCCTTTTCTCTCTTTTCAGTATATATAAGCACATAGATGTTACAAGTCTGTAATCATCTTATTCAGTTTGTTCTTTTTTCTGTTTGGCAAATTAGGAGAGAAAGAAGAGAGAGAAAAGAAGGCAATGAAGTTGCGGGCGAAGAAGAACAAGATGAAGGTATATCTCTATCGTTCTCTCGTTGCTGTTATGCTTTGTTTGTCAAATGCATTTATTTTAAATTTTTGTTTAGCTCTTTCGGTGAATTTCATTCTATCATCTAATTTTGTTTCCTTTTATAAACTATCTGTAGTTTATTTCAAGAGAAGCTAGACAATAATTAGAGCAGTATTTCAATATATACTTGGTGTTTTTGAGAGGAATAATGGTTCAAAGCAAGAACTAAATTGTCTAGATAGGTGTGAAATTAACCCCCCCTTTTATGTAATATGTATAATTTTTATAATTTAGTTCGTTTTCGATTGTTTGAAAGTATTGGTGTCTGGGAATTATGTGCTTAGGTGGATGGTAGTGACAAGAAGAAAAAGAAGGGTGCAAGTGGTTTTCAAGTTAGGAAGAAAAAGGTGAAGACCAAACTGACGGCCTTGGCTAAAGCGAAAGCTGCACAGGCGATGGAGGTTGACAAATGAGGTTCTGCATGATTCAATTAGTTATATTTAAGAGTTATCAGTTACAGATGGTATGCTGCAAGATTATTTGTTTCTTTTGTGGTTTGTAACTTAACATGTTTATATATGGTATACAATGGCATTTTGGTCTTCCTTTTTATGTGGTCCTGTTTTTGAATTGATAGTTTATATCAGGTTTCAAACAACATGAATGGTTACGGCTCTGGCCCAGTTATTGTCTAAAGTAGGTGGCAAACCATAGTTTTCCATATTGGCGAAGTTTTTGTGACTTAGGCTAGTACGAAACTGTGAGAATCAAAATCACGCAAGAGTCGACCAAGTCGCTAGGGAATCGGTCGAGTCTCATCCGAGTCCCTTGGAAATTGACCGAGTCAGCACATTTGATATTGTGCAACGTCGCGAAAATTTGATGACCGTGACAACTGATCCCATGACGTTATTCCTGATATGGCCCCTTTTCGTTACATCTTATCTGCTGCGTTGGCGGCCGCCCCTTGAGCCCTGGTGCAAAGTAAATTTCTATGAATCATTTTTGTCCACTAAATTTTTTTCTACAATCAATAAATATGAAAATTGCCTAGGAAAGTAAACCATAGTTTTAATTACTATATAGGGAAGGAAATATTATGGTGGGAGAGCTTAATCTTTAGTTTGCCAGAATTTGGTGATAGAAGAAGCGTTTCCCCCGAACCATTTTTCCCTATTAGCAAGCTTTCAGAATTCTTTTTTCCCTTTGGTTTGGATAGGTGATAGGCTCTGTTACATGAACTCTTCAAAAGTCGGACACGAACCCCTTAGACATGGGTATGGAATATGTGTCCAACACTTTTGGTTGGACATGTACTTAAAAAGCATATCCAATCATTCAATGACATTATATTATTACTTTAAAATGAGTTAAATGCCTATATTGAACATTCTATTAGAGAAAAACATTACTTTATTCTAAAAAATAAAATAAAGTAATTAATAAAATGAATATTTAGACGTGTCCGTGTGTCCTTCTGTTTGGAGATTTGACATGTCCGACGCATGGATACATACCAGTGTCCGACACTTGTACCCGAGTCCATGTAACATAGGCGATAGTTTTCGAACCTTTGCATCTGGTCGAAAGGTAACCCCCAATTTATCACTAGGCCAAGCCACTAGTTGAAATGTTAGTGTGGTGTTGTTTTGTGAGGTGATTTTTGCATAATTTCTGCTTTGATGGATGAATATGGTGCTAGTGATGGTGCAGATAGTATTGTGTGGCAATCCTGCGAGTGTTTTATGATTGTAGAAGACATGGGAAACCATTTGATGCAATGATTACATGGTTTTCTGTTCACATGTTTCACCTGGGAGCTATATAATAGATATTGATGGCTACTAGGACAACCTGTTGCGATCATGCTTGAGTAGTCATGACTTAAAACTCTAACACTTGCCTGCTTGACGCTTGTAGGTGCAAATAAAATTTCGTGTCGGAATGCAATAGCGATGGTGTGGTGGCCGGAGGTGGATATGATGAGGAGGGCAGCATTTGTGTGGTGAGGTATAGATGAAAGTGAGGTGGACGTGGAGGTAAAGGTGGTGGTTGCATTGGTAAGAAGCGGCGTCATGGTCCTGTAGAGATGGTCTTAGTATTTGTGATGGTAAAGATTGTAGTAGTGAGAAGCAAATTGCACCTCAATGTAATGAAGGTGGGAATGGTGGCAATATTGAAGATGGTAATGATGGCAAAGGTGAAGGTGGTAATGGTAGTGACAGCAAGTGCTAGTGTTGGAAAGAGGGGTATTGCTTGAAGAATTTCTTAGGACGGTAGCTAAAATAAGTTGGATTTACAAGTCCTAACTAAAGGCTTAGAATTGTCAAGTTGTGTTATATCATGGAGTTCAGAGTCTTTAGAAATTAGACTCATCTAAATAGGGTGCAAGTGAAATTCAAGGATACTACTGGTGCAGGAACATTGCATCCAAGCCAAGATTCCAGATCCTTGCAATCAGTGTTTTTGAGAATACATTGGACCTCATAGAAAAAGAATTTGATGGAAAAGCTTATCTAAACTACTTTGAATCACCAATATAAGTTATACCAAGCTTTCCTTCCATGCCAAAATACAAATCTTTCTACATCAAAAAGGCTGAAGAGTGCTCTCTTGATGCTTGCATGCTTGACTCTGCAGTTAAAGAGATACCTCCAGTTGTTGAAATTTCTAATATTAGGTGGCTGAGACAAGGAAGGATAAGTACGTGTCGAGGCTCCGCAAAAAAATAAAAGAAATACTACATTTTAATATAGATTTATGCTATACAGGGAAAATGCATTTTTTATATGGATTTAGTCCATGTCGTCTTCTACTAGCATGTTTGAAAAACATTAATAAGGGATTCCCTTGAGAGGGTTGGAAAAGCTTGCAGCCTTTTGGAAATGGGCTTTCTCAATGGTTGTAATTAGGATGGGTATGCCCCTCCTTTGCTATCCTGTATAGCTGTTTGTTGCAATCAAAGTTTACTTATGAAAATAAATAAATAAATTAAAAAATAATAATAATAATAATAAAAGAAAAGAAAAATGGAGCCTAAGAAAAAAGAATCTCCCAAGTCCTTTCATGTCAAGTTTTTACTGGATTCAACAGTACTAGAAAACAACATATCATTGGGAAAATAAGTTACCTCTGTTGTCCTAAAAGACTATACTTGCCCCATATAGAATAGTTGTACTCTTACTGTATCTTGACAAACATATCCAGGAATAATAATAATAATAATAAAACCATCTTCAGCAATTAAAGCTATTTCTGGAAGAAAAAGAAATACACAAATTCTATTTTCTTCATTTTCAAGTGTACTTCAATACAAGACCCAATTCTAAGACTTTCATTGCAGATTTACAAATTCAGTCACCAGCACAGCCTTAACCTCTATTTCTGCAACATTTCTGCAACAGGTTCAAATTTTCGCTCTAGCCAATAAACCACAGTTACGGTAAGCAAAATTTGCTACCAATCCCTGATCTCTGCTGCTTCTCATCGAACATAAATTAATAGTTACAAAAAGCTCAAAATTCAAAACAATTTGAAGTTTTCAAAAAGGGGACTAAAAGAAAAATGAAATTAACAAAAATATTTTTTAATTTCAACTGAATCTACATTACTCGCACCAAGATGTCCTTCAGCTATTAGCTTTGGCCTCTACTGCTCAAAACAGGCATTGAAATGCCATTATTTGACCGTTCGTTCAATCAAATCTATAACTCAAGGAACAAACAAAATGGGAAGACAAAATTCAACACTAAGGGCAAGTGCACACAACTTGATTGTGCTCGTGCTGGCCCATATTTAATTACTTGGAGTGCTTCCTCCGTCACATGATTCAGCTGTCTTAATATTCTCAGCTGCTGCCTTGCTTAAACCCAGTTTTTCTAATTCATTCGAGAAACTATTAACATCAGCACGATTAATTATATACGGGCTGTGGACAGGAGCAGGAAATGAACCATTTGTCACCTCTTCTTTGTACTCCAAAAGAGCTTTATTGATGACATCTCCGACATGTGCATGCTGCTTACAGAATTTTGGAGTTACCTGCAAAAGGTGGAGAAACCCTTTCCTAGTTATACAACTCCATAAAAGAAGGGAAGATCATCAATCAAGCCAGAATGGCAAACTGGCATTAGGGGAAGTAACCTTCGCATGATGTGGATGCTGCATCATTCCCAGTAGATCATGGAAACCAAGACCTGCAAAAACAATGGAAGTAATCAATACCAAAACAGCAACCGGCCACATCAAAAATTCAATTAATCATCCCCATTTCTAATAAAAGCAAGTAGAACGGGCAGGCATGATTGTATTAGTTAGATGATACGATATATGACACACCAGTGCCTCCTAGAAGTAACCTATATGATGTCCTTTGAGATCAATACCATCACTCCTCGGTAATTTATACCTGAGAAAAGAAATAGTGAAAATGAAAAAGGATATCCTTCCTTGAATGCAATTTAGAAATACAAATGCACTAGAAAAAAGAAATTCTGGTATTCAATTATTGGAAAGTAATTCAAAATCAATTTTGCCAATGTGAACAAACTGTAAAAATGAAACATAAAATTTAACTAGTATCAGTGCATTTGGATGTAGAATTTATAATTTGTTTAGCAAAAGTCACAATGCCCAAAATGGATAATTGAATCACTTCCGAAAAGAACACCAAAAGAACTGGAGGAACAGGGATGTGTTTGTGGTCTACTCGACATGTTCCATCAGGATGGAACTGCTAGTCAACAATAAGCAAGGATTTCCTTCGTCGAAGGAATAACATAAAATCTCAAAAACTAAAAAGGAATTGTGAAAAAAATATAAAAAAAAATCGGCTGTTGAATCACAGGGCAGGAAGAATCCTCTGACTGAACCATTTGATAATAATGACCAAAAAAATAGAAATCAGATAGTCTATGTCAAACCTGCATACCCTTGCTACAAGTTTCTGAACTCCTAGAATTCTACATATATAATTGTGACAATCATAAGTTTCACGTGTTCTGAAAATCAATTTTTACAGCTTAAAGGGCAATAGTTTGGATGTAGAGAAATTATTATAACCCACAAAATTCATGATATTGCTGAATGAACCATTGGACTGATTGATTCTCTAGTTCTCTACTATAGTGTTGACTGTTGAACATTGTACTCCCTCCGTCCCAGTTTAAGTGAAATTGTGAGTCACAGTTCCCAATGACGACACTTAAACTGGGCCGAAGGGAGTATTTGATTACTCTACTCGCAAGAACTAACCATATTTAAACTTTGGGATGATCTTTCCATGCAAAACTACAATTATATTTTGCAAGTAAAACAAACGCACAAGGATATGATATCACAAAATCAGTCATTACAAAATAAAAGCAATGACCCATTAGACTACAATCTATTTATAGCAATCTGAATAAATACACACACAAATATAATCCATTTCTGTTAGCAAAAGGAATGATGCGAGCTTGGAAATCAACTAACCTGCCCACTGCAGAAAGGCCCAGCTCCAATGCCAATTGTGGGAATACGAAGAGCAGAGGTTGCAGCTGCAGCCACGGGAGCAGGAACGCATTCCAGAATGACAGAAAAACACCCAGCTTCCTGTAAGGCAAGCCAAGTTTCCACAACCTGCAAAAAAGAAATCCAATTTAACATAATCCATTGAAAAACAGAGAGATTTCATGAGTGCGCTTCTATTTCCCTATGTATGTATCTACTTATGTGTAGAGCAAGTCTATGTTGAAGGGCCATGAGAGCACCCCATAATAGATTTTTTCCTTATGTGCATATGCATTTGTGTGAAGAGAGACCTTGACAGCACTGGCAACATTTTTCCCTAGAGGCCTAAACCCTCCAAAAACACTAATGGCCTGAGGAGTAAGTCCCACATGCCCCATAACTGCAATTCCAGCCTCAACAATAGATTTTGCTGCAGTAATTCTCGAAGGAGACCCTCCTTACAATTTAATCACATCCATTCCTCCTTCCTTCAAAATCCTAACTGCTGTATCAACCGCCTGCTCATAATTAAAACTGCAACATCACCAACCATGACACATTCAAGCCCAATCTCAACACCAAAACACACACCATTCACACAATTCAACAATGCTTCATTTAGTTGCCAATAAAATGTAGAAAAGGAGAACATAAATCTAAAAAGTATGAATCTTTATTATTTGACACAAAGATAACTAACATAAAATACCCTTTTTTGCTTTAAATATTTGTAATGTTTGGATAGTGTTTGCAAATTACTTTCCATGTTTTTTTAGGCAAACATCAAATTAAATTTCGTTTTTTAAACCAATTCTAAGTTCCAAATTCTACTGCAAATTATTTAGCACTTGCAGACATACAATTCTTGGCACAAAAGTCAATGCAAGATCCATTTTTAAAACCAATAAAACAACAGCAGATAGAATATAATAGTATTAATTCTAGACAGAAAATAGTCCAAATTTGCTTGTTTTGTTTCTAGTCTCTCCTAAAAACAGTACCTTTAAAGACGGCCACAAACATGCCCAAAAGAAACTACTAATTTTTTTATTTTTTATTTTTACTATCCCTCCATTTTCTCATTAACCAAAGACAATTGATCATTACCTGATGAGCACTGGACTCGTATGTTCCGAATGGAAGGTCCCCAATAAGCAGAGGCCTCTTGGCTCCGTGAGCCACCGCGCGACAATGCACGAGCATCTCGTCTAAAGTTATGGGCAAGGTGGTGTCGTGGCCGTGGACCACCATGGAGGCAGAGTCGCCGACGAGGCACACGTCGATTCCGGCGGTATCGAGATGGACCGCCGAGGGGTAGTTATACGCGGTCACCATGGTTATAGGCTCACCCTTGCGGTGCTTTTGCCCTAGATAGGTCAGGGCGACTCTCTGGTTAGGGTCTTGGGGCTTTGGTCCACTGTAGACGGTGTTTTCGGGGACATTGCTCATACATCATGGAAAAAATGAAATGTGAAGAGTGCCATTGGATTGATTGATGGGTTTGGAGGTATAGAGAGAGAAAGAGGAGAGATGTGAATGCGGGTTGTTGATACTAGTTAAATAAAAATAGAGATGGAGGTGATTGGGGAGGCTGAAATGATTTGCCCTAAAATTTTTTTTTTTTTGTCTGGTGGCCTGTCATCCATGGGCCTTTGGATTAAAAATTAATCAACGGCTGTGGAGGCTTGTTTAGGTATGACGCGGATCGATCCCACCTTCGAAAAGTTTGAATGATAGCCTATGGATTAAAAATTAATCGACGGTTGTGGAGGCTATGACGCGGATCCGTAGCATGATATCAATTAAGGAATTTTAAAGCAGCTATTGAGGGGCTGGAGTCTTCTCCATTCTCTGGGTGAGTCACATCTAATATTATGGTTGGTATGTCGCTGACTAACAGAATCCTATAGCTGATAGCATCCAGAAGAACATACAGTGTTTCTACCACCCATCTGCACCATCAATAAGAACACTTAAAAAGTTGGCAATATTATGAATTCAATTGATCTGGAATTAAGAATAAATTTGATAAATAATGTGAGAAGAGTATGAAAGCCCAAGCTAGATGCAGCAATGGCAAATATATCAGGGAAAAAATGTCGATGAAGTTTGAAAACAACATGTAGAACACATGAAATATATCAGTTTCAAGCATGCAGGCATACTCAGAGAGTGAAATGTGAAATTTAAAGTAGTGTCCATAAGGAGATATATATATATATATATATATATAACTTAGGGCCGGCCTTTCGATTCCAAATATTTTGAGAGGCCCTAGGCGAACTTTCAAATTTGAGGCCCTAGAGTTTCACACGCACAAAAAAGAATTCTAAGAGTGCGAAAATTTAACACGATGTTTTCAAATTCAATAGCTAATATAATTGTGCCCTTGTGCATTGTGCATTAACTAATAACTATAAAATTATCACCATCAACAAATAATTGTGCACCTATACAGTGTGCATAAGACAACTAACTAATAAGTATAAATCTATCACTACCAATAAATAATTGTGCGTCTGTGCAATGTGCTTAAGACAACTAACTAATAACTATAAATTTTTATCACCACCAATAAATAATTGTGCGCAAATTGTGCGCATGTGCAGTGTGCATAGGACAACTAACTAATAACAATAAATTTATCAATTAAAGAGTGCGAAATTTTCACAGGCACAAAATAAAAAATGAAAAGAACAGTTTACTAGAGAACAGAAAACTGCAACTTCTTTTACATTCATTGTTTATATAGCTACTAAAATTTTGATGATTACAGATGACAAAAATATGTGGAGATGAGGTGACTATATATATATATAGGAGGCTGAACTTGTAGTACTGAAGAAGTAATGGGACTTTTAGGTTATATGTGGCATCCACTATCATATAAAGTTTTGTCTTTCACTCTTTATATTAACTACACTACACTTTGTGTGTGTTTTTTTTTGGGAGCCAATTACCCGCAGTGATTGATTGATCATTGCTACAGAAGACCTGTGCAAATTAATAGAAAAAACAATTAACTTTTGTTTTGTTAAAGCCTGCTCTTGATTTCCATGTGTTTGTACATTCTGATGGCAAGTGCTTTGACAGTATTATTAACTGAAATTCTAGCTGAGCCAACTTCAAATAACATAAATAATGGTGGTATGTATCTTCATATAAAAACAAAATAAAAATAAAAAAAAAAACCCTTAATTTGGCACTTCTAAGTATGAGCATAATTTAGAGATGGAAAAAGTTAATTATTACCTCAACCCACTAGAAGGGATCCTTAATTTTCGTGGGATTGGATGTGAAAATGCAAAAAATTATGAGGAAAAGGGGTATGGTTGCTGCTGTTGTGAGATTGGAGTGGACTTAGGGAGAGTAAAAAAAAAAAGTAGCTGCCATAGATTATGGACTCGATCGCCATGAAAGACACATGTAGAAAGGCACGCATTTATTTAAATAGTAAGAGAACCATAATATATTCATTCAGCTTTTGATAGCCATCACACACAGTGACACACACACACACACACAAAACCCTAGCTACTTTTCACTATTGGAACAAAGGTAAAGGCCCGAATCAAACGAACCAAAGTTAGAACAAATCAAATGATGAGATGAACGAACGAAAGAAAGAAACATATATAAAAGATGGATTCATGCAAAAGGAGAGAGAAGAGAGAGAGAGAGGGGATGAACATACCTTGTCACCTGAGGAGATAGCCCTGCGGAGTGTCGATGCAGATTGTGTCCTCTGAAACTTGCCCTAACTTTTTTTTATTTTTTTATTTTTCCATCCCCTATGGGCCTTGAGGCCCTCTAAAATCTGAGGCCCAAGACGGTCGCCTTGGGCCAGGGCCGGCCCTGGGAAAGGCCCATTGAAACTTGGGGAACACAATGATGGACCCACCTTTTGGGCTTAAGCCTTGTACACATGGTGATGTTTTGGATAGATTGAAATATTTGGTGAAGTGAGGAAATCAACAAATACAAAATTTCAAGAGATATTTTCATGCCTTATTTATTTATTTTTTTTATTTTCAAACGGAATATATATATTTTTTTTATACAGAACAAATAAATATTATTCAAAGTGTTTTTAAATTTGAAGAGTCATATTATGATATTTACATTTTAAATTTTAGAATAGTTTCTAAATTTATCATCCTCAGCATAGCTTTGCTTTAGGCTTCACTTTTTTCCTCGTGTAGTGAACTTCATTCTTTTAATGAATGGAATGATAAAATTACTTTATAGTCGGTTCGATTTGTAACTAAGTTGGCCTTGAGGCCGAACGATACACAGCCTAGCAAATATTTTTGGTGCTGCTGTCACGTGGACTGTAGTCTTAACATTATTTGACTTTAACAGTTGTGTAGAACAAAAATATGCTTCTCGTTGGTCCTTATAACTTTGACCCTAAACAGAGGCTCGACTACTTAGTAAGAACCATTTTTGTAATTTATTTATTATTTATTATTTTTATTTTTATTATTTTTTATTTTTTATTGTGTGGGAGTGAGAGACCTTACAATGATTCAAAGAAAAGTTAACTCTTTCGCGTTTAACAATTACAATAGGTGAAGATTGGTTATCAGACCTGATCGCTTTACATGGCTTTGGTCCTAAGTACAGTCTACCCTTAACCCAAGCAATAAATGCTATCCTGAATCTGGAATGAAAATTGTGCTGGAATAAATGCTTTTGTCAGAACTGAAAGCATCAAAGTGCAAGTCTCGCCAAAGGCAACATCTTTTGTAGAAGAGAGAGAGAGAGTGCAAGTTTTTTCAAAGCCAACATCTTTTGTAGAACAGAGAGAGACAACATCTTTTGTGAAACAGAGAGAGAAACACACAACAATATGAAATGTCAGGTGTATTAGGGTAGGATCTTTTCTCAAAAATAAATGAGTTTTATTTATAGCTGAGGCCAAGAAATATTAATCATTGGATTAGATATTGTATGAACGACTAGGATGATCTATAGTTGCAAGCTATCATGAGCACGTGTAGAGAGGAAAGTTGAGCTTTGATGGAACATTTTGATTGCCGTATTTAATGCAAAGTATAAAATACTATCTACGACTTGATAATCTGTCACCGGCTCTATTGCCCCTTTATTCTAGGCATTCGAGTACTTTGCTAACCGAACATTTCACTTCCCTTACTTCGGCAAGCTTGAGTGCTTTAACAGACAAAATCAATGGTTCACAGGCATGACCTTTCTTCGGCCATGAGTTCAATTCTTATATTTTCAACTCAGGGACTCAGCTCCTCTAAGAGGCTCCTTCCATATTGTGAGTATGCATGTTTGGGGTGATATTGTGAGTATATATACATTTGTTTTGCCTTTCTAAATAATAAATAAATATCCTTTTTGAAGGGCAATTATGTTTTTTTTTTTTTTTCTTAAAATAAAATAAAATAGCTAAAGTAGAGAATTTTGGTTCTTGACTTTGTCTCTATTAAAAATAATGGATGGAACTCAAACACCACATTAAATACTGTAGCATCAATTGAGTGCATGGTTTTGTACTGAGTAGTGGTTACATATGGATAAAGAGGGCACCTGTGTGTGACTCTGTGTACACACACACACACACACACACACACACACACACACACATATAGAGAGAGAGAGAGAGAGAGATGGGCAAGCAACTAACCTGCAAAAAGGAAGAGCATGCATATGCTTTTATTCTAATTTGTACAAGTTGCCCTACTCACCATTCATCCAATTCTCCATCAAATGGATGATCCATCATTTATGTTCAAGAAACCAACAACATTTTGCATTATTAGGAATTCTGGCATCAAATTTCACCACTTGGATGTGATAAGGTATTAGGTACCTTTTGTATGGATTGAAAAATGAAATCAACACTGACTTTTTTATTTTTATTTTTATTTTTATTTTTTGGGCAATTTAAGGGAGAGGGAACTCGAAAGTGTTAGCCGCAGATAATAATGTCCGAGGAATAATAATTTAGTTATGTGGAACAATGTGGCAAGGACAATTTTCAAAAATCTTTTAACTTTGTCAACCACCCTTAAATTCACAATAAAATAAAAAAACTAATTTTTTATAGAATAAAATTGAATATTCTTATGTGAGCTTTCCTCAATTGTTGAAGGCATGAGATCGCTTGTAGCCTTTTCCTCTAGTTTAATGTTGTTTAAGAAAGTTAAAGATTAAATAGTGAAAATTTTAAGGGTAAATTTTTTTATTGTAGTAATTAAAAATTAAGATTTTTTTGATATATATTTTTCAAAATCTTAAAAGTGTTCAATATTCAATAATACTCGTAAGTGAAATCTCTTGTCAATTGAAATGTTCTTCATGATATTAGACTTGTTAACGGATCGTATTCGGATCGGATCTGACCTGATCCGATAAGTCTTTTATTTGATTCGATAATTCAACAAATTGTTTGTAAGTAAATCCATATCCAATTTGTTAATAAACAGATATGTGATCTAATAATCTGATTCGATATATGTGTAGTCTTTTTTTGTTAAAAAAAAATGAAATTAATGTCAAAAAAGAATAAAAAAAACAATGAATATCGAAAAAAAAAAAAAAGGATATAAAAACAAAAGATAAATAAAATATGAAAGGAAAAGAAATAAAAAAAATATAGACCATTTACACTTTGTAAATGAATAAATATTATGACATTATTAGTATGTATGGTATTGATATATATATAATATAAAATATTATGATATATATATAATTTTATTCGGATCAGATTATTATTGAATCGGATCAGCATAATCAATATCCGATTTATTAAACTAACGGGTTATCGAATTTGAATCGTAATCCAATTATTAATTTTTTTGTTCAATTCATATTCGACTAATCAGATTCGGATCAGAATTCAATTCATTGACATGTCTTCGTGATATTTCGTGCTTAATTGAATAAACATTTAATTCGATTTATCAAACAACACAAGAAAACAAAAATATTGCATTAATTGTCTTTAATCCGACAATATTTACCTACTGAGTTGGAAGTTTTTACTCACCATAAAAAAAAATAAAAAATTTGAGAGACTATCAATAAGATCCGAAGAAAATATTAATCTAACTCTATTTACCACCCTACTCTATTGGTAGACGAAATCTAATATGATTTTTTTTTTTTTTTTTTCAGTAAACTTAAAAGAGAGATTAATGTACATTAACGAAACCTTAAAAAGACTAATGAAAAAAAAAAAAAAAAAATCGAAACACTTGCATGGAGAGAGGTTAAGAAAACTAGACACATAATGACTTTCCCAAATAAAAAACAATATATTATTTTAGACAGAAGGCGTGTAGAACCAAAAGTCAACTTTGGTTGCTAGACAAAATCATAGTAAATTAACTTCTACGTTACAGTTATGAAATCGGAAACAATCACTTCCAGTTTGACTCTGGAAGTATTGTTTAAACTAACCTAGACTAAAATAAAAAAATTTAAATTTGTAAAAAATAAAAATAAAAAATAGCAAAATCTTTCTTAGGCCAAAAATTCAAATACTGTATTATGTTTGGAACACTGAATCAACAGTTTTAATTTATTTAATTTTGATTTTAAAACTTCAATTTAGTGGAACAAAGCATAAAAATAAAACATGATTCTAACCTTAATTTTACAAATAAATAATTATTACTTATTAAATGATATAACTGTTCTTTCAGATTCTTATCCTTATTTCTAATATTTAATATTTTAAGTCTCTTTTGAAAAGATAAAAAACAGAAAAAATATTAAATGATTAAAAAAAATTAAAAATATATAAAAAAAGTACTTATGACATTATAAAATAAGAAATAATGCATTAATTAATTTAAGAACTTTTTTATTATTTTCTTTTAAAAAAAAATTAAAAATGTATTAAAAGAATAGTTATGACATTATAAAATAAAAAATAGTACATTAATTAATTAGAAAACCTTTTTATTATTTTCTTTAAAAATAAAAAATAAATATAATATATTTAAATAAAAGTGGAGTTAAAAAATCACCTCTCAATATAAATAAATTCGGTTTTAAACAACCCAAACAGAACCCATTTATAAGTCCAACAATGTTTTCGTCACAGTTTTGTCCATTTGCTCGTAACGTAACCAAATTAACAAACAATACAATAATACAAAACAAGGCTTCGTTGAGTGGTTTTTAGAGAGAGAGAAGAGAGAGAGAGAAAGAGTGTGGGCGATGGAAGCGAAGCACAACAGTGTCCGTCGCTCTCTCTCTGTCTCAGTCGAATCGCTCCTTTTATTCCATTCTCTCTTCTCCTTCAAGTTTCTTCTCTCACCCCTTCATAAATTCCAACACTAATACTTTCTCTCTCTACGTATACATACATACATACATACATACCATATATATATATATTTGTGTATGTATCGACATTTTGATCTGACAATTTTTTTCGTTACTCAATCCATTTCCTGAACAGTGCAATGCTCGGATTAGAGCTCTGTTTCAAGGATTTGTTTGATTCTGACTCAGATGAGCTTCGATTCGACAACTCTTTGAATTCGAGTTGCTTCGTGAAGGGAGGGTTGTTTCTCGAATCAGATGTTCCATCTTCGTTTGTTTCGTTTCTTCTGACGAACAACTCTTCTTCGGGTAGTGTTTCGAGGTCTTTCTCGTGTTCCCGGAGGGCTCGCCGGAGGGCGATCGGTTTGGAGGGATTCCGGCGAGGGAGGGGAGGCGGCGGCGGGTTTTTGTCGGTGAGCTTGTCGATTAAGGGGAGTGGGGATGGGGAAGGGCTTGTTCGGGAATCGAGTGAAATTTTGGGGCAAAATGGAGATAAAAGTGGGGAGGAAGAGACCGTTGTGTTTGAAGAAGAGAAGAAACAACGGAAAGCTGGGTTGCAGGGAGGAAGAGCTGCCTTCAACACCACCAAGCATCTCTGGGCTGGAGCTGTAGCTGCTATGGTTTCAAGGTGTTCTTCTTTCTCTATCTCTCTCTATATAATGTATATATTATATATATTTCCTCTTAGTGCTATATGTTTGCCATTTAATTGTGGATTCACAGTTGTTGTTGGACTATACTGATCTATCAAAAAAAATAAAAAAAATAAAAAGAGTCAATGGACTACATCTGGTTTTCTCTTGGACCGTGCTTCTTTTCTTAGCTTGTGTTAATTACGACATTCGAGTTCTCTACGTATGGTTAGACTTTGAGCATGAAGCCAAAAAATAAGATTTGTTTATTTGAGAATATTTTGTTAGATAAAAAGTTATTTTTTTATTTTATTTTATTTATTTATTTATTTCAACAAATTAATTAATAAAAAGATTTTAATTTTTTTTCCTTTAAGTAAAAAAATTGCTCCTGTGTTCTTTATATACTACCTTACCAGGCAGAGAGAATGATGGGTTTCATTGCACTGCAGAGGATTTCCTCAATTTTACTGCAAATACCAGTGCAAGGGATTTCTTTGAACCGGCACCTTAGGATAGAATAGGGGGTTCACTTATTAATTGGGAAGTTTGCTTCTCTTGCTTATTGGATTCTTGTGATTTTGGCGATACTTAATGTAATTATAGAATTAAAAAGCTGTATTTGTGCTCGGAATTGTTTTAGAAGTTAGTTAGCCAATCAGGACGGTTGTATTTTCGTTAGTCATGCATGGCATTTGTGGAAATTGGGATGCCTATGCTGAATACTGATTACTTGGGGCATTGCCAAGATCATTTTTATGTAGTGTCCAATCACTTGTTAGACCTATCCCATATGCTTAAATCTTACTATGTCCTCTCATGTTTTTGAATGTTCATAACCTCACCCGCACCCCAGCCACCCTTCTTTCCAATACAATCTGTTTATGAGACAGAAGGTCATTCTTTCAGGAATGCATGGCATATTTTTAATTTGTTCCGGTTACTAATTCATTTTTAGCCTTAGCAATACTGTTCCATTGCTTCACATCTTGGTGAAAGATTAAGGCATATGAAGCCTTCATTACCATGAGTTGGTAACGGACATTAGGAGCCGACCCCAAAATGCGCGTCATGAAAAACTATGTTTTTGGCTAAGTGTGAAAAATGAATTTTTGAAATAATGGTTATTTCAAAATAATTTTTCCCAGTAATTACTCCTTACACTTCAAATAGCCAAAACTTATTTTATGAGATTTTATGATCAAGTCTACATTGGTCTACGTAAGGATTCATTTTTACCAAAACTGTCGGAAATCTAAATTTGTACTCAAACTAAATTTTTACATTTTGATTTTGTTGAATTTCCATTTTCTTATATTTTTTATTGAATCAAAATGGGGGGTACTTCCTTATTTATATTGTAAACTTAAAGTAAATGGACATATAAATACTGTAAAGACATTTATTTAAATGTTTTCAATAGAAATAAAGTTTGTGCAGAAGTTCTGTGTAGAAGCCTTTTTGCTGACCAAACCACGGGTTGTTAACAATAGCTGCTGTAAAATATTTAGTTTCATTTTCCAGTATAACTCAATTAGGCCGAGAGTTATCATTTTTCAAAATCCTGAGGTTGTCAACATAGCTGCTGTAAAATATTTTATTTCTGACCAAAGACTTGCTTTGCAGATTTTCTTTAGGCTATCCCCCATGCGTATTCTGACTTGAATACTTTATGTAGCATGCTTGGACTTTGCATCATTGAAGAAATAATATTTCAATAGCTATATTGTCTTTAAAAGGAACATATGCAATACACATATGTATTTTGCAATGATATTTGGAACAAAATCAGCAGATAAATGTAAAACGAATAAAGATATTTGGAACAAGAATGCATTTCATGAAATGATACATTGTCTTTTATGCTAAAAGAATCATTCTCATTGAGGTGCATATTTGATTCCTCAACTTGACATATACCTTCATAGGTTAATTCAAGTGGGTTCCAAATATCTTTAGCCGTTTTACAAAAGACAATTTTATTGAACTCATTTTTACTTAATGCACAATAAATATAGCATATAGCAATTGCATTGCATTGAATTAATCTATGTTCATTTTCAGTCCATTCTTCTTTTGATTTAGAAATTTCATATCCTTCAATAACTTTGGTTAGGATATAATCTCCGTTTTCTATGACTTCCCATACATCAATATCAATACTTTCTAGGAAAATTCTCATTCTGTTTTTCCAATAAAAGAAATCATTTCCATTAAACAAAGGAGGCCTATAAATGGACTGCCCTTCTAAAGAAGTGAATGTGCTAATGTTAGACATGATCGTACTCTAAGACGGTTAAGTCATTTAGATAGAGTTTTAGTCTCTAATACCACTTGTTACCCAACAAGTGGATAAACAATATGCAATTTCAGTTTTGACAAATATGAGCTAAACAAAATCAGCAGATAAATGTAGTAGCATGCAGTGGCTGATTTTTAGTTTATAGAAATCCAATTTCTAGCAAGTAACTTATAGTAATTGTGCAATAATAGAAATATGAATTCAGCAAATTAATGGCACAATTACAAGAGAGATAAGGGAAGAGAAATTGTAAACGTAGACACGGCGATTTTAGCGAGGTTCAGAAACTCCTACTCCTCGACTCAAGACCCCTCTTGAGACTTCCAATCCACTATAGCTCCTCCTTACTGGTGGAGAGCAAACCTTGACTTGAAGCAACTCCTTGCTTCTTCTTGCTAAGAGACAACCTCTCTTAGTCTTCCTTTAGGCCAAACCAGCCATTACAATTTCTTTGCTAAAAGAACCTCCTTCTCTTAGACTTACTTAGGCCACATCAGCCCTTACAATTTCTTTGCTAAAAGAACCTCCTTCTCTTAGACTTACTTAGGCCACACCTGCCCTTACAATTTCTTTGCTAAAAGAAACTCCTCTTAGGCTTACAGCAGATTTGTAGATAGAATTTGTAGTACAAGAAATCCTCTCAATAACTGATACAAATCAAACCTCACAATAGAGTATATATGAAATCAACTGAAGTTCTAAGTATGAAATGTATGAGAGATGATAAGAAAACAAATAGAATACAAGCTCTGTAAAATATCAGAACAAAAGTTATGTTTAAGATCAACTCAAGCTAGGAACAAAATCTCCTCTGAAGATGGATTATACCAGAACAAAAGCTCTGTAAATTAAGGCTCAAGCACACCCTTTGCAGACAACATATCTCAGCATATATAGACTTTCTTGTTACAAATAGTCGTTGTGAAACCTTCTCCGTGATTGGGACACATCAAGACTTTTTGGACAGAATTTTGGTGCATTAGGCAGATTTCTAAGTTGGAAATATGTGCAATGCCTATGTCCCTTTCAAAGACAATATAGCTGTTGAAATATTATTTCTTCAATGATGCAAAGTCCAAGCATGCTACGTAAAGTATTCAAGTCAGAATACGCATGAGGGACAACCTATAAGAAAATCTGCAAAGCAAGTCTTTGGTCAGAAAATAAAATATTTGCAGCAGCTATTGTTGACAACCTCAGGATTCTGAAAATGATAACTCTCGGCCTAATTAAGTTATACTGGAAAATGAAACTGTTCAGTGCTCTGCTATTGGCTTCCTGCACACACCTTATTTCCATTGAAAACTACTTTAAGTTTACAATGTAAATAAGGAAGTACCTCCCATTTGGATTCAATAAAAAAATATAAGAAAATTGAAATCTAACTAAATCAAAATGTAGAAAATCATTTTTAGTACAAATTGGGGTTCCCGACAGTTTTAGTAAAACTTGATCCTCCGTGTAGGCTCATGTAGAATTGATGAAAAAATCCCATAAAATCAGTTTAGGCTATTTGAAGTTTAAGGAGTAATTACCGGGAAAAATTATTTTGAAATATTCATTATTTCAAAAAATCTATTTTTCACACTTGGCCATTTTTCATACTTATCCAAAAACACAGTTTTTCATGAGGCGTATTCAAGGGTCCTAAAGTCCATTAATGAATGGATAAACAATATGCAATTTCAGTGGATAAACAATATGCAATTTCAGTTTTGACAAATATGAGCTGAACAAAATCAGCAGATAAATGTAGTAGCATGCAGTGGCTGATTTTTAGTTTATAGAAATCCAATTTCTAGCAAGTAACTTATAGTAATTGTGCAATAATAGAGATATGAGTTCAGCAAATTAATGGCACAATTACAAGAGAGATAAGGGAAGAGAAATTGCAAACGTAAACACGGCGATTTTAGTGAGGTTCAGAAACTCCTACTCCTCGACTCAAGACCCCTCTTGAGACTTCCAATCCACTATAGCTCCTCCTTACTGGTGGAGAGCAAACCTTGACTTGAAGCAACTCCTTGCTTCTTCTTGCTAAGAGACAATCTCTCTTAGTCTTCCTTTAGGCCAAACCAGCCATTATAATTTTTTTTGCTAAAAGAACCTCCTCATAGACTTACTTAGGCCACACCTGCCCTTACAATTTCTTTGCTAAAAGAAACTCCTCTTAGGCTTACAGCAGATTTGTAGATAGAATTTGTAGTATAAGAAATCCTCTCAAGAACTGATACAAATCAAACCTCACAATAGAGTATATATGAAATCAACTGAAGCTCAAACTCTAAGTATGAAATGTATGAGAGATGATAAGAAAACAAATAGAACACAAGCTCTGTAAAATATCAAAACAAAAGTTATGTTTAAGATCAACTCAAGCTAGGAACAAAATCTCCTCTGAAGATGGATTATACCAGAACAAAAGCTCTGTAAATTAAAGCTCAAGCACACCCTTTGCAGACAACATATCTCAGCATATATAGACTTTCTTGTTGCAAATAGTCGTTGTGAAACCTTCTCCATGATTGGGACACATCAAGACTTTTTGGACAGAATTTTGGTGCATTAGGCAGATTTCTAAGTTGGAAATATGTGCAATGCCTATGTCCCTTTCAAAGACAATATAGCTGTTGAAATATTATTTCTTCAATGATGCAAAGTCCAAGCATGCTACGTAAAGTATTCAAGTCAGAATACGCATGAGGGACAACCTATAAGAAAATCTGCAAAGCAAGTCTTTGGTCAGAAAATAAAATATTTTGCAGCAGCTATTGTTGACAACCTCAGGATTCTGAAAATGATAACTCTCGGCCTAATTAAGTTATACTGGAAAATGAAACTGTTCAGTGCTCTGCTATTGGCTTCCTGCACACACCTTATTTCCATTGAAAACTACTTTAAGTTTACAATGTAAATGAGGAAGTACCTCCCATTTGGATTCAATAAAAAAATCTAAGAAAATTGAAATCTAACTAAATCAAAATGTAGAAAATCATTTTTAGTACAAATTGGGGTTCCCGACAGTTTTGGTAAAACTTGATCCTCCGTGTAGGCTCATGTAGAATTGATGAAAAAATCCCATAAAATCAATTTAGGCTATTTGAAGTTTAAGGAGTAATTACCGGGAAAAATAATTTTGAAATATTCATTATTTCAAAAAATCCATTTTTCACACTTGGCCATTTTTCATACTTATCCAAAAACACAGTTTTTCATGAGGCGTATTCAAGGGTCCTAAAGTCCATTACCAAGTTATGGTAAAGAAGGCTTTATAGATGAGCAATATAAGTTCTAAGCCTTGTCCTTTACTTTCTAGAGACCAAAGTGAATCATGTGATTGATGTGCATGGTCCTAGCATTTTTAGCACAAGAGATGAGTTCTTTCAAAGCTTATGTAAGCTTGAACTAACTCATTCTTTAGCAAAGACTTCATGTGCAAATATATGAATGAAGTGCATATTCTATTGCTAATAGATATAGGAGCATATGAATGATGAATGATATTTATGGTCCTATAGAGATAAGCTTCAAGTGGATTCATAAATACCTTGACAATGAATCCTAAACACTCACCAACCTATCTACCCCTTTCTTCATGCTTTGTCCATGATCATGTAGGCTTTGAGGTATTCTTGCTTTCTTCCTTTGAGTTGTTTTTTTGCTCATCGTAGTCCAAGCTATCTTTGGATGGACTTTGCATTTGATTCCTTGCAATTTCACGTCTTCTTTGTATCCATTTCTTTCCTTGATGTAATTTTGAATAATGAAATACTTGGAATGATCTTTATAGCTTCATTGAGGTCATTCTTTGAATGTGAATTATCTATAACACTCAATGTAAACATTAGTCCTTAAACACTATTAATGGTTTGTTATCATCAAAACATCTAGATTGTCCTTGGATGAAATCCTCGAGGTCAACATTGAATACTGATTACTTGGGGCATTGCCAAGATCATTTTTATGTAGTGTCCAATCACTTGTTAGACCTATCCCAGATGCTTAAATCTTACTATGTCCTCTCATGTTTTTGAATGTTCATAACCTCACCCGCACCCCAGCCCCCCTTCTTTTCAATATAATCTGTTTATGAGACAGAAGGTCATTCTTTCAGGAATGCATGGCATATTTTTAATTTGTTCCGGTTACTAATTCATTTTTAGCCTTAGCAATACTGTTCCATTGCTTCACATCTTCCCTGTAATAATGGATGTTGTTTCAGAACTTTTGTTGCTCCACTCGAGAGGCTAAAGCTGGAATATATAGTACGTGGTGAACGGAAGAACCTTTTTGAGCTTATGAATGCGATTGCAGCTTCTCAAGGACTGAAAGGCTTTTGGAAAGGAAATTTTGTCAATATTCTTCGCACCGCTCCATTTAAGGCTATCAATTTCTATGCTTATGATACATACAGAAGTCAATTGCTCAGACTATCTGGGAATGAAGAAACAACAAATTTTGAAAGGTTCGTTGCAGGTGCTGCAGCTGGAATTACTGCTACTATACTGTGCATACCTATGGACACGGTATGTGGTGATTTAAAACCCTTTTTCTTGGTTGCATGATTAATTGCAGTGAGCTACTTTTAGGTCAGGCATCTTTAAGTATCCATTTATTTTCTTGTTTTGCATTCTATAATTTCTTATATAGCCATGTGCTATGATAGGGGATATGTGAATTAGGAGTCAAGATGAGGCTAAACTAGCACACTTCCTCTTGTCCTATGTATGTGATGCGCACAGAGGAGGCTGACACACCATTAGATGGGTCTGACTTGGAGAATCTTCACAACTTTAACAAAACTAGTTTACTGGTGAAAATCCATTTTTGTTGCAACTTTGGAGTCTTTTGAGGCTGTAGCTTTTCTTTCATATTGTCTCTTAACACCTTTTCCCCTACCAGGAGTGGTCTTCTGCTCACTTCTCTGGTCTAATTATCAATCTAAAGAATCTGTTATGCACTGAGATTTTACCTGACATGAGAATGTTATATCACAGTTATGAAACTTTTATTATTCTTTAGCCTGGAATTAGAAGCTTGCAGTGACTGTAGAATAATATTGAATCAATCTCTAATGTTTTGTTTCAAAGTTTCCCTTCGTCACCATCAGCTGTTGTTTATGGTGAATGATTTGTGCTTCAATTCGGAATTTGTGCTTGCTTGAGTAATGATTAATTGAGTTGGATTTGAGAAATCATTTCTTCTTCTTCTTCTTCTTCTTCTGATTGCCTGAGACAACAGCCTGTATATTTCAAATTTAGGTGTCATCTTAAGCCCAGTTTAGTTAAGGATTTGTTAACTTCTGTTAGGGTTTAGCCTGGGGCCTCATTTGTATTCAATCAAAAATCAGGTTAACTGGCTGACATGTGCTTGCTGTAGTTTAAAATTAATGTAAAAGACATTGTAAGTGGTTTTGATTCAATGGAGCGTCAAACTTACTTCCAATAATTTTGTTAAAAATATTGTCTTATCTGTTTTCTTTTTATTTATTTATTTATTTTTATTTTGCTATTTTTTATCTCACTTCATACAGTAATTGTGCTGCACATGGTTGTTCTATTGGCAACAATTTAAAACAAGTCACATGTAGAGTAAATTGAACGGGAAATTCTATTTCAAAGAGCTCTTGTTATTTATATTTGCATCCTAATACTACTATATCTGGAATGCTCTTCCATTAACCGATTTTATGTCACATACTAAAATGTTAAAATGTTTCAGATCAGGACCAAGATGGTAGCACCCGGTGGGGAAGCCTTGGGTGGTGTAATTGGTGTTTTTCGTCACATGATCCAAACTGAAGGATTCTTTTCTCTTTACAAGGGCTTAGGACCATCGATTATAAGCATGGCGCCTTCAGGTGCAGTTTTCTATGGTGTTTATGATATATTGAAATCAGCTTATCTGCATTCACCGGAAGGAAGAAAAAGAATTCAACACATGAAACAAGAGGATCAGGAACTAAACGCATTGGAAAAACTGGAGTTGGGCACCATTAGAACATTAGTATATGGGGCAATTGCTGGTGCTTGTTCTGAAGCTGCTACATACCCATTTGAGGTTGTGAGGAGACAGCTTCAAATGCAAGTTCGGGCAACGAGAATGAGTGCACTGGCAACTTGTGCCAAGATAGTTGAGCAAGGTGGTGTGCCTGGTCTTTATGCGGGATTAATTCCCAGCTTATTACAGGTATGGTATTCAACTATTGATCTTTGTTTTAGTTGAATTACTCCACTGTCAAATAGAAGGTTTTAGGTTTATATTTTAGGATGTGATGATATTCTTACTCACTTTTCTACTCTTGCATTCCACTTATTTTTTTATTAATAAACAAAATGACCAAATTATCCCTCAAAAGTTGAGTGTGAGAGCACTTTTTGGTATGTTTGTGGAGTGGGGAGTGTTTTTGAATGAAACCGTGTTATTTCCATTTCTAAAAAAAAAAAAAAAAAGCAAAGTGGAGTGCATGAGTGCCAAGGGAAGTGTGAACATTGTTTCCCTTAGATTTATGGTAAATATGTGCTCTATTAATGAATAGCAAATTTGCGGGTGCAAACAATTCCTTGAGAAGTATCAATTAGGAAAAAAAATAGCAGATGAAGTAATAATTGGAAAAGAATAGATAGGCATTTGAAATTTTTTCTGAGTGCAAATTTATAAGGAACTAACTCTTTAATTCGATTTGTGGTGTAGACAAGTTTAAGAATTCAAGATAAAAACAACCAATGCTAACATCGTTATAAAAACTTTAATGATGTGTTATATCCTTCAATTTATGGGCTTTAATTTTAATGAATTTTTGGACCCATATGCTATGGGTGAAAGAAAATCACATCCTAACCCCGATATCTAACAAATCCAAAGGCATGTGAACAAACCATTGTGTGATATAAGCAACAATATTTATTCTTAGATGCATGGTCAAAGTGACATTGACATGAAAGGGTAAGATAACTCTTCAGGGGATTTTTGAACTAATGAAGAGACTTGCATCCATAAAAGTATGGGAGAAGTGATTTTCTCCTGCAAATCAAACCCCAATTGAATGGGTAGAACTTTTTCATATTTCTTTATCTATGAGGTCCCATTTTTCCATAGCATCTGCAAAATGAAAAAGAGAGACTTAGTGTAGATTTCCTACGCAAGTCTGCATTTTATGAGTGTTTTTGACATGTGCTCTCAAAATGAATGTATAGATCAATCCTTGTCCATGTTTCTTCACATTAAATGCATTTATCAGGGAAGAACTGCCCTCAGAAGCTAAGCTGGTTGATGTTTAAACTTCTGTCCATTATTGCTGACCATAACATGGGACGGTCAGAGTTGAAAACTGGTCGGTTTGCACTTAGCATTCCTCCTACATCTAGACTTGACACGTTTTAGTGGTGAAAATGGAACTAATATTTGGCATAACTCCTAATCATGTACCGAGCATCACTGGTAAAAATTTCATTTTTCCAGCACCCCATAATGCATGCCATCATTTCTATTCTTAAATTTCTGATTTATTTAGGGTGATCAACATATCTGCAGGAAACCTGCCTTCCAATAAAAAAAAACTTTCTCAAGTGGCTTTAACAACTGATAATGTCACAATTTAATATCTGATGAGAGGACAATGCTCTGCAATGGTTTTCAGTAGAATGTCTTCACCAACTCAAATTACAAAAATATTTCCCAACGATTCAGGGTTATTTGCATGAATTCCGTTCCATCGCTTTCCTCTATCTAGAGTTGTAACTCAGTCAGATGCTAGCTTTCCTTACTCGCTCAAACCAATGTTAAATTTGGTTTCCCTTTCTCGCATTGCTTCATTCTGGACCACATTACTCTTCTGTACTAGTGCAGTTATATGTATTCGTTGCACATGGACGTATACGCATTTACTTATTAAAAAAAAAAAACAGTTTCAACATATACATACACATGTACCCATATATGTACATACATGAAATGGGGTAAGAATTTTGGTATATGGTTAATTGCATAAAACCTCCCTGAAATGTAATGACATGGTGCTTTTTCCTGTCATCATTGTTAAATGTTGCTCGACTTGTCCTCTCTTTTTCTGTTCTTCACATTTAGCACGCCGTTGAAATTTGCCCACCATTGAGACATTATTTGGGCACAAAATGCTTCTTGCTGTTTATACAGAGGAGAGAATATGTTGAAAAGTTTCAAATTTACCTCTTATTTTAGGTCAAATGTAGAATAGATTTTGGGCACAAATTACTTCTTGCTGTCTAAGGGAGGTAGCAACGAGAGCATTAATTCTTGAACCATATTAAGTTACAACAATGACCTCGAGATTTATTTTGTGATTGTTTTTATCTTTACATGGATCCATCATATGGCATACCTATAGTCTTACATGTTAGCGACAATTTTGTTTCGAGTTTCTGATTTGTGCCGTTCTTTATGTTTTGCTCCTTCAGGTTTTACCATCGGCTGCTATTAGTTACTTTGTGTATGAGTTCATGAAGATAGTTCTTAAAGTGGAGTCGGCATCAAATTAATCGTTTCCGGTGAAGCACCAGAGGGCACTTGTGTCAGTGGACACCGGAAATGGCACATATGTTTTTTTTTTTTCCTTGAGGGGCTCCCGGTTATGTTTTCCGTTGGCCTTTTGGTGAGTCAGTTTGAACAAGAACATCTCACCCATATATTCAACACAGATCCAAAAGAATTTTCTTCAGCCTTGGCGATTTTCAAGTCTATAGCCTATAGCAGAAGAGGGTGGCTCTAAGTTTTGTTGGACAAGAGAATTTTCCAAACTGGTAGTAGAGTCGCACCAAATAAGTTCATCATATTTTGTGGCACTAGTAGATTCATGTTTTTTTGTTTTTAATTTTTTTATTTTATGAAATAGTTTACAAGCAAGTTATGTTTTTCCTCTTACACTCTGCTGCCCTTGGACTAGTCACAAATTTGCCCTTCTCATCTACAAGGACAAAATACAATTTTTTTTGTTTTTGTTTTTGGTTTTTTTTTTTTTTTTTTTAAATTCAGTTATAAGCTTAAGAGATTAATCTTTTAGGTAAACAAAGAATTGCTAGATTTAGATTTATTTAGATGAGTTTTATATATAATTGGTAAATTATTAGTTGTATTAATCTGTAGAGGTGAGAGTTTATTTTTTATTTTATTTTATTTATGTTTCTTTAAAATTATGGTTAAAAAATTAAAGTAAACAATTGTATTGACATCTTTCATTACAAAATGCGAATTGGCACAATAAAACCTTTTTATTTTTTCGGCTTTGTTTGGATAAATAGAAGATAAAAAGAAAATAAGGGATAACATTAGTTTGTGAGAGAAAAGAAAAGATAATATTAACCTTATGTTTGGATAAATTATGGAGGAAAAGTAAGGAAAAGACAACATTCTTGTTTGTTCGAAAAAGGTGAAGAAGATAAAAGAAAAGAAACTATTTAAACTAATTAATTATCATATTCTAATGTTAAGGTGGGATCCAAATATCATTTCAATTTTTTTCATTAAAATGTTAAGGTTATTTTCAATATTATGAAAATTGGAAGGACAGCAAATAAGAGATTTGGAAGGATAAGCTCTTCCTCTAAATCTTTCTAAATATTTTATTCTCTCTCCTCGGGACAAACAAACCATGAAAATCAGTATCCTCCCTTTCTTTTCTTTTCAATTCATCACTGCAAACAAAGCCTTAAGAGTCTCATTTTTATCCGAAGGAAAGAGGAGAAGCTATTAAAGCTAATCCTTGTGGTGGTACAAGACACTCGATGAAACTCAATGAATACCAATCGAACAAAGTCTAAAGTCAAAGCAAATGCCTTTGTAGCCCAGCTATTGGGTTGTTCCTGAGCCTTCGCACCTCTAACTTCTAATCCAACATTTTTGAAAAAATAATAATAATAATGACACAATCATGGATGTTAAAGCAACTTGGCCAAAAAGATCTGATTGGTTCACCTATTCTGTGCTTACCACTGGAAAATGAAATACAACTCTGCGGAGAGAGAATCAAAACATGGGAGCATTTACCTTGAGCAAAACAAAATCCACGAGCCTTAGAAACAGAACAAACTGACAGTAAACATATCGTGGGAAGTTTAATCCGTTACAAAGCAATATTTAAAACCAAATCCATGGAGCAGTCCACGCTTGGATTACTATTTTTTATTTATATATATATATATAACAAAGAATCAACCCACACGCTAGTCACTTTGAACTCTCCAATTATTTGCAAACTTCAAATACACGCAACCTCGCCCTCAGATGGCATACAAACTCTATTTAGGAGAACCCCATGCTGGGACTTGAGCTTAAACTCCATGGCTGTGCTTCTGTGTCAAGATTGTAGCGGGGTTTCTATTTTGGAACACAAAGCTACAAGATTAATGATTGACAACAACTAAATACTTCTTAATAATTGGCAAAAGGCAAGAAAATAGAGATTTGAACTGATTTGTGTGCAAGAGATTGGAAGAAAAGGTAAAGGAGAAATAACTTGAATCATGTTTGGTATAATAATTAAGAGGGAAAAAAATCATTCAACTCCTTAAAAACAGCAACAATTTAATTATTATCAGTAGAAACACATGGCACTAAAAAATAAAAAGACTTGATCAACTGAAATGTTGCTTTTACAAGGCTTATCATTTCACTTGTAAGATTCTATGGGACACAAATGCCTATGTGCGTATAGTAATACCATGAGGCACGCAGGGCATGATAACTTCCTCTTTCCTCCAAAAGTCCAAAACCACACTACTGCTGCTGCTGCTGCTGCTACTGCCAGAATTTGAGGAGAAAAGTTACCTGAAATTCGTATCAATCGACATCCCTACTTGCAGGTCAAGATGCAGCCTAATCTACGAGATTAGACGATCATAAAACAAATTTTAACCCGGGAGGCGGTGTTAGGGCTGACCAACTAGTCACCACCCACAATTGTGCAGACAAAGTAATACACTAGTAATTGCAACTACGGCATCTAAAGACTCATGGGATGAAATATCGTAGTAGCACCCCCCACAGGCACACATTTCAGTCACCAGAACTGTCCAACGAAAGAACTGCAAACTAGAAGGTCAGATAGTGCTTCATACCCTCGACCTTGACACGTGCCTATGAGGCTCAGACTGCCCAAAATCATCTCGATCATCACTGATTACCGACGTGCAAATCTCTGATATGACCTGATAAGCACAAGTCCTACATCTCAGAAAGCCCATGTGAGCAAACTCATACAAGAGATATAGGAATATAGTTGTAACAGAGCACATATAACAAATTCGCAAAACTAATACATATGATCAGAAAAACTCGTTATTGATAGAAAGTAAACGAACATACTGGAATTGATGAAGCCAAAATATTTTGAAGAAATTAAATTCAATTGCATTTCTATTGCTAGTTAAACATTCTCAACCACTAAAGAGTCTCTATGAAATGATTCTCACAACACCATATACACTACTTTTTTCCCCTTATTGATGATGAAACATAAGGATGTTGAGCTTCCAGCCTTCCATCATCTACTATACAAGGCAATCACCCAAGTATACATTTTTTTTTCTTTTCACATTCCATCTTAACTGATGAGTCAACTTAAGAGCACTCTTCCCACAAGATATAAGGAGGAGAAAAAAGTAAATAATAATTACCATTAAAATCGGAAGGAAAATGAGTTCAAAAAATAGAAAATACTGACTCGTAGTAAAATTGAATCTCCTCTTCTCAGCTCGTGCTCCCTGCAGCAAGTCTCTCGTAGAACAAGATGTATCCATGATCTGTATTACTAGAATACTCCTGTGCTGACCCAAAAAAAGTCTGCACAGCGGACTCATCAATCATCTCCACGTTCTCGTCATCAAAGAATAACCAATGGTTATGGCTTTTCACAAGGCTGACATAGTGTCCATGGTTGGGCCCACTCCCAACATGAACGACTACAGCAAATAAGGAATACTCAGCATCTGCATCCTCCACTGTATTGCTCAACTTCAGCTCAAGCGGGAAAACAACACGGTAAGATAGCTTCTTATATCGGCCCAGCTGCTCAATGTACTTGAACCGTTTTAGATGGATGACCAGAATGTGAGGTGGCTTTTTTATCTTCATTCTCTTCTGGGCCTCCTGCAAACTGCATGAAGAAACAAGATAAAAAAAAAAAGAAATTAGCAGCAATAGAGATGCAAATACATTATCTCTTCCCTTCACTCTTGCTTAATAGAATTCATCTTAGACTGGCATGACATCTATTGCCTTACCAATTATGAAACCACCTAAATCTGACCAAAAAAAAAAGTGAAGGCGTACAACCTAAAAACATAATTTCTAACAGCTTGTTAAGGTGTGAGTCACTGAATGCTAAACAAGTTCATTATTTAACATTCTAGAAGAGACCATACGCATGCAACTTATCCAACAGGGGAAAAAGACGGATGGAAAAAATATACTTCTATGGTGAAATTAGTAACTTTCATGGGATGTCTCGAGACATCCTATTATATTTCAAGTAAATAACTGTATTAGATGGATGCTCGCTTCATAGACCTGTGTCGAAATGACGCAACATGGATTTGGGTAGGGAACATTGCTGACACACAAACTCAAATCGAACACCTCAATGCTTTACAGGGCATGATTAATGGAGAAGAAAAAAAGTAAAATTTGTTAGCAGAGATGAATTTTTCTATTTTACAAATAAAAGAAATAAAAACATAAAAAAATTATAAAATAAATACCCTTTTATTACCATATCTAACTTAATTAAAAAATAATAGAGTAAATTCACCCAGAAAAACATCAGATATTTACACTATAATATAATATATAATGTATTATACTGTACCCGTGTCCAACTTTTGGACATATTTCTGTATCCTGAGGTTTGGAATTCAAGGGCACTTAAGACACACTTGACTCAGATACACTTATCAGAGTCTATGTAACGTGATAAATAAAACCCATTTCAAGAACTATCGTTTCTAAAAATATACAAAATTTGTATAAAAAAAAAACATATCTAAGCATGTTAAACGGTTGAGACACCTATTAATTCCCTTTGTCATTAATGCTTAGATGCACCGTTGGCCTTATGTAATCATTATTGGACCACGCGTAGTACACTCATTGTAAGGCAAAATGTAGCGAAAAGGAAAAAGTAGTAACATGATAAATTCCACTGACCACCTCTAAGGTCTGGGATAGTCACCATCAGTCTACAGTTTTGAAAAAAAAATTACAACCACCTCCCTTAAGGTTTACGTGAAATTATCCTGACGTCCCCTGCCATTATTTGACCGTTAGTTCAGTTAAAGAAACAACTATAACACCAAAATAATTTACCTTATAAACCAAATGCAATGACCATTTAAACTATAAAATTAATTTTGGACTGAAAAAACCATTACCATTCTATCACTTTGATTACAAATAGTTAATGGAGTAGTATTTTTAATTTGTAATAAACCATTTTGACACATTGATTACAAATAAATAATATAATTAGCATTTTTAATTTATAATGCCAAATATATTAACTGAAAATTGCATACATATTTAATTTATCAAACTATATATTTATATAAATAATAAAATTTATTCTATTAAACATGTAATTGAAAATAGAATATATATATATATATATATATAGTTAATTCTATTAATATATAACTGAAATATATTAATATTTTTTTATACATCTACTAAATCTTTTTTTTTTTTTTTTTGATAAGTAAAATTGTATAAAAACACTGAAAAGGGGAGCAAAGCCCAAGAGAACTACACAAGGCCAAAAAGGGCCTCTAAGCCTTCAAAGAGGCCAAAAAATCAATAATCTCCTCTAAAGATCTATAATTTCTCCCTAAAGCCCAACAAAAAAGAGTGGAAATAATAGAGAATTTTAGCATAGAAATAATATATTAAATATTATAATAAAAAATTTTGAAAACATATTAAAAATAATTATATAAACATATATATAGATTATAGCATTTGACACCTAAAAACTTCTCTCTATCGCCACCACCTAGGAAGCACAGACATGCCTAAAAGGGCAAAAAATCCGTGTTGGACACCGACACGCCCCAACACGTGTCGGACACACCAAAATATGTGTCCGAATATTTTATATTTTTTTTAATATCCGGACATGCCGTGGACACGCTTCCGACATGCCATGGATACGAGTCCGACACACGTGTCCCACTCTTTGGGGATTTTTAAGAAAATTTTAGAAACAATGTTGAGTTGAAGTGTAAATATTAGGAGTTGTTTAATTACATAATTACTTTAAAACTTCTTGTTTCATAAAACAATTTTATATTCAAACAATTAGATATTTATTCTTATATTTTAGTTCAAAGGTTTGAACACTTGCACGATCATCTTTGACTCTCTTGTTGTCCCACCAACCAAGCTTCACTACCAGTGAATGGTCTCTCTATCTCTCTCTCCTCTTTCTCCTCTTTTCTCTCTTATTCTTCGTCCTCCTCTTTTCTTTCTTCTTCTTGTTCTTCACAAACCCTAAATACTTCTTTTTTTCCTTTCACAATAAATTTCTTTTTGTCTCTTTTTCCTTTTTCCTCAATTCCCCATGAACTTTTTTCTCTTATGTGGATTCTTACCTTTAATTTTAACTCAGGCCTAATTCTTTTTCTTACAAAACCCTAATCCTCTTTGTCTCTTTGTTTTTTTTCTCTTTCTTAACCCTCTTTCTATCATTCTTTCTTTTTTTCCAGCAAAAATAATATATATATATTTTTTCATTATGAGATTGTAAAAAATAATATTACTCTTAATTTCTTAAAGAACATCATCCTATATATAGAAAATATATTTCTTATTTGCCGTGTCCCCGCCGTGTCCGTGCCCTAATTTTTTAGGATTTATCGTGTCGCCGTATCCGTATCGTGTCGCTTCCGTGTCCCATATCCGTTTCCATGCTTCTTAGGCCACCACCATCTCCTTCCACCACTGACACCGCCATCTTCAGCACCATGATATTTCTCTCCAACACCATATTCTTCAACCATTTCAAAAATCAAATCCCACAATCCTATCCACACTACCCACAAATTTACTCAAAAATTGCTCAGCTAGAATCCTAACATTCCTCTACATTTCTTCTCATTTTTTCAACTTGACTTGCAATTAATTTCAAAGAACAAGATCTCATTCCTCACCTATCCATCATAAGGCAAAAGATTGACCCCTTTCTTCGTTCTATACGTGGAATGCCTTATCAACATCAATTGCATAAATTTCGAAGGTTTTGTTCTATTCTGGATACTGCTTCTAAAACCAACTCCCAATGCTCGATAATTAATTACTAGATCCCACATCAATATACACACAGTTAGACTAAAAACTAACATATACCATTTCATAGAGATATGCAATCTTCTTTATATCCCTCTTCAAGTAATCCAACGTCAGATGTATCCTCCAATTTGGGTCAAGTACCTTTGAGGTTAGTCTTCCAGAGCCACCACAGCCACCAATTTGTATACCTAGATCAAGACGGTGTTAACGACAAGGTCCAAACCATCTTCAGCTACTCTGCTTATGCCGGCAATTGAGTCCCTCTAGAGTGCTCTGGCGACCACCAATTTGCATACCTAGATAAAAGATGTCGATGCCGCCGAGGTAACAAAGAAGAGGTAAGGGCGAAAAGGCAAAGGCAGTAGATGCAACACAGAAGAGATGATGGGGCTCAATTCCAATGGTACGGATGAAGGAGGGAGATGTGGCGGAGGTAACTGCAGCCGTAGTGTTGAGTCTGTTGACGATATGCAGGGCAGAGGAGAGAGAAGGAGATAGTGGAAGTAAAGGGCAATTCGGTGGTGCTGGTGGATGTCATTTTGTTGTTTTGGGGGTGGGGTGGTGGGGGGGAACTTAATAGGGATCTTGCCTTGCTTACATCAGCAGACTGAAGTAAATTTATATAATAAAAGCAAGGGTAATTTAGTAAATGTACAATGGACTTCTAACCTGTAAACAGTTCCTAACTACGACAGGGGTGTCAGTGACTTTTGCGGTGATTTCCCCAAACTTCAGGGGAGGTCAGGGTAGTAGTTGAAGTCATATAAACAAAACAGCTAACTAAATATAATGACTTTATTTGGTAAGTACACTAAAGAACGGTGAACAATGCCACCTACCTGCAGCACTTGTCACAAAAGAATTTGTCCTCCGCATTCAAAGTCTCTGTGGAACTAAAATTTTTCAGACAGCTTGTTATTGAACTGTTCTGCTCAATATCAAGACTCAAATCAAAGAACATTTCATCCCTTGCCGTTACCGTCTCACACCGCAAGCACCTTGTTTCATTAGTGAGTATACCCTGAAGAACAACCATCAACAGTAATGAGATTCATAGTAAAAAGCAAACAACAAAATATATTGTAACGCATTTGGGAAGAACTGACTGTTGTCCTTCAAGGAGGCTTCAACCTAGTAGATTAGTATTGGCATCAGCAAGAAAAAGAAAAAGAAAAAAACATCCCAGCCACACTTTGTGGCACACAGCTAACAAATCACAGAAAGTCATATTTCAGGACTAAGAATTGTCAATTGCCCCGCAACTGAACTTTCTAATTGATGTATTCAGCCACAAGAATGCATTTATGGGCTTAAATTGCATCATCTGCCCCTCATAATAGACCAAACAACAATGAAGAGAAAAACTGAATAAGCCATTTAAGCACCTGAAAATTTTTGTGCACCCAGGTAACCAAAGGTTCTTTTTGAGTTCCATTGGCATGAACAGTCTTCGGCCCATTTGCAATTTTTTCAGGCGGTGACGAAGTTTCTGGATCACTCTTTGCAGCATGGGACTCTTTCTCCAATATGTCAACGAGTTCATTCAGCAGATAGTTCAAAAATTCATGGGCATCCTGCATAAAACAGGAAAATAATTTATTTCTCGTACTGCATGGGTAGACAGTTTGGTAGAAGCGTCGGTATACACGGAGTATGATAAAATTTACAGCATTCAAACATTATATAGAAAGATAACTAGATGAGCAAGAGCATACATGAAGCATGCAAAATATGAACAACACTCCCCTTCGTACTTCTGTAAAGAGCTGATCTTTTTAGTATGGACTCAAGTGGTAATAAGATGTATGAGCTTATGCAGCTGTTCTACATTCTAAAGTGTCACATACGCAGCAGCCCATAGGCCCCATATTACTTCTAATCAACAACTATATCAACCCCCAAAACACTCCTCTCCACTCCACACCCACCAAGATAGAAAACCAATAAGAAAAAAAGGAAGAAGAATCCTTTAATTCCTTTGGAGGGTGAGGGAGGAGAGAAGGAGATAAGGGAAGGAATTGAATTACCACCAACATGACCTTGTATACTCAAAGCGCTTCAAAACCATCAATCAACAAGACAATAAATGGACTCAGAATAAATTGTAGAGCCAAAATATCCAAATATCAATCCCAAATGAACTAATTAACCATTTGCTCAAATATCCAAATATCAATCCCAAAAGAATTAATTTACCATTTGTGAAACAAATTATATGAACAGAAATCGGAACTAGTGCACGAACCTCAGAAAGTCATCTGATTTAGAAATTAAACAGAGATGAAAAACAAGTTTTATAGAAACACCGACTCATTTCTTGAAAGAAAATCCTAAGTCCTAGCCATAGAGATACTCTAACATAGCCCACGAACATATGACCCTTCCGAGCCATGGTGCATGCTTGCTATGCCTTGCTACTGTCATCCTTCTCTAGAGGTTATTTTATTGTTCCTCTCAAAACCTCCAGAACTGTGCACCTACTACTAATGCTTTAACCAATGGTAGATTAACCCTCAATGGCTCATTCTAATAAACTTGAAACAAATATCCAGTGGTTCATGTACCCCAAGCATTCTACTGCAACTATCTCCAGGATATACTCGTGTATATCTCTCGAAACAAGGAACATGTGGATAAATAAAAAGTTCCCTAACCCATAATCGATATAATCTTTTCTTCTTCTTTTTTTTCATTGGCAAGAAACTCACACACCCATTTGCCCCTATGCGGACTTGATCCCTCCCCATCCACTTTGGGAGGTAGAAGAGATACCACTAGGCTACAAGGCCCTTGGTATATAATCAATTTAATCAAACATGGCCATTCTGACATAACCAACCTCACTGGCATTTACATGGCGGCTATTAAGCACTGCATGTATTATGTTTGCACTGAATCTGCCTCATGTCCAATCAAATTCATTAAGAAATTGGTAACTGCTAATCATAATACCTTTCTCAGGACCACAACAATAACCCAATAACAAAAGTTTATGTGCAAGCAAAAATACCACGGGAAAACCCAAAAAAAAAAAAGTGGTCAGACACCTGGTGCCAAATTAATTTGATATTTATTGAATCTAATGATCATTCCTTGTTTCTCATAGTTTAAAAAACACTAGTTTGATTATTCCTAGGACTCACACCTGACATCAATATGCCAAAATAACATGGACAAATAAGCACATACCTGATGCATATAGCTGCGGAAAATCTCATTTTGCTTCTTCAATCTTTGTACAAAGCGTTTTGGAGCAATCACACCTGTTTTCTTCTTCTGTGAACTTATCTACACACAGGAGCAAGTGTTGGTCCCAGGCAACATTATCAATAAATAAATAAGAGAAAGAAAGAAATAAAAGTTAACAACCAGCAATTAAACATGAGTTTGCACATGTTTTTGTATGCATGTACACCTATGGCATGATTCTTCAGTTTACAAAAAAATAATATGGAAAACAAACTATAAATGTTCATAGTGTCACAAAACTCAAACAAACACACATATTCAAAGATCATGTTGGACAATGTGTGACTCTCCCAAGATCAGTCAAAGAATACAATTTAAAATTCCAATACATCTTCAAATGTTTATATTCTCTCCCTTCCTATTATAAAAGATACTAGATAGATTAGATCATAATCCTTCCTTCCATTCATGGGCTTCGTGAGAAATAAGACTTAATGAAAAAGAAGATATAAAGTACCGAAAGATAGGACAACCTCACCAAACAACAGGGACACGAAAAAAAAAAAAAAAAAAGGCCCAATGAGGAAGTAGGGTGTAAAAACAGACTGGGCTGGACAAAGAAAATTTCCATTCCAAGTCCAAATGGTTCCCCTGAAATTCTTCGGGCCAGGCCAAAATGTAAAACCAAATACGTAGAGTTTGGTCCCTAATTGGATTCTTTTAGCTTTTGGAAAAATAAATGAATTGCTATAAAATAAATGGATAAAAACTAACATGTCATGGATAGAAAATCCAAAATGCGACACGATATCAATTAAGATGGCCCTTTGGTTAATATTTTTTCATCAGAACTCATATAATTATATTTACATAAGAAGCATAAAAAGTCCCACTATGAAATAAAATAGATTGTTTCAATGCTAACTCACTTGATTTGAACGAACACTCTTTTATGATTGTAAGTAGATGATACAACATTATCTTGGAGATCAATTTTAACAAAAATTATGATCTACTATAGGACAATTATCACAAAAAATCAATATTTTTAATGCTAAAATGACATAATTTTCACTAGAAGGCAAATGAACTATCCAGTCTCAAGTGTATGTAAGCCATAATACTCTTGGTTTTCTTTCTGCTGTGTTCACTTCTCTCCTATTTCTGGAGTAATCCCCATTACCTTTTCCTTAAATTGACTCTATACAACATCCTCTCTTAAAGAATAATCCTTCCTTCCACTAGCGAAAGAAAAAAGATAAAAACGGACTGAAGATAACAGAGATCATCATCTGAAGAGTTCTGACTATCCAAGCAAAGGCATCCAATTGACTGACAAACTAACAAAGTTGAACTATCATACAGTAATTTTTGTTAGTTTTATTGAAATGATGAGATGAGATGGTTAAAAAAACAAAAGAAAAACATAACAGTAGTAACTATATTGTGCAACAATACTGTTTTTTTATTCACAGCTGCACAAGTTCAAATTTTTACTTGGGAAAAGGTGAAGTCTACGACTGTCCTACAAGGTTTTTACCTTTTAAGTGAAGGTCTATCACAAAACCGAGATTCCTATCCAAATATATTCAAAATGGAACACGAGACTGATTAGTCCATAACGATTTATATATTTGTATATATGTTTTCAAGGTAAATATATATTTATGCAATATATAAATCACATTTTTTACAAATAAATTCCCCCTTTTCTTATTCGGGCCTTCATCGGGCTGGCTTGAAGCTTGGCTACAGGGCCGGCCCTAGGGCAAGGCGACCAAGGCAGTTGCTAGGGCCTCTAATTTGGAAGGGCCTCAAATTTAAGATCATAATGTATGTATATGTGACCATAATTTCCATAATTAAAATATAATACAAACTTATATAGCATGTAAATTTATGGCAACAAATAACTTTCAAAAAAAAAAAAAATTTATGGCAATAAACACATGTACTCATAATATTTATATATATAATACAACAATTTGTATGGTAACAGTAATTTGATCATGTCTCCTTCCATTAAAAAAAGAAAAAAGAAAAAGAATTTTCTATATTTAAACTCAGAAACTTGTTTATTTTATTATTATATTATTTTTGAGCTCATGTGCATTCATGGCAGACTCCGTTAAGCTCAGTCCAAACAACCAAAATTTTAATTCATGGGTGCAATCAACTCTCACATTCTCTAAATAACCTTAAATATTTCCTAAAACATGACATGGTTTTATTTTCAGAGTAATAAGTTTTAAAAGAAGTTTTATCTAGAGCAAAAAAGGCAATTAAGGTATTGGATGTTATGAAAATGCTAGGTTATTGTTTTCCAAATGCTTGGATTGCATATAAACTATTATTGACTATTCCAGTTACAGTTGCATTTGCTGAGAGAAGCTTTTCAAAGTTAAAGTTGATCAAATCTTGTCTATGGTTGACGATATGTTAGAGAAACTTAATTGGAGCACTTTAATTGACAATTTTGCAGCTCAAAATGCAAGACGATCACATTTATTTTTACATGAAATTGAATTTTGATTTTTGTGACTAAGTTGTGTTGAATATTTCTTTTAATTTTTTGATGTAAACTAGATCGTGCTCTTTATAAAGCACCAAGATCGGATTTTGTTTTGTATGTTTTCAACATTAATATATTTTGTGTTTATCGTCTTATTTTAATGAAAATTTTGCACTCTTAAAATTTTTTTGCAGCGTGCAAAATCTTATATATAAAGGGCCTTGCATTTGAAAGTTCGCCTAGGGCCTCTCAAAATTTTTAGAGTCACAGGGCCGGCCCTGCTTGGCTAGGAGGCCCAAAGTCATCTTTGTTGGGCTTGGCCGGACCTCAAAGGGGAGGACCAGGCCTGGCCGGGGCCTGAGGGGGATTGGTGTTGGGGCCAAATTTGGCCCTCCAAATTCCAAGGCAGGAACTCGGCCCAAGGAAAAAAATCAAACCACACTGGGCCAGGCCACACTGCCCATGAACTGAATATATACTCAAGAAAAATGAACCAAACAGAAGGAAGAAACTAGCATTGGCAAAAGATGCTTGAAATCCTGAAAAAAATTTGCCACCCTCAAATTTGAATTGATCAACACGTGAATTTCAATAAAGCTAGACACAATTGAAGAAAAGATTACTAATTCTATGGAACATACAAGTTGTGTAACATGCACTCTCCATCTCCCTACACATACCCATGTCAACACATGGTTATACATATGGTTATGTGTCTGACGCTAAACATAAATTGGAAACCTGATCGTGTAATGATTGAAGAAGTTAAAAGTCAAATTTGATAGCAGAGGACAGTTTCCTATTTATGAGAGAAATAATAACTTTTTTTACCACATGCCATTTAATTTACTCATAATTGAATATATTCTTAAAGAATAAGAACAACAAGCATTACAATATTTATATAATATAAAATACATTTAAATGTGCAGTACGTTTCTACGTCAACATATCCAACTTTAGGACACATTCTTCCATATCCAAAGATTGGTGCGTATCCAACTTTTGGACACTTTTTCCCGATGCAAGATTGGAGAAGGTCTGACACAGACACACACCCACACAAATCCTCCTACCTGGGTCCATAAAACATAGTATATGAAGTACCTCCATGGACCTTAAAAACTATCTTAGCCCATCTTTCAACCAATGACAAATATTCTTCCTCAACCACAATGGTTAAGGAAAGGAAACTTGATTTCAATAAGCTGACAAACATGGGCAAAATGTGAGCTTCATAACCACGTCTTTATCATGCAATGAACAAAAATAATGCAAAAGAATGACCCCTTTACTCCCTGAAAGTACTGCCAAGTCCAAACTTTCCATTATTCCAAATCAATTGATAGAGAGAAACCGATATGAAGCAATCTTGGTACAGTAAGTGGAAAACAACCCAACATACCCAGTCTAAAATGAATGTAATTAGAATATTGGACACGGGAGTCATAAACAAGTCATTGAAATGAAGATTGCCACGAAAACCACAGCTAAATGGCACCCATAAATAACATCAAGAATTCTAGTACTATTTTCAAGTCAAAATGCAACAAACAACAAGTTTGGCAAAATTCCAATATTTCTTACCCAATTAACCCTAAACTCCACACACAGCTCTAGATCACCCCAGATTCCTTTACTATTCATATTATAAGAAACTTAGTGCATAAACATCCCTATTGCTTTTGTCAGATTAACAAGAGAATAAGGCGGTGTTTGGTAACCTAGTTCAACATTAATTTTGTATAGATAAGTACATATCCAATTAACTGTGTTTGATACGGTAATTTGAATCTCACTTAAAAATTAGGCTCAACAAAAAATGGGGACGCTGAAGACTTCAAATCCAAAAAATAATAAATAAATAAATTATCAAAAAAAAAAAATCTTAATTTGCAATTAACACTTAAAACTTCAGCACTTAAAATTTTAAATACTTAATTTTCAGTTTTATCAAACAACACCTAAACCTGCAACCCACTACACTTGCATGGAAGTGGTGCCAATTCCTTCCTAAGGCTAGTTTTATGCACAGGAAAACAAACCAAAGCATTTTTAACAGTAACATTTCCAAAGATATAATATAAGCGCTGCTCTTTCTAATCTAACATCCTTCAAACTCTTCTCCAGACTAGAAATCTAAATCCACATAATAAGCAACAGCTTAATAGATAAATGCTGGGGGAAAATTTCTAGGAGGGACCATTCATCTTCCTAGTCTTTGATACAAGAAAAGGGGTTTGGAAAAATACTTTTTCTTGAGTCAATATTATAATAATTCTTAATTCTGTTCACCAAATCCTATTCTTGTTTTGATATATCATAAATTTAACATCTGACAAATCTCGAGAGTACGTGTTATGATAAAGAACATTGTCCCAGCTTTACCAAGGGAAAAAAGAACATGTTCCAGCTCGCACGTGCCAAAAGAGGAGAGGAAGGGAACGAGAGGGAGGGATTCAATCTCAGTTCACATTATCATAAACATAATAATAGAAATTGAAATTGAGTGGCTAACATATCTCATCTGATTACACCCCAAAAAATCTCTATTATAGTTCATCTTATAGGCTACTTTTGAATGTATTTATACAAACAAAAATCAAACAGATGATATGGTAACAATCAATAAATTACCAGAGAACAACTACAGAGGAATGTTCTGATACTGGCGTGCTCCCAGAACCATCCAACTCAACTTTAATAACAAAATGCCAACCCATAAGCATGACAACAATGACTCTAAATTTTAAATACCACAAATAGGGTGGTGAAACTTCCATCCAAAGCATAGATAGAGTCATACCTTGCATTTTGATTGCATGATTTAGCTAAATGTAGAAACTACTGAACAGCGATATAGCTAAGAAGAGGGGAAGACAGGCGGAAGATAAGGAGGAGTGGTGCTCCGCCTACTCAAAACTAAGAGGCAATGCTACCTACTACTAAAATCCCGGTTTTTGGAACAGTTGCATTTGAAAGATGCTTACTAAGATAGTTCACAATAAATCTCAAGGCAGACAAAATTTAAAGATAACAAAGGAAAAGATTGATGATGTTCCTAACTTGCATCTTCTAGTAATATAAGGGCATGAGCTAATCATGAGCAATTTAAAAGTTGCAATGGTGCATACAAAATAGACAAGGGAAGCAAGATAGAATCATGGTTGAGAGAATGATTCCCTAGAGCAGGAGTAGAAGCGAAAGCACCCAATTTTCAAATAGTGTACGTATGAAAACAAACTTGAGAGCATCTCAATAAATATGCCATTATAATGATGTATGGCAGGCACAAAGGATTGTAATAAATGGTAATTTTAATTACTATGTTCAATAATCAGCATAGCATGATGCTTTTCTAGGTGTAGGTTCAGATCACTATCTATGCACAAATATAAAATATCCCCAAATTGAAAGCATTTGATACTATTACATGGCTAAGGGGTGAATTCCATACCCTAAGTCTCTCTCTCTCTCTTATCTTATCTTATCCATTACTATTCCTTTTACTTGCATTATCTAGTTTAATTAAGGATTAATTAGAATCTCAAACAAACAAACATTCCATTGCTTCAATTGATCATTAGTTTGTTATTGAATCAAGCCTTTAAGTCCTTGTGTTCGACCCCCTACTCCCTATACTATATAGTGGCAGTGGTTTTACAAATGTAAAATTGATATTTTCTAAGCTTCCACATTCCACAATTCTATAAGCATCGTTAGAGGTGGTATCAATCACACCACCTTACCACCTCCATCCCATATGATGTCTCTTTTGGAGATTCCAACTTTTCAAGAGAACATACATCTATACATGTCTTTCTTAGGAATTCCAAAACAAACCTTCTACAAATTAAAGGTCCATCTTTGTTGATCTAAAAGAGTTTTCAAAACCTGAGGATCATCTAGGAAAATTCCGATCTCCTTACTTTGACTTTTCAAAAGAGACACTTATTTTGGGACATCCCAAAAAGGAAAGAGGGACATTACTTTGGGAAGAAGAAAGTACAATTTTATGCATTAAAATCTGCAAACAACTTAGCACCTGCAAACAACAGCTTTGCTAGATTTACCCACCAGAGTGCAACCAAACTGTGCATCCAAAAACTGAATTGGCAGAGTTGAACCTAACCACAGACCTTCACCTGATGCATCAATTTAGGTATCCTGTAAACAATGGCTAGTATATGCTGTTGTGAGACATACAAGGCCGTAGGAAAACAAGCCTCTGCTAAGTACACTTGCACTAGACAATTCTTAATATTCTATCTGGGGTTCTTGGCTTTCTTTCTTATTGAAGATAATCCAATGATTCTAATGAAAGAGAGTCTGGATGTTCAAATAGGGAAGATCAAACCAAAACAGGAACCGATCATTAAATTTGTAAAGACTAGGAAAATTACAATATCAACTAACCATTAGCAAAAGCCAAGTTAAACCCTCTATTACAAAGAATAATTTAGCGACACAGTAGTATAGCAATAACAGATATCATCCCTTTTCATGTAATTCTTTTACAACTAAGGGAATCAGGGAATAATAACAACCTGAGAAAGAAATCCACTGATAAAATTTCCAAAACAAAAACAAAAGTAATTATAAATTGGAAAGTTCAACTTAATCATATAAAACTCAAAAGAGTATTACCATAGTCCAACTACAAAACCTAAAGTAGTTGCCAAACAATTTTCCGTAGAGTTATACCTGCATAAATAAGTCTGCCAGGCATGTCAGGAGATTTTCTTCCGTATCCGCAAGATTTTTGTTATTTCCATAATATTCTAGTAACTGTTCACGAAATGGAACACAGAAATAAAGAGCCTGCATATAATCATGGACAAAATGAGAAAGAAATTCTAAAAGGAATGTGGCTTCAGATGCAACCCAAAACAAACACTTTTAAACTGTTGATACAAAATGTTTTAGAAACTAGTTCGTGCTCCTGGTGCCTCTTCTAGATGATCACAAATACATTACATATAGGATCCGATCCTCTTCTCCAGACCCTTTGGTTGCTGAGCAAATGGAAACTAGTAAGGAATAAAATATTTTTTATTAAAAAAAAAGATGATCTTCCAATTTTTAAAGTTTGTTTCTAATCAATTAAACACTAAATTCAACAAAGCCAGATAGTTATGGTAGATTGTTTGAATAAATTCTTATCCTTTTAGGTCCTAATGAAAATTTTTAACTCTGTTAAAATATTTGTATATTTCCTTTCCCTACATGTTCTTAGCCACCAGTAGGGTGAAAAACGAAAACACAAGCCATGAAGCCAATATGAAAACACAAGCCATGAAGCCAATATCCTTTTCCCTCACCATTTAATGCCAACACACATAACAGCATTTCCAGTTCAATTACGCTTAGGAGAGCTGCAAATTCATTGATAAACCTCTAATCAAAGTAATCAAATCAAAGATATGGTTCTTCCAACACTAAAAAAAGACCAAAATTAGAGTCTGAAAGTCCCAAATGCTGGTTCACAAGCTAGAATTATCATGCCAACTAAATTATTTATATATACATGTAGAACACATATTCTCACAAGCCCTTCAATGTTTGGTTTGTAGAGTCTGGTCTCCCATCACCTCCAATTCCTAAAGCATAACACATTTAATAAGGAAGTGTTACAATGTCCCATGAAAACAGAATTTCCTCATGTTTTGCATATTTAATTTCGAGAATTCATAATGAATGTGACTATGGCAGCAAATGACATCCGTAACCATAATTAATAGCCAAAATTTTGAAAATGGTAACATTTGAACAAATCATAAATTTTATTCCAAACAGCCAAATCCAATTTTTCCTAAATGGCACAATAACATATGTAGGAATCTTAACTTGAAAGGCCATGTAGAGAAATAAATTAGAAACCAATTTTTTTTTTCTTCAATAAACTAGTGCACCATAAACAACATCAACATATATATATACAATAACTAGAACACATATATTAAGCAAGTGCCTCATTTGCACATCATCCTACGCATTGTCTAAACTTGTCAAATTCACACAAAAGGTAACCAAAACACAATTGCATCGAATTTCATCAATCATCAATACCTCCAACAATCAATATCGAAGCCAACATATTATATCCCACTATCAAACGAATTCAATGATTGCAAGACAGCCTATTACAAAACTCCAAATTGCATCCAGCATTGTAAGAGTAAATTAAAGACACACAAAACAAAGAACAATGTATCGAATGGAAATGATTTGAAATTCGAGCATGAATTGATGATGCGAACCTGCAATACGCTGTTACAGTAGCAAGTATTGCCGAAATTCTCGAGTCCGAAGTATCGTTCGCCTTCGGGGAACTGATCGCCGAGAGCTTTCTCGAGTTTGGAGCCCGCAGCACCCATTTAGCACATCCGAACAACGCTCTCTCTCTCTAGAATTCTCTCTTCTCAATATAGAAGGTTGCAAATGGATATATGTATGGTGATAGATATATAGATAGATAGATACATCTATTTGCGAATTGTTAGGGTTTCTCTGGAGTGCCTGAAGATGATTGGCGAATCAAAATGAAAGTGCGAACTCAAAATGGGCTGCTTTTTTGTTGATAGGAAGATGAAAATGAGAAAATAAAGAAGAGAGGTATAATTTTTACTTTTTTTTTTTATTTTTTATTTTTTTGTTGTGCTTTTAGTGTTCCACATAATGAGTGCAGCGAACAAAGGAGACATGTAATGGTCTAATGGGTGTCGCGGTCACGGGTGAATGCCGGGTTGGGCCTTGACCCAAGTCCATGATGCGGTCTAGCAGGGCCATCTAGGCTTAAAAGCATAAAGGGCATGTTTATTGACGTTTTAATTTTTTTATTTTAGCTTTCTCTAAAAGTAAAATTATAATTCTCATTTCTAAAACTGAAATACATAGTAGAATCGTGTTTAATAATCTTTTATGCTTTCCATATTTTGAAAACATGAAATTAGAAAGTAAGTTTAATAATAATTATTTTAATTTTGGTTTCTAAATTCTAAGCACAGGTTCGTATCCACCAACCTCACATCCTCAGATAAACCTGCTACATCATCTTACCAAATTCTTAAAAACTTCAACCCAAATTGATAGACTCACACAAGAATTGGAGTGGGCATATTGCAAATGTTTGATTTATGAAATCAACTGTAATCAACCAGCAACAAAACCTTCGTCCCTTCTCTTTTGGAAAAAATGGCCAAGAATATAGATCAGAAAAGCAACACAACACAGCTCTGGCCCCCTCTCCTCCTTACATGGGCAAGGCCGCCGCCTTCGCATCCTCAAGCTTGGCCCTCGTCGCAATCGCCGCCGAAGTCACCGTAACAGACATCCCTCATGTGCTCCTGAACCTCCGTTTAGTGGTTGTGGTGGGTTTTGATGTGTATGAGAGAGGAGAGAGATGATTGATTTGGGTATATTATTTGATGGGGCTTGATGTGTATGAGAGAGGAGTCTTCATCCAGATAGAGAGAGATACTGATAGAAAGTGTGGTGGGTGGTGTCTTCCATCGTCGCCGGTGGGTGGGATGAGATGATGATGACAAAGAGGGAGATGACGATGGGTGATGATGGTCGGGTGAGAATGGTGGGGTGAGATGACAGAGAGGGAGAGGATTATGGGTGAGTAAAATGCTACAGTATCTGAAAGTATTTCCTGTGTACAGTGTAGAAAATAGAGAAAGTAACAAATCCTCACTTTCTCTTTCCTTCATTAAATGTGAAAGTATTTTTTAAAATATGAAAAGTAAAATTATATTAATAAATATAATTTAAATTATATTAATAAATATAATTTTTACTTTTTACTTCACATTTTAGGATTTGACAGTAAAAAATAGGAATCATTAATGTTAGTAAACAAGCCCTTTGTATCATTTATACAACTTCTAGAATACCGGGTGTAGGTGCAAAATTTCGCTCAACCAATAATGATTGAGAAAAATAAAACAACTCACTCAAAAAACAATAAAAATAAATAAGAACAGTGTATAGAGAAACGTAAATTGCTTGATCCCTTTATTGGAGGTCTAAGCCTCTATTTATATACAAAAGATTGTAAAATTATGGTAGGACTCGCGTTGCTTGTCCTCCAATTCTTTCTATATAAACATTCTTTACTAATAGAGTTCTTTCCATTGTCTAATTTTCCATACATAGAACTTGCATTGTACAAAACTTCCTATCTCAGAATTTTCCTTCTACGGTAAATCCTTCAACTGGTAGGACTTGTGCATTCTTGAGTAACTGGGCTGAACATACTTTGATCCGGCTGGGCTTGAGTAACGGACCGGATGTTAAATATTAACATGTTGGGCTGATAATCTCTTAATTCGGGCTTCAACAAGGCTGAAGGTCATATAACAATAGTATTGGGCTTGTGAACAATGATCTTGGACTAGTATCAAACTCAATTTGGGTTTGAGCGAGGTGGGCTTTATAAACTTATCAAAGATATGTTTATATCTATGATGACGTGGATTATTCTCATTAGAGGGGATTTTTTCCCTCCACACTTAGCCCCCAATTCCTTTTTTAATTGGAGTACTACTCCTAATAAGAAGGGAATTGAAGCTGTACGATTACCAATTTCGTAAGAAGTGGATTAGAGGCGTGATTACTGATATTCTGACCAAAGGGTTTCCATAAGAGTTACTTCCGCTCTTACTGCGTTCATTTCATTCCTTACGTTCTTCACTTTGTCACATCACTAGGTTAGAGCATTTGTCATGGCAGAAACTAGAGCACCTTGGAAGCCATTTATATCTAGAGCTGATAAATCAATTCTTCACTCTGGTGATTCTATGATTACCGACCCCTCTGTAGCACTAGCAGTTGCTCGGGGAATGTAATATGGAGTTGGAATAACTGCCTCCATCTGCCCCTGTTCGAGCCATTGAGGTTCGTCATTCTCCCTTCCTTTTTGTCTTCTCTCCATCAAGAAGTTGGAGAAAGATCTTGGCAATTCTTAAAAGAAGGTCTCGTATGCAGCTATGAATGCAAAGATTGCATCTTGGTGCACTTGTCCAAGACTAAGGCCTTTCGGTTTGGCTTTGTACAAGGTTCGAGAGACAAGTTGAACGATCCGGAGGCCTTTAATGCTGACATGGAAGTGTCCTTCCCTTATCCTGAGGGTCCACAAGCCCAAGAAGCTGAAGTGCTTTTTGCTGAAATGGTGAAGTCTCATCAGGATGATCATCTAGCTCCAACTTCATCAGTTCTTGCAGCTCCCAACCCTTCGATTCCTCCAACTTCAAGTCCAACTGTGGTGGACACTTTTGACTCTGCTCTGTTATGGGAATTTGTGACTGCCCTTACATTGCATATGCTTTGTTGCACAGTAATGTCCTCCTGTTTCTCAAGAAAATACACTTGTTTAAGGACCTTATATTTTTTGTGGTCCGAAGTGTACAGTTCCTCGGCGCTGAGCCTGAGAGGAAATGTACTGAACTGGACACTTAGAGTCCTAAGCAAAGTATTCCTCGGCGCTGAGCCTTAGAGGAAATCTGCTGAATCGGACACTTAGGATCAGAAGCGAATCGGTCCTCGGCGTTGAGCCTTAGAGGAAACGTGCTGAACTGGACACTTAGGGTCTGAAGCGAAGTATTCTTCGGTGCTGAGCCTTAAAGGAAATGTGTTGAACCGGACACTTAGGGTCCAAAGCGAATTATTCCTCGGCGCTGAGCCTTAGAGGAACTGTAATGTAACGGACTCTGAAGAGCCGAGGCATGTAGTTCCTCGGCGATAAGTTTGAGGGAAACTGTATTGTACCAGACTCTGGAGGTCCGAGGTATCTAATTCCTCGGCAATGAGCCTGAGAGGAACTGTAATGTACCGGACTCTCGAAGTCTGAGGTATGCAGTTCCTCGGCTATGAGCCTGAGAGGAACTGTAATGTACCAGACTCTTGAAGTCTGAGGTATGTAGTTCCTCGGCTATGAGCCTGAGAGGAACTGTAATGTACCGGACTCTTGAGGTCCGAGGTAGTAAGTTCCTCGGCCATGAGCCTGAGAGGAACTTTAAGGTATCGGACTCTTGAGGTCCGAGGTAGTAAGTTCCTTGGCTATGAGCTTGAGAGGAACTGTAATGTACCGGACTCTCGAAGTCTGAGGTATGCAGTTCCTCGGCTATGAGCCTGAGAGGAACTGTAATGTACCAGACTCTTGAAGTCTGAGGTATGTAGTTCCTCGGCTATGAGCCTGAGAGGAACTGTAATGTACCGGACTCTTGAGGTCCGAGGTAGTAAGTTCCTCGGCCATGAGCCTGAGAGGAACTTTAAGGTATCGGACTCTTGAGGTCCGAGGTAGTAAGTTCCTTGGCTATGAGCTTGAGAGGAACTGTAATGTATCGGACTCTCGAAGTCTGAGGTATGCAGTTCCTCGGCTATGAGCCTGAGAGGAACTGTAATGTACCCGACTCTTGAAGTCTGAGGTATGTAGTTCCTCGGCTATGAGCCTGAGAGGAACTGTAATGTACCGGATTCTTGAGGTCCGAGGTAGTAAGTTCCTCAGCGATGAGCCTGAGAGGAACTGCAAGGTATCGGACTCTTGAGGTCCGAGGTAGTAAGTTCCTCGGCTATGAGCTTGAGAGGAACTGTAATGTACCAGACTCATGAGGTCCGAGGTAGTAAGTTCCTCGGCCATGAGCCTGAAAGGAACTGTAATGTATCGGACTCTTGAGGTCCGAGGTATGTAGTTCCTTAGCGATGAGCCTGAAAGGAATTGTAATGTATCGGACTCTTGAGGTCCGAGGTAGTAAGTTCCTCGGCTATGAGCCTGAGGAACTGTATTTAGGCCAGATAGTCTGGGCTTAAAAAAGAGAGAATATGTTTTCTTTTCTTAATATCTCTTTAGGGCTGCTTATACTGCCCCCGTTATGGAAGGTATTGCCCCCATGAAGGAAAGAAAAATATGTCTCGTTTGATGGCGGCGATGCAGATAATTTTCATGTAATTATACGCATCGGCACTCTTTGTGCTTTGGAGGAGTTTACATGAAAATTTAACCTTCGACGTATTTGAGTTCGAGGTGATTTTCATGTAATTTTATTCATCGGCACTGTTTTGTACCTTAGAGAATTTTGTATTTGAGTTAATTTTCATGAAATTTTATTCCTGTTGCAGCTCATTATGCGTTAAAGGAATTTTGAAGTCTTCGGACTCTTGAGGTCCGAAGATGAATTTTCTTCCTTGGCAGCTCGTTATGCCTTAGAGTTAATTTGAAGTCCTCGGACTCTTAAGGTCGGAAGATGAATATTCTTCCTCAGCTCGTCGTGCCTCAGAGGAATTTTGAAATCTGCGGACTCTTGAGGTCCGAAGATGAATTTTATTCCTTGGCAGCTCTGTGTGGCTTAGAGGAAGTTTGAAATATGCGGACTTGTGAGGTCCGAAGATGAATTTTATTCCTCGGCAGCTCTGTATGCCTTAGAGGAAGTTTGAAATATGCAGACTCGTGATGTCCGAAGATGAATTTTATTCCTCGGCAGCTCTATGTGCCTTAGAGGAAGTTTGAAATATGCAGACTCGTGATGTCCGAAGATGAATTTTATTCCTCGGCAGCTCTGTGTGCCTTAGAGGAACTTTGAAGTCCTCGGACTCTTGAGGTCCGAAGATGAATTTTCTTCTTCGGCAGCTCGTTGTGCCTTAGAAGAATTTTGAAATTTACGGACTCTTGAGGTCCGAAGATAAATTTTATTCCTCGGCAGCTCTGTGTGCCTTAGAGGAAACTTGAAGTCCTCGGACTCTTGAGGTCCGAAGATAAATTTTCTTCTCGGCAGCTCATTGTGCCTTAGAAGAAATTTTACTTTTTGATACTTTCGAACTCTTGAGGTCCGAGGCTATTTTTGGTGTTCGGCTTGCCCCCAATTTTTTTTTTTTTTTTTTTTTTTTTTTCCAACGTTTTGACACCACATATAGCATAGCTGCATAGTTGGGCTATTTGCCACTTCACTTAGGGATCAGTCTTTCTTGCCATGCAAATAAACCAAACCCAAATATTATTAATCAATATACGAATAAGGAGCAAATATGAAGTAATTTGTAAACAAAGTTATCAGAAGCATGTAAAATAATTACATGTAGCATATAGCAACTGATTGAAGGAAATAAAGAATTTTAAGAACTTCTTATATATCACAATTGAATTTTTAATAAGATATTCTAATTAGCAGCAAGTATATTGAAATTACTCAATGTATGTAATATTTTAGGACTTCAAGTAATAAACCAAATAGCACAGCTCGTGCATTCAACAATGCCTTTGGCCTCAGATCTTTTATTCAGAAGTTAATGTAGAGGGTCAAACGCTTTTTAGTTGAGTATTGACGAAGTAGTGCATCCCTCTGAAGAGTCTGAACCAATAATATCAGGTGTTATGGTTCTAAGGTTTTGATCAATTATCAACCTTCAGTGAACAACTGATGGATATAATCTAAAAGTCTGATCAAAGTCAATCGTGAGCGGAACAGCTAGTGGATATGACTGAAATTGCAATGCTAAAAATCCTCGATGAGAGAAAGAGGGATGAATTCGTAGATCTACTATAATATTGACAGTCACACATGCACATATGTATATATATATGAGGAGAGATGCAAATTAAGTGTGAATAAAAGTGATTTCTGATCACAACCGAAGAAGGAGAGACTAAAGAATCTGTTGAGTGCTGACGGAGACAGAAGCTTACGGTGGCCTCTCATTTATATTTTTACACAATAGAGTGTGCCGAATAAACAATTTGGTTCTTATAGGTTATACCAAATTGAGTCATAAATCTTTATGTATAATGATCGTCTACATGAATTACAAAATATGATTGCATCATGTGTAAATATATATATATATATATATATATATATATATATATATATTACTATGTATTTAATTTTTAATAACAATTCGTATCATGAAAAGCTTAACCCAAATTGTAAAAATCAAAGTTGGGAAACTTATCTGATTGGATGTTTGAAATACCCGGCCAATAAGTCTGCTGGAGTTTGTGGCGTTATTGATGGAAAGAACCTTGTGCGCCGGCTTGCGTTTTTAGACGTCGGCGCTTGTTATATGGAGGCCTTTGACCATGAGAGTGGAGGCCTTTGACCATGAGAGTCGTTGTTGGAGAGGACTTGGGTTCAAATCCTAGACTTGAAGATGTAAATTTCAAGTCACGTTGCTGGACTTGGAGATTTTAATCTGAAGTGTCGTAACTTTGGTGGAGATATATTTCTATACGTTTCCCACAGACGGCGCCAAAGTGTAGGTGCAAAATTTCGCTCAACCAATAATGATTGAGAAAAATAAAACAACTCACTCAAAAAACAATAAAAATAAATAAGAACAGTGTATAGAGAAACGTAAATTGCTTGATCCCTTTATTGGAGGTCTAAGCCTCTATTTATATACAAAAGATTGTAAAATTATGGTAGGACTCGCGTTGCTTGTCCTCCAATTCTTTCTATATAAACATTCTTTACTAATAGAGTTCTTTCCATTGTCTAATTTTCCATACATAGAACTTGCATTGTACAAAACTTCCTATCTCAGAATTTTCATTCTACGGTAAATCCTTCAACTGGTAGGACTTGTGCATTCTTGAGTAACTGGGCTGAACATACTTTGATCCGGCTGGGCTTGAGTAACGGACCGGATGTTAAATATTAACATGTTGGGCTGATAATCTCTTAATTCGGGCTTCAACAAGGCTGAAGGTCATATAACAATAGTATTGGGCTTGTGAACAATGATCTTGGACTAGTATCAAACTCAATTTGGGTTTGAGCGAGGTGGGCTTTATAAACTTATCAAAGATATGTTTATATCTATGATGACGTGGATTATTCTCATTGGAGGGGATTTTTTCCCTCCACACCGGGTCTCTAAGCTGTTGGATCATTTATCTGGATCTACTACTACATTCAATAGTTGGGAGATCCGGGTAGTCCCAGAATATTCTAAAATTTTCTCATTACATTTTTTTTTTTTTTTTTTTGATAAGCTAAAATTTTCTCATTACATGGAAAGATAATAAAACATAAGGTGCTTCGAATACCAACTATATGGTATATCCGTGTATGAATACTCACTATTGTTTTGCTAGTAGTTTGAGTACCCAATAATTTCCCGAGGATGTTGTTATCAAATTAGGCATTGTTCTTCTTTCTTTGTAAGTAATATATATATATATATATATATATTATTAAGCACTAATTTATTAGGCTATCGAGGCAATTGCATCTCCTAATCTAACAACACTTCTTACCTCGACAAAAACAAAACACAAAGTAATAAATATATATGAATAAGAAGCATTTTGTTATTATGCTCAAGGCATTGGCTGAGCTACAAATATTTATTTGTGTGGAGGAACTAGGAATATAAAATTAAATTTAAAAAATAAAATAATTATAGCAACTTTTGTTTTCTTTCCATGCTTTTTTATATAATGTTTATAAATGATATAAGGATTTTCAAAAATAATATATAAAAATTAAATGATATGAGGAACTGAAATGGAAAAGAACAAGACAGTACTCCCCTCCTACCTTATAAGTAGGAAGCTTCTTCTGCTGAGTGATGTGTTTCAATAAATTATTATTA